>NC_073254.2:59485357-60111071 GCF_029289425.2 Pan paniscus | reverse complement strand
AGAGAAACACTCCAGGGTTTACAGAGATCTGCCTTTTGCCTTCCTGTTTCACCTCCTTTTAATTGATTCATCCCCAAACACTGGAAGACTCATCCATTCCAACCAAAACTCTTTCATTCTTAATACCTCTCTTCCTACTTTTAGCACTAGCCAGTTATGTCTAAATGGGCCCTTGAAGACATTTGAAAATTCTTATATGTTGTTTTAAATTTTAACTTTTTTAAAACGGGAAGTGTCATTGTAGAAAAATTAGAAAATGCAGGTAAGCAAAAGAAAACCCTCACCTTCTAGAGAGAATTCTATGAATATCTAACATGTAAGTTTTCAAGCCTTCTTTCTCCTCCTATCCTCTAGAACAATGGGAAAGAGGGTAGTTAGAGAATAACTGTATAACCTAGACCAGTGGTCCCCAACCTTTTTGGCACCAGGGACCAGTTTCATGGACAACAATTTTTCCACAGACAGAGCTGAGTGGGGAGCATGAGATTCTCATAAAGAGCGCACAACCTACATCCCTCACATGGGCAGTTCACAATAGGGTTCGGGATCCTATGAGAATCTAATGCTGACAGTAATCCAACAGGAGGCGGAGCTCAGGCAGGGATGCTCACTCACCTCCTGCTGTGCAGCCTGGTTCCTAACAGGCCATGACCAATACTGGTCCGTGGCCCAGGGCTTAGGGATTCATGACCTAGACCACACTGAGAGTCGGCTGTACCTGCTAGCTCTTGACTTCACTCTTGAACTCTGAATGTGGAATAGTACAGAGTAGAGGTGAATGGAAAAAAAAACTACAGGAACAATGCAGGCTGTTTCACACAAAAGCATCCTCTTGTGAGTGGGGGAAGGGAAAAGGGACAGGGATAGGATTTATTCAGACTTTCAATCACTGTAATCATAACAACCATTTATTCAACATTTATAATGTGTCAGGCATCCCTCATCTCAATGAGTTCACACCTCCTGGAGCTTTCCTAGGGGTGTGCTGGTGAAGGGTTAGCATCTGGCAAATCTTGGATGAAAGCCCTGGCTTGTAGCATTTACCATTTCCTGTGGTGTAAATACCCCTACCAATTTCAAGCTATGACACCAAGTCGGGAAGAGATGCTCAAGAGTATGAAATCATATAGTATTTCCACCATTCAGATGGAATAGCCATCAATAACCTCAAAAGCATAGATAATAGTGAAATGCAGTAACAGAATTTGGATATGTGAGTTTTGTATATTTTGTATGTTTTCAATGTAATTTGTTCAGTGGAAAGTTTGTATAACTTAATTCTTATTAATGTCTGTATTTAACAACTGGCTTGCAAAATTCCTGAAAAGTGTAAGCTTTTGTGGAGCCAGCATCAGCCAACTCCATTGCACCACTGAGCCCTCCTCATCACCTCTTACTCATCTTGCTATGTAAATACAACCTGACTCATGAGCTTTTGTTTTACCTGAACTTAGGTTTTGATTTTATGTTTTTGTTTTCCTTTTTGTAGATAACCGGGTCTCACTATATTGCCCAGGCAGGTCTCGAACTCCTGGGCTCAAGCTATCCTCTGCCTCCCTAAGAGCTGGGATTACAGGCCTGAGCCACCATGCCCAGCAGATTTTGTTTTAATCTTTTCCATCTTCAAGATGTTTTGCTTCTCCTCCCCCTCCTCTGATTTTGGCTTTCTGCAACAGGAGAGGTTATGGTGGAGAAGAGAAGCTGATGTCCAGGGGGAAGGACTTTCCCATTCAATAAAGATTTTAAGAAAGGGGAAGTGTTAAAGCAAGAAATGTGATGCGTGATTAAAAGTGATGCTCTCCAATACGGCAGCCACTAGCCACATGTTGTTGCTGAGCACTTAAAGTGTGGGTAGTTTCAATTGAGATGTGCTATAACTATAAACCACACACCAGATTTTTGAAGGCTTAGTTCAAAAATATATAAAATATCTAATGAATAATTTTATATCAGCTAATTATGAAGATGATAATATTTTATATATGCTGAGTTTAAAAATATATTATAAAATTAATTTCATCTGCTTATTTTTACTTTTTAAAATACATTGACCGGGTGAGGTGGCTCACATCTGTAATCCCAGCACTTTGGAAGTCCAAGGCAGAAGGATCATTTGAGCCCAGGAGTTCAGCCTGGGCAACACACGGAGACCCTGTCTCTACAAAAAATAAAAAATTAGCCAGGCATGGCGGTGCATGCCTGTGGTCCCAGTTACTTGGGAGGCTGAGGTGGGAGGATCACTTGAGCCCAGGAGGTCGAGGCTACAGTGAACCATAATCATGCCGCTGCACTCCAGCCTGAGCAACAGAGTGAAACCCTGTCTCAAAAAAACAAGTAAATAAAAAATAAAATACATCTACTAGAAAATTTTAAATTATATACATGGCTTACATTTGCTTTCTACTGAACAGCACTGCTATGGAGAGTTAACAGAGATCAAGGGACTTTTGCTAGAGACGGCATTTTTGATGATTTAATCCCAGGTTTCTCAAGCTGGAGGCGTGGTTTCTGAAACTTGCTGGCTTGGTGGGAAGGTTTATTCCCATAGAGTCTTTCAGGAACTCAGGCTGACCCTGATTTATTTAGTGCTGACGATTGGGTGCATTGTGAACAAGAACCAGCATGTGCTGGCGCAGCACTAACAGAACACTGCTGCTCGTTCACGCCATCTGACTTCCTCACTGCATTACTGTCCCTAAAACCAGCAGCACTAAACTGCATCTAATGAGAAACTCCTGAAAACAGCTGGAGTCAAGTTATATCCCCGAGCTGTTATTAAACACGTGCCATGTGCTGGCCCTGAGCTGGGGCTATGACAGAGTAGGGTTCAAGCTTACAAAAGAAATAGCCCCACAAATACATGGCCAATTGATTTCTGAAATAGGTGCAAAAGCTTTTTAGAGGAGAAAGGAAATTCTTCCCCATAAATGTTGCTGGAACAATTAGATACTCACATGCCAAAAAATGGAATTCCATCCATTCTTCAAACCATATACTAAAATTAACTCAAAATGGCTTATAGACCTAAAACTTTAAAACTTTTGAAGAAAAAAATGGGAAAAATACTTGTGATTTTGTGGTTAGGCAAAGATTTCTTAGATATGATACCAAAAGCACATCCATACAAGAAGAAAAAGTATAAATTGGACTTTATCAAAATTAAGAAATTTTGCTCTTCAAAAGATACCATTACGAAATGGATAAAACAAGCCACAGACTAGAAGGAAATATCTGTAAGTCACATAGCTGATTTGAAAAAAAGACCTGTGTCTAGAATATACAAAGAACTCTCAGAACTAAATGATAACAAAGCAAACAACCCAATATGAAATTGGGCAAATGATTTTAAAAGACACCTCACCAAAGAAGATACACAGATGAAAAGGTGCCAGTCCTTATTAGGAAAATGTACGTTAAGGACACAATGCAACTTAAAATCACAATCAGCTACCACTAACTATTAGATACTTATTAGCATGTCTAAAATTAAAAAGACTGACCATAACAAGTGTTGACAAGGATATGGAGCAACTGAAGCTCTCATACAATGCTGGGTGGGAAGGTACAATAGTATAACCACTTTGAAAAGTAGTTTGACACTTTCTTAAAAAGTTAAATACAAAAAAATACACAACTACCACATAATTCATTCCACTTGTAGGTATTTACCTAAGAAAGATGCAAGTGTATGTCCACAGAAAGACTTGTACATGAATGCTGATTGCAGCATCATTTGTAATAGCCCAAAACTGAAAACGACCAAAGTGTTTGTCAATGGGTGAATGAATAAACAGGTGTCAAATACCTGTCCAGTGGAATAATACTCAGCAGTAAAGAGGAGTGAACTATATAGATGTAACAACATAGTTGAATCTCTGAATAATTACACTGAGTGAAAGAAGCCCGACAAAAAATAATACTTATTGTGTGATTCCATTTATATAAAATCCTAGAAAAGGCAAACTAATCTATAGTGACAGAAAGCAGATCAGTGATTGTTTAGGGATGAAGGGGGAATCAAGGAGGACCAGGAGGGAGAAATTATAAAAGGCCACAAGGAACCCTTTTGGGGTGATGGATATGTTCATTAGCTTGATTGTGGTGATGGTTTCAAGGGTAGATATACATGTCAAAACTTTTTAAATTGTACACATTAAAAATTTGTAGTTTATTGTAAATTATACTTCAAAAAAGTATAAAGCATAGCCCCTCTCCTTGGGGAGCTTTCAATAGACAGTGTATAATCAAGATTCACCATGGCTTTCCCTGTATTTATGGAGATTGTGGGAGGGAGTCTCATGCCTGCCTCTCCCCCACCTCCCGCATTAAGCACTGCTGCTGCAGCAAAGACTCTGCTAAGAATCCTAACAAGTAAACAAGAGTGATTCCATTTAGAATCTGGTCCCATCTGGCCCAAGCCAGGGCCAGACCCCAATAACCTTCCCACCTCTCATGCCCCATTCCCATGTGGACTCCGTCTTGCTTCCTTGTCCGAGTGCCCAGTCAGGAGCTCTATTCTCAGCTACTCAGGTTGAAAAATTCGTGCTTGAAAAATACTTGTGCTATTTCTTTCAAAAAGACCTGCATTTTTTATAGACTGGCAGAATAAAAAAACTCAAAATGCTTCATGTCTAGAAAGGACATTTCAGGCTCTGTTGAAGCTTGGGGGACCTTACCACCGCATGGACAATCTCCTGCAATCACTTACCTTCTGCATGTGCATGGCACATGTTCAAAGTTGGAGACCTTTACCCTCTGGTTATTGGCCTGCTGGTAGAGGGAAGCCGAGCTAATCTCTCACCTCCCTTGTAATTCAACACTCAGAAAGGGCAGGTAGTAGAAGAGCCCTGGAGTCATGGCTGCCTGTTGGAAGCTCAGTCATGCTGGTCCCCACTGAAGCTGTACCTGCAATGGTGAGTTCCAGCTGAGAAATGGGGGATAAACTCAGTGTCCTATGAAAACACATTTCAATGAGACTATGCCTGCCAACGGGTGGCTCGAGGTCTCCCTGCAGCAGAGTCCTTCTTCCCTCCAGGTAATAATACCTGGGCCAGGTTAGCTTTAGGTGGGGTTAGAGGACAACCTGGACCTTGTCTCAGAGCCGCCTGCTTTCTAAGATGGCACAGATGGGCCCTGCAAGAGGGCCTCTTTAAAGTCCCCCTCACCCAGTGCTGGCTGAGCCCCAGGTCAGAATCCAGTCAGATAAACAAAGCAACAGTACTGTTTCTAGACAGGTTTTAATTCTTCTGTGATTCTTTGGAAAACTTAACATAGGATCAAGAAATCTCAGTTGGAGGAACAGTAGAAATATTCTAGCCTGACTGCCTCACTGACACATAAATCTCTACTCCATCGTACCTGAGAAGTGGCTGTCTGTTCCTCGCCTGAATGCTTCCTCTGACAGAGTTTTATTTTAAAACAAGCTCTAATTGTTAGAAACTTCTTCCTTATATATGCAGCTGTGAAAAAGAATGAGGAAGTTCTCTCTGTACTGATGTGGAAAAATCTCCAAGATATACTATCAAGTTAAAAAAAAAAAAAAGGCCAGGTGCTGAACAATATGTTTAATATACTAGCTTTGGAACTTAAAAAATAAGAAAAATAAGAATTGACGTTCACATTTGCATATATAATATATGCATTTTAAAATTCTGATAAAATACAGATGAAATATAAAAATAATGGTTGAATACTGGAGAAAGGGGAGAACTAAGCAGAGAAAAATGAGAGCTAAGACATTTGTGAAATTGATTGTATGCCAGCAACTGTTCTAAGTACTTTATGTGGATGTACTCATTTAATTCTCACAACGATCCTATTAGATAAGTACCATTATTATCCCCATTTTTCAGATGAGGAAGCTAAGGTTCAGAGAAGTTAAGTAATTTGCCAAAGGCCACACAGCTAAGAAGTAGCAGGACTGGGACAAACTGAGGCAGCACAGCTTTCAGAGACTACACTCTTAAGGACCATCACAAACTGTCCCTACTAGAGTACAAGGGTGGGAGGGAGGCTTTGTCCTGTATTTGTCTTTATGCTTTTTGTTAGTTAGGTTGGTTGGTTGGTTAGTTGGTTCATTATTTATGTATTTATTTATTTGGTTGGTTAGTTGGTGGGTTGGTTTGGTTGGTTGGTTGGGTTTTGAACCATGTGAATGTATGCTATATTTAATAAGAATTTCTCTGGCTGCTGTCAGGAGACAAGGTTAAAAGCTGGGGGACCAGTTTGAACAACAACAACAAAAAACTGCTTTCCTGCTTTTTTGTTGTAGGTTGGTTCTCTGGGCAGTGATCAGATCCTGCTAAATGAACCCTTTCCAGGAAGAAAAAGAACATTTTCAAGTCTGTCTGCTGATCCCTGGATGCCCCAGGCTTTCATACTTGTCACCATGCTGGTTAGTCTTCCCCAGATACACCCTGGGACCTCATTGCCCTCTTAAGGTGGGGCCCCAAATCCAGCCCAGTTCTTCAGCACTAGTCTAGCCAATGTGACTATTACCTCCTTGTTTTGAGAACTGCATTTCTACTAATGCAGCCTGTTTGCACTTGGAGTTTCCAGAGTCCTCATTTCTGTGTTGCCATTAACTGCAACGTCCAACACTCACCCTCATGTGCTCCTGCCTATTCAGCTCCTCCCCATTCCTGACTGGTACAGTTGTTTCTGGGCCCATGACTGGGACATTAAATCTCTCCCCATTAAACTTTATCTTGTTAGCCCATTTGATCTATTGTTCCAGCCTGGCTCAGTTGGATCCTGACACCATTTTCCAAAATAGTCAAGATCCTTCCCAGCCTCATGTAAGACAAGTATTAATTATTCCCATTTGGCTGTTAAGGACACTTAGCCCCAGAGAGGGGACATGCCTAACATCTCACAAATTGTGCCAGGGGAGGAACGAACCAAGGGCTCTTGACCTCCACTCAGTGCCTGTTCCAGGAAGTCCTGGTGTTGTACTAGGTCCACAGCCCGGGCCTGCCAGAAGAATTCCATCCTGCAGGCACTATGGCTCAGGACTGCCTCCCAGGGCTCGGGACTGCCTCCCAGGGTCCAGCACTGACACCTTCAATAGGAGCTGGACAAAGGGAGTGCACTAAGGCAGACTCATGCTCAAGCTTCACAGGCAAGAAGGAAGGCCGTCATGTGCATGGCACATGTTCAAAGTTGGCTGGTGATTATAGCAGCTTAAAACATCATGTTCTAGATGAGTTGCTGGGGGTTTTCTGAAGCGTGTGCCGAAATCAGAGATGCCATGGGGATGACATCTTCCTTATCTGTGAAGTGATGTGATGTGGAATTACTCAACGAGCAATCCCCAGAGACCACAAACCAAGAAACTGATCCAGGAATTCCACTCTTGTTCTTCTGCCAGATGTGCGGGTTGAAGTGTGTTTCCACGCTCCACATGTCTTCTCTCCCAGAGACAAGGTCAGACAGCTATTTCAAAGATGGGTAAAAAAAAAAAAAAAAAGGGAGGGCATTGCCTACCTAATCCACAGACTGGTCACGTGTCTGATTTGGCAAAATGGGTGAACAAAGTGAAAACAGGGCAATTTCCCAGGATCCAATAATTTGTGGTCATGAAGACACCAGAAAACATGGCAGGGGAGACAGAGAACCACGACTGGGCGGATCCGCGTGCTCCGGGACCGCCATCTATGGGAAAAGCCAAGAAAGCAAAGCACAAGGAGCAACAGGTGCCTCCTAGAGAACTGAAAATGCCTTTGAGATGAGGTGATGCTGGGTTGAGGAGAAGTGAGCCAATCAGATTCGTTGAAAGCCAGCCCTCAGTAAAGGTCATGGCAGGACACACCTCAACATCTCAAATTAAGTCTCAGATGCCATCAGGAACTCCGGCTTGACTAGATAGGAGTGGAATTTAAAATGAAAGCTTTCTAACCCGGAAACCAAAACGTGGTCTCTAATTCTGACCCTGCCTTATTGTAGTGGTTTTTGAACATCCTATGACCAATGTGTGCCTCAGTAACCCCCGTTTTCAAGGTGACTTGTTGGGAGGGTAAGAGGCAGAATAAAAGAGATGATGAAATCCACCCTGCCAGCCTCACTGGTGTCCTATAAATTCAGAGACGATAACATCAGGACATTCTTCTGAATTACTTAAAGAATGACAGAGAATAAATAGGATTCTTTATGACTGCTATTATGATGAAATTCATAAAATTTCCTGTGGGGGTGTTTTCTGAAATCCTGAAACACAATTTCATTCTCAACTATGTAACAGTTTTCACCTTGTCAAAATTCTTAACAGAAAGTCCCCAGGACCCCGTCATGGGAAATTAAACCCCTGGAGAAGTAGAAAAGCTACTAGAATATGCCCTTCTGACCCCAAACCAGGAGTAGGTTAGTGCGGGAAGATGTTTCGAGTATGTTCAGTTGTGAACTGGGTGCAGCTGGCACCCCTTAACGGATAAAACTGGTTCCAAGAATGAGTCATACTGATTATACCCTTGGGACATCATTCATAAATATCATCTGTCCCCAAAGACTTCCAAAACACAGGAGTCATGGCAAAACACACACACATATATACATGTAAGCAAGACTTCTAACAATCAGGCCATTGTTCGCAGCAGAAAAACCAGGCACACCCTTTATCTAAGATAAAAAAGAAAATGCAAAAAGTAATCAAATGAAACCTATCTTGCTTAACCTGAAAAACAGCAGTTGGATTAAAACATGTCTATGATCCATTTTCAGCAAGCCACTTTCCTGGGAGCATTTCAGTGAGCAGGAACCTTTTTGGGGACAGTCCTCCCCTAAACAATGAAGTGCTCCTTGACACCTGTACTCATGTCCCTTTTGTGGCTAACTTCCCAATCAGTCCCATCCTCACTCAAGGGGCACAGCATCTGGTTAATTAAACCTCCTTCTTTCCTGTAAAAATATGTTATCAGAAAGTAGTTTTTGTTTTGTTTTGTTTTGTTTTATTAGGGAATACAACTTAAGAAACAAAAGTTAATTTCAGCATTTCAGGCACCTACAGTCTCCTGGAGAGGGGGTGAGATGAGGTGAAGGGGTTATGTATAATCTTCTCCCTAATTCCACAAGGGAAAACCTGGATTCAGCACCTCACAGAATTCCCTCCCACCTCCCCCTTCATCCCTGCACAGAGCAGAAAGTCTCTAAAGGGCCAGCCGTACACATGGCCATTTGGTTCGACTGTGGCATCTTACCCTAAACAAAACTCTCCCAAGTATGCCTTTCTACAGAAAATGACTGGCCTGAGAAAAGCTGGCCAGCCACATAGTGTGAAGCCAGGTGCAGAATATGTTCATCCTTGCTGAGCCTGCAGCAGTGGGGTAGAAGTTGAGAGGTTTCAGACTCTGTCCCCAACCTGTTGTCCTTGCCTTCTTGTGCACACCTCAGAGGTACACATAAAACTCCGCCCCACGGCCCCTCCCCACTGCTCTTCCCTCTACTACATTTCAGGAGCTAGGAACTAACAGGAGCTCTGCCTGCCTCAAATGAAAACTTCAGTGAGGCCATCACTCCCACACCCACACCCTGCAATAGCACCAATCCTAAAAGAAATCCCCCCACACACACAACTGCCTGCTCTTTAGAGGGCATTAGACATAACACTTCCCACTGAACACACATCTAATTTGCTCACCCAGAGATAGTCACTCCAAGTAGAAACTATTCTAGCTTTGATTCTGCATGTTCAAAACACTCACGCAAAGAGAGAGGGAGACAGACAAAGAGAGAGAGACAGAGAGACAGAAGGAGGGAGACAGAGTCGGAGACAGACAGAGAAGTAGAAGAAGAGAGGGACAGAGAAAGCGAGAGAGGAAAGGAAGTTTTCATAGACCACTAGGGCTAGAAGAGACCTCCTTTTAATTTTTTCAATAGTTATAGGTCAATTGGGGTTTTGTATTTTTTCTGAGTCAATTTTGGTAATATGCTTTAATAGGAAATTGTCCACTTAAATTTTCAACTTTATGGTATAAGGTTATTTAAGTTATCCCAATAATTTTAAACTCTTATGTTTATAGTTGTCCTTTTTTTCATGGTTTGTTCATGCTTAATTTTTCTGCAGATATCCAGTAGTCTTTAAAGAACAAGCTTTTGGCTTTCGACAATCCTCAGTTGAATCTTTGTTTCTGTTTCATTAATCCCTTCTGATACTATTACTTCTCCCCTCTCTCTACTTTCTTTATCTTTACTCTTGTATTTCTCCTAACTTCCTAAGTTGGGGATTTAGCTCATTGATATAAATATTTCTTTTCTTTTCTAATTGTAATGCCCATTCTCAGACAGACAATTACACAATCACAGCACACCTCCCTTGAATCAGCTTCACTTAGAAGAATACGAACAAGAAACACAGCATGCCTTCAGGCCAGGATCAGACACTGCTCTTCATAGCAGTCCTCACAGTAGTTCAAGGACTAGTGTCTTGTTTTTAAAATGAGGAAATTGAGACCTAGAGAAGGAAACAGTTTGACAAAAATCAACAGCAAGCTGGACCTAGACCCTAGGTCCTTTGTCTCTTTTCCCTGTTGTACTAATTGGAAAACTAAGATAACTGTTTAAGTAGTCGCTGTACCTCCCATAGTGTCATAATATCTTTGACTCTCTGCTTCAGTTTCTTCATCTGTCAACTAGAAATACCATCCTTCCCGGCCAGGTGCAGTGGCTCACGCCTGTAATCCCAGCACTTTGGGAGGCCGAGGCGGGAGGATCACCTGAGGTCGGGCATTCGAGACCAGCCTGACCAACATGGAGAAACCCCGTCCCTACTAAAAAAAATACAAAATTAGCCGGTCCTGGTGGCACATGCCTGTAATCCCAGCTACTCGGGAGGCTGAGGCAGGAGAATCGCTTGAACCCGGGAGGCGGAGGTTGCGGTGAGCCGAGATTGTGCCACTGCACTCCAGCCTGGGCAACAAGGGCGAAACTCTGTCTCCAAAAAACAAAAAGAAAGAAAGAAAAAAAAAAGAAATACGATCCTTTTCTTGTCCCTCCCAGATCACAATCTTTGGAAAAAAAAGAGCCGCCCATATTTAAGAGTTTTTTTTGGTTGTTTGGTTATGTTGTTAGGGATGTGTGGGGGTAGATGTGTGCTGAGTCGGCTGGTGGGGGAGGTGGAGGTTATTGTGGGTAAGTATCATTAAAAACTGACCCTGCTCATGATGGAGTCTGGTTGAGGTCAAGATGTCTTGGTTTGCATGATCCATGATCTTAGCGTTTATCATTTAAAATTAGCACTAAAGTGAGTTCCCCACAGATAAGTAACTTTTAGCTCTTAAAATTACATCAGTGGGTACAGCAGGTCCCCATAGAATTCAACAGAGGAGAGAAGTTTTGCTCAGGGCTTTGATACCTCATTGTCTGAAAGGGCCAGAGGGAATGGACTCACATTTATTTGGGGCCAACTGTATGCCAAAGACTTTGATAGGCATCTTCCCCACCATATTTCTTTTTGGAAGAGTGTTAATTACAAATTTAATTTCTTGTTATAGATCTGTTCAGATTTTCTATTTCTTCTCTAAAGAAGTTGGTTTTGGCCCTGGCATGGAGGCTCATGCCTGTAATCCCAGCACTTTGGGAGGCCTAGGGGGTGGATCACCTGAGGTCAGGAGTTTAAGACCAGGCCTGGCCAACATGGTGAAACCCCATCTCTACTAAAAATACAAAATTAGCTGGGTGTGGTGGCGCATCCTGTAATCCTAGCTACTTGGGAGGCTGAGGTGGGACAATCATTTGAACCCAGGAAGTGGAGGTTGCAGTGAGTCCAGTGCGGCTGGAGTGCAGCTGCACTCCAGCCTGGACAACAAGAGCAAAACTGCATCTCAAAAAAAAAAAAAAAAAAAAAAAGTTGGTTTTGGTATAATTTCTCTCTAAGATTTTATCAATTTCAACTAAATTGTCTAATTTGTTGGCATAAAGTTGTTCATAGTATCTCCTAATCCTTTTACTTTCTGCAGGGTCATTACTAAATTTGGTAATTTGTGTCTTATCTCTCTTCATTCTTTGGCCAGTCTAGCTACCGTTTTGTCAGTGTGGTTGATCTTTCCAAAGAATCAACTTTTGGTTTCTTTAAATTTCTCTCTTGTTTTTCTGTGTTCTGCTTCATTCATTTCCACTCTAATCTGTATTATTTCCTTCCCTCTGCTTTGGGCTTAGTTTTCTCTTCTTTTCTCTAGTATCTTAAGATATGAACTAAGATTATTAATCTGAGATCTTTCTTCTTCTCAAATATAGATGCATAAATTTATAAATTTTCCTCTTATGAAATGGACCCTCTTAAGAAAGGACGTTTGAAAGTCAATTCCTCTATAAAGCTGAGAACGTTGGCAAAAATGTCAAAATGAATTTTTTTCAGAACTCTAAATTAACTAAAGGCTTGCAATAATCCAAGGAACACTTAAGGATCAGCTTTTCCATTTCTGCAAGAAAGGCAGTTGGAATTTTGATAGAGATAGCATTGAATCTACAGATAAATTTGGGGAGTATAGCCATGATATGGTTTGGCTGTGTCCCCATCCAAATCTCATCTTGAATTGTAGCTCCAGTAATCCCCATGTTCATGGGAGGGACCCAGTGGGAGATAATTGAATCATGGGGGTGGGTTTTTCCTATGCTGTTCTCATGATAGTGAATAAGTGTCACAAGATCTGATCTGCCCGTTATAAAGTGCAGTTCTCCTGCCACACATTCTCTTGCCTGCCACCATGTAAGACATGCCTTTGTTCCTCCTTTGCCTTCCTCCATGATTGTGAAACCTCCCCAGCTATGTGGAACTGTGAGTCCATTAAACCTCTTTTTCTTTATAAATTACCCAGTTTGGGGTGTGTCTTTATTAGCAGCATGAGAACAGACTAATACACCGTGTTAGCAATATTAAGTTTTCTAATCTATGAACATGAAATGGCTTTCCATTTTTTTATGTCTTCTTTAATTTCCTTCATCCATGTTTTGTAGTTTTTACTGTAAAGCTTTATACTCCCTTAGTTACATTTATTCCTAAGTACTTTCTTTTTTTGATTCTATTATAAATAGAATTATTTTCTTAGTTTTATTTTGGATTATTCATGGCTAGTGTATAGAATTACAACTGATTTTTATACATTGATATTGTATCCTGCAACTTTACTGGACTAGTTCCATTGCTCTAAACATTCTTTTCTGTGGAATACCTAGGATTTTCTGTATACAAAATCACTTCATCTGCATGTGGAGATAGTTTTATTTCTTCCTTTCCAATCTGGTTTACCTTTTTATTTCTTGTTCTCATCTAATTTCCCTGGTTAAAACTTCCAGCACAATACTGAATAGCAGTGATGAGAACATCCTTCTCTTATTTCTTACTTTAGGAAGTATTTCACCATTAAGTCTGTGGGATTTTCATAGATATACTTTATGGCTGGTGGGTATGTAAAATGGTGCAGTCACTTTGGAAAACTTTTTGACAGTTCCTCAAAAGGTTAAGCATAGAGCTCCCACATGACCTAGCAATTTCACTAGTAGGTTTATGCCCCCAAATAATTGAAAACATATATCCACATAAAAACCTGTACATGAATGTGCACAGCAGCATTATTCATAATAGTCAAAAACAGAAACATCCCAAATGTTAATCAACTAAAGAATGGATTAAAAAAAAGTGGTATATCTATACAATGCATTATTAAGCCATGAAAAGGATTGATATACTTATAGATGCTACAACATGGATGAACTTTGAAAACATTATGCTAAGTGAAAGGAGGCAGACACACAAGGCCACATACTGAATGATTCAATTTATATTAAATGTCCAAAATAAGCAATGCATAGCAATAAAAATTAGATTCGTATTTGCAAAGGAATGGGGGAAGGAGGCAATAGGCAGTGACTGGTAATGGGTATAGGGTTTCTTTTGAAATAATGAAAATGTTCTGAAATGACTGATGATAGTTGCAAAACTTGGTGAATACAGTAAAAGCTGTTGAACTGTACACTTTAAAAGGATGAATTATACGGTATGTGAAGTATATATCAATAAAACTGTTATTTAAAATTTTTTCTTTCTAAGCATTTTAGCTGCATGATATATATTTTGATGATGTGCTTTTGTTTTCATTCAGTTAAAAATATTTTATTATTTCCTTTGTGATGTGTTGTTCAATTTCCAAACACTTGGAGATCTCCCACATTTACTTCTCTTGTTAATTTCTAATGTAATGCCATTGTGTTCAGAGAAATGCCTTGTATTATTTAAATGCTTTTAAATTCATTGACACTTTGCTTTATGACCGAGGATATAGTCTGTTCTGGAGAAGTTTCCATATATGCTTGAAGAGAATGTGTATTTTGCTGTTGTTGGGTGGACTTCTATACATCTATAGAAATAGATGTCGGTTAGGTCAAGTTGGTTAATAGTGTGTTCAAGTCTTCTTAAATCCTTACTGATTTTCTGTCTAGTTATTCTATCAGTTATTGAGAGTGGGATGTTAAATGCTCCAGCTATTGTCAAATTATCTGTTTCTCCTTTCAATTCTTTCCATTTTTGCTCCATATATTTTGGGACTGTTTTCTTAAGTGTACATAAGTTTATAACTTTTTTATCTCCCTGGTGAATTGATCTAATTATCATTACAAAATGTCCTTCATTGTTTCCAATAATACTTTTTGTCTAAAAGCATATTTCATCTGACATTAATCGATCCAATTCTAGCTCTCTAATGGTTTCTATTTATACAGTGTATCTTTTTCCATTTTTAAAAATCTATTTGTATCTTTGAATCTAAATTGTGTTTCTTGAAAGTAGCACATAGTTAGATCTTGTTTTTTTTTCCAGGCTGATAATCACTGCCTTTTGATTGAAGTGTCTAAATCATTTGCCTTGAATGCAACTACTGATATGCTTGGATTTGCATCTTCCATGTTCTATTTGTTTTCTATAAATCCCATGGCTTTTTAAATTCATCTGTTCTTTCTTTACTACATTCTTCTGTGTCAAATAGGTATTTTCTAATATGACATTTTGATTCCTTTATTGGCTTTTAAAACTATTTTTAAAAATATTTTCATATAGTTACTCTAGGGATTACAATATGTATCTTAATTTATCAAAATCCACTTTGGATTAATACTAACTGAATTTCAGTACAATATTGAAAACTTGTTCCCATACATATAGCTCCATTTTATCTCCTTTCCTTTGTGCTATTATTATATACATTAAATCTTTATATAAGCCCAACAATACAGTTTTATAAATATTGTTTTACACAATGATCTTTTAAATCTGATATGAGAAGAAAAGAGAAAAATATATAATACAGTTCTTCTATTTACCTACATAGTTACCTTTTCCAGTGTCCTTTGTTACTTCACGTGGATTCAAGTTATTCTCTGGTGTCATTTCCTTTCAGCCTAAAGGATTTCCTTTAATATTTCCTGTAAGGCAGGTCTGTTAGCAATGAACTCTCTCAATATTTGTTTTTCTGGGTAAGTGTTTAATTCACCTTCATTTTTTAAGGACAATTTTCTTGAATATAATAACCTCAGTTTACATTTTTCTTTCAGGATTTGAATATGTTATCCATTGCCTTGTAACTTCCAATGTTTGTGGTAGAAATTCAACTTTAATCACATTGTTATTCTTGTGTACTTAATGTGTTGCTTTTCTCTTGCTGCTTTCAAGTTTTTCTCTATCTTTTAATAGTTTGACTATGACGTGTTTAGGTATAATGCTTTTTTTCTCATACTACTTGTTTGTTGAGCTTCTTTGATATTTAAATTAATTTTTTAAATCAAATTTTGGAACTATAAAACCATTATTTCCTTAAATATTTTTTCTGCCTCTTCTCTCTTGCTTCTCCTTCTGGAACACATATTACACATATGGCGTATGCTTGATAAAGTCCCACAAATCTCTGAAATTCTGTTCACATTTTGTCATGCTATTTTCTTTCTATTCTTCAGTTTAGATTATTCCTGTTCATTTATCTTCATGTTTGCCAATTCCTTCTATTGCTATTTCAAATCTGCTGTCGAGGGATTCTAGTGAATTTTTCATCTCACTTATTGTTCTTTTCAACTCCAGAATTTCATTCTTTTATACATTTCTCTCCTCATTTATATTCTCTATTTGATGTGTCATCACCATACTTTCCTTAAATTCTTTAAATATGATTTTTTTTAGTTCTTTGAGCATGTTTATTATATCTTCTTTGAGGTCCTTCTCTGCTAAGTCCAAAATCTGGATTTTCTCAAAGACAGCTTTTTTTTTTCTATGTATGGATCATACTTTTCTGTTTTTTTTTAATATGTCTTACAATTTTTTTGTTGAAAACTGAACATTTCAGTTAATGTATTGTAGCCAGTCTCGATTCTGATTCCTCCTCCTCAAAAGTTGTTGTTGCTGCTTTGGTTGGTTGGTTGGTGACATCCTTGGATTAATTCTGTAGAGTCTGTCTGCCTGCAGTATGTAGCCACTGATGTATCTGCTGAAGTTTTAAAATTTTTTCTTTTTTTAATCCTAACTTCCTATACCTAATGTTTAGCCAGAGATGTGTGGATAATCACGGCCCTCTCTGGTCACTACTGAGTGTGTGCACAGCCTTGCATCTGTGTGCAGCCTTCCACAATTCCAAAAATGTTATCAATGGCCACGGTGGCTATCCCACTCCTTGTATCTTCCTGTTCTTTTGGGGCAAGTTGCCTTTTCTGTTGCTTCCCTGAACCAGAATTACAAACTCAGGATGGCTGCTGTATTGGCCTTTCTTATTCATTCGCCACCAACATGGTTACTGTTTTAACAGGGTTTTCCTGCACTTCACTCCAAAGCAAGTCAACCCCCTCCAGCAGCAAACCTGCTGGGTTTTATGGCTTATCCTGCCCTGTTAGGAACTACTGTGCTGATGGAGCTGGAGTGAGAGTTGGGGAGGTAGGAGCAGTCCCAGTCTACCGTGGCACAGACTCCCTTTGTTCTTAATTAAGGTTCTGCTGTTTGTAATGAATAAATACTTCTCAATTTGTTGTGTATCTTTAGTTAATTTTTCATAGTCCCAAAATGGTTGTTTTTTACAATTTTGTCCAGTTTCATTGTTGTATTTCGGGAGTGTTGGACAGGCTTCTCATTCTACCATTCCAGAAGTTCCACAAGTCTCCATTCTATATTTCATTTAATCTTCATAAATACTATGAGGTAATTTTATTATTACCAATATATGATGAGGAAACAAACTTCAGAGTGATTAAGTAATTTGCTGGAAGTCATGACTCATATTTCTCAAAGGTAGTACAGTGTTTTGTGGATTCTACACCAGGGATCTGAATTGTTTCTGATTCTTTGAAGATGCACCCTCTTATAGAGATGCCATCTTGAAGAATTTTGCATATCTTGACAAGGTTAGGAGTCAACACTATTGTCTTGATGGTTCTGGTAACTCTGTTTTGGTGTTGATGATGCAGATAAAAGTTGTTTTTATGATGTACACCCCATGTTCCAGATGCCAAGCAATGTGCTACCGTATTTCAAATGTAATCCTCATAGCAATACTAGAAGGGAGTGAGACCTAGTCATGCCCACTATGAAAATGTGGAAGCTGAGACACAGGAACATCTCATGTTTTAAGTGCTAGAGACAGGATTCAAACACAGACTTCAGATTCTAAGGCCTAGTGTTGGACATAGTTCAATAGTCTCCCTCAATTGGAATGTCATCCTGCTAAAAATAAAGTGGGAAACATGGAAAGAGCCCTGAGAAAATTAATAAAAATAATGAAAGATTTAGAACTATAAATCAATGGAGAAAACTAACATGAGGGACAATTTGGTCTAGAGAGGGGCTAAAAATAGCAATCTTTAACTACATGAAGTGATACTAACATTTGCTGATAAGCACTAAATGTTTATTTCATTGAAGGAAAAAAAGCAAAGCAAAGCAATAGAAGTATATTTTTATTTCATCAGAAAAATCTCACTTCTTTCAAGGATTCAGGAGATGCTTTAAAGTTTGTTACTCAAAAGATTACGTAATCTTCTTCAACAACTAATTGTATTTCAATTCTCCTCATAGTATGGCTTAGGTAAAAGCAGGGGGTGACTTGCAAGACTCTTTCAGCCCTACCTGCCCTTCCCAAATTAGAAGAGCAGATTCCCCATCCAACCTCCCTGGTGCCTAAGCTCCATATTCTGCTCATCTCTGTGTCTCCATACCTCTCTCTGGTTCATGTAGCCAATTAAAGCAAGACTTTTGCAAGATACACCCCCTTCAGGCAGGCCAAATCTGTTTATCAGATATAAACAACTACTATGTGAGTTCTAATACGAAAGTGTGTAAAAGCCCCACTTGCTCAAGCATTTCTTCCTGACTACCATTAAAATCCCCATTTAATACTTTGGGTTAAGAGATAGTCTCCAGAATGTGACTGGTAAAACACATGTATCATGGTGGCCACATCTATTTCAATAGATGCACACATCAACTTGGCTAGGCATCCCTTTGGAAGAAGGAGTGGCTCTAAGATAACATCAATTTACATCCGGGGAAATTTGATTTATGGACAAGAAAGGTAGAAAAGTTGAGATTTTGCCATAGTGGATAAATGAGTCCATGGGTACTGAGACAGGAAAAGCGAATGAGAGGAGGGCAAGCTCACGTTCAGAAAAGTGGCATGACACATTTGATCTTTACAATTGTCCTTCAGTCTAGCCTTGACTCAGATCATCCAAAATTTATTCCTTGGGGCCGAAAGTCAGAAATGGTTACCTAAATCCCGTGCAAACTTGACTACATCTCTGCCAGCCAGCTGGAACCATAGCATATGTTTTTACATTCACTTTTATATGAACTTCATTTTGCTAGCGATTTCATTAAAACCCACTTCCAGAGCTGATATGTGCAACTTGAAATCCTCCAGATGAATAAGTTCTGTAGATGGTGACAACACTCCCGCCACACTCCATGGATCAAATTGCTCTTTATCCACTTGACTTGGCCAGAATGTAAAGGCAAACGCTGAGCAAATGCTATGAAATCAATAGCTACAGAGTGTTGGTTTTGGGTTTTTCCCCTATGTAGACTCCAAAGGAGACTGACACGCAGATTAGACAAATCACTTTTTGTAATCTTAAGGACTGCTGCATGAGGTATCCAGAGTATTAATCAAAGGCTGAGACTGAGTAAAATGTGAATTAAATTTCTTAATGGAGAGAGACATGAACTCTCTATCCTTAGATCTCTGGCTGTGGATGTCTGTAAGGCAATGAAAAATTCTGCTACCCAGTTTATAATATTCTGAGAGATATATCACCAAAGTGACACAACTTATCATGGTTACACTTTCTGTTTAGAGGACTCAGTTTCAGATGAGGTCAAAGGGAACTCAGGGCTGCTGGCAGAGAATTTAGGGTAGCCCATGAAAACCAGAGTCCTGTACATTTGGAGTCATTTGAACATCCTTTCCACCACTGGGGGCTTGCCTGAGTCTCAACCAAACACCAGCACCTTAACTTTTTTTATTTAGTCCATCGAATTGCAATGAAGTGAAATCATTTGCTTTCTATGGCAGCAAAACCAAAGTGAGCCTAAAAGAAATTAGACTAAAAGCAAATAAGATTTCATGCTAAAATTGAAAATAACCCTGTATCATGGCCACATGTGAAGATCAAACTCACACCACCTAAAGTCACTGGTGTGACACTGGTCAAGTTAGGGATGAATGGCAAAAAAAAAAAGAAAAGTTAGTAAAAGTGTTTGTAAACAGAGCTTTTTCTTCTTGCTCTCTGCAAAGATCTTTTTGGGTGCCATGGCACTGCAGAGTCAAGCCAGTACAACTGTCTACCCCAGAAGGAATGAACCCGGCAGCAGCTGGAGATGATTCCACTTCATCTAAGACTGTCTCTGGTTCTTTGAGGATGGATGGGGCTATGAACCCACACAGAAACATTATAGGATACAGTATTTGTATGTGGGCAACTTTTTCCTAAGGCGTTAAAAGCCTTTTATGGGCATTATCTGACTTATCCCTACAACCTTCGGGTAGATGGTAGGATGGGAGAGAAAGCCAGCAGTATAGATAGGAACACAAATCAGAAATCCATAAAGCCTATGTTAGGAGATATCAATGACTTCCCTAGGATAAAGCAAGCTGATGGAAAGGAATTTGAGGCATTCAGCTTTTCCAAGGAGTTGGAGGCTACAGGATTGCATGCCTCCTCCAACATACATACACACATGCAAACACACAAGTCTGAACCTCTCTGTGACTCAGTTTTCTTCATTTCTAAAGTTGGGATTACAGTGTATACCTCATAGGATTTGATGAGGATCCAAGGAGATGATCTAAGTAAAAAATAATAATGATGATCCATAATAAAAAGGCAGTTCCCTGTTAATCCCTTTCCTTTCTCCTCCTCACTGCCACATCTATCCAGAAAATGGGCCAGCCACAGAAGGAGGCAGAACACATGAGTTTGGCAGCAGAAGGAGTAGTGTTTCTAATAACCTCTCAAACAAACTGAGTATACTATATATTCTAGAGTGTACATGGTCTAGGTTAAAGCAACATGCTAAAATGTATTTTGCATTTTGTCAGGCTGTTAAGAGTGCACTGAATCACTGGCTGAAACTTCAGCCTCTTCTGCCATGCCCATCTGCTTCTCTGCGCCTCTACTGGTGTTCTTAGTAATTGGGAGGAGGCGAATTTCCCCCCAGTTGAGAGACCCCATGAGATTATCAGCAATTGTGCAATAAATCTTAAAGATCTATCCCCCCTCGAATGCAGTATGCTATGGCACACCAGGTTACAAGATGCATAATTAGAGCTCATTCGGCTGACAGATTAATGGGGTTGTAGAAAAGGCCAGATAGCAGTAAATTAGGCAGCTAAACACTGCAATCTCTGGCATAACATCAGCACTAAATAGCACATCTTTTGTAGCGTGTTGGGCACTTCTCACAGATTCTTAGAAGTGTATCTGTTTTATGAGGTGTTTTCCTTTTAAGGAACCTCAGCATAAATACTTTTGTGGGCAACTTGGCCTACTGGTATTCAGCACTTTCATTGCCCCAGCTATTTCAGAGTCACCTACTTAATATCTGTATAATATACTGTAACAGTCTATTATTGGAAGAACAGCTAAATATAACAACAATGACTTCTTAGTAGCAGTCATACTCTTGCTAACTAGCTTTAAAAAAAGACTGACAAGTTCATGATTATTGTACATCTGTTTTACTTTACTCTGAAAGTAAATTTCAGAGTGTTCAGATGGATGAAACAAATGAACCTGAGTGATTTGGGTATTTTCATTCTAGATAGGACAGCTCACCAAGATGACACAATGTCAGAATTCACGCCCATAGTGCTGACAGTAGGATCTTCTCTCCCAGGGTCTCTTAATTCTTTTCCACCTCTTTGCAGATTTCTACAATTTTGAGAGCATTTTTCCAATCCCACAGCACCTTTCTGCCTATTAATGAGTTTCCTCCTTGCCTATGTCTCTAACCCTTCTCTAAATCAGAAGTCTTTGAATTATTTGTTTGTGTATACCCTAAAATAATGTTTTAACTACATTTTTAAGAAGACACCTAAATTTCATCAACATATGTTTAGGTTGTTATGAAGGATGTACCACCTGACAGCCTGTGCACTCTGCTTATGCTTTAGCTATATTTTCATCAAAACTTCCTTGCAAAAGATTTAGGTGATTCTGTTTATGTCTGCCATATGACCTAAATGGTAAAGCAGTCCTCACTGTCAATCCAATTAGCCAAATCATACTCACTTTCTCATGGAGAAATTCTAACTTCATTTTCCAATTCAAATGAGTGTGTTAATATGTCTCCCCAGGGCAACTAATTCATTTCTGAAGTGTCATCCTGATAGACAGATGGATAAATGGGTAGATGGATAGTTATGACACTACATACATGCATGGAGGCTTGCCAGGAGTTTGCCATGGGACAGAATGGTGCTCTGCCCCCTTTCAGTATTTCCCCCTAACACGCTTTTTGGCTTTTTTTTTTTTTTTTTTTTTTTGAGACAGAGTCTCACTCTGTCGCCCGGGCTGGAGTGCAGTGGCAGGATCTCCGCTCACTGCAACCTCTGCCTCCCGGGTTCAAGTGATTCTCCTGCCTCAGCCTCGCAAGTAGCTGGGATTACAGGTGCCAGCCACTACACTCAGCTAGTTTTTTGTATTTTTAGTAGAGAGGGGGTTTCACCATGTTGGCCAGGCTGGTCTTGAACTCCTGACCTCATGATTCACCTGCCTTGGCCTCCCAAAGTGCTGGGATTACAGGCTTAAGCCACCATGCCAGGCCCATGTCCCCAATGTTTAGAGACCCAGAGGATATTTAGACCCTGAGGAAATGCTCTATAGTGGGAGGGGGATGAGTGAAAGGATGCCTTTTATTTTAAAAGTGTGAGAAGGGCAACTGTGAAGGGATGGTGGGAAAGAGTGACAAGTGGTGTGTTCTCAGGATGGTGAGTTTTAGGAAAGGGTGCACATGAAAGTTGAGCATCTGAAAATCAACAGCATTAAAGCCACCAGCATCTGCATAACCCCTGAAAAATCTTCAGGCACTCCCCAGAAGGATACACACCATAGTGTGAAGATGGCTGTTCTTGATCAAACACACAAGCTGGGGGTCATTCTGGGGAAAGCAGTGAGAAACACCTGCTGTACCAATATCTGCCTCTGCTCCTCTAGCTGCTGCAAGCAAG
The DNA here is from genome assembly GCF_029289425.2 of Pan paniscus. NCBI lineage: Eukaryota > Metazoa > Chordata > Mammalia > Primates > Hominidae > Pan > Pan paniscus. The sequence continues at coordinate 60,088,389 of NC_073254.2, read as the reverse complement.
AGGCCTCACCAAGGGTGCCTCACTCATTTATTCACTCAACAAACATCCTCTTTGTGTGATGCTCAGTGCTATGTGTGCTCCCTTGGCCTTGCATTCTAGGGGTCATCTTGGATAATCACTGCCATCAAAATATGGAGACTCCTATCAGCCCTCATTTGTGACAACTTCATATCACAGCAAAACTCGGGTATGTACAGACAGCAACTGGTGACTTGGTTAGAAAAACCTATGTAGGGTATTTCCAGATGCTTGAGCCATCTAGATTCCAGATCCAAAATAAAAGAAAATAAAAAAGGTAGGAGGGGAGCCTGAGGGAAGAGGTCATATCCTAAACTCATCATTAAATTGCCAGGAAGTGTGAGTGATGAAAATGGCCAGGAAATATGATCCTTTGGTGAATTGGGATCTCACTAATATTTAATTGGGTCTCCTGTGAGACATTTAAATCTATGGGCAGCTATCAAGGGTGAGAATTCTACTCTAGTGGCCCCCAAATGATTTCACCTTCACTTTCATTTTAGTGGTGGAGGAAAGCCAGGACATTTGCTAAAATATTTGAACTGTGGGTATGTGTTTTAAGGCCTGTATGTGTGTGGTAGTCACCATTGAGGAAATTCAGAGCTTGATGATCTCTTTCAGCACATCGGTTACCAAAAACCAGGGCAGCCACTCTGGAGGTCTGGTCACCCTTGTACAAGCCCTGGATTAGTCAGTTTCCTAAACAGATTTTTTTCCAAGAAGGATGGCTAGGAAATGACCATCTTCAATTTTTCTACAAGTATTTACAAACCTCCTTAAGGCTGAAATCTAGGTGCTTTCAAATAAACAAAAATAGTTTGCAAAGCACTCCATAGCCTCTGCACTCCAAGCCCCTTCAAAATAAATGAAAAGGTAAAATGTTGTGTGTGTGTTTGTTGTTGTTGTTGCTTTTCTAAATTCCAACACATCATCACAGGCTTGGGGACCAGAGACAGATAGGAAAATCACTGGACCAGGAGGAAGGAGACAAAAGTTTTAAATCTCAGGTTAATGATGGGACCAAGAGAGTTCTGAAAAGTGTTGTGAACCTCAGCCACACACTTCCTTGCTCTATAATCTTAGACAAGTTACTTAACTGCCCTTTGCCTCAGTTTTCTCATCTGTTGAAGGATGAGCCTACCTCTCCGTGAATTGTGAAGAACTGAATGAGATTAGGCATCGGAAGTGCTAAGCCTCACACCCAGCACATACGACAAGCCCAATCATATTTGCTATTACTGTTTGTGGTGTGGGGCAAGTAAGTCCGCTCCGTTTCTCCAGACCCCTATTTCTTCCTCTTCTCTGTCCATGTAGAAAAAACAAAGGCACATTTTATTGTTTTTAAAATGTAGGTTTTACTAAAAGGCAAATGGATCAAAGTCCAGTTTCCTCCTCCATTAAATTGCAAATATCTTGAAGCCTGGGACCAGAATCTTGCTTTTGTATTCCACCCGCAGCCCCCGACCCTGATCCCCTGCATTGCCTAACAGTGCCTTATACATGGTAGGCATCAATAAATATTTATTGACTTGAATTACCTCTACGTTTAACTTTGTGATAAGGGAGTAAATGAGTGAGACAGTTTTTGTGGGGGCGTTAGGTGAGTCTGGGAGTCTGTTTGAGTGAGAGTAGGTGTGTTTATTAGTGATTTAGTGAGGGGAAGGGGGATGACTGCACATGGATATAAACATTTCTGTAATTACTGAGATGGCTTTAACTGACCCAAGACTTCACAGGAACATAAATCTCTGCCTAGCAGACAGAAGTGCTGTTATTTAAAAAAAAACAAAAACAAAAAACAAAAAAAACCCTTATTCAACCCTCAAATGAATCAGATTTTGAAACTGATCTTCCGAAGATAAGTTCGTGTGAGGAGAAAATGAGATGCATGTTTTCCATCTTTGCCCTTTTTTGCCTTTGTTTATCAAAAATATCAACTAGAAGAGAACTTTTTTGCACTTCAGAAAACAACTAAAATCAACCCCTGCTTTTCTGTGGGGGCTCCACTCATCTCCTCTGTGAATAACACCAAGTACAGATAAAGCCCTTTGAGACAAGCACGGGTATCCAAGACTCTACTTCAGAAACCTAAAATTAAAAACAAATCTAAACAGTGGATATTAATTGTTTTATATATATACATACTTTTTTTTACATAAAGGAAAGAAAAAATAAAAACACCAAGTGTTTTCCCTGGCTTGTGCATTTGTGATGACTCACTTCAACAAAATTCTAGGGGAGAAAACTCACCTCACTTCTACCTCTAGGAAATTCCCTTTTCATGGGAATGAAAATCTCAACTTCCATGCTCTCAGATCTGGGGACCCGTGGTGTGGGGAAGTGGGTCTGTCACCCCACCTTGAAGCTGCAAGCCCTAAGGCAGGCCAGTGCTTTCTTTCTAACCAGATCATATTTTTCGATCTGAACAATTTTATGATAGGGGCTTAAGCAACTTCCTACATTCCTGTTGTTGCTCTTAATTTCTTCTACTTGGACTGAAACCCCTACAGGGAAGCTATAAAGAAAATAGAATAAATAAAGAAGGAAGAAAATGTTTCTCTTCTCTTTCCTCCCTAAACCCCCCTCATAAACATCCCACCCCAGGTCACAAAATGTATGGTGAGCGTTAAGCCTTGGCAGTATTTTGACACGGTGCACAGTCCTTTTCTCCTCCCTTTTCCTTTGAGGTTCATCTTGCAGCCCAGGGCTCTGTTCCCCTGCCAACTTGGTGGGAGTGTTTAGTGACTGGAAGGTTGTGGCCTGCTCTCCCCAGAACTTCACACTTCATTTTTCCATATCCCTAGGAGCAGCAGCAAATATTTCACCAGCCTGGTTTGCCGGCTACTGCCATAAATCAGACTTAGGCCTCAAAAAAATATCCAGGCCTGTCAAGGCATTAAGCTTTTATTTTCTGACTCGATCCAGTGGTAAATGAGAGCTTGTATTTTCCTTTAAAACTGTAAAGGGATTTTTAAGGATTGTCGCTGGATGGCTGCCAGCTACAAAAGATACAATACAGAGTGTAACTGGTTAGGAGAGATTTGAAAAAGTCTTAAGTATGAAAAATGTCTTTTCTTAAAGGTTTTTCAATGAAATGGGAAACAGGGCTTAAATTTCATAAAGACTTTAAAAAAAAAAAAGACCCAAACTATTCATGAGAAAAGCATTAGGAAATGGAAGAGTCGTGCTCTTTGAGAAATATGAGTTATACTTGTTCTGCGTGCTCTCTGCCACTGGCCCCCTTTCTTCCTCTCTCTTTCTCAGTGTACACAGATACTTGGGCCGGTTCATTAGTCAGTTCCTGCCATCATTACTGACGATATGACAGCAAGAACAAACAGACTGGACAGTTTTATGTGCTGTATATTAATTGCTTCATAATTTAGGCCTGCAAACAGGACAGTGAGGCAAGTCTACTTGGAAAATCCCCTGCTTAAAATTCTAAGCAAGCTTGCAAGGTGCAAATCATGCCTATGAGATCACTTCTGAATATTTCCCCTGGATGAGTAATCAAATCTTAAACTCCAAATGCTGAAAGCCAAAGCCTTCTTGCAGTTGGAAGAGAGATGGAGTTAAAATAGGTAGGTATTGCACCAAAACACCATGTCCAGGAAATCTGGAAAAAGGTGCAAGAAACCAGGCTAAGATCAGGTACTAGGTGTAGAAAAACAGTCTGCTTAGATTTTGTGATGTGTCATGTTTCATTGAGGTACACATTTAATTTCAGTAAAATATAATTAAGTGAGAGTAAACATAATCTTTCCTCTGCCCAGTCCAGTCCAGGTTATTGCATACACTTGCAGCCTGGTGTCACAAGGAGGTGTGGGAAGTGGGGGACGAAATAACTAAGGAAATAGTGAACCTCTATTTACAAAGGTTTCAAGGTAGCATTTAAATCAGGATGAGACCAATCAAGACAGTAGCAGTGCCATTTAGGCAAGGTGATCTGATTCTGCACTCAAGAGAGCTGGGGATGAGGTAAGTGGGAGTGATGGGAACACAACACCAATGGGATGTGGGAAGCGGAGACCAAAAATGAGTAGAGAGGAATATCATTATAAGGAGGGTAGGGGGAGGAATAGACTGCCACAGCTGACTTTGCAAGGATGCCATAGACCATCCACCCTATTGGTGAAGTTATTTATGTAAACCTCTCACACTCCAACCTCAAGATGATTATTTGTGTTAAATCTTGGGTGTTCTCAAGGCAGGGCATTGTTTTCCTGTGTGTTGCTCTTTCTTCTTGAAGGAGTTCAGAAGAACCTGAAACCAGACTTTCTGGCCTAACATAGTTTGAGCAATGGTTTGAATGTTGGTATAATCCCAGAATGGATCCTCTTCTGAAGTCCATTCCAGCTGATCTCTCTCCACTACTCCCAACCTTTCAGTGGCACATGGAGCCGAGCTATGGGTGTCTGAAGCCTCTCCAGGAGCACGCCTCACCTCCAGCCTCCCACTCAATGATCTATCCCACCCTTCCATTAGCTCTTTAACTTGCCAAGGTTTCTCTTGCCTCTGGTCTTTTCCTTCGTCCTGTGACATTACCCCCAAAAGTCTGCAAACGGTGGTCCATGGACCAAATCTAGCCTACCACCTGTTTTTGTATGGTCCACAAGCTAAGAATTGTTTTTTTTAAATATAAAATCGAAAGAAGAATACTTTGTGACATGAAAAACTTATAGGAAATTTAAATTTCAATGCCCATAAGTTTTATTGGAACACAGCCATGCTCACTCGTTTACATATTGCCTCTGGCTGCTTTCACAGTATGACAGCACAGTAGAGTAGTTGTAACAGAGATAATAGGACCTGCAAATATTAACTATCCGGCTAATTACAGAAGGTTTGCCAACACCCTGTTGTCCCTCTCCTGATCAACCACATCACATTGAGCCTGACTGACCCCTCTTCTTCTTTGACATCACCTTTCGGACTCACTCCCAGGCTAGCTGCTCCTGCCTTGCACACACTACACTTCAAGCATAGTGAATATTTTGTACACTGAACTCATTTCAAAATGGTTTGCATTCAAACTACAAACTGGCTAAAACTACTGGATGAAAACATAGTAAAAGTCATCAATCAATCATAAAAAATACCCTAATTGAAATCTGGAATAATAAATCTAGAAATGTTCATAGGGGTTATCCATAAGGAGTAGTATGGGTGAGTTTAACATACTTTTGATTATCGATATTTTATAAATTTTCATAATGTGTATTTTCTAGATTTTCTCTATAATGTACGTGCTCTAAATTTTCTATACATTTATAATGTGGAAATATTATATAAATATTATTTTTAATGGAACTTTTACAAAAATGTGTATTGAGCACCTTTTTCATGCAAGGCACTGAGCTAAGCACCATGGAAGATACACACATTTTGCCTGTTTGGGTTGAGTATTCAAGAAAGCAACTATTATTTGGTGAGGAAATGTGTTTAGGTATTATTAGATAATATATATGTGTCTATGTATATGAGCCCCTAGTTTATTCCCTCTTCCCAGGGTTATCCACTTACTTACTGTAAGTCCTTGAATATGTCTATATCATTTTTAAAAATGGAGTATACATGTTTTACCTTACATTGAAGGTATTCTGCTATAATATCATCCTTTCATTTTTACACTCTTTAAAATAATTTGTTTGTTAATTTCCCAAAAACGTTTGGGGGATCTTCTGTGAGGTCAATTCCCAGGTATGTTGTGGGTTTAGCTGTCATTGTGAGTGGTATTTCATGTTCTATCATCATTTCTCAATGGTAACTGCTGGTGGATAACGAATCTTGAACCAGGCAATCTTGCTGGGGAAGGGAAAATATAAATAACACAATGAAGGAGACTCTTACTGATCTGTGTTGCAAACTCTGGAGTTGGGTCTGCACCTGTGGTCTAAGAGGCTGGGGTAGGGTGTGGCAGGGTGAGATTGGGGGTGGGGGGCCTCTCCATCTGTCACTGATGGTGTGTTCCACGCTTTTCATAACTGAGACTTCTGCAGGCCTGCTACGTGTGCATCTGGCATGTCCTGACACCACACCACTGCCCCACTGACTATCCAGCACACAGGCACTGCCCACGAAGTAAACTATCATTTCCTTAAAAATCCCTAAACTTCCTCATATCTTTCTACAGAGTCTCACTGAGGCTCTAAGCCCATAATCTCTCCTGTAAATATATTGGCAGGAAGCAGCCCTGGCTCTGTCCTCTCTCTCCTTAAGTGGCATTTGTGCCCACCAAGCTATCCTGGTAGGGTTAAGATGGCCTCCAGGATCTGGCAGATGGTATTGGATGGAATTCATTATTCTAGGGCACACCTATTGGTTCAATAACATCTGAAGAACTGTGGAATGATCTGAGCATCAAAGATTTCAGGTCTTGGCTTGTCCCTCTTATCACCACCACCATCATCTCTGCTAAGTCATTCCATTGTTATCATAACTTCTTAGCTCCCCAGTGATTTACTAACTATGCCATTTTGCAGGTATAAAATGAGCTGGACAATATATACTCTTTGTCCACATCCATGGAGTGCTGGGAATAAGTTTTTGAGAGCCTTGTCAAAAGACTCTAGGTAGTCAAATCCTCCTTAGCTAATGTTTGTGCAGGAATAAGAAATGCTAACTCTTACTAGCTGGGTTCAACTTTTTCCCCACTGACTTGCCTTCTAAATGCAGTGAGTCATCCAATACCTTCAATAACTAGAGCAGTGGCTCTCGATCACCTGGGAGCTTAGAGCACATACCTACACGTGGACCCCACCCCAGAGAAACTGAATCAGAATTTCCCTATCTATCTGCTGTGCCAAGAGTGTCATGTTCTGCTCTCTGAGACCAAGTAGAACACCTGGGTGGGGGTGAAGGAGCGGGGTGGAGAACCTGTCCTCTGACCCCACCTTTCTCTAACCACATCTAAGTGAAAAACCACAAAACCAAGTAAACAGGCAACTGAGGGTTGATACAGTGATTGAAAAGGGGCGGGGGTGTGGGGTAATGAGGATGGATAAGGACAAGAGACCACATCACATTAACAGAGTCTTTCTCAAATTCAGACCTCACACTCCACGGTGGAAGGGATCTTCGGGTGCCAGGGTCAAGTTGCTGACACTGCCCTGGGAAGGACTGTACCCTGCCAGTGTCCAGGCTGGAGGGGCTGAGCTCAGCTAACTAGAGGCCTGAGCACCCTTTCCTTCCTGCACCCTCCAGGCGGCCCTCCTGCCCCTCCCTGGTGGCCCCCCAGCCTCGCACACGCTCTTCATTATCACCACCGTTGCCTGTGCTTCTTGGGTGTTCCACCCATCTCTGGTCTCCGCCCTGAGTGAGGGGATTAACTTCCTGCAATGCCACAGCTGCAGCAGGCTGTTTCTGCAACGGGCAGCAGGGGGGCCACATGGCCCAGGAGGATGTGTATCCAACAACTAAGGGTGCTGAATACTCATTCTGGGGGAACTTGGGGTGGGAGAGTTTGCTCTCTGGGGCATTTCTGAGAAAGGGGGAAATTGGCATTTGGAGGCCTTGTCTGACACCTTCACCACAGTTACCAAAAAACAGAAAGAACGTTGCTTCCATCTCCATTATCCTCCTGAAGTGACTTCTCTTTCCCCATGCGGTTCCTCTTTGCTTCCTCCCCATAATAAGAAATGCCTTTTATTGAATGCTGGCCATGTACCAAGTGCATTCATGTGCTCTCTTCAGTAATATTCTGTTTGTAGATGAAGAAACTGGGGCCGAGGGAAACGAGACTCAGCTTGTTAGTAAAGTCAGAGGTGGTGCTCAAAGGGCCTGACCATCATTAACCAAATCCATCAGAACTCAGAGCCATGTGGGCAATTCTGATGGGAGCAGCATAAGCAAGAGTTGGGAGCACCCACAGGCTTTGGACCAAACAGTTACTTAGCTCTTCAGCCTCCAACCTCATCTGTAAAAGAGGACAACAGCACCTACTTCATAGGGTTGTTTGAGGACATAACACAGGAGGGACATTTAAGACCAAGTCAGGTGTAGCATAGGAGCTTCATAAAGTAGCCATTTTATTATTAATCTCATTGTTAGTTTTAGAAATATAACTGCCAAACATTTACTCACTCATTCAGTAAATATTGATAGAGGGCCCTGTACCCATCACTAAGGTACATCTGTGAACCAAAAATCAAGCGTTACTATCAGTTGATGGGTTCATTCTCACCCCAGTTGGAAAGCCCACTGTGGAAAGCAGGTCACCATTGGAGGGTTGCCTGGAAATTCTGGGATCGTCAGAGGACAAGGACGAGTGTTTTGAGATGAAGTGGCCACCTCTCTTCCAGCATCCTTGAATACTGGAACCAAGGCTCAGGATGGTCTGTCCCATGAACAGGAGGGTTGTGGGGAGGAGAAGAGACCAATCCTTATTAAGCACCTTCAGGTAAGATTCCTGAAACTCCTGATACAGCAAATGCTTGTAGGAGGCACTTGAGATGCTCTCAGAGGCCATGAAGTCAAAGCATTCAATAGCACAGACTGACACGTAAGAGAAGATATAGTCCTGTGCTGAAGAACTCCAGGTCTGGAGTCAAATTTCTTCGCTTCCCATTGTCTACACCCCTAGCTAGCTTGGGTGCTCTGAGCAAGTGGTTTATTCTCTCAGACTTGATGTCCTCAGCTAGAAAACAAATGGAAATGATAGGATCACTGGTCTCATAAAATCTGGAGGTGTCAATGGGAGGATATGTAAAAAGAGACTCAACAAATTTTACCCATTACTATGATCTGTCAGTCTTTCTTACTACTCCAAGAAGAAAGTCTGGGTGTGCTGGTGAGTCCAACACTTTCTAATCTTCCCTTTAACAGGAAAGGAGCAATCCTCAGGCCCACAGCCTTCTACAGGTAAGATAACCTCGTTAGGACTTCACGACATTGCTTTATTTTCATGGTGTGCGGGGGGAGACAGGATGATTGTCTTCTAATTATGGCAAGTGATACTGGTTTTTTTCTGATAATGATAGAAAGCTTCCTTTTAAAATAAACATTTCAATAAAAACAAATCAACTTCAATACAAATGTTAAAGAAATAATAGAGCAGGTGGATACAGCAAACATCTTAACTGTGGCATCCAAATGACTGAAGTTTGGGAAACAATGACAGAACAGCCCCCATGCCACTGCTTTTGGCCTCCAGTTAGAGATGAGAGGCTCCAAAAGCCATGCTTTGAGCCTCATTCTAACTATCTCTAACATCACTGTCCTTTCCTAATATGTCCCATCAACAGAAATATGCCTTTGCTTCCAAGCCACTCCAAAGAGACCACTGCACTTCAGCCATTTCCTCCTTCGTGTACCAGTGCTGTACATTTCACCCCCTGCACTCCAGGCTGAGGGATACGGCCCAGTCCCCTGACAGGATCAAGTTGCTTCTTGAGTCTTCTTAGAAACACAACTATACCCTGTTTCTAGGTGTGGTCTACTTTTGCACATAGCTAACCCCACTCACAGGGTATCAATTCCAACTACTTCCTTCCTCAGGCAGCAATTTTGGCACCTTTTTGTACCCACTCATGTTCCAACCACACACCCGAGATGAATGAGCATCTCATCAAGTTGGGGAGGCCAAAGCCACTGAAGGATTCTGTTTCTACTGTAGCTCTCATTACTGTTTCTCACATTAGAGCACATGTCACTCTGGGAATGCATCGCTGGATTAAAGAGTATTCTTTCACACAGTCATAATTATGGGTCCTAGAAGTCAGTGAACTAGGGAGTCCAGGGGATGTGGATGAGAATAAAAGATGAGAATCATAGAATTTAGATGTACAAGTTCCCTAAAACTACACAGTCCCACTCTTCTGCTTTACCCATGAGGGGAATGAAGCTGGGAGAGGTTAGTTGACCTGCCCAAGGTCACATGCATCCCAGTCAGAAAACTACCATGTTCCCCTTTGGGCTTCTGAACCCAATTTGACCCTGGACCTCACTAAAAATTCTCTCCATGTCTTCTTTCTTCAATGGATAATTTAAAATAGAAATAATAATAAATATAACACCTCGTTGTATATGTGTAGCACCTTTCTTCCAATAAATGGTGTTCTTTCAGCTTGCCCACCCATGCTGCACAGAACGGAAGTGTTTCCACTATGGACTCTGGTGTTGGTTATTGACTGGAGCCCAACTTCTAGCCCACACACATACCACTATCAAAGATATAGCTCAGAGTACAGGCCCATGTCTGTTATTATTAACTACTCAAGGGGTAGTGTTTAAAAACAAAAGACCCTCCCCAACATAATACACATGAAGAATATGTTTAGAAAGCTTAAATCTTAACTATTTTAAAAATTAACTATTTTTGTTTTAATTGGATAGTTATTTGATTCTCCATGGAAGAACAGGCTCTTTTGTGTTGTTAGTAATAGGTTGTACTAATATTGATAGTAGAATAGTGGCAGCAGTAATAGTAACAATCATCATTTATTAAATGTCTACATGGAAGGCATTTATATCCAGTCTTTTATTTAATCCTCACAAAAATCTTAATGATATGTGTTTTTTCACCTTACTGAGGAAATAAATGAAAGTTCAGAGACATAATTTACCCAATATGCAAAAAAGTGAGGTCTTACCTTTTTGACAATAGAGTAGACATGATTTTAAGAAAAATCCCTCACTATACTAGGAAAAATATTTTAAAAATTTTAAATGTATGACAGATCTATCTAGAAAGTAATTCCTTGGGCCCCATGAATGATCAGAATGCCCAAATCCAGAGTCATCATCAAGTGATGGAGTCAGCATTTCCTGCACATGAGAGAAAAAAATCTGAAGCTCAAGGTGAGTGAAATATCAGAATGGAGACCCACAAATAAGCCAATATCATGGAAAGGCAACACTCCATTGACGGAGCTAAAAAAACATCTATCCCACAGAACAAGGTGGAGATACATGACTGGCTTGGTCTTGACTCTGAGTAGAAAAAAAAAAAAAACAAAACAAAGAAAGAAAAAGAAAAAGTTCCCCCTCCCTATTTCTAACTACAGATGTGTAGGTTTATGACTTTGGGCCTGAATATACACAACAAATGTGGCTAAAATAAAACTCTACAAAATTAAATTGATTCCAAGTTGGTGATAAATGGAGCCTCAAAGAATTACTACATATTATTAAGTTACAAAGAAAATGAGCTCTGTAGAAAAAAAATCAGTAATAAAAAGTAAATAAACAACCCTGAGTGAAAGTCAGCAGAAACAATAAACTCTACAATCAGACCTTCAAAGACCACAGATACTGGAATTATTCAAATATAGAATATACAATTAGTATGTTTAATAGGTTTATAAATATGAGAGGAGATTGAAACTATGTGAAAGGTAAAAGAGACTATCAAAATTAGCCACATTTGAAAAGTACCAAACAGAAATTTAGAAATTAAAAATGTAATAAATGAAATAATTTAAATAAATAGGGTAAACATTAAAATCAATGAACTGTAATACTGAAGAGATTACACAGAATCTAGTAGTAAAAAAAGCAATGAGAAATGTGAAAAATGGTGAGAAAATGTAAAGAATAATTTGAGAATGTTTTATAGGAAGCAATAAAGAGAATGGGGAGAAGAAATATTAAAAGAGATAATAGCTAAGAATTGTCCAGAGTTAATGAAAGACACCAGTGCACAAATTGAGAAAGCCTAGAGAATACCGAAGAAATCCCTGCCTAGATATACCGTAGTGAAGCTGCAGAACAACAAAGACAAAGAGACCTTAAAAGCAATCAGAGAGAACAGGTAGATTGTCTGAAAAAGAATGATAAGGTCATAGCTGAGCTCTCAAGACCAGCAGGGAAAATTGAATGAATTCAGATCAACCAACTAATGTCAAAAAAACTATCTAGAATTCTAAACAAAGAAAGCTATCTTTCCTTTAAAAAAAAAAAAAAAAAAGAGGGGTGGTCAAAGAAACACAATTTCAAACTATCACAAATTGAGAGACTTTATTATCAGAATATTGTCATTGTAGAAACATCTAAAGGACATTCATTTTAGAAAGAAATCATCCCAGAAGGTAGATCTGCATTGCAAGTGAGTCAATGACAAAGATAAAAGTAAACATGTGGATAAATCTAAACAAACACTTATATGTACCAAAAAACAATGTCTAATTTATGAATCTTTAAAAATCAAGAGATAATTAAAATCTGGATAACTTCATGTAAAATTTAGAGATGAATAATTAGATTTCAAGAGTTCTTTGTTTCTTGTATTGTTCAGAAAAAGCTTATATTAATTAGCTTTCAATTAAATTATGTTAAAGTTGCATATTAAAATTTTTAGGGTGGAATAGAGGGGAAAAATGGAATTCAGAGTTGAGTGAATAAAACCAATCAATCCAAAACAAGGAAGCAAAGGAGAAAAAAGAAAAAACATATAGAAAAAAAGGTAAATATTACTATAAAGTACAAAATAAGATGGTAGAAATGAATCTAAACAGTTTGGCTATTACAAATGATATAAATGGCCTAAACTCTCCACTTAAAAGAATGACAATCAGACAAGCGCCTGACCTGGAGGGAGTTGTTAGTCCAAGTTGAGAAGTGGGGAAAAGGTTCAAAAGGTAACCCAAGCAGCACCAAGTCACATGGTGCTTTCAAAGTTTAGCTGAGGCCTTTGACTTCAAAGCTGTGCTGTTGAAGCATGGAGCAGGAGATTGCTGCCTTTCATTGTAAGACTTCTTATTATTGTTTGAATGAACTTTCATTTAGCATATTGATGAATTACAAGGATAAAATATTTAAAGTTAACAAAGAAGAAAAAATAGGGAACAATTCTTTGGTTTGAATATATATATTTTTATATATGCACACACACACACACATACTGTTATGCATTGTTTAACAATGTGGATATGTTCTAACAAATGCATCATTAGGTGATTTCTTCATTGTGTGAACATCATAGAGTGTACTTACACAAACCTAGATGGACTAGCCTACTACACATCTAAGCTATATGGCATAGCCTATTGCTCCTAGGCTACAGACATATATGGCATGTTATTGTACTAAATACTACAGGAAATTATAGCATAAAGGTAAGTATTTGTGTATCTAAACATAGAAAAGATAATGTGTTGCACTATGATGTTATCATGGCTAAGATCTCACTAGGTGATAGAAATTCTTTAGCTCCATTGTAACCTTAGGGGACCACTGTTGTATATGCACTTCTTCATTGACTAAAACATCATTTTGCAGTGCATGACTGTGTGTGTGTGTGTGTATGTGTGTGTGTGTGTGTATATATATATGTATGTATGCATATATATGAGATAGTTTCCTTTATATATTTATGTATTGTTTGAATTTGGGACAATAAGTAAGTTTACTTTTTTACGATTAACAACAACAACAAAAAACTCGGGCTGTGGTGACTCACGCCTATAATCTCAACACTGGTGAGAGGATTGCTTGAGGCCAGGAGTTCAAAGCCATCCTGAGCAACATAGCAAAACCTATTGGTGTGGTGGTGCATGCCCATAATCTCAGCTTCTTAGGAGGCTGAGGCGGGAGGATCACTTGAGCCCAAGAGTTTAAGTCTGCAGTAAGCTGTAATCACACCAATGTACTGCAGCCTAAGACACAGAGTGAGACCCTGTCTTAAAAAAAAAAAAATCTTAAAAATAGGCAATGGGATACTGTAAATTTTTTAGTCAGGAAGGGCTTGAGAATAAGATATTATGTGGGAAGTAGAGAACAAGATGGATTTAGAGATCAAGAGACAAAAACTAGAACCAGAGAAACAAATCAAAACAACTAAAATAATTGTCTGGGACAGTGTCATAAATGCAAGATAGAAGGAATGGATAAATCTAAAAGAAGCAACAGAACTTCTTCACTATTCTTGTTCTTGCAGGTCAGTCATAGGAAGAACAATTGAGTGAAACTGAAGGAAGAGGCAAAAGTGACTTAATGATGATAACAGTGCCTGCTCTACTCTGCTTCTGCAGAAGACTCACTTACTGGACATTCTGGAGCATTCATACAGAATAGTGAACCCCTCCCCGATATCTTCCATATCTTCCCTTGCTAGGCATAACAGAGGATGAAGCACCACTACGGTCTTGAGAGCCTCCTAAAACACAAGTCAATTTGATTAGAATGAAAAAAAAATCCTCTTTTGCATGTCCTCCAAGGACCCTCCCTAATTCCAGTCCACAACATTAGAGGCTCTGGACCTTCAGATAAATTGTTGGAAGGGATGGAGAAGTACCCCAACCATGCCATGGGTTCTCGAATGGGGCTGCCAAGTGTACCCTCTGTGCCCTAGACCAGGAACTTCCTGGAGTCACATTGTCCAGTGGTTAGATACAAGATCTTAAGCAACCAAAAGGCAAGGAATCAGTTACCTGGAAATGGAGGCAACTTTATAATCATTTTCACAACCTCTAGAATGGTATCCAAACTGGCCATTCCCTAGGCCTTCTAGAGCTCCACTTGTGTGGCCTACGTAAGTCACTTAGCCTCTCTGAGATTTAGTTTCTTCATCTGTAAAATGGGGATGGCAGTAACAGACTTCTACAGGTTTGTGGGGTGGCTTCAATGGGATGATAATATAGAAATTACCTGGCACAGTGATTGGCCAATCTAATAATTCAATACTTATTTTTAAAAATTAATTTTGTAAAAAGTGAAGATAAAGAAAACCCTTCCATTTCTGTAGAAATGCTAGTGGAAATGTAAAGGAAAGAAGAGAGAAAGAAAAATAGAGGAGAAGTAGAATCAATAGGACTGAAGAGAGGGGATGAAAGAAATGGAATCTTCAGGAATTAGAATGTTAAAGCCTGGCCTATTATGGAAATTACTTTATCAGTGATCAAAATAAAGAAGTCAGAAGGGAAAGACTTGTCTCTGCAGTGAAGCTGTAAGATCTCGAAGGCAAGAAATGTGCTCCCTTGTGCTCACTGCATTGAGCATAGGTCAAACATTTTAGTTCTAAAAAACAAAATATTTGCTGCATAAATAATGAATAATGAATATGTGCTGCATAAATCATTGAAGAGTGGATGAACAAGTGGGAGAAAGGGAAAAGGAGAAAGAAAAAGAGATGGGAGAGAAAGGGAAGGAAAGAGAGAGAACAAACCATAATGTGAGGCAGGTACTGTCTCCTGGAGCTGGGAAAGCAGCTCCTCCACATGGAGGAGGCCACCACTGTGGTGTCTTCCACCCCTTTGTTCTCTTCTCAAGCAAGATGGGATTCTGAACCTTGAGGCTACCTGCATATTATCAACCAGAATCCTTTACGAGTAGCCAGCACTGTTCTTGAGCTTCTTCTGTGCTCCTTCATAGCATTTCCCAAGGTCTGAGCTCTGAGAAACAACCAGAGAGCTAGAAGTGTGCCTAAAGAAATGCGGCCTTCACTGGCTTTGCTGGTTACAGGTACTCAGACACGACCAGCCCTGAAGCTTTTGTGCCTGCGCTGCTCCAGACTTAGCTTCCACAGGAAGCCCGTCCGTTCCCATGGCATTAGCCGACTTCCACTCTACTCTCACTGGTAAGGACAGTGGTAGTTAATAACCTTGTATACGGAGTCAGGAAATGGAAGGAGTTATTTATTTTCCCTGAAGACAGTTTGTTCTTTTGATAAACTACAGTTTTATATAATTTTATTAATGCCAATAGTAAATTGTGTTTTCTCATGACTAAGCTTCTTCCTCCCACCCTCCCAACCCCCTTTAGACTTTGGCTATAAATAGAAAGCTCTTTGTTCTGTCTCCTCTGGGCAATAATTACAAACATAAACTGGGGAGAAGCCCTCATGTCTTTCCACATCTCTTGGTTATTTCTCCACAAGTAGGCAGTCACACAAACAAACAGCCTGCTCTGTTTGTGTTTTCTCTGCAGTCACAATTCTTCCACTGAATGTTTATGCATTCCCGCATCTCGAGAACTTCAGGACCGGGATAGATGGTATCTTAATATGCGTTTGAACATGTGCACTTAATGTGCTTGGTTAATTGGAGTAATTAGTAGTCTTTTCATTCCAAGGCCGTTGCTGAAATTAAAACGGGGCTGTTATTTCTTTTAATGGACTAACTGAAGAATTATTATTTTGAAAGTGAATCAAGACTGAAGGATGCGAAGTTCTGTGCTTCAAAAGAGGAGGAAGGGACTGGAATTCTAAGGATCTGAACATCTTTGGGGAAAGTTCCCAGCCTCATTTACTCCCTCCAGATATCACAATACCCAGGGTGATATAATTTATTACCCAACCCAGGACACTTCTGAGAATAAAATGGGGCCTGTTTACTGATTTCATCGGGATAACAGTCCTAAACAGAGTGTTCCAGCAAACCGGAGTATGAGCACTCTACCAACACTTCACGTGGCTATAGCTGTACACACAGGGGACTAGCCATTTGATACCATCTGTTTCTCACACACATCCATGAGGGAAGAATCATTCCCATTTAACAGACAATGTAACTGGGGCTGAATATAGCTCAGCGACTTGCCCCAGGCCCACCAGGAAGTGGATAAAGCCGTGCTCAACCCAGCACTTCTTCAAAGCCTTATTCTTTGTCTGCCACACTGACCCACGCTGATTCCTTCTGGTCAGCCAAGAATGGCACAGGAGTGGGCTGGTAACATGTGAGCATGTGCAGCTGAACTGGAAGGTGGCCAGGAGCTGAAGTAGCAGAGGGCAGAGCTGCATTTCAAGAGGAGGCAGCAGGGCATCCCGGCCAGGAAGCCTCACAGGCAGCCAGGTGGGTTGCCAAAAGAGGCTGCTCCCTTGGTGTTCTGGACCAGCTTCTGACCCTTAGGCGTGGAAGTGTCTCAAATGAGCTCCAGGGGTCCTGTGTGACCAAAGGAGCTTAATTGCAAAGGCACCAGCTATTGTGACAGAATTTTTGAGACGATAACTTTCAACAAGTTCCTGGACTGAGAGGGCTGGCCGTAAAGTGGGCGTGGTCTATGGGCTGTCATAGTTACGGTCTTCTGTGACGTATCAAAAGGGCATTGTTGATGCTCTCATTTCCACCATTTGATACCATCTGTTTCTCACACACATCCATGAGGGAAGAATCATTCCCATTTAACAGACAATGTAACTGGGCCTGAATATAGCTCAGCGACTTGCCCCAGGCCCACCAGGAAGTGGATAAAGCCATGCTCAACCCAGCACTTCTTCTCCCTACCTTCCACCCATCCTGCCTGCTCATCTTCCCTCCTTGGTGAAGGCATGTGTGCTGTGCTCTGCTTAACTAATTTCCCTCAGATATTCGCATTTCTGTCTTTACAATTTGGCATCCCAGTGAGGTTTCCCTTTGTATATTTTCCGGTTCCTGTATTCCCATTATTCAGGTATCATCACTCAATAACCATTTGACAGCAGTAATGCTTTTCACATGGAAAGAATTGGGTTTTTATTGATGGCAAATGTTGTGATGAACTTTCATGCCCACTTGGAGCCGGAGCACCTTTTTTATAGAATGAACCACAATGAGAAGCGTTTCCAAGAAATGTCTTTGGAGTGTGGACTGAGATGTACTTTTAGGAACAGGTCCTGTGGCCAGAGTGGGGAGAGAGGGGCCTTCCCATTGTCAAAATCTCATCAATCAAAATGTATAATAGCAACATTATTAATAACCCTATAGTTGCATTGCACTTGGTGCTCTTCCAAGCACTTCCCTAGAATCCTAAAATGAAGGCAGGGCAGATATTATATCCATGTTACAGGTTAAACAACATTGTAACAGGACTGATAACACCATGAATGAGAAGTCATTTGATCAATGGGTAAGTGTCTCATGAGAAAGAGACTTTTAGTAGGCCTGAAATCTGTCTTTGGGGGTCATAGATGCTCTCTGTAGGAGTCCTTCCAAGGCTAAACTCTTATCAAGATCCCTTTTGTCCAGTCCAAATATAAAAGCATGGCCACTATGTCCAGGCATGGTGCTCCACCTGCAATGAAATTAAGCACCCTGACACCTAATCCAGATACAGTGAGGAACCAGGAATTATTTCACAACATATGCCATTGGCACATGGTATGGCAAACAGAATGTGAATGCCGTGTATCGACTTCCCAGGCTAGGCTGGAAACACTATGGACAAAATACACAGGGCATTCTGCACTGGATCTAACAAAAGAATGGCAAATGCTGTGTGATGGAGGTGGTGATGCTAATGAATCACATCTGCATTACCAAATAGGCTAGTTTGGGTCCTAGGCCACCCCTGTACTTCCTCAGAAGCCAGTCTTGGCACTTGCCTTGGTGAAAAAGAGAATTAAGCAATTAGACAGGAACTTGCAAACCAGCTAGGACTACCACCATCACCATTTTGTTAATATGGAAGATAAAGCCTCAAGACTGAAGAGACTTGCCCTAGTAGCAGGATTAGCCAGGGCAGAGTGGCGCTAAGAATGCAGGCCCCTGGCAGAGAATGCCACCCAGCCTCCCACATTGAGTCAAGAGATTTTCTAACTCATCATGACATCTCTTCTTCATCCTTAACCCGGAATTACCCTTATTGGTAGTCTGCAGCTGGTAATTAGGGACTCAGCAGTCTGAGTTAAGAAGAGGATGCCTTTCCTACATATTTGGCTTCTCCGTGCTCCTCCCATCCTCACTACTATTGCATAGTGCAGCAGGTGTCCATGCCCTTCATTGTGAGGAAGCACCTGCCCTTACGGCAAAGCTCCCTGAACAGCAGGTTGTGCAAGGAGCACTGTGAGGCTGGTATGAACCCACAGGATGTTGTAACTCAATAGGGGAATGCATGATCCACATGCACCTGGCACACCCCAGCTGGCTCACCGTGGCCTGTGTCCTGATAGCTCAGTCTCAGGCTCATACTTGTTCCAAACACACCAGATTACCCAGGAGTGTGCCTAGAGGAAAGGTGCTTTTTTTTCCTAAGCCACCTGCTTCCATTACCCATGGATGTCCTTCCCCAGGTCCATAGCCTCATGACTTCTGTCAGGAATTGGTTCAGAATGTAATACTCGGACTCTCTGGAGCTCAGATCTTTTGTCATTTCAAACCTAACCCTCCCTGGCTCGCGTTTCAAGGGATGTTTTTCCTGTCCTGCTTGGTTTTCCTGTCTGCTTTTTGCATTTTGGCTGGCTTATGAAATGTCCTATTTCATTCTAAACCAACACGCTGCTCCTATATCAATTCAATTTCAGTCAAAGAATATTGAATAGAGGGCACACCTAGACCATCATTAGCTTCTATCCATCCTAAGGTTGTAGAAAATTCCATCCAATGGATCTACAGCTAACTGCCATGCTGCATGCAAGCTTCTTAATTTATATTTTGCTTGGCAAACAAATAACTCAGGGGACTTTCCTCTTCATACTTCCCCTCAGAACTCAACCATCTCATGCTCCTACTACCATGGTTGACGAGGAAGCTGAGCCATCAGACAGAGCAGTGGTGACCTACGGAGCCGTGCTTTCATGACCATATGGCCTCTCAGCCGCGGGACTTGCCACACTGTCCCATACAATCCTCTGTCATTTTAGTATCTCTCACTGCCAGGTCTTCTTCACACCAGCTTGTGAGAAAAAACGGTGCATCACTTCTCAATCCTGGTTTTAGTGACATCATATTGATAGCTGGAACTTTGCCATATTTACATCACAGAAATCAGTAAACACCATTAAAAAGGCTTTTGTTTTCTTCCTTTTTTTTTTTCTCAGAGAGCCAGTTATTAAACATTTACCAACATGTGCAAGAACGGGTTTCAAGGCCGAGGTGGGCAGATCACAAGGTCAGGACTTTGAGACCAGCCTGGCCAATATGGCGAAACCCCATTTCTACTAAAAATGCAAAAAAATTAGCCAGGCGTGGTGATGCATGCCTGTAATCCCAGCTACTCGGGAGGCTGAGGCAGGAGAATTGCTTGAACCCGGGAGGCGGAGGTTTGCAGTGAGACAAGATCGCGCCACTGCACTCCAGCCTGGCAACAGAGCAAGACTCCGTCTCAAACACAACACAGCACAACAAAACAAAAAAGAACGAGTTTCATAGTGAGAAACAGCGGAGAAGCCAGCTTACCTGGTGGGCCTTGAGTGGCCCCTACAAACTCCAACCTGTTCAAGACTCATTTGCCATGTTGTCCCTTCCAGCCAGGGCAATCCCCCCAGCCTGAGCTACTTCCCAGACCAGACCACAGAAGCAAGGCCATGCTCACCGAGGACCCCACTTGTGGACTAGACTTCTGTCCTGCTGTGGCCTCAAAAGCAATAGCCAGGGCCCCATGAGGAAACTGCCATCAGAAGCACAGGTGTGCCTGGCAAGGACACAGGAGGACCACGGCTCCATGCCGATGAGAATGGCAGCTAAGTCTGAAGCTTTCTATGATTTAGATTCCTGGTTGCGAGAGGGAGCCTATAGGAATGGCGAGAAGGGAGAACTTTGCAGAGGCAGCAAGGTGAGTTTAAACTGGAAACTATGAAGTTCCTGGGTTTGGGGCTTTCACTTTTTCACCTCAAAGTTCCAGGAGAAGACTGTTCTAACTCAAGAAAACCCAGGCCAGGTGGACTCCACTATTGTTCCATGGGTTCCCCTGACAAAGACCCCAACTTCCCTCTCACTCAGCTTCCCATTTTAGGTAAAGGATCTCAAAGGAAGAGTGGTGGGGGGCAGTTCAGAAAGGAAGAAGGAAGAGGATGAGAAACAGAGGATGGAGGTCAACACAGCCAGAAGCAGAGGAGGAAGGCATAGGAAATAACACCTTTGCTCTGGTAACCAGAAGGAAGGAAGAGTTGGGTGGGGCTGGGGAGAGGACAAAGGCAGAGGCAAATGCCACCATGTCACACGTTTCCACCATGAAGGCTTTCTCAGCTCGAATCCACTCTGCACCCTGCAGCCAGATGAACACTGCTTTCCCTGGGCCATTGACAAAAACCTTCAGTGGCTTCCTAGGGCCCCGGTCATTCGCTTCATACCTAAAATCTCCCTTATCTGGCCCCAGTCTCCCTTTTCGAACCAGGCTCCTCTTCTCTTCCCTGGGCCTCTCCTAAAGGGGTCCTATTCTCAGACATCCAAGCCTTTGCACTCACTGAGCTGGGTTTTCTTGAATTAGAACAGTCCTCTCCTGGAACTTTGAGGTGGAAAAGTGAAATACATGAGTGAATGAATGAATGAATGAATGACTTACTCTTAATATATTAATTTGACCACAGAGGTCTAGTCTATTCCAAATTAAGAGAGGAAAGAGACATGACAGCTAATGCAATATGGGATCCTTGATCAAATCAGAGAATTTTTGTTAAAGAGCTATGAAGAATATTCTTGAGCTAATTTGAAAATTTTAATATATTGCTGTTTAGTATATTTAATATTATTTTACATATTAACATATTTTAATATTTAAATAATACATAATATTAATAATAGATAATATTATTTTATTAAAGTTTCTTGGGTGTGATGTCATGTTTTGGAGATGTATGTATATAAATATATCTATATAGATATATAGATAGATATACAGATATATAGATATATATAGATATATAGATATGTAATGAGTATTTATGCCTAAAGTGTCATGATATCTGAAACTTACTTTAAAGTGGTTGAGGGGGGAAAATAGAGAAAGAAGAGAGAGAGAGATGCAGTGAGATGTTAATTGGTGAATAATCTAGGTAGAGTATTTATTGTAAAATTCTTTCAAATTTTCTGAAAGCTTAAAAGTATTCTAAATAAAAATTTGGATTAAAATTAATATAACAGGCTGGGCTTGGTGACTCATGTCTGAAATCCTAGTGCTTTGGGAGGCCAGTGTGGGAGGATCACTTGAAGCTGGGAGTTTGAGATCAGCCTTGGCAACAAAGCAAGACCCTATCTCTACAAAAAATAATTTTAAATTATTTTAAATTAGCTGAGTGTTGTGGCTTGTACCTATTGTCCTAGCTACTTGGGAGGCTGAGGAAAGAGGATCACTTGAACCCAGGAGTTGGAGGCTGCAGTGAGCTAGCATCCTGCCACTGTGCTCGCTCCAGCCTGGGTAACAAAGCGAGACCGTGTCTCTAAATTAATAATAATAATAAAACAAATAAAGCCTAAAAAAGCTTGTGCCCTCCATCCATTACCACCACGGCTTCCCCAGTCACCTCAGAAGAAAACCTGAAGTCCTTCACAGCCTGCTGCTGGTCCTTCATGTTTCGGCCCTGTCTCCTCCTGACTTCTCCTACCGCTCCCCACTCTCCCACTACATTCCAGGCACATAAGCCTCCTGATTGTTTCTTGAGCCAAGTGTGGGCATTATACCCGGGGAAACAGACAATAAATATATAATCAGATAAAGAACATAAGATTAGTTAGTGCAAGAAGAAAAACAGAGCATGTGCCTGCCCCAGGGCCTCACACTCATGGCTCCTGTGGCTTGGCCCTGTTTCTCCTACAGTTACAGCTCACTCTCTCACTTTCTTCAGGTTCCCATTAAGTGTGCCCACTTCAGAAAGCTCTTTCCTAACAGCCCTATCTAAAACAACATCGCCACCCACTCCTTGCCCTTTCTTTGCTTTTCGCTTATGCAAAGCACTTATCAAAACTTGATATGATGTTGTTTATTTCATTATGCATTTACCGTTTATCTGCCTTTGTTATTGTCTCTAGTGTCTAGAACAGTGGATGGGACATATTTCACATGAAATACATGAATGAATGAATGAATGAATGAATGACTTATTCTTTATATATTAATTTGACACATATTGTACCTGACTAGGTATTGTTGGTTACCTTTCCATGTACTGGATATTTATCCTCCATCACACCTAGCTATGGTAAATTACTTTTGATTTAGGCCAGGCATGTTGGCTCACTGTCTGTAATCCCAGCACTTTGGGAGGCTGAGGCGGGCAGATCACTTGAGGTCAGGAGTTCGAGACATGCCTGGCCAATGTGGCGAAACCCCACCTCTAATAAAAATACAAAAATTAGCTGGGCATGGTGGCACATGCCTGTAATCCCAGCTACTCAGAAGGCTGAGGCATGAGACTTGCTTGATCCCAGGAGGCAGAGGTTGCAGTGAGCCGAGGTCACACCACTGCACTCCAGCCTGGATGACAGAGTGACACTCCATCACAAAAAAAAAAAAAAAAATTACTTTTGATTTAACAATTTTGCCTGAGAATAGTTTCAGGCATCATATACACAAGTTCTCCCTTTGGAGAGTACACGCGAGAGAATCTGCATTGAAGCCCCAGCTCTACCATTTACTGTTTGTAGAACCTTGGCTAAGCTGCTTAACCTCTTGGAACCTTTGTTACTTCACTCATAACCTCATTACCTACTCTACTTTGCAAGGCTATTGCATTAGAATGAAGTTTGTAAACTACAAAGTACTGTTTAAAAAAAAAGTCTATTATTTTATCTCTGAGAAAGACTTGGAATAAATAAGTAACTCAAGTACCATTAGAAGTATTAATTAAACTAGCAGTAGAACTAGTTATGAAAATGCAATTCTTTCTCGACTTACTCTCTAAAGCAGCACAGTCCAATAATACATTGCATGTGGCTAAAGAGCCCTAGTGTGACCAGCGAACTGCATTTTAAATTTAATTTTGTTAGTTTTATTTAGAGCTGTGCTGCCACATGTGGACAGAGGCTATCTCATTGGACAGCACAACTCTAGGTCATCATTTCTTCAAATATGTTTTGCAGAAAACTCCTTGACCCTGACTATGAAGGGATTAGGTTTTGCAAGCATCAAGAAGTCTAGTGATGGAAATATTATAGTTTAATGAAAAAAGTGTGGAATGGAATGAAGACAGGAAGAGGAGAACAGAGGGTGGTGTCCTTGTCCTGTGACAATGCTGATTTTGGAACGGCAAATGAAATCTGCCTCTTTGGAATTCTATCATCCCCTCTTACTGCTCTGTGGCCTTAAAAATGATATTTAAGATCTCTGAGCCTCAGTCTCCTAACTGTAAATTAGGAATCATAAGGCCTACCTCACAGGATTACTGTGAGGATTAAATGAGACTGACTAATGACACAAAGTGACTAACGCAGTGCCCAACACAAAGCAAGCTCTCAGTCCTCTAATTCTCCCCTCCCCACACACTTTTGCTACTCTGGGAACACAGGGAGGTCAGGAACGGCATGGTGAACTTGTGTTTCTTGCCCCAGACCACTTGTTCTGGGGCTGCCTAGCTGTGAGTGGGGCATCCCTCCAGCTGCATGCAGCCTCGAAGTGGCCTGGGCTGGCACACACCCAGTCTCCCTCCCTCCATCCAGGCCTCTTGAATGCCCTGACCTCACCCAGCACTTTGCTCTGAAGATCTCTGAGGGCTTCAAAGGCTCCTCTTTGGATTCAATACAAATGATGTTCCTTCTGGGTATGTACACAGGTGGGGGGAAGGCTAGTGGGTGGGGCCCAACCACCTCCTCCTAATGAAGCCACTGCTCCCTCTTCTCGGCTCTTAGGGAGAGTTCCTTGCACTGCCATTTCCTTTGCTGTTGGTAGAAAAAAATGTAAAGTCTAGTTCATGCCCACACATGCTTCCGGGCGTAAGCTTCCTTTGGTGTCGCCTGGGCAGTCCCACTCCAGTTAAAAAGCAGATGGTGGTGAATCCACTTCTCAGATGTGGCAAATGAAAATCTTAAGCAAACTGCTTAAAACTCTTAACCTCCCTCCCAGGATTACCCAAGATAGTCTCATTTTTAATTACTCTGTATCTAAACCTTCAAAAATGCCCCAAAGATCCAATACATCAATGTCCAAGTCTGATCTCTTAGACTGTCTCTTTTCCGTGGAAGCAGCACCAATCCGGTCAGGCAGTGGATTCTCAGTGTTCCAAAACTTGATCACCATGTGTGACCATTTAACATCATGGCTGCCAATCTTTGACATTCCCACCTTGAGAGATGGGGTCCCCTCTCCTCGAATGTGAGCAGGCTTGTGACTGCTTCGATCCATGGAGTATGGTGAAAGTGACAGACACCACATGACCTCTGAGGCTATGTCATAAAAGGTCACACAGCTCCAGCCAAGTTGGCTGGGACATTTGTTCTCAGAGCCCAAGTTATCATGGAAGAAATCTAACTACCCTGAGACGGCTATCCTGGAGAGCCCACGGAGAGTGTCTTAGCTAAGATTGTCCTTTGACCAGCCCAGTCAGGCACCCAGCATGTGAGTGAAGAAGCCTCAGAAGATTCTAGCCCCCAGCCTTTCAGGTCACCCCCTGCCTTTCGAGGTGGCCAGCTGAGACCACAGATATTTAGGGTGGAGATGAGCCATTCCTAGTGTGCCTGCTCCAATTCCTGATCCACAGAGTCTGTGAGCATAATAAAATGTTGTTCTCTGACACCACTGAGTTTTGGGGTGATTTGTTGTGCAGCAAAACATAACAGGGCCCTGGTATAATGTCTCATAGAACCCAGGCCTCCTGACTCTCATCTCATCTGGACAACTAATTTCCATCGACCGAAATGCCCTGACTCCTTATCAATGGACCACAAAGTTCCCAGTGCTACTTGTTGATAAGAGGGAGACCAATTTGGACTTGCGTAAAACTTGTCTGGTATAGAAGTGGCAGGCAAGGGTGGAGTGGGGCACAGCCTGGAAGGAGACATATTCTTTTTTAAAAAATAATTCTGGCTGGGTGCAGTGGCTCATGCCTGCAATCCCAGAACTTGCCAAGGTGGGATGATTGCTTGAGGCTAGGAGTTAGAGACCAGCCTGGGCAACACAGTGAGACCGCATCTCTGCAAAAATGTTTAGCCAGGTGTGATGGCATGCACTTGTAGTCCTAGCTACTCAGGAGGCTGAGGTAGGAGGATTGCTTGAACCTAGGAGGTCAAGGCTGCAGTGAGCCATGATCCTGCCACCGCACTCCACCTTGAACAACAGAGCAAGACCCCGTCCCTTAAATAATAAGAATTCTGAACTCTGATCTTTAAAATAATTTTTTTAACTAAAATAGAAAAAAATACAAAGAGAAGAGTAAGGGCTTACTAATGTGATTTAAGTGGATGGCAATGGCTTTATTCAAAGATTTTCATGTTAAAACTTGTTGGTGTTTTAATTGGTTTTATTTGGTTGTCTGTTTTTTAACGTTTTGCTTTGTTTTTTGAAGCTAGGATTTTCTCTTTGGGTCACCGCGTGTTCTTTGGGGTCATATAAAGTACTCTGCTCAAGAACAAAGGCCAGTGTGGCTATGATGAAAATGCATTGACAGAGGGGCTTCAATGTCTATGGAACAGAAACAAGAGCCCTGGGCCAAGAGGAGGAAATGTGGATTCACCAACATGTTGAAAATCATTCTAACATCTCCAGGCCTCAGCGTGGTCATTCACAAATGGAATTCAACAATTTCTAAGGCAACTTTTCTAACATTTTGGAGATAAAAAATTTAATGTTTAGTAAGTGCTTATCCTGTGGCAAGCACCATGCAAGATCCTTTAAATTTTTAATTCTTTAAAAAAAATCCTGAGCAGCACAACTGTGCATTTCTCATATCACCAATGTGTGTATTAGAAAACGGAGGCCCAGTGAGATAGAGTCCCATGGTTGAGAAGTAGAGGGGCAGAATTCTAGAATCAACATTGCCATCCCCAAGAAACGCTGGCTCCCCTCTGCCTCTGCAGCATTTCCCACACCTCGTGCCCAGAGGCTTTCACAGTCTGGTTCTTCAGTCTCTAATCCTTCATAGTTAGAAGGGAGGGTCGTAACTGCATTCCTTTGTACTGTCATCAGCTACTTAAAGTGGCAAGAAACAATAGCCTCTTTCTCTGGAGAGTCCCAGCTCTGCTTTCCTGGAAGGGTTGCTCTTTGGACCCTGCTGGATCTCTGAGTGATGGCCAGGGCAGCCCCCAGGTGCACTGGGAAGTTCAGAGGACTCCTGCCACCTAGCACTTCCCTGCAGATCTTGAAACGTAAAGTGATGTGAGTCCCTATTTCCCCCTTACCAAGGCTCCCTCAACTGCCGGTTATTTGACATATACTCAGTCTATTACAGGACTCAAGAAAGCATATAATGACTCCATTCACAAAACACTAAGGACTCATCTTTTCCTGCCAAACACTCACTTTCCTTATCACCATGATGCTTCCTATCCTTGTGTCTTGACGAAGAGGTGTCTGCCTGTGCAGGGATGCCTCATGCCCAAAATCTCTTCTCCTTGTACACCTGTTACTGATGCTGGAACCCTGAAATAATCACCAGATGTTCACTAAGTCCCACTGCAATCAGCGCTGAGAGGGATCATTGAGAACCATCATATCTAAGAGGAATCATTGCAAAGTGATTAAGATCATGGGCTTCCAAGTCAGTCACGATGGGTTTCAACTATTAATACATGTAATAGTTTAAAGACAGCTCTAAATTTGTTGCCTCTCCACTTATTCCTCTCTCCTTGATTCTGGGCAGGTCCCTGTAACTAGCTTTGACAAAGAGAACACAGTGGAAGTGATCCTGCCCACCCCTCTTCCAAGGTAGACCTTAAAAGACCTGTAGCTTCCATTATTGTGCCTCCTAGAAGCCTGTACCATGTAAGAATTCTAACTACAATGGGAACATCATGCTGTGAGGAAGCCCAAGCTAGCCATTTGGGAGAGAGAAAGGCCACGTAGAGAAGCACCAAGAAACTAGACATGTTTGTGAAGCCTACTTGAACTTTCCAGCCCAACTCCAGCTGAATGCATCCAAGTGAATGGCCCCAGCTGATCCCCTGTGGAGCAGAACCGCCCTGCTGACTCCTGACTGAATCCCTGATCCACAGAATTGTGAGCAATAATATGACTGTTGTTCTAAATCACAAAGTTGAGGCATAATTTGTTAATCAGCAATAGATAACTGAAACAGAGTATAAGAGGATTGGAGGACCAAACTCACAGTGCAGGCTACATATACTATCACTGAGCAATTGGGTCAGAATGGCAAGGAGATCTTCATGGAGGAGGTGGGAAATGTTTTGCAGGAAGGGATGGAGTTGGATGAGTGAAAGGACAAGGTATGCAGGAGAAAATTCTACAAGAGCTAACCACTCCATAGGCCTCTGGGGACATGCCCTGAACACTGACAGGACTTCACAATTATTTCTATCACAGCCACCTAACTGCCTCAGTACCGGGGAGTCTGCCTGGGTTTGGCCCAAAGTAGATTTCACCAAAGTCCTGCTTTATCTTCACAACTCCTATGAATTTTATACTGCATTTCATAATTTAGTCATCTACATTTTAATTTTAAAAATGGTTGAAATTACTTACCAATTACATTGTTTAACTTCTCCCCACCCATCCCAATCTCTTCAGTAAAACAGATGCCCCATGAAGAAGGGTCACCATGAGACCTGGACACTGTGTGCCCCAGAACATGTGACCTCAAGGGGGTCAGAGACTTGGGTTTTTCCTTTCAGGATCTACGCACAGATCTTTTTTAGTGCCATAACTGGCCTCTGGGTTCCCCACTCCTGTCTCAGTCCCAACTTTAAGCTACCCTTAGATTCACAAGGAACCTGACTCAGGAGAGACCACTTCCTGACCCTGCCCAGAGGCAGCTTAAAAACAACCTAGTTCTTCAGTCTCTGGACCATGCTCCTGGCCTCCTCCCACAGAGCATTTGGAAAGCAACCCAAGGCAATGTTCAGTCTTCCCTGAACATACTCGAATACCCCTCAAACCTCTTTTTTCCTTAAACAGGCAACTCACATATGCATCTATAACCTGTGTAGATACGTTGACACTTGGAAGCAAAATAGAGGAAAGCTTTCATTATCATTTGCCATTTGAAAATGATTATATGGGGGGATGATGGGTATTGAAGGAGACAGCTTATAGTTAGCATCCCGGGGAGACCTCTCTCTCAAGACCTGGGTGAGACTACACTACCTCCCGGCTTCCAGAATGGGGACTGCTTGGTGCCAGACCTGGATGCCTACCAACACAAATTAAAGGAATAAGACACCTCCTAGATGGGAATGCAGGACACTCAAGAGTGAGAATGGTGAGAACTTTAAAGGGATCATCACCTCTGCAGGAGACCAAAAATCTGCCCCAGAAAGAGCAGCTACCCCAACAGATGTTTCCCTCACATTCAGAAAGTCTTTGATTCTGTGTTACCATGAGACTCCAGACTCTGTCTCTCCCACATCCCACCCCGATCCCAGCCCAGGACCTCTGCTGCTCCCCATGAGAAATACTCCCTCTCTCTTCTCAGTCCCATCCAGAAATACAGCCACGCCTTATTTAAAGTTGTGAATCCCTAACTGGACACTCTGTGGAAACCAAGCTGATCAGGTCAACTTATACTAAAAAATGGATGTGGAGGTGAGACTAGGAAGCAACTGCTTAATGGGCACAAGGTTTTCTTTTAGGGTGATAAAAATGTTTTGGAACTAGACAGAGGTGGTGGTTGAACAACATTGAGAGTGTACTAAATGCCACTGAATCATTCACTTAAAAATGATTAATTTTATGTTATGTGAATTTCGACTCAATTTTTTTTAAATCTCCCGATAAAGAGTCAATCCTTCTAGAATCCTATAAACCAACACACATTTAACTCTGGAGCTTCGTCTCCTCATCTGTTAATGGGAGGTTGTGGGAGAAGAAAGAGTTCTGACCCCTATGATTGTTCTAATTCCTATAGCAGGACAAGGACTCCAGATGATCCCAGGACAGGACAGAGAGAAAATAAGATCAGCAAGCTGCCAGTAGGCTAAAATTAACTGACCCTCCACGATCTGGATTTGGCAAGTGACTGAACTTCTCTTATGTTCCTCCTCTGTGAGCTCAAACATATCATATGAAACTCTTGAGAGCAGCCCATAAAAATGATTCTAAGACTCAGGCCAAATCTGGAGAGCTATATATTTGAATCCTATAACTTCATTTCTCTCTCAAACATGAGTTCGCAGTCTGCAATAAGTCCCAACATTAGGCGACGCAGGATTTTTCTTAATACATGATTATAATCTTCAAAGGCCCTTGCCGATTCAAAATAAAGAGAAAAGAAGATTCCGGGAGCAGGCACCCTACAAATTTTAAAAGAAAATGAAAGGGGTCCCATCTGGTACTTCAACAAGTTGATTTGATACTTAGAAAATGATCCTTTTGGCCAAAGAATATTTTTACTTCGTGTGTCTATATAAATACACTTTTTTTTTAATAGAAAGTACATCACTAGTCTCTAAAACCAAACGTGGTTTTGATTGAACCAGACTTACATTTATTTCTGAAGCTCGTTTGCTAACAATAGAACTGGCTTTCCCATTTGCCAAGATCAATGTTGACCTGTTTTCACCTAAATTTTATAGATGTCAGAAAAAGAAACTGTTCACTATTCAGTGGCATACCCTGGCCTTTCTCAGCCACACTTGCTTGCATTTTTGCAGCTCCTTTAAATTCCCCTTGTCACAAAAACTAACAATAAGGTCAAGTATTTCAGTAAGAAATATTGAATTATTATCCAACGTTGTCAAGCAGCCAAGAAGCTACGAAAGCTAACCACGAACTGTAGAAGAGAGCAGCTTAACCTCAGGCCTCCCAGACCTGCCTCCATTGCACGGGGAAGGATTTTTGGCAGTGGGGGGCACCAGAAGGGTTGGGGAGGAAGGGGGGAGGGTGGATGAGTAGAATGAGAACTGGACGGCTCACAATCACGTCCAGGCTCTCGTCCCTCAGGAGTGTCTTGTTGCACTCATTTGCTGCTGCAAAGAGCCAGCTTTGATTTTTCTTGGAGAGGGCTCCAGGCACCCTAACATCTCAGCTTTGCCAACACCATGAAGCTGCCGAGCTCTCCTGATTTCCTGGCCATATCCCTGTCCATCAAGGCTAATTTCTCTGACAACATAAACTTCACTGTGTAGCCAATAAACTCAAACCCGATGGAACTTGATGTGGCCAGGAAGGAGAATGACAAACGGGCAAGATGTCAGGGCTGGAAATACAACTCATTTCGCCAGCCAGTGGTTTGGGAGGGGTATAGATGAATTAACATGTGTGTGCATGCGTGTGTTTTATTTGTTCTAATAACTCTAATAAAGATTCCATTAATCAATAAAATAACTCTCACAGAGACAGAAATCAATGCAAGCTCCCAAAATGGGCCTCTGATAGATTCAGAACTCTCTCTCATTTTCACCCTAACCCACAGTGGCTATGGGCTCAGATCCTCTCTTACTTCAAGGGATCTGGGCTGGATGCTTGGGCGCGAGAGAGAAGAATGGCTCTCAACTGGGCGGGGAAGAGTAGCCCGCAAGGAGGCAGCGGCTCCAGGATGGGAAGTGAGGATGCCAAAAAAGCATCCCTAGGAAGGTTCCTGCCTTTCCACGAGGCTATGGGGCTTTGAAGGTAAGGTTTTCATAGTTCCAGAAAACTTCCCTGGAAATGCAAATTCACCCCTCCAGGATGAGAGTCAGGACAGGTTCATTTTATAAAAGGGGAGGTCCACGGGAAAGGGTTAGCTGATGTGGGCTTAGAGAGAGGGGAGTCCATGTGAAGTCCTCTAGGGGCATGGTGGGCCTCCAAAGGAGAGCTCTGGAGGTGTGGGTAGAGAAGACACCAAGATCCTGCTTTAAATTTTTACATAGGATCAGTCACAAACATAGCTCTTGTCAAGCTCTTTGAATGTGTGACCATGCAGAGTGGTCTTACCCCAACCATTTATGCTTGACAACCTTTCCTATTGAAGGCTGAAGGGTCCTTTGTGCCAAAATTATCCCTCACTGCTCTATCAAGACTCTAGTTCACTTGGTAGTAGGTACAGGGTGAGCAATCAGATAAAATACATCCCTGTTCTGTACTGAAAATTTGACATTTTATGCTGTCCTCTCAACATTTTTATATCTATACTCTCTTTTGTTAAACATTAAAATCTCACATTTTTTCATGTTATCTGTTTTAACAACATAGGTGTTTCTCTAGGTTTTTAATTATTAAATTCTACTATTGACTATGGTTTTCCCAAGTATGACTCCTATCCCACAGAAATTCTGATACTGCCCACCCTACCCCACCACTCCACCCCCTTGCTCATCCTATCCGTGGATGTGTAGTCTGGCATGCTAAAGAATGCTGCAGAGCCTGGGGTAATTCTCTCTTTCTTTCTTTCTTCTTTCTTTTTCTTTATTTTCTTTCTTCCTTCCTTCCTTCTTTGTTTCTCTTTCTTTTCTTTCTTTCTTTCTTTCTCTTTCTTTCTTTCTTTCTTTCTTTCTTTCTTTCTCTTTCTTTCTGAAGAGCTACACGTGGGAGCTCCATGTGGCAGTATGTGTCCACTCCCAGGTGCTGCACTGCAGGAACTGACACTAGCTCAGCTTCAGACCCTGAGTGGCAAGGAATTACTCAGGCTTCCAGATCCAGCCCAGATGTCATCTTCCTGCCTTTCCCAGGACTTGCTGCCTCCTTGGGGCCCCCTCTGCCCTTGGTTCATATGGCACCTGCTGCACTGTACAAGTTTATATTTCTTTTTTCTTTTCTTTTCTTTTTTTTTTCTTTTTTTGAGAAGGAGTCTCACTCTGTCACCCAGGCTGGAGTGCAGTGGCACAATTTGGCTCACTGCAACCTCTGCCTTCCACATTCAAGTGATTCTCCTGCCTCAGCCTCCTGAGTAGCTGGGACTACAGACGTGCACCACCACACCTGGCTAATTTTTGTATTTTTAGTAGAGACAGGGTTTCACCACGCTGGCCAGGCTGGCCTCGAACTCCTGACCTCAGGTGATCCACCCGCCTCAGCTTCCCAAAGTGCTGGGATTACAGGCGTGAGCCACCTCACCTGGCCATGAAGTTTATACTTCTGTCTCTCTGAGCAGATGGTGAGCTTCATGAGGGTGGAGATATATCTCATTCATTTTCATTTCCATCATTTCTAGTAAGTGTTTAATCAATATTTTTGAATGAATACAAATGTAACCCCTCCCTTAAGATCAGACTAGAGTTGGGGACTGAAGCAAAGCAATGACAATTATTTTCTCAAGCAAGGGATGGGGTGAAGCCACAAATTCCTCCTCCTCTTAGCTTTCCACCTTCCTCTGCCCTGTAAATGACTTGACACTTATGTCTGAGAATCACTTGGCACAATAATGGCTGTGTCTATCATTAAACAGGGGTCAGATGAACTATGTTATAAGTCTTATAACACTATACTTAATACCTGTGTGCTCTATCATCACCCCATTAGAATGGTTTTCCCCTTCTACTTTTTAAATTGAAGGGTGATATGGTTTGGCTGTGTCTCCACCCAAATCTCATTTTGAATTCCCACGTGTTGTGGGAGGGATCCAGTGGAAGGTAATTGAATCATAGGGGCAAATCTTTCCCGTGCTGTTCTCATGATAGTGAATAAGTCTCATGAGATCTGATGGTTTTAAAAAGAGGAGTTCCCCTGCACAAGTTCTCTCTTTGCCTGCCACCAACCATGTAAGATATGATTTGCTCCTCCTTGCCTTCCACCATGATTGTGAGGCCTCCCCAGCCACGTGGAACTGTGAGTCCAATTAGACCTCTTTCTTTTGTAGATTGCCCAGTCTTGGGTGTGTCTTTGTCAGCAGTGTGAAAATGGACTAATACAAAGGGATATTGGTTATAGGTAACTTAGATAACAAGCAGATAAAAGGTACAATTGAGATGACAAGCCCTTTTTCAAGAATAGCTGTTATGCTTTGATTTGTTTAGGTGGCTAGGACATCATGTTAATGAAGTCAAGACTATGGCCCCATCTCTAGAGGCCAAAGCTTGAAACAGCAAATAGAAAGACCTTTCCATAGCAAGGCCATTGCCTTCCAAAGCAAGGCATTGATGGCAAGGGTCTGGGTGAGAAAATCCCTCTTGTCCACTAAACGGAAATCAACTTGAAGCATGTTGCCAACAGATATATCAGCTTTCTCCAGGAAGAAATGGCACTGATGCTCCTAGACTGGATTTCTCATCCACTAAGTCAGGCCTGGTATGCTAACTTCATCTATGTTTTAAATAAAGTAACATATAACAGGTCTTTAATTAATAAGGTTAGATGGAGGATGGTATGGGATCAGCACGTTGGAAATTAATTTATATAAGAAAGTTTTAATAAATCAGTTTGCCTAAATTTATAACAAATGAAAATAGGTTCACGAAAAGTAGGACATTAAAAAAGTAGTTAATGAAAATATAATGCAGGAGGTGCTACTATTATGAAGGAATGAAATATCTCTTACGGTGAGTGAGTATAGAAACTGCTTGAAATAGATGTCCTGACCCTTGACTTCCAATCATCTGTCTTTGGGGTGATCCTTCAAAAGTGATTTGACCTCTCTGGGATTCCATTCCCCATCCTCTACAAAATGACCATTTTGCCAGTTCTGCAGTAAACAGTGGACCCCATTCTCTTTCTTAATGTTAGACAGACTCTAGTCTTTTAAAACTCCCCATAATTTCTCCATTCTAAAAGCCATTCCAAATCTATAGGTAAGAGCTCCATGGTCCTTCAGCAGACCATCTGGCTGGCAATATATTATTGTCCCGAGTTAAAGAGAAGGTCAAGAGAGGTTAAGTGGCTTGTTCAAGGTCACGCATCTAGTTAGTAGGGGTTAAGGATCTGGAACCCAGAACTTTTTGCCACTTTCTGATGTCCCCCTTTCAATACACTGCTCAACCCCTTCAGGGAGAGTTGGCTTCATGGCTGCTACAACAGGGTGGAGAAAATGGAAGAGTAGATTTTCCCTCTTTGACTGTATGAAAATCACCCACTTTTAGAATACCAAACCACCCATATATGTGGTGGGAATGAAAGTCTTGTGTGACTAAATATAGATGCCAAGTACCTTACAAATATTTGAGTGTTTGCTTTAGGAAATGAGAAATGGGAAATGAAACTGGCCATAAACAGAAATCAAAACTGTCTAAATTCTCTCTATAAACTAATTACTACTTTTAATATCTGTTTTTTTGCAATCTCAAGAATTCATGAATTTGCTTAAAATAAAGAATGGCATGACAAAAACCTCTTTTACTGAAATGGATTAAGTTGAACAG
Source organism: Pan paniscus (assembly GCF_029289425.2). Lineage (NCBI taxonomy): Eukaryota > Metazoa > Chordata > Mammalia > Primates > Hominidae > Pan > Pan paniscus. The sequence goes on along the minus strand of NC_073254.2, from coordinate 60,053,437 downwards.
ACATGCTTTCCAATACGCTTCTTAATGACGGCAAGCCTTCCAACATATTGGTCTGCCTATAGTAGCTGTTCAATAAATATTTTCAAAGAGAAGAAAGAAAAGAAGGGAGAGAGTGTGAGAGGGAGAGAGATAATTTCTATTATCTGGACTTTCAGTAAAATATAATATTTTTTTCCATATAGATTTAAGAAAATAGTCTGCAAGGTACTTTAAGATACTTGGAGAGAAGCCTACCTATTCATTCAAAGTGATTTAAATCATTTAGGGCAAGAAACGGTCGTGCCCCATCCCTGGGCTCCTCCAGGCTTCTGCACACCAACACAAAGCCTTGCCCAGATCAGGGGTTCCACTTCAGATTGAGGGAACTGGGTAGTGCCCCTTTGTCAGATTGCAAGGAGGACCCCAGAGCCATTCATAGAAAGGTAAGGGTTGAAGTTGACAGGAATTTCTTGGCTTGGGTCTCTTTCTAGTTAGATGAAGCCAATGCTGCCAAATTAAGTGCAATAATAACATTTTCAGTGACAATGTTCACACAAAACACAACATACCTACATGGAAAACCTTGGAAGAGACTACAGATTGAGGATTGGAATGGGAGTAAGGTCAACATTCTTGTTCTGAAGGTGTTGATGTATTCCATTCATGGTTTACGTGATACAATATCTCCGGGTTCCCTAGGGAAGCAGCCCATAGCAAGCCAATTGCCAAACTTAACCTTAATGAAATGGACTAATGGCTGTTGTAACAGCCTGAACCTTAATGTTCAGTAGAAAAATAGTTTATAAAATATATAGGAAAAAAACCTCTGTCAAAGAGCAACATTTTTAAAAATGTTAAAATAGCATTTTTAAAAAATCTTCCACTTCTGGCTTCAGCTCTATTGTGATTCCAACTAATTGAAAATTTTATTTATGCTTTTAAAAACAATCTTAATTATTATCAACAATAATAATACGTACCATCTAGTTTACATCTATTATGTGCCACACACTTTGCTGGGCATTTTTAGATCTCATTAATTCATTTACTTCTCATAACCTCCATTATACAGATGATACAGAGATTGTGCCCAAAGTTTGAGCTTAGGAACATAGTCTCTGGTATCAAGCAGATCTAGGCTTGAGTCTTAATAGCTGTATAACCTTGGACAAGTCTGAACCTCAGTTTTCCTATCAGTAAAATGGGGATAAACACAGTACTAACTTCTTCATAAGTTGCTGGGAAGATTAAGATAAGGCACGTGAAACATTAAGAAAAGTGCCAGGTACATATGTGATCATGCTACTGGTACCAAATCTGAATTTTCCTCAGAAGGACATTAAAACAATGGGCTTCAGTGCCATCCTAAGTAGGGAAGGAGGAAAATCATCTTTGGCTCCCATTCCTTTCCCCCCAGGATGTTCATACTAGTGAGATCAAGGCCAAGTGAACTTCAAGGACAGCTAGGGGGGAAAAAATAGAAAGGATAATGTGCACTTTCTGCATTTCAGGGGAGGATGTGGCAGTTGGAGGGAGAAAGTATAAGGGTTTAGGAGGATGATATGAGCAGGAAAGGTAATGAAAGGGGTCTTTGGGGAACTTATTTTTGGGGCGAGCCTCTCAACCTCCTCCTAACATCCCCTTCTTCTCTCGCTCACTTTCCTGCAGGCCTTGGAAGCAAAGCCCCCAGGAATGACTGGAAGACAACATTCTGCAGACCCCTTCCACAGGGTACCCCTGCTCTCCAGGAAGGGCCTTCAGGGCAGCATTTGGAGGTGGCATGAGCTAGCAGCGGCGTGCAGCCTGGTCACTGTCTGATCTGGTCAGCCCAGCCGCACAGAACACCACACAGGCTCTGGCAGCTCCCTGGGAAAGAAGAAAGCAGCATCTTGCATGTGTGGCTTATTCTGAAAGGAATAGTATCTGAGGGATTTGATGGACTCTGACAGGGGGAAGAAGGTAGTGAAAAAGATGGAACAAAGATGCCATTTAAAAATACTGGCTCGTGTTCAGGATTTCGCTATTTTTTACTGCAAGGAACAAGTAAAAAAAAAATCCTCCTATTGATGAGTATTTTTCTACAGTCATTAAAAGTCAAAGGGCTCAGGGCTTCCGACTTTCCCTCTTGGGAAACCTGTAAGCTCGTCTTCTGGACAGCTTAGAAAAGGGCTGGATGGCGAAGGCGAGAGGCTCAAAGGCCCCCAGCAAGCAGCTCCGCCGAGGAACGGGTGCAGGGGACACACTGTGTTTTCAGTTCAGATTCTGTGATCTTTCTGCCAAACACGGGTTTACAAAGCAAAAACCACCAGAGAATTCTCATACTTTCTGCCTTATTCTCCTGGTGTTCGTCTTAACAGGAATCAGCTGTTTGCCTTCTCACTTATACAGCATGTTGCTGAGGCGAATTTAGCATCTGGCCTGGCTATTATTAAAAACAAGAACATCCTGCTCTGTTGGGAGAACAGCACCACTGGCAATAAAAGGACAGAGATCATTTGCATTCAGGATTCCAGAGATGTGTTTCAGTTCAATATCTGCGCTCCCTCCTTCCACCCCTGCTTTCATTTTAAGATTTCCTGATGCATCCATCATTTGCAGCGTGGTCAACTTTTTTTCTGAAACAGGCACACACAGAGCATATTTTTTCCTTTCACTGGGAGGCAGGAATGACTGGAGTTGTTCAAACACCGGTCCGTTCCTGCAATTCCTATGATAAAGTTGAACTACCAGAGGAATTTTTTTTTTTTTTTTTACAACTGCGGAAATGAAAAAGTAAACAAGACTGGGACTGCATTGGTATTTAGGCTCCAGCTTTTTGTTGTTGTTTTTGTCTTTCCCTTTTTTTAAGCCATTGGGCTAGGAGCCTGAAGGGAGCATATAATATGAAAAACGCTGAGAGGTTTTATTAGCCAATAAAAAAAAAAACTGAGTTCCTATTAACCACTTAACTCCTTGCTGAAGTTCAAACTTGCTTTCTCCTTGAATCCTTCTCTCCCTCTCATGCCCACGAGGAATGACGGTTGGTTCACCAGTCTTTCCCTGCACAACCTGAGCTCACAGTTTGTGCTCCAGAAGGTGTGGTTGAGAATCGTATTCAATAATAATCTCTGTATTTCTCATCTGTGAAGACATAAATAAGATTTCTGCAAGGAGCCAAATGTTCTACGCCCCCAAATCTACACACACAAAGACTCTTTAAGCACTCTACTAAAAAAGAGTAAAGTCATTGTGATTTCTAGGATTTGAAATACTAAATGATGGTTAGGGAGAACAAAATCAGGCTGAAGCATTTCTGGGATAAATAATGATCCCACAAAACGCTCCTCTCATTTGGGGGCAGAAGAATGAAGGGAAACTCACAGAGAAACAGAAAGTGAAATTGGTCCAACTATTTCACTGCTGGAGATAGATGGAGTTAGGATACATAGGTGACTTGGTTTAGGAAAGAAAGGATGTCGAAGGTGATTTAAATCCTAACACTGTTTTATTAATCGTGCCACAATTCTACATGTCACGTGGTTTTGTTATCTGCTTTTTGCTGCTTTTAAATAAATTTGTACTTTTCTATCAGTCCATCATCCAATTGTGTTTCGGGTGTTCTTGGTATTCCCATCTCTCAAAAACACCCTTAGTTTCTGCCATTATATACTGTATCTCTAATTCCACGAAGCTCACTCTATCCTATTTCCATTTTCTACATTCGGGTTAACTCTAGTACTTTTGGTCCTCCCAGATAAATTTCCTAAGGCCACATGAGCCTGTGCGCTTTTGTGTTCCGGTCCCATTTAATGTTACTGCTCCAAGAGCTACTCCCTGAAGGGCTTATGTGGAAGAATTTTGCCTTTTTGTTAAAAGTATTTTGCTCTATGTCCTTGATTTCTTTATAAGAATAGCAGGTGGGGGAAATTCTTCCCTTTTTATTGGCTACGCAGTGGGACAGAATGACCTGGAAAGAATAGATAGCAATCAAGAAGTGAGCTGTGTTTGCAGTGCTAAAACAGGAAGCACGTTTTGCAGAAAACCCCACTAAGTGGCCTGACATCAATGCAACAAGATAATAAGAAACGAATTAAAAGACATTTTGGTAAATGTTAAATGTGTTTCCAGAAATTTGATCCCTCTGCTTCCCAAATGGCTGAGCATATCTGAATAGCAGGGCTGGATTGAGTCACAAACTTTTGAATAATAGCTTTACAAAAATTACTAAAAACTCCTTAAATGTTAGCTTCTCCCTGCTCCCTTAATTGACATATCAAGGAGCATCCAGTGTCCCTTGTCCCAGTAACCTATTTGAAGACAAGTAATTGTTTCTTTATCACTTGTGGGATAAAGGCAGTACTTTTTTTTTTTTTGAAGAATTTGCAGAAATAAAAAACTGAGGCCAAGAAACACTGTGTCTCCTGAGTACATGTGCAGGGGTGGTGAGCCCCATCTTTCTCTGAGTGGGTGGCTGTTCAGGTACCCTTTCCAAACTTCACCCTCCTCCCTCCCTCCCTTCAGGCACACACATACCTGTGTGTGCATACACATATACACACATACACACATACACCACACCACACACACACACATACACATACACCACACATATACACACACATGCACATACATACACATGCACACACACACCACACACATATACACACACATACACACACACACCACACATACACACCACACATACACACACCACACACACACATACACATGCACACACACCACACACATATACACCACACACATATACACACATACACACACCACACATGCACACATACACACATAGACACACACCACACACACGTATACACATATACACACACGTATACATATACGTGCACATACACACCACACACATACACACATGCACTACACACATAAATACACATACACACATGCACCACAGACACATATACACACACATACATACACCCCCCCCACACACACACACACACACCACACACACGCCCACACACACACATCCCTGGTGTATTACCCTTTGCGTCTTCACTGGATCCTTTTCCTTGGTAAGTTTTGATTCATAACTTTTTAAAATTTCCTTTCCAAGGCCTCCTGATTGAATAGTTACCGCTGAGAAGCCCCTAGGAAGACACAAAGAGGCTTCTCAGGGTCCACAGCAATGGTGGTGAGGAAGGAAAGACTCCCTTGCCTTTGCTCAGAACCCAGAGTTTAAATCAAGAGTATCAGCTCTCCACATACTGGTTCCTACCTGGCCTTTCTTAGCACCTTTTCCAGGCCAGAGGAGAGAGACAATGGAAGAGCCGAGAAGGGTTGGGAGCAATTTGGAGTATACCTGGGGTGCATAGGCCTAGGGTGTAAGCCTGATTCCCAGTACCAATACCTGGACAGCTCAGGTGTTATGAACTCTTGCATGAAGATGTCCTTTCCAGCCTCACAGAAACTGACTAAGGAGTGAATGCATGAGAATTTGCTTGGGATTTTCACAGGTGAGCTGGCCCACACTCACTACAACTGGAGCAGTCAGTTGAGTTGTCCTCCACTTCCCCAGAAGAACTTAGAGATGGTGACACTGTTTCATAAGCATCCTTTTTAGATACCTCCAAATTGTTGCTTCCTAGGACTGGTCTCTAAAATAATTTTCGAATAGTTAGGACAGAGAGGCCAACTGATAGCATTGCTTATTGTTAACCTGGTAATCTAGGTACAGGCAAGCCAGTACCTCCATTTCTGCAGTGGCTCTTGGCTAGGTCATTATTGTTTACCAACCATTTCCAGAGAGAATGAAAAATTAACTAATAAAGAGCTGTAGGACCTGCTCTCACTGACTGCCAATGAGGGCTTCCCTGACATCCTCCCTTGCCTTTCATACTGTTTTCAAGTCCCATAAATATAAACATGCGGCTCTTCCACTGCGTCTGTAGATAATAACTTCAGGGGCCTTCCTGTTTACATGGCAATACCCATTTCCCAGCCAAATAAACTCTGTGACAGAGACCTGAGGTGTTTATTGGGCCAGTCCCGGCTGGGATTGAGTTAACAGGAAACACCCACTCTTGCAGAAATGCCTGATGATTAAATATTTGGGGGATAGGGGACACCAGGGGTCAAAAACACTGCAGAAATTGCTTTCTTCTTCCGCCTGCCGTTTCAGTGAGAAACAGGCCATGATAAATATGGCCAACCAATCCAGGCTTAACAAAGCCCCACAGCTGGGCTGTTCACTGGCTGCACAGCCCATGTTGCAGAGAGGAGTGAAGAGGTGCAGACAAAAAAGCCAACAGCAGCCCTCATGATACATCCAAATCTTGGGGTGCCATCAAGTGAAGGGATGGAAAAGGTTGAGGTGTAGCCATCACTGGGAAGTTCCTCAGCCTCTGCCTGGCTACTCTGATTTAATAAGCAATGTATTCTCATATCAGTTCTGTCAATAAAGCCTCTAGCTCAGTGGTTCTCAATCGGTGGTGATCTTGCCACCCAGGGACCATTTGGCAACATCTGGAGACATTTTTGATTGTCCTAACTAGGGAGGTGCTACTAACATTTAGTGGGTAGAGGCTAGGAATGCTGCTAAACATCCTACAATACACAGGAGAGCATCCCTGACACACACACACACAAAGAATTACCCAGTCTGAAATGTCAATAGTGCCAAGATCTAGCCCAATGTCTTTTCATAAACCAAGAAACTGAGACACAGAGGAATAAAGGGATTTGCCCTAGACCATCCTGATGGAGAAAACTGGAGACAGAAAGCAAGCCACTGTGACCACCTCCCTTGTGAATGCCCTTTAAAGTCACACAGATGTTTGATTTTTTTTTTAAATAAATAAATCTACATCCTCAGAGTTGCAGACAAGTTCCCTGGCTTAAGCTCACCCAGTTGCTTTCAGGACATTTCCTATTCTTGGAATTTAACTATTTCCAAGATTTCTTAGAAAATAGTGCCAAAGGGTTAAGAATGAGCAGATCTTCAAGGTCTCTAACTCTCCCTGTGATGTGGGTCAGCTTGGCCACTGGCTGACCTTCTCTGCACCATGTTTTCCTGGGTCCCTATTTTAGAATTGTGGTGAGCCCAAGCATTCAGAAAGCCTAGGACACAGAGAAAGCAACCTTTCTACCCCAGGCCTTCAACCTTATCACAAGGGGGGGGACTTACCAAAAATAAACAATGGCCAAGGGAAAAAAAAATCTCCAAACTATAGTTATGTTCACTAGGAGAATTCTTCTGAGGCTATAGCCCTCCAGGCCAAGGTCCATTTTTACTCATCCTTGGGCTTTGGTTGACTTTATTTTTAAGAACCCAAAAGAGATGTGGAAAGGAAAACAGACTAGCCTATACCTGGGCTGCCCGAGATCTTCTGTTGATAGCCAGAGGTTCACTTGCGGGGCCCTGTTCATGTTCTCAGAGATTAGAATCATGAAGCCATCGAGACTGCATCTATATGCCTGATAGGTCCCCCAGTTGGAATAAATGGCCTTACTCAAGGATGAGGTGAGCACTCCTTCCTTCAGACACAAGCTAGTAAGGAAGTGAGTTCACTGCTAGATTCTTTGCCCACCCCTCTCTAGGAATAGGACAAAACAAGAAGACACCGTTTACCAAGATTTTTTTTCTTCTCCCCAGTAATATAGCATCTCTTCTCTTAACTAGCCCTGGCAAGTCCTAAGACCAAACAGTGCCCAGGTGTAAGCAGGAGTAGACATCAGACTAGGGAGAAACCGTGAACAAGAAAAGACCCAAGGTACACACATAACAAAACCAAAAAAGCCATTTTATTGAAAATTAAATTCAAACTTCAAATTAATATTACAATCATGAGAAAAATGCCAAATAATTCAATTTACAGTTGCAACATACAATACAAATAGTCCCTTTGAAGTTAAGAGTAAACTCATCCACAATCATGACCTGTGGCACAAAGCGGAATTTTTACAATATGTGCATGGAAAGCAATTCTTGGGCAATAGCAATTGGAAAAAATAAAAATGAAAGCTTGTATTTACACAAAATGCTACAAATATTTTTGTTCCACAGAAACCTAAGAATGGTAAAGCATATCCAAAAGAAATGGAATTTTATTCAGAATACCTAAGAAATTATTGTAAGTTATGGTTTTGGCTGATATATTTCAAAGTACTGCATTAAAAAGCAAACAGTTATTTGTAAACATGAAGTAAACACACATCTAAAAAATTCTCACATAGAAAATATTTTTTAAATGCATTCGTTTTCTAAAAACAACAAATTCAAGGTTTGGAAGAAGTGTCTTTTATTATTGTTCTTTCAAATACCATAGGTATAATTATTACTTTTGCTAATGCTTCGTGTTTCCATGTATTAACCTGGATTCTGGGCCAGTCCCTTTCCTCAGAATGGAGGGAATCCTTAAAGCTGTACACACATCTCCTCCCTTCTGAATTTATCACAGATGGTCCCTAATGGTGTGGACTTCTCTGCTCCTTTTGAAAGGGCCCTGGCAAGGGAGAGGCAGTGAGACCGTCTAAAGAGCAAACGATAGTTAATCTGTTGAGTTTCTCAGTTCTGGGCTGAATGTTATTCCACTAATCTAAAACCAAAGCTGTGGTACCTGTTCTGGAACTCTGATATGGGTTAAAATTTGTGAGACAACTGAAATGGATAAAAATGTGGCTGCATTGAAAAGACTGCAAATTCCAGCAATGTTTGTGCTACAAAGAGAACCACGCTATTTTAATTCCCAGGAACTAGTACATGGTTCCACAGTAGTAGTAAGACTTTGCTTTGGTCTTGAAATCACAAATCAAACACATGACCCAGTGCAAATTAAGGGTTCAGTGAAAAAAAACAAAAAAAGAAAGAAAGAAAAACAAAATTTTAATCCCTAGACCAAAAAAGGGCAGAATTTGTTCTAAGAAATGTGAATTACCCCCATTGGGGTGGTTGGAGTGAGGGTGGAAGGAAGAAGTGCTTGAATTTTTCCCAAGGAAAAAAAGCTTCTAAAGTGTTTCTGGGTTGCTGCCTGCAGCCACTATAGTAACATTTCAACACAAAAGCATCCCTAAAGTCACTCAGTATGTGTACTGTAAACTTAAAAAAGCCCTTTTAACATTAAAAAATAATGTACAAATATAGTACCTTTTTAATTAAATAGGATGCAGCTGGCACTGGCGGTAGCATTTTTATGTCAATTAATTAAAATTGAAATGTGTAACCAGACACTGGCTTTTTTAAGTGCTGCTGAAACAAACACACATATTTTACACTTACAAATAAATGGACAGTGGTGTGCTTCAAGCTACCACACACAAACAATAAATAGTATCAATTACTACTTCCATCTTACTTAAGTAATAGAAAAGTGGCTTATTTATCTAAGCATACTTGGTATACGGCCTTTAGAAGGCAAAGTGTTTTGCTTTCCCATCCATTTTTATTAGAAGGAGTCAGGATGAATTCCAAGGGAGACTCCCAGGCAGGAAGCACAGGTCCAGCTGCCCCACACGCTGTCCTGCAATGCTGGGTGGCCTACAAAGGTGGGTTTGAGAAGGACCAGAGAACAAGGGGGCCGTTAGGGTTAGAAGGCAAATCTCTGCTAAATTCTGCTTGGGTGGGTGGAGGATTCCAATGAAGGGACCCTGACTTTTCAGGGAGGAGAGCAGGGATTGGCCTGGTGGTGTCATTAGATGATCCTTGTTTGGATTAAGGATTTGCACTTGGAAATCTGCCATGTGACTGCCAGGAGTGGTCAAAGTGCATGCCACAGAAGGACTCTAGCTCAAATTCATACACACTAGTAGACACCAAACTCCACACCCCCTTGCCCTCCTTGGCACTCCATTGTAAGAAATACAAATGTCAAAGGCTGTCTGTAGGTCCCCGTGGGCCATATGTCCTCTCAGCTCAGCTACCTGCTGGAACCTGGCTGCCTTTTCAGAGGACCTACTCCCAAAGGACAGTGATGTCATTCTGCTCCTCTAAATGCAAATTCTGTGGAAAGCTGCCAGTGGGGCCTTGGGTAAGGCAGATTGGGGTTCCCCTGTTGTGTTGTTTGGTAAGGCTGGTTGGTGAAGAATCCCTGGTGCAATTTTGCTCTCCTGTACTAGGTGTCTCATAATTGAACCCTCTATCCACATGTGCGGCTTTTAGCTGACTATGTCTTTGCTATGAAGCCTGGCGATTTAGAGTTTTGCTTAACTATGAAACCACAGAACATTTTTCTGTAGTTCAATGATTTACTTGTGCTTGTCTTTTTAATATGACAAGAGTCATAATTACCCCAAAGAAATTAGAAAACCACATCACTCCAGCATTTCATGCTGATAAAGGGCTAAAGGTTGTTTTTTAAATCCCTAATTACTGCTTTAGAAGGCAAAGCTGTGTTAGAGGCATTCAAAGATCTGAAAGAACTAAACATAACATTTCCTTCATACATCACAAAAACAATCTATATCTAAAATATTTGGAGATGGAAGTATTTTTTAAAATCACATTGTGCCTGGATGAACTGAAATTGCTTAGCAATATTTCAGATATGGCTCTAGACCACTGAAGAAATTTGTTATTTAATAAAGAGCACTTTTAGAGACCGAAGTCAACATATCAATACACTAAGAAATGTTTCAAGGGTCCAAATGTCATTAAATAATTATAAATATATCTTTAAAGTTATATGACCATTCACGTTAGCAAGTTACCTCAGATTTTACACATATTCATAATTTAAAAAAAAAGAAAACAAATAACACATAGCCAAACGCAAACACTATCTATATCATTATGGCTATAATAATGTATTGCCATTTTCAGTTTTGCATAAAAGGAGAAGGCAGGTTTTAGGGATGGGATTTCTTTTTGGTTCAGTGGGAAAAGGGGAGAAGGAGTGTTAAAAAGTAAAATAAAATAATCTATCCTGATCAGTTATTTTTGAAGTCACTTTCTTAGAGCAGGAAAAAAAAAAAAAAAAAAAAACGAACCCAACAGTTCAGATGAGGACCTGCAGCATGTCTGAAAGCAGAAATTGGAAGAGTTATTCTGAATGATGGTACTGTGATGGAAGCGTCCATTCTACCTCATGTCCCTTTAGTGCACCTCAACTGGTTTTGTGAGCTGTCTGCGGAGGGCACTGGTCCATACACAGCTGCCACCGTGAGGGTGTGAAGTTTCAAAGCACAGAGAGGAAGTGGCTTTGCTCTTCTCCCTCCTGAACCTGGAGTCCACCTCTCTGAATTGGCATATGAACAGGTTATTGATGATAACAGACCAAACAACAAAAACAAAAATACCTTTTCCCTTCTTTGTTCCTTTGTAAAAGTACATCTTAAATAGTAAACAATCTGAAGCTCGATTGCAATTGTCTCTCTTGAGCCTTCTGCTTCTCAATATCTACCCTCTTATGGCTGCAAGATCATGACTGAGTGAGTGAATGAAAAATCTTCTAAAAAATAGGCACTTTGTAGATAGCTAATCGATATACATATATATGCACTCTCTCTATATATGTATATATTGATACGTGTGGGATGTGGCCCCCAGATACCACTGGGCCACTGCTGAGGAATTTCAATATGGTCGCCAAACAGATTCATCCATTCTGCCACTAGAATTCAAAACAGTTGGGGAACTGCTGTGGCTTCCATCAGCGTCAACACCATCATTCTGGTTAGGCAAATTTGGATTTAATAGCGTGCTGCCATTCGAGGTGGTGGTGCATGGCGGAAGCATTCTGGAAGGAGACCGGTCTCCCCCCGGCACCATGGGAAACTGATAGGATCCTGACGAAGTGCCATAGTAGAGATATGGAGTGCTGCTGGTCTGGAAGGGTCCACTCTGGCTTTGGGAAGAGCCGGGGTAGGGTGGTGGCAGGTAGGTGTGGTAGTGAGTGGTGGCGGACATACCGAGGGACATGCCTGAGGTGACTGGCGGGGTGTAAGTAAAGGTGGCTGGATAGTGCATTCGTGGGTTGGAGAAGCGGCTCTCAGTGAGGGATGAAATGCTTGGGAACTGCCTGGGGTCTGAAAAAGGGCCCAGTTCTGAAGCACCTAAAAATTATAACAGAAGATGGAGGGAAAAATCTGTAAATATCAATTAAAATAATGATAGAATTGTTACAAGAAAAAAAAAAGAAAACTTTAGCTTTCCCATAAAGGAACAGCAAGCCACAGACAGACCTTCAAATGCACCAGTCACTTTACAGTCTTTTTCCCCCACTTTGCAGTCTTAACAGCATTGATCCTTAAGTTCTTCACCCCCAGAGAATCCCAGAGGGCTTTAAAAACCCACATGTGTGCCAGGTCAATGTGTAAACCAACCCAACACTCTGATCACATAGGTTCACTCACCAGACTTTAAAACCAAATCCTCATGGATTTTTTTTTCTCTTTTTGTTTCTCGTTGCACTTTAGATATTTGAAGTGAAATTTTTACTAAGTCAGACAAGTTTATTTTCCTCAACTCAATATAAAGAAATTCCAAAATAATGTCTTACTGTTATTTACTCTTGGTAGGCTCTTTCATCAATGAAGGAACATCAAAAAGATATCCTATCATGTTCCTATCATTTCCTTTAACGCCTTTAAAGAATTTAAAATCTTGTCAGAGGTCTCATCTTAGCAACAGTGAAATCAAACCAGAAACTCATAACTTCTCTGGGGGTGGATAGGGAGGGTCATAAGCTACTAGATCAGTCGGTTTTGAAAGTGGGAGTCAGGAGGCACAAGGGGGCTTGGTACCTTAGGAATCATTGATTTCAAGTCTTGATGGGAGACTTGTGACCTGATTTAGACCAGGTGCTAACAGTAGCTTTTGCGAGAGGCTCGCTGCCTAGGGGAGATTAAGAGGAGGGCACTCCCCACCCGTCTCCCAGGCCCCAGCACCACATCCTACAGAACCAGCTTCAGGTCAACTTGAAGCAGTAACCTGAAGGCAAAGATGGTTTTCCCCTAAAACATGAAGTCCTTTCACTTCTAAAGCTAACAGTAGGCCTCCTTAATAGATGTTTCTGGTGCCTAAGTTATGAAACCACCGTTATAAACCATTTCATGTGGAAATTTGTTTTCTGAAATGCTAGAATCTTGTAGTTGTGACCTTTAAAGATTGGGTTTATTATTATTTTTCTAGAATTGACAGAATTGTGACAAGCCCTTTTCTAATACCAGTGCTCTTGCTAAGATATTGTTCCCTTCTAAAATATTTTGATTATTCAGATCTCATATATTTGTTTCTCCTACAGCTTTTAGCTATAAAGAAAAGCACTAAACAATTCTTGAGGACTTTAATGAATGGGTACTTCTTCACCTCATTTTTATTCAGACCTTGTTCTTGGATATTACGATGTTTATTAAGGGAATAATCCGAACACTTTTCTTTAAAGGTGCTGATTGAAGGTTACTAATTTTTGTTAAAATGCACACTGCTTATAATCTTCACAAAATGCAAGGGTTAAGTGCCATGATGTGCATTTGTAATAAAAAGTGACTCTTTAAAAGCAACATATAGTTAACAAAACTCACAAATCGGACAGTAACAACCAGACAGCCCAGCCCAGCCCAGCCCTGCCCAGCCCAGCAATTGTTAAAAGTCTCACCTGCCTGGCTCTTCTTACTGAGAGTGGAAGGCCAGAGGCAGAAGTCAGAGGTGGCAGTGTCATCATCTGTAAAATGAGGGGGATGAGCTCTAAGTTCCCTTCCAGCTCTAATGTTCTATGACTATGAATTCCAAGAGAGAAGGAGAAGCAACAGCCTTAGGGGAGGGGTAGACAGAGAGGTTCCCATCCCTCATTAGTATTTCCCAGAGTCTGCAGGCCCATAAGCAGAGGGTAAAAGCTAGTGAGCAGCTTCTAAGGCCAGAAGCAAACACTTTCAAGATGAAGAACCAAAACTGACAGCCCAGGCAGTCACTCTCTGCTTTTTATAAATTCTTCCATCCTCAACCAGCCTCTACCTATTCCTCCCAAAAACGAAATTCTGACAAGCTTAAATTTAAAAATGTGGAAACAGCTATTATGACAGAATCAGAAATGGGAGCAGATGCTCCATAACATTTCCCCTGCCCAGTGCTTGTGCCCTGCCTCGTACAATACAGAGGCCAAATGGAGGCCACAGACGTTCCTCAGGCAGCCTCTGCATTGCAGGGCATCCAGGTGACCTTGAGCTGGCAGAACTAACAGCGATGGGCAGGGCACTTCTGTATGCATTAAGTTCAATATTTAGATCATATAAGAAGAACCAGAATAATGTGAACAGCGTGTATCAGAAAGAAGTCTCACTTAAAACGCCAACGTGTGCCCCCTGCAGAAGTATGGAGTTCACACAGATAGACATGTTAATGTAAAAACTGCTTCTTAGGTGTATCTGTACTTAAAATACACTGCAGTAATAATTACAATTCCGTATGGTTTCACTTATTTTGATGCAGAAGCCTCATTAAAACTCTTTATGTGGGGCCCTGGCAGTAAACTCCAATATGGTTTTGAATTTACCCCTCCCCACTCCTTCCTCTCAATTTTACCTGATACATTTTGCTGATGTTTTTATTGCCCATCACATGCCAGGATCACTGTACCTTTTTGGTTTATAGATGCTAGCTAACACAAAATGACATTTGTTTTTCAATTAACGAGCTCTGGTTATGGTTTATAGAAAACAATGCAACAAATTTCCGCTAGGTTTACAGTATTTTAACCAATCACTTCTAGGCATTTGAGTCTTAATGTCTTGAGAATGGACTCTTTCTTGATAAAGAGCGCTAATGTTGACTTGAAAGGGATTATAGGATGATTTTTCAACTTACAAACAATAGAATTTTCTGGAATTTGCTTAGTCATTTTATGTTACCAAGAAATGTTCCTGAAACATTTTGCAACATGTTCTCTAGGAAGAAATAGTAACAATTTGCTCTAGTACCATACGAGATCCCTTATAAAATAATCATGATAAGGTGGTGGGAGAAATCCTAAACTTAAAAGAAAGACTATAAAGTCCTTCCTAATCTTCAATTTTTTAAATAATAATAGTTACAGAAGCAAATAATATCATTAAATTTTCTTTCATTGAATAAGGTTGTATCTGTGCTTCCAATGTCTGTTTTGTACATGAACTCAGGTTTTCTTTTAGAACCCCTTCTTGGGCTATTTTGACATTGTATCCTAAACTAGTCATCCTTGTGTCGCCAACCACATTGTAGCCACAAACTTACCAACATAGAACTAACTGGATGTTACATCAACTAAAGTAAGCAAAATATAAGTTTGACTTATTAAGAGTCCATATTATGAAGGCCTAGAGTTCTAAAAGCAGTGCAACCCCAATCTGATTTTCTAAATATAAAACCAAAGCTCAGCCACTCCCCCAGTGATATGCCTGGTACCCTCAGAGCTCCCAAGAGCCAGTTTAAAACTCATGACTACAACTTACTGGATAGATAAAGCCAAAGGTGGTTTGGGGACCTTTTTAAAATAGCAAGGAACAACTTGCACAAGTCCATTCTTTTTGCTGTTATCCATGTTATCTCCTCCATATACAAAGTACATTCAGCTATTAGGCTTTGCTGAACAGTGGAGAAGTTGAGAGTGCTATAGCCAACACTAGATCACTTGGTGCGAAGAGTTTCAAAATGATATGTGCCTACATCTTCCTGGGGGACTGCCAGGAGTTACTAGACGCCCAAGATAATCATCGTGCATTTTCCTGATGGGTTGGTTTTACTCAACTTGGGGAAAATAATACACTATACAATAAACATGAATATGATGTGGAGGAGAATGCAACATTTATGTGAATTTTTAGATAAATAAAAAATGACTTCAACAAAATTTTGCGCTTGTAAAGCTTTAGGCTATGATCTGAGATCCCCCAAGGTACTCAAATACTCCTTTATGCTGGTTGAGGAACTCTGATGGAAAAGTCTAAACTCTTAATTTGCTGCTTAGGTAACGCAAATCTAACTCCTGTTTGACAAATAGGAAAGCTGGTATCTAGAGAAAAGAAGCCATTTACTCAATATCACAAAATCACAGCCACAGCTAGACAGACCTCTTTGACTTCTAACAAAGGATATGCGATCTTAGTTACCCTTAAGGAATTTGGTTAACATGATCACAGGTCTATCTACATACACATACACACCTGCTATCTTAGAAGTTGATTTGCCTAAATGAAAAATACTCAAAATATCTCAAAATACTTAAATTGACTCTTCTACTGCCTAAGTGTTGCCCCAGTGAGAGTTCCTATCTTTGGGATATTATTAATAACTCTTTTAGGCCTTGTTGATCTAATCTGCTAAATAATGGGCAATTAGTTTAGTTGCTCAGGGCAACATGTGAATAAGACCAAGGTCAAGGGTACGATCCCCTTAGGACCTGCTGGCTTCCTACAGATGCATTTCATTCCAAAACTGCTGTCTACACCCCTAGCCAAAGCCAAACAGCTTGCAAACAAATGTAGCTGTCATAAAAAGAGCTGCAAGAACTTTGCTCATTAAAATAGTAACAGCAGCGGCAGCAGCAATTTTTCACAACCTAATATACACAGGAAAGAATATATTAATAAAATTTCCATGGAGCACAAATAAAAATAAAATCACTAATAAAAATTAAAACATCTTGCCCCTCCTCCCAAGGCCTATGAGGGAAAAGGAAATAGCCTCTCTTTACCCAACTAGGTTTCTTGGGTCTTCAAGTGGAAAGTGTGTGAAACCAAGATAAGAGGGAATCAAACAGAATGTCTGATCTTCAATTTTCAGGGCCGGGAATCCTCCCTGTGGCATCTTTCACACACTGCTTTCGAATGCTGCTTATCCTGAGTCACGTTTGGCTCCCACTGAGAGTGAGCTGTGGAGGGTAGAGAAGTGTCTGATACTTCTTTGCCTCCCCTTCAGAACTTCATAACAGTCACACCTGTTTGACATTTGAAGGCCTTTACTTTAACATACATTTTCTCATTGACTAGGCCCCCAATAAATACGGTTGGTTGATGGAAAATGGGTAAGGAGATCTCTAGAACAAAAAAGAAATTGGAATTTGACCAAAATAACAGACCGGGTACTTGCCACTGGGGCTGTCAGCTGGGAAACCCCATGCCCCATGTCCTCTTGGCCTCTGTGCAGTACATTCACACATCCCAGCAGAGCAGGCAGGTCAGGGCAGAAAAAAGGAAGGGGGGCCTTGAATCCAGACTGAACATATGCTGGCATATTCAGAGTCCTCTGCCCACTTTATGTGAGGGGATAAAGGTACAGAATGAAAAGCCATTGTACTTCTCAGCAATGAGGTGTTAACTTCAAAGCTTCATTGGGGTCTTTTAAATGGTAGGAGTTATTGCTTCAACAAATCTCAAATAAATCCGAAGGACGTTTTATTAACCCCTCTCAGAGTTCTTTCTATTGGAACATGTAACACACAAGACCTATGTGGAACTGCTCTCCCCTGGTAACCAAGAATCTTCTCCCCCTTTTAAACGTTTTGGCTGCCCCCTTCCCAACAGCTCTATTATTTAATTTCCTATTTTACTTCTGTTCCAATAGCATTTATTTTCTGTATCACTCTTTTGGACCCTTACTCACTCCCTTATTGAATTATTAGCTGTTTCTTAGTCTGTTTTCTCCAACTATAAAGTCAGCTTTGGATGGTAAAGAATATGTTTTCCTCTCATATCCCTCTTGGAACCTAGTACATTGTAAGAGGCTAAAATGAAAAAAAAAATGTCGGCGCATGGTTGGATGGATAAATGAATACGTAAATGAGTCTAAGGATTGGGAACTCTGTACAATAACTCTGTACAGTTTTAACACAAAAGAAAAAGATATGAAAAGCATTGAGCAATGCTGACATCAAACCTAAAATGTAATTCAAATACATTCCATACCTATAAAACCTTGTAAAACTCTCTTTAAAGAGCATTCAAAGCTATTCCCAAGCATTATTGCGTCACTTGACCTCACATTGCAGACAGGAGCCCCCAAAACAGCAGTTGACACTAGTAAACGGATGCCTCTGCTTTGCTTCCACTGTTATTTCCTCTTCACTCCCAGCACCTGTCCTGCCTCCCAGCCAGTATCTGGGTGTAGATCCACACTAGGGAGCCCTGGGGAGACTAGATGAAAGGGAAAGAGGGCCAGGCCAGAAACCCATGGCCTGCTGTTAGGTAAGCACACTCGTCCTTCCTTATGATCCTGGGTTAATCGCTGCCACTAAGATCATAATCTTTATTTGGAGTGAATAGTTTAAAGGAACAGAGAGTGAAACTAGCATCTTGTTTGAATTTTTTTAGACTAGTATACAGAAGCAGAAGTCAGAGTCATCAAGAATCATAGATGAGTTCTATAGATGAGTTTTATAGACACGGAAACCTGCGGGCATGGTAGATCTGAGCGGCAACATGAGACTCCAACATGGTTCTCCGTCCTAGCTCCAGCATTCTATTCTACCTCTGCACCCTGACAGAGTATGCAGGGTGCAGAGGAAAACATAGAGGGTCTGCCTTGAGCTTCCTGAGATCTGCATTCTATGAAAACACACATGAAAAGGGAAATTCTTCCACTTACTGCCTTTTTAAGTCACACAGGCAGCAGGGCCTTAAAACAAGAGTGTATTACCCCTTACTCAAGCATAGGCCAGCCACCTTTCAAAAAGCATATCTGAGCAATTCTGTAATGAAGGGGTGAAAAGGAAGGAGGCTATGGGCATATTCAGAGTCCTCTGCCCTATTTCAAAGTCATATCCCACTGCTCCTAAGCATGGCCCCTCTTCCTGGTGGAGTGATTATATACTCAGGACACTCACGGGAGCTTTGCCCATGCTCTCCCCGGCACCCATGGTTTTCTCTCTTCTCTCTGCCAGACCAAAGTAAGCAAGCTCTGGCTCAAAGCTCACCACTACACAAGGATTTCCTGGGCACACAAATTCTTACCATAATATTTCATTTACCAGACTAACCTTGGACATTTATGTAGATAAATGTTACTGCTGCACACATTCCTAAGTATTATCATTGGTTTTAGATAAGAATTTTCGTTTTCCAACTAAAGAGGAAGCAAATGAAGAGGAAGAACCACATATTCTTCTTCCAGATCCTACCTTATAGTATGGTGCTGAGAAGACAGATGCTTCAAAAAATTTTGCAAAGCAGATGAATTACTACCAAAGTCTCAAGGAGGCAAACACGACAGAGGTAGAAATGCTATATAAACATTATTCAAAAGTCAAATGTAGACTATATGCAAAATATTACTTTGCATTTTCCACACTGAGGTTCTAAGGGACCAATTTTCTAAATTTCCCTGAATTTCTCCCCTTACACTAAAAAATGATCAACTATCCATCACTAACTTAGTTTTACTTTTCATTTCATTAGATAATAATTAGGAAAATATACCATATATAGAAGACATGCAACGGATCATGCTGATGGAGAAGAAACCAGCAAAATGAGATTGTAAAATCATTTTAAGATAATGAAATGACCAGCAAACTCCATTCTTTTGCAAAAGAGAGGGAAAATCCCTCGACTATACAGTCTAAATATTTGTTTTCTGTGTTGTAATGAATTGTACTTTTCCACTGCATGCTCACAAATTCTGAAAGAACTAGCTGATCCTAAGGCTAAGAAAGTATGTTATGCTGAAGGAAAAAGAGAGAGAGAGAGAGAGAAAAAAAAAAAACCTGGCAATTTTCAGAAAATTCAGCCATTCCTTAAACCCACCCAAATTTTGAGGATATTGTTGGAAGAATATATTTCCTTTTATAAAGGGAAAGGGGGCAGGCAGTAGATGTGTGAGTGAGTGTGTATGCATACAGGGAGGGAGAGTAAGGGAAGGAACAAGCCAAAGATGGAGGGGGAGAGAAAAGGGAGGAAAAATGAGAGAGATCTTCCTGCTAGGCCTTGATTAAGAACTTTTTAAATCCTAGGAAGGGTGGATAGTCTTTGAAACCAGATCCGCTGCAGGAAGGAGGCCAGCACCCAGGACACCGTGTCTTTCAGAAGGGGCCACCCACGGTGCCGTGGCGGTCATATGACTGCCCTGTCACATCCTGAAGCCATTTCCAGCCCATGCACACGTCTGTGCTCCCATTTAGAGAGGATGGGATATATTGGGAACACATATGGAAACACTTTCAGAGAATCAGTTTCCATGAAATTCATAATGAGCCAAGTGGCTTCAGATGTGGTTGCGTTCCTCCGATTAGCCAGCAAAAAAAAAAAAAAAGGAAAAGGGACAAATCCACCCTTTCAGACCTTATTTCAGTTTCAGAAAAATTAAAAACCACTAATGACTTATGGCTACCAAAACATGGAGCCACAATTAGGAGAGAAGGACTAGGAAAATGAGGGAGAGAGGTTTAAAAGTGATAGCCTTTCCCTCCTAAAAATAACAGCTTCGATATCGGTAATCTTATCTTAAATCAGAGAGAGCCTTTCCTGCGATGGTATCTGCCTGGAGTGGCATAATTAATTTTCTGACATCCTGGCAGAAGGTTGTACACATGTGCAAATGAGGGGGTGGGAGGTGGCGGGGAGATGGCGAGCGAGGCAGAGGCTACAAGACCAACTCTTATTTGATAACATATGTGGTCAATTAAGATTATTTTAAAAATTGCAAACTAAATGATAAATTGTTCCTAAGTAAATCTTTCAAAAAAGCCAGAATTCAGACAGGACAGACTGGTATTTTCCTGTGGCCTGCGCTAGTGGTAACTTGGTCTATATTAAAAGCAGAAATTTATGAACTGGTTGAGATGTTATATATTAGACACCAAAGCCTAACTGATAGGAAGGCATGAAATACAAGAAGTGGACAAATGGAGAAGGGTTTTTAAAGAGGGACATTTAACTGATATTAGTAAGTTA
This sequence comes from Pan paniscus, assembly GCF_029289425.2. Taxonomy (NCBI): domain Eukaryota; kingdom Metazoa; phylum Chordata; class Mammalia; order Primates; family Hominidae; genus Pan; species Pan paniscus. The sequence goes on along the minus strand of NC_073254.2, from coordinate 60,032,653 downwards.
AAACGTTATTTATATATTAAAACAAAAACATACATATTCTAAAATAAAATTCACATACATTCTCAGATAAAACAAGAGACTTGGAAATATTCTCTTTGGAGACCTGGGGTTGTTTTGGGTTATGCCAGCAGATCAGGGAGAGCAGGGATAGTGAAGGAGCCCTTGAGTTTCCTCTGCCCTTTGAGGCGCTCCCGTGGAAAAATCTGCGCAGCGTTTCTTTCAGGCTTGGTAGCAAGCCTGAAGCCCTGGTGCAGGAATGTTCTGACTTGAAGCTGCTTGATGATGGGCTGGGAACTAGAACTGCCTATTGCTTAACAGACTAGTCAGTTGCTTTTCCCTAACCATATGAATCCTATAAGTGATGGAATAGCCACAGCATCCCATGGTGTTAGCAAAAATTGACTAAGAGGAAAGAGTGGCTAACCAAACAGCTGGGATGCCACGGCTCAGATCTGCAGAAGTACTCCATCAAAGCACTCCCGCTGCCATTTTGTCATTAAATCCTCTGTAAGGTAGCAATGCCACTGACTATACTATATGAATGGCAAACTCAAGCTCAAAAAAAGTGATTTCGTCGAAGTTACAGATCAGTACATGGTAGCCCAAGACCTGGCCCCAGATTTGTGGGGGCTTTGCTGTCACTGTCTCCCCTAAGGTGCAGGGATTCGGGGTCATTTTCATGTGAATCTAGCAGCCTGGCCATGGCTACCTGGAGGGCAATGATGAAAAGCGTTCTGACCAATTATCACTGACAGCCCTGGGATGAAGGTGGAATGGGAGGCAGACGCATGCACTCATTAGCCATGCTTGACCCAGCCCCAGAATTCTGATATTGTCTTTACCACTGGTGTTCTGAATGATATGAAGCAAACCATGTTTTATATTCCTTAGGTAAACTCATTGCATGAGACTCTTGTAAGCAGGAATTGGTAACAGTACACAGCAAATAGCAAACATTTCCATCCTAAAAGGGCATTCCTCCTTACCCGCACTATTTGAACTAGTAGAGCCAGAGAAGAAGGAAACCAAAAAGATTGGGTCTCCAAGCTAGAAAATACATAAATTGAGAATCAAAATCTTGAAATTCGTGATTAACCCCACACACCCAGCTGCAGGTCCAGCCAAACTCTTCTGTAAAAAAACCATAACTGAGAAGAGAGATGCTGGTTGAGGTAGGAAAAGACTATGAAATGAATAATCACCACAAAGTCCAATGTTTTCAGATAGAGTTTGCAGAGTTCTGGTTGGACTCTGCTTCTTAAAGCAGGACTCAAGCTGCTCCTTTAAATCTAAAACCAACCCAATCTAAGACTACACCTGTAACTGAGACTAGCACTGGTCCAGGAGAGATGCCAGGGAAAAGGAAGAGTCCGCTGCAGGCAGCGGCTGTTTTCAAGGCCGAATCACACAAAACCTGACAAGCTGGGGGCACTATTTTTTTCAAATACAATTTCCCAAAATAGATCTCAACAGGCTTGGTCCCCAGGTGTGGTCCAACAGCCCTGAGGCCATCCTGGGCCTTAAAGCACGTGGCTCGAATTGCCTGATGCCCCTAGACCTAGGACTTGAACCAGATTACCAAGTGCTGTTCAGTCTCTATAATTCAGCTCCAAAAGATACAGCTACCCCAGGCCTAACGCAATCCATATTAATCTAGGATCAAAGCCACAGGCTTCAGCCTCAAACTGTATCCTGTGAGGACCTATGCTTATTTTTGCCCTTTCTCCCTCTACGGTCAGATGCAGCCACTTACCTGTGCCCTACTGGAGGCCTGGGCTGACCATGCCCTGGGAGGGGTTCCTGCCCCAGGAGGAAATACATAAGGGGCTTCCGGGTTGTGACAGAAGCTGGCTTTATATTCAAGGTTCACTTTCTGTGTTGCATCTTCTGCTTGGGTGGTTTATCTGGCTTCCTGAATCTTTATCTTGTTTGACTTTCTGGTTCCTCGGGATTTCCTTGTTCATGTCTGCCTACCTGTTCTGTGACTTCACGTCAGGCTTTTTCACTCAGGTGTGTGTGTGTTTCTAGACTCTGTGTTAAGGGCACACAAACATTTGCAAGAGCAACAATCTTGTCCCAACTTACCTTTCCAGTCTTGTCTCTCATTTTACTTCCATGAACTCTACAATCCAGTCATACCAGACCCTTTTCCATCTTCTGTGCTACCCTACCTTTTCCCACCTTCCTGCCTGGGTTTACATTGGCCCCTCCGCCCTTAGTATCCCACTAGCCCCCTACCCTATCTCAGCTCCTTAAAATTCTAAGCAGCCTTTAAAATCGACCTCACAGTCCCCCTCTGCTGTGAAGCTTCTTCATATATTCTTGCTTTAGCCCTCAGTAACCTCCCCTTCCTCTCTGCAGACAATTAGTTCTTCATTTGTATCTTTCTTTTTCTTTCTTTTTTTTTTTTTTTTTTTGAGACGGAGTCTCATTCTGTTGCCCAGGCTAGAGTGCAGTGGCGCAATCTCGGCTCACTGCAAGCTCTGCCTCCCGGGTTCACGCCATTCTTCTGCCTCAGCCTCCCGAGTAGCTGGGACTCCAGGCACCCGCCACCACGCCCAGCTAATTCTTTGTATTTTTAGTAGAGATGGGGTTTCACCGTGTTAGCCAGGATGGTCTCGATCTCCTGACCTCGTGATCTGCCCGCCTCGGCCTCCCAAAGTGCTGGGATTACAGGCATGAGCCACCGCCCCCGGCCCATTTGTATCTTTCTTATAAGTGTGCTGGGGAAGCAACAATCGCGCAATCACCTCTATAGCCTTTTTTTTTTAATTTAACTTTTAAGTTCAAGGGTACATGTGCAGGTTTGTTACACAGATAAACTTGTGACTCGGAGGTTTGTTATACAGATTATTTCATCGTCCAGGTATTAAGCCTAGCACCCATTAGTTATTTATCCTGATCCTCTCCCTCCTCCCAGCCTCCACCGTCCAATAGGCCCCAGTGTGCGCCGTTCCCCTCTATGTGTCCATGTGTTCTCATCATTCAGGCTCCCACGTATAAGAACATGCAGCGGTATTTGGTTTTCTGTTCCTGCATTAGTTTGCTAAGGATAATGGTCTCCAGCTCCATCCATCTTCCTGCAAAGGACATGATCTTTCTTTTTTATGGCTGTGTTCAACTAGCCTTTAAACTGCTTAAAAATGGGACTGCTGTCCTATTTATCTTTAAACACACCATGGCCCCTCTCACAGTTACATACAAAAAGTATTTAAATGTGTGTCTAAGGGAAAAATGATGGCAATAGCAGATTTGACTTAAATCCTTGTCTTTCACTGAAATTTGTGTGTGTCATCTGCCTTCTGCCTGTACATCTTCAACTAACTGCCTTTCCTACTTACTCTACCTGTGTTTACCTGAAAGGGTTCAGGTTAGTTGCGGAGCCACAGCTCTGCCCTGACTACCAGTTAGTTCTGTGGTGCGTCTCTTGCTTTCCTCAGTTCCCTGGCTTGCCCCCTTTATCCTATGAACAAAAACTGTTTCTGATTTTTTTCAGTCCCAGCAAACCATCAGGTCCCACATCAACCTACCTCTCAAAAATCATCATGAAATAATAAGGTAACATCTCAGATTTTGCTTTTTAAGTTTTCACTGCTTTTACATACATTTGGTTTTACCTTCACAAAGAGCCTGAGAGGTAGTCAGGATAAGCACCCATTGATAAGGAAGCTTCATCAGAGAAAGAAGGCACCATCTCGAAGACACAGCTCATTAGTGCAGAGCTGAAGTGAATGCGTTGGGTTTCCAATTTGTGTCCTTTTTTCCCCCAGTAGAGGTGCCTCATTAGCATCTACTACTTTCCATCCAAACAGAAGTCTCAACGGGAGGTCTGGGCGTGGTGGCTCAGTTCTGTAATCCCAGCACTTTGGGAGGCCCAGGCAGGCAGATCACTTGAGGCCAGGAGTTTGAGACGAGCCTGACCAATATGGTGAAACCCCATCTCTACTAAAAATACAAAAATTAGCCAGGCGTGGTGGTGGGCACCTGTAGTCCCAGCTACTTGGGAGGCTGAGGCATGAGAATCACTTGAACCCAGGAGGCGGAGGTTGCAGTGAGCCGAGATCGAGCCACTGCACTCCAGCCTGGATGACAGAGCGAGACTCTTGTCTCCAAAAAAAAAAAAAAAAAAAAAAAAGCCTCAACAGGGGAAAGGACGGTATTTCTTTAAAAACAGGGCACATTTCAATTGATATTTTTAAAGCGATGACTGGTATGCCTTCTCGCATTGGATGTTTATATCCAGTGACATCAGGAACCAAACTACTACCTTTTATTTAACTGAAAAACTGACTTTGCAAAGAATTTCTTTCTCTTTGTTGTTAGGATTTAGCCTAAAACCATGTACAAGAGTCTTCCTGCTATCCTGAGACAATGCTCCTTATGTAACTTCCGAATCCAAATGTAGCGTTGTAGTAACTCGTTCCTCTGACAGTCTCAGCGTTTTTCCACTCAAGCCCTGCACACAGAATTAACTCAAAACTTCTGCAAGAAAAACGTCCCTTTTAGAGTTTGATTTGGCATCAGTTTCAAAGAGCTGTTTGTATATTTTAGAATATGTAGAATTTTCCTTTGATTGAAAACTCTCTTTTAACAATGGACAAGAGATGATTTCTCTTCTGAGTGATTTAAACAAAAACAAACACATCTTAGTTACATAGAGCCTTGTTCTCAAAGTGGTCTTTCTGAAAGAAATCAAACCCTACAGATTGTTAAGCATTTGGCAAAAGCCTTCAAACAGCCAAAGCCAAATAGCGAAATTTTCCTTGTTGCAGGAGATAAACAAATACTAGAGCAAATTTTTTAAAAAATAGAACCTCCTTTCACTTTCTACTCTGCTCGATAACATTCCCCTCTCAACACACACACACACACCCCTTCAGAGGGGTTTCATCTTCAATGTTTATTCCTGGTGCTATAGTAATAAACTCGCCACAAATGGACATTTTCAACATCTGTTTGTGGCTGTTCCCAGACGTCTTGTATTTCTTTGGGACATGAAGCCCTCTGTCTCCCAAGTGTAAACAGACACACCTAATTATGTATTAAGGTGTCTGAGAGGAGCTACTTGTTTTGATGACCATAAAAAAAAAAAAAAAAAAAGAGCCCGGTCTGCTTAGCTAGCTGTGGGATGTGGGACAAACACACAGTAGTAGCTGTAGTAGCTCCTCAAACAGTGGAAGTTCTCTGCCTGCCAAGGACAAAATCCAAGTCCTATTTTTCTCAGCCTGAGAATCATGTCCACTGAGTCCACTCCAGATGTGGACCAAAACAGTTAGTGACTGGTCAGGAGAGACAGTGCTGCCACAGATGCAGGGCCACATCTATTTAATCTTTTCATAAGGACTTAATTTTCGGGTGAAAAGAGGAAAGGTGCAGAGGGGAAGAGGTCATTGGGGGTTCATTTTTTTTCTTCTTCTTCAGGTCACAATGGCCATGGATAGCAATTTTAATCAATGTCAGTAGCCTATGAGAAGCGTAGCAGGATAAAATAATTCTAGAGTGTTGGACTAGCAACTGGAGATGTGGGTTCTGGCCACAGTGCTGTCCCTGCCTCACAGGGTGATCAAGATGGAGTCCCTTTCCCTCTCTGACCCACACATTCCTTGTCAGTAAAAAGAGGGGCGGGGATGAAATCATCTCTGTGGGTTTCCCTGCTCTAAAATTCTGATCCTGCTACATATTGGACAAGTCTGAGAATTCCAAAAATACCTTCAAAAATTCTACTAGAAATACCGTTCCTGTAAAGAATGGTCCCCATTCATTAAAAAGCAGTACTAGTTTTCAAAATGAGGTAATAAAGCTATACATTCAATGTGCAAAAAAAAAAAATCTAGGTTTTCTATGTACAAAATGTCAATTCAAAAATTTAGGATCTTTTCTAAAAATTAAAAAAATGTAATTGTTAACAACAGTTCCCAACACAGGCCAAAAGAAAATGGGAACACTACTAACTTTTTAAGAAAGTCTTTCATCCTTAAATTTAGCAGTAAAGAGGTTAAAACTAACACTTCAGGCTCCCATATTCAATGGGAGATACCATGTGAGCTATTTCTCTTTCTTTTCTGTTCTAGATTATTTAAGCAAATTGTTTGATCTAAATTATCCAAAGTTAAAATAAATGATTTTTTTATCAACCTTTCCAGCTCTCGCAAGGTAGAATATATTGTGCATAATTTAAGTAGCTTTAAATTTCTTCGCCCCACATATAAAACCATATATTTTGAGTTTTGTTTTTTTTTAGACAGAATCTCGCTCTGTTGCCAGACTGGAGTGCAGTGGCACCATCTCGGCTCACCACAGCCTCTGTCTCCTGGGTTCAAGCGATTCTCCGGCCTCAGCCTCCCGAGTAGCTGGGACTACAGGTGCGCACCACCACGCCTGGCTAATTTTTGTATTTTTAGTAGAGATGCGGTTTCACCATGTTGGCCAGGATGGTCTCGATCTCTTGACCTTGTGATCTGCCCACCTCGGCCTCCCAAAGTGCTGGGATTACAGGTGTGAGCCACCGTGCCTGGCCTATTTTGAGGTTTTAAGATTTCATTAATGTGTACATTTTTAATTTCTAGAATAAAATTTATGTTTACAAAATTGGGAGGTAGATTTTTCCACTATTATTTCTGGTTAGGGATTTGGTCCATTTTACTTTATTTTGGGTTCTCTGATCTGCATCAAACCATGAATTTTGGCTACTTAGTAAGGATTAATGGTGTTATCCAGGTTTGGGCTGGAAAGATCAGTGATAACGAATATTCCTCTTAGGATGATAGCCAACAGGCCTTTGTAGCAAAGTCCGATTCTGATATGGAGACTCCTACAGCAACGCAGAGTAGGGAAAAGCATATTATGTGGAGCTAAAAGACCTGGAATTGAGTTTTCACTCTCTATCCCTTTCACTTGATGACCCTGAACAAATCTCTAAATGTCTCTGAGCCCTAATTTCCTGCTGGCAAACTACTGAGTATAATAGTATTGATACTTCAATGCGTTGTGATGATTAAATGAAATAATGTCTATGAAAGTGCTTTCTATAGATGTAAAGCACTATCTAAGTATTATTAATACTAAGTCTTGCTATGCATTTATTTTTACTCTCACCTTTGGAGTTAGTTGCTAAAATTCTTCCCGTCTTCCCCTGCACTTAATTTGTCTGAGGTTCTAACATGTTCTTTATCTGTGAGCTTTAAGTACTTTCCACCATCAGAAAAGAGCTATTACAGAGGACCTGATCGTCCTGCTCCTTTTTAATTCCCTCACTCTCTGGAGTTCCTGAAGCAGAGCAGAAGAGTTCAAGGTGCCCTCCTAAGATGCCTCCACCTTCCTGGGGGAGTCCTCAGTTTGTCTGTACATATTCTGTTGCACATGCCCGAGTTTCCACTTCTCTTGGATGACCAGCAGCATCCTCTGGAGACAGCAGCTTGATAAGCTGCCAGAGTCCACTGTCATCTAACTGCACTGGAACATGGACCTCTTCATATGCAATAGGATACTGTGGGGGAATGCAATAAGCCTAACTCACAGATTGTACTTGTACCAATCTCTTTGTTCTTCCCGTTTCCCTCAATGTTAACCTGCTTGTTACACTTGTTGGAACTTACTTGCCACATTTTTAGATAACTGAAGGGATTTACCTCCAATTCGCCTTCTATATAACCTAAAGTGGTACTGCTTATTTGATTTTAATGAACTTTTACAAAGATTGTTTTCAAACTTCTAACTAGACATTCTATAATTTGCAGTTTGAGATTTAACCTTTTTATTAAAATGGTGGTAGGAAGACCCCTGGGAGGGGTTCACTTTGGAGAAATAGTTTTTCTCTCTTAGGTACCAGGGAATGTGGTAAAGTGCAGGAGGAAGGCAACTTAGCCATCTGCAGAAGCTGTGGCTTTGCAAGTCCAAAGCTGACACCTCAAATACTAGCTTGCAAAGTCTGCAAATGGGCTGAAAGATAACCACATCTCCAGTTCCCTAGTTTTAATCTATCTCCTAGTTACCTATCTCCTAACTCACCTGTGCGGTGATTTTCACTATTATACCACGGTGTTGTTGGAGTGAAAAAGATCAGTACCAATGCCTTAAGACTGGAGGGGGAGGGCATGAGTATAAGCAAGTCCAGCCACTCATCTGAAGAGGAGGGGAATTCATTACACACATGTGTATTGTCAGGATTCAGACCTCTTGGCTCATGGGGAGAAAGCACGCCTCTTTTCAATAAACTACCCTACCAATTTTATTCCTTTTTAAAGTGACTGTTTTTATCCAGGGGCTGTTATCTGTTATCTGCTGCTTCTGACTCTAGTGAGAAAATTCACATTACATTTTTTCACCTCCATTCTCTTTTACTATACCCTTCTAAATGAAAGGGAATGCAATAAGCCTAACTCACAGATTGTACTTGTACCAATCTCTTTGTTCTTCCCGTTTCCCTCAATGGGCTGTCAAACCTAGTTTTTAACCAGGGAGAAAGGTTAAAAACTAGGTTTGACAGCCAAAGAAACAGCCAACCCATCATCCGAAGCTCCAATCTATGAAGTTTTTGGAGCTCTGAGAATTATTCTGGATTCCCCATGCTGACACCCTTTGAACTGTATCTTCTATGGAGTCCTTGAGCTTCCAAAACTCAAAATAAATCCATCAAATACATTTTGAGTAGGTTTGGTCACTGGGAAATGTGCTCTCCAGGTCCTGATTTTACTACTCTCCTTTCCTTTAAAACAAACTAACAAATGGCTGTAATAGTTTTCAGTACACACACCTCTGAACTTCAGGATTCCAGAAAGAACAGAAAGCTGTGTCCATGGAGAAATGGAACTTCATTACATTTTAAACAGGAAATATAAGAAAAAGTGTTCATATCTGCATAAGATCTTGAAGCTAACTTCCAGAGCCCCAAATTTAGAGTTTCATGAGGAGGAATCTCCTTTTAGGGCATGGTTGAAGGATCTGAGAATGGAGTGATAGCTTACTACAACTGTGATGCCAACAGGGTTACCTGTTTAAAGCTTTCTCCTATAAGCTTGGCTTGTGATTATGAGATTCTGCTTAGAACATGTTCCTCATCCCTTATCAATTCAAGTTCCTTGCTATTTAAGATAAGCCCCAATTTCTCAGTCCTCTGAAGAAGCTGTTCCGGGTACTGACTCCACAGGGAGGACAAGTGCTGGTTTCTCACCTGGACTGACTTTTCTTGACTGCTGGATATTAGCTCGCCAGCCTGAAGGAATTGATAGCCCCTTGCCTAAGTGTTTCTTCACTTCAGAGCTGTTGCCACACACTGCCCAGTGTGATCATCTAATGATTGCCTGCAAAGCCAGCCTGGTCACAACTGCATGCATGATGCTTTCCATTGAAGTGCATCTTTTTTTTTTTTTTTTTTTGAGACAGAGTCTCCCTCTGTCACCCAGGCTGGAGTGCAGTGGCACGAGCTAGGCTCACTGTAACCTCTGCCTCCCGGATTCACACAATTCTCCTGCCTCAGCCTCCCCAGTAGCTGGGATTACAATTGTGTGCCCCACACCCGACTAATTTTTGTATTTTTAGTAGAGACGGTGTTTCACTATGTTGGCCAGGCTAATCTTGAACTCCTGACCTCAAATGATCCGCCTGCCTAGGTCTCCCAAAGTGCTGGGATTACAGGCTTGAGCCACCGCGCCTGACCTAAAGTGCATTTTAGAAGCAGTAGAAGGAACTGGTGTGTATGAAAGATACAGAAGATACATTTTGAGGATGAGAAGAACGTTGATATGGTTTGGCTGTGTCCCCATCCAAATTTCATCTTGCATTATAGCTTTCATAATCCCCACGTGCCATGGGAGGGACCTGGTGGGAGGTAACTGAATCATGGGGGTGGGTCTCTTCCATACTGTTCTCGTGATAGTGAATAAGTCTCATGAGATCTGATGGTTTTAAAAAGAGGAGTTCCCCTGCCCCCTGTACACATTCTCTTGCCTGCCACCATGTAAGATGTGCCTTTCTCCTCTTTTGCCTTTTGCCATGATTGAGGCTTCCCCAACCATGTGGAACTGTGAGTCCATTAAACCCATCTTTTTTTATAAATTACTCAGTTCTTGGGTATGTCTTTATTAGCAGCATGAGAACAGACTAATACAAACATATAATGTTCTTTCAGTCCCCAAAATTCATCTCATCATTGTACATCATTGTACTAAAATCTGGGTTTGCATGGTGCCAAGGAAGGAAAGCTATTGGAAATCAGAAGATTAAAAAAACGTGATTACAAAAAACTAATAATTTTCAGTCAAACAAAATATTTCAGATCTCAAAATGGATTTCTGGCCTGAAATTTCCAGGTTAGTAGTTCTGTATTTGTTTAATAAATCAAGTAACTCCTGAATTACCACTTCACTTAGGGTGTATAATAGTGTCTAAACATTAATTAAACTTGTAAAAGATGCAATATTATTCCTTTTAAAGTAAACTAACAATTGGGAGAAAACATTACTAAAGCATTTTGATGATACCAGCAAAATTCTCTCTCTACTCCAGTGTCTCTATCCCCACCATTTCCAGGGAAGCCCAAGCCACTGTCCTCTCACTAGGGTGACTGCCGCAGCCTCCTAACCTCCTCCCTACCCCTGTTACAATTCTCCACCCAACCGCCAAAGTGAGCTTTGAAAAATATAAATCAGTGTATATCAAGACCCTGCTTAAAATCTGCCAAATGGCTTAACACTGCACATAACAGCAAATCTAAACCTCTGATCTTGACCTGTAGTGGCCCTGCATAACTTGGACCCAGCCTATCTCTCTAACTTCATGTCATCTACACACTCCAGCCACTAAGCATTCTTCTCAAACACCCCACAGTCTTCCCACCTCTGGGCCCTTGCACTCGATTTTCCCACTGCCTAGAATGCCCTCCCTTCCTCCTGATCTTGACAGGGCTAACTCTTTTTTGTTAATTAGATCTCAGCTTCAATATCGACTCCTCATCACATCACTCTATTTTACTTCTTTCATAGTACATATCCCTAGATAGTATTTTATTATTTTTAATTGCCCACCCTTTGGTAGTAATAGCTAACATTTATTGAGCATCAGGCATTATTCTAAGGGCTTTACATATATTAACTATCCTTTAGTCCCCATAACAACCTATTAAAGCAGGTATTATTATTATTATTAGATTATATGGTCATTTAACTGATGCGGAAATTGAGGTACAAACAAGCTAAGTTACCTCCCCACAGGCACAAAGCTAGTGAGTAAAGAAGCCTGAATTTAGACCTGGCTCTAAAGACTGTTTAATTATTATGCCATATGCCAATAGAAAAAGTTCCAAGAGCCTTTCTGTCTTGATCATCAGAGTATCTCCAGTGGGCAGAACGGCGCTCAATAAATGAGTAAATTTAATGTTGGCAATAACTTGTGTTAAATATTTTTATCATGCAGTCATAAAACACTACGACAGTAATGTTTCATTAAGAGAAATCTCGTTATGATTCAAATCATATTTTCTTTAAATAGATCTAATTTCTTTAATATAGAAAGCCTGGTCCTGTGATCACATTTATTCTGTTATTAACAGAATTCGTCCGTTTTAATAACTCTTAGCTTATAAGGTTCTCATTTCTCCAGTAAGATAAATTATCACTTACAAATGTACCATTCTCATGTAAAGAGGGTTAACAAATAAATTACATAAAACCATGCAAGGGTATGAGAGATGTCAATAAAATTCCTTAATTTTACATTAAATCTGGGATTTCAAAAATTGTCTGTGGATTCTGACACACATGCACATATATAAGGCTTCACCTTAAAGACAGGTTCAGCTGTGGTCAGGTATCAATATCTAAATGTACAGGTTTTTGGTATTAAATAACCTGATCTTAGGTTGCTTCTCATCAGAATCTCTTAACTGAAATACAAAACAAAACCTTTCCTGACATCTATCATAGTTGCTCCTGTTAATTTAGTTCTTCGATTAAATGCTATATTAGCCTTTAGTGTTATTATTGATGGTGGTATTTAGTTTTCTTTTTTTTTTTTTTTGGAGACAGAGTCTCACTCTGTCACCCAGGCTGGGGTGCAGTGGCACAATCTCAGCTTACTGCAGCCTCAGCCTCCCTGGCTCAACAATCCTCCCACCTCAGTCTCCCAAGTAGCTGGGACTACAGGCACGCACCACCCCCAGCTAATTTTTGTATTTTCTGTAGAGACGGGGTTTCGCCATGTTGCTGAGGCTGGTCTCCAACTGCTGGGCTCAAGCAAACTGCCCGCCTCAGCCTCCCAAAGTGCTAGGATTACAAATGTGAGCCACCGCGCCCAGCCGGAATTTAGTTTTCTGATGTGATGATTACTAAATCTCTCCTGTAAGAAAACCTGCCCTTTCAGGCCTTAATTTAGAATCACAGACATCAAAAACTTTATGATATACCTTGGGGAAAAACTAGCCCAATTAACTCAGTTCACGCTTAAAGAAACTAAGACCTACAGAAGTTAGTGACCTGCTCAAGAACTCAGAGGCACATCTGAAATTCACAAGAGAGGCTCCTCAATTCCCAGCCAACTCCTATTTCCAATACACTGTCAACGATGCTTTGAATGTTTAATTACCACTCTACATGCTTGAGTCATGGAAGAAATGTTTTCCTGATAAACCAAATCAATTCAACACAATTTTATTGAGCAACTGCTATTTTATCACTGTTGAACTCAATTCTTCTTTGGGAGGCAAGACCCAATTCAAAAGTTTCAACCACCTACTGGATTAAAGAGGTTATGTGAGGTTTTATTAACCCTTCAAAGAGTATCTGTGGCACCTGCCAATTTCTAAGGTTAGAGAACAACTTTAACTTTCTTTGTTAACTGCTCTGAGGGCCAAACTCTTTCCTTTTTGGAATCTTTTAGGTCAGTTCTCTACTATATCTTTTGAGACTGAGTCTCACTCTGTCACCCAGGCTGGAGTGCAATTATGCAATCTTGGCTCACTGCAACCTCCGCCTCCCGGGTTCAAGCAATTCTCCTGCCTCAGCCTCCCGAGTAGCTGGGACTACAGGCGTGTGCCACCACACCCAGCTAATTGTTGTATTTATAGTAGATACGAGGTTTCACCATTTTGGCCAGGATGGTCTCTTGACCTTGTGATCCACCCACCTCGGCCTCTCAAAGTGCTGGAATTACAAGCATGAGCCACCGCGCCCAGCCTCTACCATATCTTTAAGCCACACTGAGAATGTACTGTTTTCCTAAGGTGTAGTTTGGGAGCTTACAAGTTTGTTTTCTTTAATGATGAGTACCATAACGCTATTATCAGACTTTTTCCTCTTTTCCAAACCTGTTTTTATTTCCTTTGTAGTTTTTATTTAGAAAAGGTTCTTCTTAATTATGTACGGATTTATTGTGACCACATCAATGGGTTTATTTATTGATTTTTCATGAATCACTGCTCTCCTTGGCACAGGTCAGGGTGTGTTTGTAACCATCATTATATGTGTTATTTTTATTCCATCAACTATAGCATTGTTACTAATTACCACAGAGAGCTGGAACAGTGACCATTTTGGGTAGAGCGCGAGACGGCGATAAGCTTTAGATACAAAAGCACAGGGCTCCTTCTAGTCTCCCATGCTTCGCTGCATAGTTATGGGTTGATCACTTAAGGTCACAGTCTCTCTGGAAAATACATGACATGCTTCTACTTAAAAAAAAATCCTCTGAGATATTTAGGAACAATGTTGCCTGTGCAGCATTTTATTTTTATTTACATTACTTTCATGGATTTGAAATTCATTAATTTATTGAGTCATATAAAAAAATTTAGACAGTATAGTCAAATGGGGTCCTAGATTTGCCTCAGACCAAGTTACTTAAATTCTGACCCAGTTCCATAAAATACGCCTTCCTGTTTGCATTTCAGGAAAACAAAAAAGAAGTCTGAAAATGACTGAACTATTTGAAACAAAGTGTTGTCCACAAATGACTTTGAACAATTCAAATTAAAGTTCTGTCATTTGCATTTTATCATATAAGATATTTTAATTAGAAAAAAGCTTTTTACTTGTTTAGTTATCTCTTTTTTTTTTGTTTGTTTGTTTTCGAGACGCAGTCTCGCTCTGTTGCTAGGCTAGAGTGCAGTGGCGTGATCTCAGCTCACTGCAACCTCCGCCTCCCGGGTTCAAGTGATTCTCCTGCATCAACTTCCTGAGTAGCTGGGATTACAGACATGTGCCACCACGCCTGGTTAATTTTTAGTAGAGATGGGGTTTTACCATGTTGGCCAGGATGGTCTCTATCTCCTGACCTCGTGATCCATCCACCTCTGCCTCCCAAAGTCCTGGGATTACAGACGTGAGCCACCGCACCCAGCCTATTTATCTATTTTCTAAGATTCCCCTTATAACTATTTCTGCATGTTAAAAAACCTAAGAGCTAATTTAAAATAATCATGCAGGCTGGGCGCAGTGGCTCATGCCTGTAATCCCAGCACTTTGGGAGGCCGAGGCGGGTAGATCACCTGAGGTCAGGAGTTTGAGACCAGCCTGGCCAACATGGTGAAACCCCATCTCTACTAATAATTTTTATATTAGTTAGCCAGGCATTGTGGCAGGTGCCTATAATCCCAGCTACCTAGAAAGGCTGAGTTAGGGGAATCGCTTGAACCTGGGAGGGGGAGGTTGCAGTGAGCTGAGATCATGCCACTACACTCCAGCCTGGGCAACAAGAGAAAACTCTGTCTCAAAAAATTAATAAAATAATAATAATAATCATGCAGTTCCTCTGTCCCCTTTCTACCTTTCTACCAACAGTGATCAGTTAATGTTTCCTGAGAAATCAATGCTTAATGAAGTAATCAAATAATATTAAGACATAGGGATGTCAGTGATCCTATTTTTCCTGAAAAAAGTATGAACTTGGCTAATATTTATTAATATCACAAATAATAGACCTGTCAAGACTATTTATATGTATATTCATTATCAACATAATGAGTAGGTGGATTCATGCATATGGGGATGTATATGCTGAAGCAGAGCAACAACGTTGTTTGATTTTATCAGAGTTGCTGGCATATTCCGTAACATATTGCATAGTGAGACCATACATGCATTTACGAAATATGAAATAAAGGTAAACAGAAATTGTCTTAGTCTCCTATAGAATCTTACTTCTAGATCTATTAGCCAATTTCTAATAATAGTCACAGCATAAGAACCCTGAAGCATGCAGCACTGATTCCTGGGTAGACTTTTCTACTGAATGCTAGTACTTCCCACGACATTATGCATGCTGAGCATCGGAGTAGGAGTTAGAGATAGAAAGGGATTAGAAGGCCAGGCCCTGGGCCAATGGGAGTCTTCAATCTAGCAGGAGCTCTGGAGAGATAGCAAAGGATTAGAAGACTAGGCCCCTGACTTAGGGGAGCTTTCAGTCTAGCTGGGAAAAGACAAGATCCTCCATATCCTTGTCACATCTTAAGAAACATGAAGCCACACACATCAAACATACGTAATTTTTAAAAGTTGAAAACGTAATTGTTGAAGCAATTCGGAGTGAAAGTATAATCTGAGCTGAATGGGATTTTTTTTTTTAATTTCCTAATGCAGATGGCTTTAAGTTGTTTACGGATGTGAATTATTATAATAGAGCAAAGGAACAAAAGAGATCTCCTTTCCTAAAATCCTGAGCATTCTTTGCATGTTTTTGGCATCTACATGAGCTAGTACTATAATGTAACCATCACATTTGCTTTATGTTGTATCCTAAATGAGACTGAAAACTTCTTGAAGGCAGAGACTATATCTTCTATTTCTTTTTTTACTTCTCACCTGCATAAGCACATTTTAAGTACATGCCAAATATTTGTTGAGCTGACTTGAAATGACTGAAATGAATGAAAGAAAAGCATTCCAAACAGGAAGGAATGCCAGGGACTACTAATATATTAGATGACATTATTAAAATCTAAAATGTTCTAGACAGGCAGAAATTATTACCTGAATTAAATAAGGTAAAACCTAACAGGGATAACTGTAAAGTATCATATTTGGATCTACAAAAAAACAGCTCTAAAAGTAAATAATTGGAGAAATGCAGATTGACAGAAGTGGCAAATAAGAGAAAACAGTGTAATATGGTCACCAAAAGAACAAAGGCCACTGAAGCCTGCACTACCAGAGCCTGAGAAGAGAGGAATAGTTTGGTTCTGGGTACGAGGCATTAAGATGGACACTAATGAACTGTGTCAGAGACCACTGACCAGATCAGTAGGATGACCTGCAACCATACTATACAGAAAGCGTTAAAAAAAACAGGCAGAGGTGGGGCATACAGGAAAAATTCAGGCTGAAAAAGATAAGACTATGAGAAATGATAACTGTCAAAACCCTATCTTTTGCTTTGTTGTAGAGGAATAGCTGTACTTCAGTTTACAGATTAGTTAACATAATTTCTATCATTTTCTCAGAAAAGAGCTTTGACACTTTATTACATGATGGCTATAATTAATGTCAGACTCTAAAGTGGAAATCAAAAATTCTATTTGATCATTTGGTTTCAAGCTGGACCTAAAATATGTTTTGGCATTGTTACTAACTGTTAGCAGCAAGTTCTGGAAACAGATACAGTCTTGATATGTGTTCTAAATATGAAACATATTGCAAAAAGACTTGGAGATAAAAACATATACTGCTTATGCACACTCTTACTGCGCTATTTCCTGTCCTTATCAGCAATGAAAGTTTCTCTTGTTTTGCCCTTTCTTTGTTGTTCCAGGTGAACAAAATCTTTTCTCTTCCTTTTCTTCTCCTACATATCTATCTTCCTCTTTTTTTTAAATCTTCTTTCCCACTAATACTTGTTTCATTAAACATTCTTAAGCACCTACCATGTGCCAAAAACTGTGCTAGGTTATAAGGATTCAAGAATATGCAAAACATAGCCACTGTCCTTAAGAAGCTTATAAAAGGAGAATGGCATGCAATTAAATTTTTATGCTAAAGGATGATATGGGCTGGGCATGAGGCCTCACACCTGTAATCCCAGCACTTTGGGAGGCCGAGGCGGGTGGATCAACTGAGGTCAGGAGTTCGAGATCAGCCTGGCCAACATAGAGAAATCCGTCACTACTAACACTACAAAAATTAGCTGGGTGTGGTGGCTCATGCCTGCAATCCCAGCTACTCGGGAGGGTAAGGCAAGAGAATCTTTTGAACCTGGGAGGCAGAGGCTGTAGTGAGCCGAGATCACACCACTGCACTCCAGCCTGGGCAACAGAGTGAGACTCTGTCTCAAAAAAAAAGAAAGATATGTACACATTAGAGGTGTGTCCAAAGTACAGAAATGACATACAAATGGGTGTAGATGAGACAGCGATTCACTTTGAAGAAAGTGGTGTTTGGGAAAGGGATGCCCAAGAGGGAACAACAGGGCCCTGCCCCCCAGTGCAAAGAAATGGGCTGACATGGAAGTGGGAAATAGCACAGCACACTTAAGGAATGCCAGGCATTTTTAAGAGAAAAGGCCCCCCTTTACCTAGGAGAGTCAAATATTTTGGGAGGCAACTAAGCAGTCACATAACTGGATTGTTATTTTAACTTGGTATGTTCCATATTTGAATTGGTATGCATGACCACCAAACAGTAGATGTTCAGGAATTTATCTATGGGCAAGATTAGGAAAAAAATATTTAATTTAAAAATGCACCCAAGATACAGAAAACCATTTGGTGACAATTGCTATGATAGAAAACATGCTTCTCCAGGAAGAAATGTGTGAAATGCTTTCTAATAGGAATGATCACTGACAAAGTCAGCAACAAAAGGAAAATGGAAGATAGGATAGTATCCTCAGGTTCAGGTAGAGCACCTTTGATGATTTTAAAAATATAATAGCATCCGGTCGGGTGCAGTGGCTCACACCTGTAATTCCAGCACTTTGGGAGGCCAAGGCAGGTGGATCACCTGAGTTCAGGAGTTCGAGACCACTCTGGCCAACATGGTGGAACCCCATCACTACTAAAAATACAAAAAAATAGCCAGATGTGGTGGTGGGTGCCTGTAATCCCAGTCTGTAATTGGGAGGGTGAGGCAAGAGAATTGCTTGAATCTGGGAGGCAGAGGTTGCCATGAGCCGAGATCATGCCATTGCACTCCAGCAGGGGCAACAAGAGCGAACTCCATCTCAAATATATATATACACACAAACACACACACACACACACACACATATATATATATATAAAATAGCATCCTTCCAATTCGGGGTAGAATTAAATGCAATTCGGGGTAGAATGAAATGCATTACTAAGCCATGAAAAGACATGGAGGAACTTAAATGCATATTACCAAGTGAAAGAAGCCAGTCTGCAAAAGCTACTTACTTATTGTATGATTCCAACTATATAACACTGGAAAAGGCAAAACTATAGAGACAGTTAAAAAAAAAGAATCTGTGGTTGCCAGGGGCTCAGGAAAAGAGAAGGGAAAGAGAGATGAACAGGTGGTGTACAGGGGATTTTTAGGGTAATGAAACTACTCCTTATGATTCTGTAATGGTGGACACATGGCATTATGATAAAACCCATAGAACTGCACAACACAAAGAGTGAGCCCTGTGTAAACTATGGACGTTATTTCATAACAATGTATCAATATTGGTTCATCAATTACATCAAACATCACACAAATGCAAGATGTAAATAACAGGAGAAAGTGGGAGATGGTGGGAGGAGAATATAAGAAACTATACATTCTGCTCCATTTTTCTGTAAACTTAAAATCGCTCAAAAGAATAAAGTATTAATTTTAAGACATATACATGAAAGTAATAATGTCACATGCATTTCTACTCTTTAGAAGATAATTATGCGACCTCCTTTTTCCACTAGCATTTATCTGGTAAGGCAAACTTTACTAAAAGTCCTAAGAACATCAAATCCCTAAACAGATAGCATCTTACTCCTTGCAGAGCCTCTGAGATATATGATTCAGCGATTTCTAGTAATTCATTAACATAGGACCACTGAGGCACAATAAATTAACTGTATCTGAGAATGATACAAAGACTCTTTAGTGACAATGAAATGAAAACTCAGGTGTCCTAAGTTAAACTGCGCCCCCTCTTCTCAGACCCCAGTGCACTGCAGAAGCCACTGTATCTATCGTTAGAAAATTAATACTTTGGGTGAAATGAGGTTCATACACTCAAGTTTTCTTTGATGGAAAGGAGATTTCAGCAAATCCTCAATAAAATATATAACCATGTGTTTGCCATCCCTGCAAAAGCATGATTCCTTTCATTACTAAATCTTTTCCCTATGTGTGGGTGGTTGTACATGTGTCAGAAATAAATCCCCACAAAAACAACTGAGAAAAACCATGTATAAAATCAGAGTCAAACCATGTACACAGGTTTCATTCTGAGCTTTAGTATCTCAGTGTAGCTACAAATAACAGTAATTAGTCATACAACCAAGCTTAGTAAACTTTGTGAGCTGGACCAACTATTATCTCCAACTGATCTAGTAGGAATGAAAACCACTTCTTTGGGCCTCAGCAGCAGTAAATCAAAAATTAGAGTAAATGGAGGTCCAGGTAAGATTAGAACACCATCTGCTATGTCAAAAGATAGGCTATTTTTAGGGAAAGCAAGATGAATTTCAACTTATGGAATGCAAAAGTAATCCATCCAATCAGTGGCGATATAATGAAGAATACGGAACATTCAATTGTTGACACAGGGCTTGCCTTTGTTTAGGGTCCATAAAATTTAATAACTTCCCCACTCTGTGGCTTTAAACGGAGAACTTCTTCAAAATAAGAGTTACTCCTATTAAACTTAATTATTTGCCTGTGGCTGCTGTGGCAGAGTATGTCTACCAAACAGGTGGCTCTTAATAAAGGACTGGTTCTGTAGTAAAAAGTAGATGCTCTAGTGTTTTATTATGGTTGCTTTAACTTTCTGGTTTATTAGTATTAATTGCTGAAGTTTTCCTTTTAACCTTTCTTAAGGCATTCCTCCCTCCTGTGAGTTAAGAGCTGCTCTGCTAAAATAAATGTTCACATATAATTGGCACATTACGAAGCTGCTGGTTTCAAGAACTTGACTCGGCGGACTTGATAGAGACTTGGTTATAAGGGACATTTTAAAATGAACTACATCAAACTCTACTGGGTTTGAATCCTCCTGACAGACCTTGAGTACTCAAATGGGGTTTCTCCACTGGCAATTTCTAGATTTTGTAGTAGTGATAAAATAATTTTTAATAATTTTATTATTAAACTAATGCTTATTCTCCTGACCTTGGAATATTATAGTTTAGCCACTGAAAGTCATAAAACTGGAGACATCTTCAATAGTCCTGTGCAGTTGAGTAAGTGAAAAGTGTTAATATTTACATATTTTGAAATAAGAGATTCAAGACTACTTTCCTAAGCAGAAGAAAAAAATAACCTTACAGAAAGATTAACTCTGTCCTATGTTAACAACAACAACAAACAAAAACCCCATAAATGCAGAGAAGAATCTTCCATACAATCTATAGTGGCAAGCAGGGAGAGGTGGCTCATGTCTGTAATCCCAGCACTTTGGGAGGCCAAGGCAAGAGGATTACTTGAGACCAGGAGTTCGAGACCAGCCCAGGCAACATAGTGAGATCCTGTCCCTATGAAAAATATTGGCCTGGCAAGGTGGTGCAGGCCTTTAGTCCCAGCTACTCAGGAGGCTGAGATGGGGGAATTGTTTAAGCTCAGGAATTCAAGGCTGCAGTGAGCTATGATCACGCCTCTGCATCCCATCCTGAGCAATAGAGCAAGACCCTGTCTCTTAAAAAAAAAAATCTATAGTGACCTCTTTCAGAGTAACTGAGGCAGCCAACATCTATAAATAAGATGCATCTTACCTGTGCATCTTTAACTAACATATCCTAAGTCTCTAAGAAACCTCCAGAAAGCAACAGAAAGGTATAAATCCCTTCTACCTCATTATGCCAAAGAGTGGTACAGACTTAGGTTAATCTAAGCTACTTCACTCAAATGAGTGGGATAGTGGGGGAGTTATTTGCAGTGAAAAAAAAAACCTGTGTAAGCTCTCTAGGAGACTCATACTCTGACCCACAAGTCAAACAATCAGCCTCAATAAAGAGTTGTGCTTCTTTCCATAGTAGGATAATTGTATAAAATACATTTTGAAAGTCAGCAATTATTTATTTACATAGTATTTTGTAATGACTTCCAGAAATGTAATTATAATCTTTGTGTCAAGCCTCACCAGTGCTTTGAAGATCAAAACTGCCATGGGTGATACGATTGCAATTATAAAGACATGCAGTGGTTCGGGTCATATAAGGCTTGCTGGTCCTTGCCTTGTCACACCTTACCCTTGACTAGAATCAATGAGAAATAACTTTGGCCACCTCTGTGTACTGAATAATCTTTTAGAAACATGTAGGATGAAGTGAGATAATGTATAAAATCACCCGGGGATAGGAGTGCTACTTAAATACAGATTATTATATGATGAGGCCATATTTATCAAAATAAGTATGGTAGGAAAGGAGGTGTCTTCTGCACTATAACATCACTAGACCGGTTTCTGAGACTAGTGCTGACTTTTATAATTCAACTGAATATGATTCAAACTCATTACCATAACGTACACCTGTTAGTCAATTACATGGCAATAACTTCTCATTCAATTACAAACTTATATGTGCTCTTGTTGTTCCATTACAATATTTAAGGCTACCCAATGTTAAGGAAATATTTCCTGAATCATTGTATTGTACTCTGAACTTGAAGACGTCTAGTATTATATCTTTCTCTGCAGTAAAGTAAGGATTGTAGGTAACATACCTTTATCATTTTATCTTATTTTGTTTATACCTTGCTTTCAAAAATGGTCTGAGGAAAACTACAAGACTATCTAATATAATATCACTGTGATTACTGTCATTTATTAACTTCTAGAATTGTTGCCATGCTTGAAAATTACTCAGAAGAAAGGATACTAATAAAGAAAGGTGAAATATTGGATTCTTTGAAGGTCTTTAGGTAGATTAAATCATGGTCTTTCTTTGGAATGGTCTTTTAGGAGAAAATGGAATTTCTTTAGGAACAGTTCTTTCTGGTGGATCTTTCTGGTTGTTTCTATTCCTATGATCCCTTGGAACACAGCATTAGCATGCCTAGTTAATTTAAGTGTAACTCAGCACTTTCTATTGTCTGACATAATTGAATCGTTATTTTCTCTTAATGCTTTATTGATTTTTTTGTGAATGGTTCCCAATTGCTTTTTGCTCTGTAAATATTTATTTTAAATCTACGAATAATAATAATAATGGGAAACATTTGAGGAATTCTATGTGCTAGGTACTGCATTAAGTGATTTATGAATGCCATGTGGGTATTAACTTATTTAGATAATCTAAGGGCTTTGTTTTAAATATGCCCTGTGGTGATCTATTTTCTGAAGGAAAAGTCCCCTTTAAAAGTTTAGATTTTTATCTAATCTAATTTGACTCACTTAACAAGACTTACCTGCAAATTACATATGGATATAGAATTTTTACAAAACAATTTTAGCTTCATAATATCAGCTACAATCTATTTGGCACATATCATGTGCCAGGCCAGTTCTAAACACTTTACATAAAGTATCTCACTTAATCCTCACACCAACCCTGAAGATGAGTATTGTATGCCTATTTTACAAATAATAAAACTAAGTTTCAGAGAAGTAAGAAGTTGCCTGATACATGTATGAGCTGGGATAAAAACCTGGGTCCGAACATCCAATCCTACTGTGAAGTGAAGAATTTTATTCTTTCTCACCCAAAATCATATGAGAATATTTTGTGTATCCCTTTAGATATGGAGATGAAAATTGATCAATGCACACAAAAACATAAACTGTTCTGGAAAGCATCTCAAAAAGAGACCACAGGACTGCCTGTAAACAGGGATAGAGGTTAGTATTTTTAGCTGTCCGCGTTATGTGCAAACAGCATTATTTGGCACAGAGCATTATGAAGACTAAAGGCACAGGAATGGACTCAATCCAAAGGACTTTATTTACTAAAGCACACAAACAAAAAAAAAACCCAAATTAAAAAACCCCTCATGCTTAAGTCTCACATGTAGGAGCCTCTAGGTCATGGACTTAGACATTGGGTTTAGATGTTGAGAGGAATCATAAGATATAAATTGTCTAACTTGGTACCTGGGAACCTATGAGACAGGCTCCCCCAAGAAGGCTCCCAGGACTAGTCCCCAGGGAATTAGAAATGGTGCACACTCCGATGACATGGTCCCTGAGTCCACCAGGCAGTGCTTGGGTGTGCAGGCACAGCCCCACAGCCCAGGGCAAGGTCAGGTGAGTCACGGCTCCTCCAGTTCCCTGACAGTCCATGTCTAGTTGTTTCTTCCTGTTTCCCTACCTACATGCTGACAAGAGGGATTTTCTGTTCTCTTTACTGTTTATACAGAACCTCCCACCCTGGCACCATGTTACTTTACCAGTAACGACTCCAGAAATGTTAAGGGTTGGAGGAAAAAACTGGACTAAACTCAGTATAAACCAGTTTAAACCAGAGGCTCACTCCTACCTTTGGCCTAAGATAGATATATGGCTGGAAAATTAACCAGTTTCTGCTCCTGCCTCCCTGTCTGTGAAATGGGAAAGGTACTGTTTTGTGGAAATGTTTTAAGTAACCCTCAGTAAAGTAACTTGAAATAATCTGGCTGTTTTCCGTTACACATGTACATGATAAACAATGACGACTACTCATTTATGCAGCATTTTTCCAATGTTATTTTCAATGGCTTTCCTGGTGAACTCACAGGAATATACCTCAGTAGGAAACTGCTGTAGATAAGTGTCTCTAATGCTACCATCACTCCCTGAGGTTTTTTTCCTGTAGGTACTGCTAGAGAAAAAAACAGCAAAATCTGCTTCAGCCACAGTGGGTTAGGCAGATGGAAGCCCCAGGGGACCCCAAACAGAAGCAAGTTTGCATAAGTCTATTCTGTCAAAGTGTCCTTTCGGGCCTATGTAAAACAAAACAGGCTCTCAGTATGAAATGCAGAAGGAATAACCAGAACTAACTCAACACCATCAGCATTATGCTTTTAATCCCGCATCAGCCTTCGTTATCCCCACTGTGCCTTACTCATCCTTTCCCGTATCTTTAATTAATGTTTGCCTGAAGGCGACGGTGATCCCAGGCAAGGGAAATGATAACTAAAATTCTATACTCTATACAATTCCCCAATACATACTATGTGATTCTTAAAAATGATAACAGGAGTCATAATGAAAAGTGGTAACATGGTTTTCCAAAAAACCTTGCAATTCTCCCTCCACCCCTCTTCTTTCCCTACTCACCCCCATGGGAGTCCATCTGCTGCAGAAAATGTGAGGCACTAGGACCAGAGAGCCCTTTCCTGCTATTTGCTTGAGAAACAAAGCCTTCCCTCCTCCCAAGTTGAAAGAAATAAAGGAGTCTGAACTAATCAAAACCTGCAAGCCTGCTGGTGGAGCTTCAGCTTGTCAGTGATGCAACTCAGCGGAGTGAGTAACGGCTTCGAGCTTTGCAGAAAATGAGGGAGAGAAACAGAGACAGAAACACAAAGAGAAAGAAAGAAAGGCATTAACCTGGCCAGGAGTCAAACAGGTGCAGGGGCCCGAACGCTGAGAAGAGTATCTGGCAAACGTGGGATCCAATGGGGTGTGTGCCTCTGTGGACGTACGTCATTGAGTGGGGACAATGTTTGCAGTTCATATGTCAGGGTGGACCAAGAGGTTTCTTTTCTTATTCATGGGACTCATATAGTCAGCTAAGGGCCTTTAACTTTTCTCTACTTGTCAGTTTGGAGTTTTTGTGAACACTTTCTGGCTCTCTGTGATGAATTCTCCAGGATAGAGGGGCAGCCAGGTCATTTGTCACACACACTCCCCCCATGGGCCACACATTTCTGTGGTGCCTTTGGAACAGAGGAATTGTGAGCACTGGGCTGCCAGGCTGCAAGTGACAGCAGCATGCATTATGTTTCACAGAAAGTCTGCCTCCTTCTTGAGTTAGCCACTCAGAGGCCACGCATTGTCTTTTAAGATTCTTCCAGGCCTCACAGCACTTCAAATGACTAGTTTCTGACAAAGATCCTAAGTTTGCAGGTGCTCTCTCTTGGAACTGACTAGCTTGGACTCCTGGGACTTATAAGCCTTTAGGAATGGAGGGCTGTGCCATCAATCTGGTTTATAGGCAGATGTTAGGAAAAGAAAGGAACACAAGCAGAGGAAATCCTGGCATAATACCCTCAGGAAAAGGGCCTAGTTATGAGACAGTGCCCACCAAATGGGATACAATTCAGCAGGACACTAACTGGGCGGCATTAAATACCATGTTAAAAGTATGCCATCTCTAGTGGATTTTCAGTCTCTTGACTTAAAATGTTCCAGTGTTTGATAACCCCATAATTCAGAAGATTTAATTTGCCAGTTGTCATTCCCTTGCCCACATGCCTCTAATAGAGAGTCACTGTGAGCATGGATGAGACAGGCTCAGCCCATCCCACTACCCCCGACCCCTGTGCAGGGATGGATTTTTAGTTAAAGCACGGTCTTTACCTGAAATGCGCCTAGGCACATCGGTGATGGCAGGAAGCCCAGTGCCCCGTGTGGAAGACAGCGGGGTGGTAGAGTGGATGGACGGGGACGTCATCTGGCTCAGGTAGGAAGGGTAAGACTGGTCATAGGACCACGGCGGGGAAGACTGTGCCTGCCTGGGGTCTGGGAAAAAGAAAAAGAAAAATCTTTAGTATAGCAACCATTGCAGCCTTAGAAACATGCAACCCAAAACTCAGAAAGGAAAAAGCAGAAAAACAGGGAGAGAAAAAAATGGCTTATATATATATAATATATAAGGAATGGCTATTTATCTCTTATAACCCCATCCTTTCACGCCTTAAATAGCACAAAGCGTTCTAGACTTTGAGTTTCAATGAAAGCAACAAAATGGATGATGCATAAAGACTATTTGTCTCTCTCTTCCAAATATTTCAATTTCGAAAGTCTAATAGTCATTTAGAAAACAATCTGCTTTGGTTATCTTTACAAAGTGGAATTATATTTATTTTCTGTATCTCTAAAATTCCTCCAGTGAACATGGATAACTTTTTCTAAGTTAGAATATTTTCTGAACAATTAACTTGGTTAAAGACTATGTAGACTGTGCCTTTCGCTGCTGCATATCCAGCTACTTACTATCTTTCAGACATGCTTTTTGGTTTTAAAGTGCATGATTCCATGATTTCATCTCAGGGCACTTTCTTTTCAGGCAGGTCAATGGAATGGCCCTTTCTAGCATGGGGTGAAGGGAATAAGGGCAGGAATGAGAATGGAGGGGCAGCATGTAAGATGAACAGGAAGGAGGGAAGCCAGTTACGTTACTCTCATGCTAAAGCTAAAACAGAAAATAACCCGGAAGAAAAAGACAAAAATTTAATTTCAAAGTCAACTACCATTAAGAACTGAGAAGTTTCATCACCAGCCAGTTTCAATGTTAAGCACCATAGTTTCTGACAGTAAGAAAATGCCCCAAAACAGGAGAACGGGGAAATGTTTTTAATCCTACTGGAATCTGTTTAGAAGAAGTCACATGTCTGGAATTTGGCCTAGTGTTACCTACAGTCATTGTAATATTAAAACTAATGGGCAGTCAGCTGTTTAGGGTTAATTGCTGAACATTAACAATATTTTTTGATGTATCTCTAGAAGTTTCTTGGAGGTACAAACTCAAGGCCACATAGATTTATTAAAAGACCTTCTGCTTACATACAGAAAAAAAGGTAAATGTGCTGTATGTTTCCAAAGCAAAAAAAGTATGTATTTCAAACTCTTTTGCTCTTACTTGAGGGCTAATCAAACAAAATCATAACCAAATTTCTCTTAACACGTTTTTATGCTAATTTTTAAATTATGTTAATTTCTAAAATTCTAATAGACCAGGCTGTTCACAAGATAGCTTGGTATCTTAGAATATGCATGGACTTCGGAATGTTCAGAATTAGGTCCAAGTTCTGAGACTTCTACTTTCTGTGTAACCTTGGCTTAATTACTCAGTCACTCTGAGCCTCAGTTTCCTCATCTGTAAAAGGTGAGGAAGGAGGGGCAGCAATAATACCTGAATCATAAGGATATGAAAATTACATGAGAAAACGATTAAGAGAAAACTAGCACAAAATAGACTTAATAGGCATTAATTATTTTATATACATATATATATTTAAAAAAAAACTCTGGGTGACATAGGGTTAGTTCCATGTTTCAAACATATCTGAACTGGAGTTAATACACTTGGAATAGGTTTCAAATTATCCCCACACATCACCTATTATTCTTTGAAAATAAAAACTATTAATATACTTGAACAGTTAATTCAGGTTTATCTCTAAAAGTAAAAATGAGTATATTAAGATGTGGATTTTTAGATGATTCCTCCGTTAAAACCTCTCAGTTTTTCTATACAGTCACAGCAGTTTAGTTCAGCTATTTCTTGTTTATTTGTTCAATTCAGAAACAATTTATTTAAAGATTGTTTAAATAGGACATACTTCCTTGAGTCAAAATAATTAAACACACCTGGATATTTATCTGATGTTTACTGACATTGACATATACAGAAAAATGTCATCCAATTCAATTTTAAAGAACATTTACCTGAGTTTGCAATTTGAATAAAAAAGTAGTACTATAAGTGGTTAACAAACTTTTCCTTCAGAAATCTAAAGGATAATTGATCATTAAAGTAATGGGCTTCTGTGCCTTAAAATTCTCAAGGCTGAGATTGTAGAGATTGGCAACATTTCAAATCTGAGTGACTGGTCCTTGTTATATATCTGATATTGACATACTTCCTTGCCTTACACCATTAATGTAATTCAGTATTCAGAGAAACGGTAAATGATCTTCAGATGGAAAAAGATTCATTCCTTACAGCACAGGAAAGCAGTCTCGCAAGGGCAAGTCCTTCTCTCAAGCAACATTTTCGAAAGACAAAGAGGTTGAGAACCACATAGCTAAATAAGTTGGGTACACAGGACTCAAATTTGGATTTGAGTTCTCATCTAACTTCCCCAGATGACTTCCTGAGCAAGCAGTTTAACCTATACCATTCCTCTCCTGCAACAAGTCATCCGTCTAGGGCCCCCTGCCTAAAAATGAGAACAAATACAAAGAAATGTAAAAAATGACGAAAAGGAATTAGGGTACTCAACCTGGATGTAAGATACAGTTCTCCTTGTGCAGAAAGGCGGCTCAGTACAGTGGGAAACAAGTGGGCTTTCTAGTGAGAGGATCTGAGTTGGCGTGCCAGCTCTGCTATTGATAAGCTGTATGACCTCATCTGGGTTAGCTAACTCTGAATCTCAGTTTCCTCATCTGGAAAATGAGGCAGCATAACACAGAAAAGTGAATATAGTAAAGTGGTCACGCATCCTGGCTGTGCAGACAAGCCTAGGCTTCAGTTAAACCTCCCTGCTGTGCTGAGCAAATCACTTAAACTTTTAGGCCTTGGTGGCTCATCTATAAAATGGGAATAATGATACTTACTAGGGTTTTTGTGAGGATTACATGAACTAGGCCATATCTAATATGGTACCTGGCACTCTTAGCACATATTAAGTATATAATAAATACAAGAGCTATCTATATAATGAATACAATAATAACTACTCTCATTTTTGGAAAATGAGATAATGCAAGTAAAAGCATTTTGATAACTATAAAGTACTACGGAAAAACTATTTTGACTCTCTTTAGGAGCTCACATGGTGAAGGCCCTGCCTGAGCCTTGTGACCTGGGCTGTGTTTCTCAATGTCACTGAGCTTTAATTTCCTCATCTGCAAAATGGAGATGATAATACTATCTCAAAGAGTTGAATCCTCAGACTGAAGATTAAATAATATATGGTAAATGGAAAATCGTCATTATTAAAAATAAATATTAAAATATGACTCTGTGCTATCCAGGGTAGCTGGGTTTGTCTCATGTTGTTATTCTTAAAGACTTCCAAGATCAGATTCAGCATAACTAAGTATAATGCCTTGCACATAGTACTCAATAAACAACTATTGAATGAACCTTTCAGGGTGGCTTGAGTGAATAATAAAATATTAAAATTAAGTCATAATTAGTAATTCTCTAATTTCTCTTTAAGCTACCAAAGAGGTTTATATCGTGAGGTTTTAGGTTTTACATCCTGACTGCCAGAATATATACTAGAAAAGTCTATTAAAGGATAGTTTTGCTTTTAGTGGAGGCCTTTCCAAATATCCAAGATTAGGAAAAATAAGTTCTCAAGATCCCTAAACAAGTCAGAAGATCTATCTTTGTCTTTTTGTCTCTCAGAGGATAGGCTAGAGTCAAGCCAGTCTCTTTCAAGGTCACTGTCCTAAGAATCTGTGAGAATGACTTAAAGAAAGAGTTACTAAAGAAAAATAAAATAGGCCGGGAG
Organism: Pan paniscus; assembly: GCF_029289425.2. Lineage (NCBI taxonomy): Eukaryota > Metazoa > Chordata > Mammalia > Primates > Hominidae > Pan > Pan paniscus. Next base: position 60,003,182 of record NC_073254.2, on the reverse strand, counting down.
CAGTGGCTCACACCTGTAATCCCACCACTTTGGAAGGCCAAGGCAGGCAGATCACCTGAGGCTGGGAGCTCAAGACCAGCCTGACCAACATGGAGAAAGCCTGTCTCTACTAAAAACACAAAATTAGCTGGGCGTGGTGGCACATGCCTGTAATCCCAGCTACTCAGGAGGCTGAGGCAGGAGAATCTCTTGAACCCAAGAGGCGGAGGTTGCGGTGAGCCGAGATCACGCCATTGCACTCCAGCCCGGGCAACAAGAGCAAAACTGCATCTCAAAAAAAAAAAAAAAAAAAGAAATATAAGAACTGCCATATGGGGTTATGGGGTTCACTAGATCTAGCATAAAAAACAATTTTAAAGAGGATAGCAACCTTTTAAGCAAAAGCCATGGTCTCCAAACACCCCCATGCCTTCTCTAATACCTTGTGAATGAGTGATTACCAATCCTAGCTCCACCATTTCCAGACTGTGTGATTGGACAAATTACGTATCTAAGATTAAAGTTTCCTCATCTATAAAATGGGAGTAAATAAGAATATCTCCTTCATAAAGTTGTCTGATGATTAAATGAGATAATATAATATAGAGTTTAGCATATGGAAAGAACCTGATAAATGTTTCCCACAGTTAAAGACTCTACCTTACTGAACCTTCATTTTATATTTGTTTCTAGCCCTTGACCTCTTTTTCTGGCAGAGTACAATTTTTAGGAGAGCTTCCTGTACTGTGTAGTTCACAATTTGGAGCATATATGTCCGTGTTAGTCACGTTGATATCCGTTTACAATGGCTTAACCTTAATCATGTTCTTTCTTAAGTTTTGGTTTCTTCCCAGAGAAATCCTAATTTTGTAAGTGTATTTTCAAATACTGTACACTTTAACCTCTTCAATCTTTTAGTGGGGGAAAAAATGGCTGTAAAATATCTTCACTTCCCAAATGCGCAATCACCAAGAAAATATAATCCTGTCATAAATACATGATTACAACATATTTGCTTTTTATGGACAATTATTAGTGCTTATAGTAGAGGAAAGTCACCTTAACCTGATCTCATAAACAATTTCTGAACTCAACTTCCTGAAGAAACCTGAGACTTCTGAGATTTACTCTCAAATTGGATGAGTCAGAACAGGTGATAGATGTTTTTCAGGCATCATCAGTCAATCCTAAAGTTACTAATAGGAAAGATACAAGGCCTAGCTCTGAGACAAACCTACTAATTAACGACAAACAAGAAACTGTCTTTATCTCAGCCTCAGGTCCCACAGAGCAAGGATAATCCATCCGTCACTCTGCCTCACCCAGAGTTATATTGGATGGTGTGTCTTTTCAAATCTACAGAAACATGGAGGGAAGAACCATGTCCTAACACTCCAGCAGAAATACAAATATCCTTGAATTTTAATCATGGCCTTGAGGTGACACCCTGGCTGACTGCAGTTATAGGTCAGCCAGAGTGTCACCTCAAGGCCATAAACTACCTACAAGTTTTCAGGGGCTAAATCAATCCTATCTCACAGAAAGTTTCCAAAAAAAAAAAAGAAAAGAAAAGAAAACTGTTGCCAGGCACGGTGGCTCAGGCCTAGAATCCCAGTACTTTGGAAGGCCAAGTTGGGTGATCACTTGAGCCCAGGAGTTGGAGACCAGCCTGGGTAACAGGCTTTTGTAGAGATGGTGAAACCCCACCTCTACAAAAAAATACAAAAATTATCCGGGTGCGGTGACACATGCCTGTGGTCCCAGCTACTCTAGAGGCTGAGGAGGGAGGATCATTTGAGCCTGGGAGGCACTGAGTCACGCCACTGTACTCCAGCCTGGGCGACAGAGCGAGACTTTGTCTCAACAACAACAACAACAAAACTGTTGTTGAACTTTAAATATTTTTATGTTTTTTTAAAAACTATAATTCATTCTTTTTATATGGCAATCTTCAGAAACAGTATCAATATTATTTTAATTACTATATTAGAGAAATTCAACAAATTGACATATGTTTTCATATGGATATGATATATGAGCTACCCTCTGGTGTTGGGTTTTTATGCACACACTCTTGAGTGCTTGGGAAATCTGAGGCACTACATATCACTAAAGATGACTCCACTCTTATTTCTCCACCAACTTCTCTCCTGCCACCTAAAATAGGGGGTCTTAGAGGGAAGTGGTAATCAAATCTGACCTGTAACATAAACTTGAGAGAGAAAATCAGGTCTTTCCTATCTGATGGGTCTGCTGTACTCACAGACAGGATGTGATTGATCAAAATGACTACATGCGAGAGAAGAGAACAAAGCAGAGGACCAGGGCTGCTCCTGCGGACCCTGAGGATGAACCCAGGCAGAAAGGAGTCCCCAGGGCCAAGAAAGCACACTAAGAACCACCACCAGGAATAAAGGGAAGGCTATTTATTGGACCCCTCAGATCTGCAACAACACATTTTCAGAAGCAATCATGGTTTCCTCCGTGAGAGTAGACCAAATCTAGCTATTAAGGGTTCAGGTTAATTTCTCTTTTTCTGTCTAAGGTAGAAGCCACTGAAAGCCGTAAAAAAGAACCAGTCATCTGACATAAGGAATCCCTTCAGCATGTGTTTCAACCGAGGCAAAGTCTGTCACAAGCATGGAATTGTGTTTTAAAAACGCTCTAAAGATGGAAAGGAACCATGGAGCACCAATGTCAGAATCGATTTTATAAGTTCTCCTTCTAGGGTGGTGTTCCTTCAGCTTAGACTTCTTGAAGAGTGGTTGCATCTGCTTTCCATCCTATAAACCACAAAACATAAAAGTACAGAAGGCAAAACCATACCCAGGGGGTGCTCAAAAATGCTAATTGGGAGAGGGGTGGTTCATCTGTCTCAAGTTGCCTTTCATCAGGCAAAAATGGAGACAACCCTTTATGTAAACCTGTGGAGATGAGGAAAGCAAACAGTCTTTTTTGAGCAGGACCACAGCTTCTGAAGTACAATCACTGGTATGGGGAACAAAAAGGGGGTGGCTGTGCACTTCCTACAGTGATATATAAGAGTCATGAGCTCTAGGAGTCTCCATACTTTCAAATGACTAAAAAGCCAAATTTCGCATCTGCATAATTGAACCCTAAACACTTGGAGTCATATTGAGAAGGGAGGAAGGCAGACAAGAAAAAAAAAAAAGGCATCCCGGGAAAATGAACTGACTCCGGGAAAACATGTCCAATTCTCTTCTGAATGAGTAAGTTTGAGTGGGGGCAGCAGAGCAGGCAGAGAGCTTTCTGAAAGCCCAAAGGTATGCTGGAAACAAGGCAGCTGCTATTAGCAAGGCTCCTTTTGTAAACACTTTGGTTAAACATGTGTGGGTGTGAAGGAGGATCTGCTTTCCTAGGAATTGCTCACAACAAGGCACACCAGGGACAGGGTGCTGAACTTCATGCAGACGGGAGGAAACAAGTCAATGGGAGCAAAGCCTGAACCCGCACACAAAAGGCTATTTCCTGTTCCTGCGGCCAGCAGGCTTCTGTGTAACAGGACACCATGACAGCCAGTGATTCTGCCAAAGCTGTCTGCAGGGAGTACCTGCCGTATTGGGGCAACAAGGTATAATCAAAGATCCCCACAATCCCACCCCTTATTCTCCACCCATTTTCCCCCTAAACAGTACTCAAATCAGGCTGTGTAAACCTCAAATATTTCTTGAGAAAACTGGGGTGTCAAAAATGATATACAGAGTCTACTGGCTTAGAACTATGCCTCTTAATTGCTACCAGGGTCAATCATCCTAACACAGAGGAGCAGATTCGCCATTTCCTATCTTAAACTATTTCTGTCATATTACTGTCATTCATAATACAGACATACTCACACTTATACATATACACATTCATACATACAGAGATTCCCATTTCAAAACAATCTACACTAAATATGAAATGTTAAATTCTATGTCTTTTCTAATAACCCTGTCAGCAAGACTGGAGTTTTAGAATGAGCTTTCTTCACTCATTTCTGGTTCTCTTGACTAATAGGAAACCATTTACAAACAAATGGCCTCCTCCAAGCATAGGAAGAGCCCTAGACTGGAGGCTCTGGCACTAACTGTGCAGCCGTGGACGAATAATTTATGGCCTCTGAGTCTCACTGTTTTCACCTGTAACATGGGAATGGGTGGGTTATCTCTAAGATGTTTTCCAGATACAAAATGCTATGATGCTAACCACTCAGAAGAGTGAGCTCCCAACCCTCAGTCCTTTCTGGAGACTGTAACTGCATCAGAAATGACTGCAGCCATGCAGAGCTGACTCGGGGTGGCTATGAAAGGTAGCTGACAATGCAGCGCCTCCCATCACAGAGCATCTGGCTCATGTCTGCTGAGAAGCCCCAAGAGCAAGGTGCGGACCCCCCTTGTCCCCACCAAGGGCCTTCTCCAACTGATCTGGTGGCTACCAGAATCATCCGGCAGGAGACAGACCCGAGTGACAGAGTCTAAAAATGAAATCTGAGAAAAAAAAGCAGCAAACTGGTTAAAACTGGAAGCTATGTAGGGTACACCAGGCATGACCATAGGTTATATTACAACACAAACAATGGGAGAAGAGAGAATTAGTAAACTTAGAAGACAATAAGCAGAGAAGAGAATGAAAAACGATATGTATGGCCTAAGATATCATATCCTGTAATAAAATGTTAAAAGAAAAACCAGAAGGAAGTTGCATTGTTAAGACAAGGTGATGAGAAGCACTCTTATGTATCACCAACTTTTGCTAGATAGGGATCATAACTGTCTTACAGAAAAGGACAGGCATTTCTTGTTTTAAAAAAAATCTAATAGAAGAAGAAAGAGGCTATACCACATGTCATACCTGTCCTGGCCTCTCAGCCTTGGCATATCCTGAATCTCAATGGCAAAGCTAGAAGAGGGAAAGAAATGAGATACAAAAGGGTGGGACAAGAACTTGAAATGCCACTGAGATGTGATGCTGGCAAGGGAGAGTGGCCCTTAGTTCGAATCATAGTATTGAACTGGGTGTGGTAAATTCAGGTTCAAATCAGGCTGATGTCAACATCCAGGAAATCAGATATGGGCAGTCGGGGTATTACAGAAGGTCCCCAGGCATGGTGATACCTGATGTCACATGGATGATTATATCCATCGTTCTAGTAATTGTCTCTCATTCATTCATTCATTCATTCAAAAAAATATGTATCAGGTATCTACTCTGGTATTGTGTAGGCACTTGGAATATTAATGTTGAATAAAAATAGACCTAATCCCTGGTGCTATGGAGTTTTATGACCTAATCCCTGGTCCCATGGAGTTTTACAGTTGGGTAGGAGAGACAGGCATTAATCAAATAATCATATAACTATGGTAAATGCTGAAAAAGAGATGTTCATGGTACCATAAAATGGGAACTCCAACCACATTGAGCATCAGGGAAAGCTTCTCTAAGGTAGTAAAGATTAAGCCAAGACCTGAATGACAAGCATAAGTCTAGAAGATGAGTAAGGGAGGTTAAGAGGGCTTTAGGCCCGTGTCCAGTCCCTGGGAAGAAGGCAATATCATTTTTTTATGGACTTGATAGAAGGCCTGTGTTTAGAACATTGTGAAAAAGTTTCAAAATATTGTGAGATGAGAATGGAGAGCAGGCAGGGAGGAGCCAGGCTGTGCTGACCCTGCTGGGCCATGCTAGACATTTTAATCTTTATCCTAAATGCAATAGGTCACCTTAGAAGATGTTTAGGTATAGAGTGACATAATCAGACATGCATTTTTAAAATCTCCCTCTGGCAGCATCCTAAAAGAAACAGGGCAGAAGTCCAGTCTAGGACCAGGCGTGCAGGAAAGGGTGTGGAGAGAAAACAACAGCTGGAATGGACACACGGGTGGAGTCCAGGGGCTGCACTCAGGCTTCGGGCTCTTAGCTGCCTCCACACATCACCTGATCACGGGGGCGAGGCTCCTGAGATGGCCTCAGGCTGGATCAGGATGAGTTCTGGATGGGTAAGGTGAACCTTGAGTAATAGGCCTCCCTTGGGCCTACAGCTGGGAGTGATTTGGGCCGGCTCCATCTCACACCTTCTAATTCAGCGGTAGAGCCTGGGCATCTGTATGTTTAACAAGCTCCCCAGGTGATGTGATTATGTGCCAAAGTTCAAGAACAATAGGCATAATTTTTATTAATGAAAGTTAGAAAGGAAAATTACCGAACCCTATTTTGATTTAATCTTCCCTATCAAAAAGGATGATCTTACATAGAAAGAGCAGAACAAACGTGCATAAGAGGAAATTAAGGCCCAAGAGAAGTGAGGAGATAAGGGAGAGCAGTGTGCTGCTTTAGATGAATTCAAGTCTCTGCTCCAAGATAAATGATATCCCACAACATGGCAAAAATGTAGGTAACTAGTACTCAAGGGGCTGCTTCTTGATGGAGCAGGGTCTAAAAAGTTTTTCCTTAGATTAAGTAAAATATGCCTCCCTATAACTCCAATCACTACTAATCTTAGTTTTGCTCTCTGGGATTACTACTCCACATGACAGCTGTTAAATTACTTGAAGATAATGCCTTTAAAGTTTACGACACAAAATACACTAGGTTTTACATTCCCTTATTCCATTTATCTTATTCTGAAAACAGCATTGCTATTGGTAAAATCTAAGTTGCTGAAACTAAGTTGTTTTGGAGCCACTGTTGGTGTTGACTTGCTTGCAGCCCACTAAAAACACTTTCAATAGCCAGTGTGCAAAGAACTTCTCACACTTCATCCCACAGTGACTATCAGAAAGCAGAATGGGCTCACTAAAAAACTGTCTCCTAGAATTACTAAAGCAATAGATTAGAAGGCAGCTCATCTGTCTATTGCATATCTGGACCTCAGCAAGATATATGCCTTATCCCTAAGTGATTTATAGCTAGTTAAAAAGCCTGCCAGAAAGTGGTCATTAATATATAGATTGTGGTCAGTTTAGACAGAGTTATATGGTGGCATAATCCAGGGCACAATAGTCTTATTTCTGTCCAGCATCTTCACCAAAGTCTTGAAGGATTAGAAGGGAACTTTCCAAGCTTCAAGATGAGACAAAGTTGTGAGGAATAACCCAACACAACAGAAGAAGAATCAGAACTACAAAATAACCCTACAGGATGGAAAGAGGAGGTGAAAGCAACATGATGAAATGAAATAAGAGCAAAAGTACAGTGCTGCATTTTGTCAACTACAAGACAGGATGGGGGAGCCTGCTCCAAGAGCAGAGTTTTTCATGGACTGACAGCCACAGTGTGATGGGATAACAAAAAGTTAACACAAACTTGGGATATATTAACAGAATATTAGTAGACCCCTACTGACCTGGTCAGGCATAGCTAGAGGATTGTGTTCTCAAGAGGCAGCATCAGGCTAGAGCACTGGAGAAGACAGGACAAGGTGTGGGACCTCTATCGGTCATATGAGGAATAGCTGAAGAATGGCTAAGAGCGCCCATCTACCTTCAACCTCTCCAGATGACACTCCTTCCCCTTCCCACCTGAACGAACACTCGGATTTCCCCATTAAATTTCCCTCTTAACCCTTCCACTCGGCTGCTGCTCATTTTCCCAGTCCAGATGGGTCAAGTCCTCTTTGGAAGTTCTTCCATCTACCAACCTGCAGGACATTCCCCCACATGGGAAACTGGCTCAACATCTTCCTTGTTCCCCTGTGTTGTACTGAATCCTACCTAGTCCTAGCAGACAGACGGTCCACGACAGCCTAGCCCACTCCTAGTCACAAACTGTAACCACTGCGGGAGAGAATCACATAATCATGCCAGTTGGCTCTTCCCATGACCTCTACCTTCAGCTGGGTCCTCAAAGATGCTCATCCAAAGTCATTTTCCATTCCCACCATTCACCCTGGCAACAGCGCCAAACATTTTTCATTCTAAATCTTTCCCCCTACACCTTCACCCACTCCCCACCTAAAACTATCTGTCAGGTTTCATCTTCCTAAGACACAGATTTGCAGTTTCAGCACTGAGGATTTCAGAAATCTCCTAGCACCTCAGTTTTCATATTCTCTATATGGATCACAATCTGATTCTTCCATTAAATCTTGTCTTTTAAAGTCTATTAAAACCAATTGTTTTAAGCCATTAAAAAGCAAGTCTTTATTACAATAAACAAAGTCCTAAAGAGAATTTGATGCCTCTAACTGGGAGTAGTGCCATACAGTTCTATTCCTGGAATACTTTTGCATACATTAAAATGAAAACACTTTTTAGACTGATCATATCTATAATATATTATTGTTGCTATTAATACTGCACAGTCAATGTACACCAACTCTCTGTGTGAAGCCCTGAGATATGTGGAAGCATATCACATAAATAATGGATATGTGAAGCATATCCATTATTTAGTGTGAAAATATACCACCGGGGCATCTTTGCACAAAGTGCAGGCCTAACTTGCCCCTCTGCTGGGTTACCCCGTAAGTTAATATTTCCTTCAACATTAATCTCCTATTCTGATCCTTTTGCCCACAGTCTATCACAAAAGGTAAAACAGGGCAAAAAAGGACCCTAAGCAACTAGTAAAGGGGACAGGTATGCATACACATGGGTGTACATATATATGTACATATACATATGTATATAAAACTAAAACTAAATATAAAACTAAAAGAGAAAGATGATGTGTTGGAAAAGAATAGGAGAACAAAATCAAGACTTCCTCTGCATGGAGAGTTAAAGACAGGCTAGAAATTGAACTGTTTTGGGGGAAGAAGGATAAAACGAGGCATTATATAGGAGATAAACCCTTCTTATCACAACTAAGTGTTAACTATGCATCTTATATTCCCAGATAGGAGAAAATTACAAAGACAACTTTTTGAAACAAAAAAATAATTTTTCTGGGAACATCACCCTCTCTACTTTTCTGAAAGCGTAATAAAGTCAGACCATCTTCAGTTAATAAGGGAATGCCAACAGACAGAAATCCAAACAGAGCACCTTTAAGAAGCTCATCTGTGGATACTGCTAACAGGCTAAGCAACAACATAACGGGTTGACCACCAGCCCTTCACAGAGTCCTAGGCAGCTTCATTCTTTAAAGCCAGCACAGGCTGCACCTAAAGTCTACTCTTCCTCATAATGTGGCCACCAGAGCAGAATCAATATGAAATAGTGTTTACACACAGGATTTGAACCCTTTCTAAAAATAAGGATTGTGACTAGCAACCTCCTGTACAGAGGTTCCCTGCTCACACATGTGCAAGGCAGCAGCAAATTTGCCCAGCTGCCCCACCTGAAACATCTCAAAGGAAGAAGACAGGGCAAAACTTCCCAGGAACTTCAGAAATTACAACACTGCACCACCAAAGTAAAAAAGAACCACTTCCAACAATCTGTCTTTCAATGCAGTGACTTCAGTTCCTTGACACAAGTTGCCTACAAGTGAGCAAGGACCACAGTGACTGTGAAGCCTGAGAATTCACGTGACTCCCACTCTCCTCCATACCCACACTGATGGTACCCTACTGTCATTCTTCCTGCTCACCAACAGTATCTGAGCCTCTTACGGGTCCGTCCGCCCTCACACTCACAGCCACCATCACCCCAGGCCCACTTCATCTCCCAACTTGTTTCACATTAAAGAATCATGTGGTCACTCAGCACTTGAACAGAACAGTAACTTAAGACACATGCAACTCAGCTGTGCTTTCTGATTTCTGAAAGGATTACACTAGTAAATGTTTCGGGACAAGCACTAGAATCCTAGGACAGCCAAACATATACACAGCCTAATTCCAGCTGGCCTAATTGGCTGAGGTCCCCTTAATTGTTAAAGGAGTTCTGTTTGCTGAGGGAATACAGAATCAGACTGAAGTTAGGTGGAAACCACTTCAGTCACAGTAACTGCTGATAAGATTATTATTAGACAGGATGTCCGGCAAGCAGTTTTTACCTTAAATACATGCCTTATATAACTGGAATTTAATCATTTAAATGATTATATTGAATTTTAAAGTATAATTCAGATATTCCTAATGCTAACTCCCTTTTATGAAAATATTCTCTCTAAGTATCCTAAATAATGTATAATGGACAGAAGAAAAAGAAATTAGTCCTGCAGGACACATGTCACTTAGATTGTTGGCAACAAGCCCAACTTGATAGGGATGAAGGTGACTGCTTGCTAAGAATCAGGAACTCACAGTCAACTGCAATAGCTGAAGTAGCCTCCAGCAAGTCATTTCTCCAAGAATCAATTTCTTCCATCTGTGAAATATGTACCTTTAGAATTGTTTTAGGCCTTTGGTTTGTAAATGGTAAAGAACTGCATAAATGAAAGTGAGGTACAGAAATGGGAGGAAGCTGAGCCATGATAAAAGTACATTTCAGCTTCCCAAGAGTACTTGGTGGTAAGTACACAGGGCCATGGAGCTATGGAGAGCTGCCTTTAATTCCTGTATTTACCACTTACTAGTAGTAAGTGGGACCTTGGGTGAGTTATTCCACCTGTCTACCATCAGTTTCCATAAGAATGCCACCTATCTCATAGAGCTATTGTGAGGAACGTATGAGTTAAACTAATTAGAACAATGCCTGACACATGACAAGCATTTAATAAATGGTAACTAATAGTAATTCAATCAAACAGACACTAGAAAAATATTAAGGCTAGGATAATAGTGGGTCCTGCCTCCTGAAGAGGTCAGTGACCCATTTATTCATTGATCACCGAACCAAAAGTCACGTAGTAAGCAGGTACAATGTAAGACAATGGGGGACACAAAGATGAAGAAAACATGGCCCTAGACTTTGAAAAGTCCAAAGTCTGATGGAGGAGACAGACAAGTGAACAGTAATCATCAGCACATGGAACAAGATATAATCAAGGGTTGTACAAGGTGGCACGGGAGCCTGAATCGACTCTGCTTGGATAGGTTGGAAGAGGCTTGACAGAGGTGGCAGCATTTGATCTGAGTTTTGAAGAAACAATAAAAATGTGTTTGGAAAAACAAGACAAGGAAGAGTGTCTAGGCAGAGAAAAAAGCATGAAATACAATAACATATTAATTTAAAATAAAAAAATAAGTGAAACTTCAAATGAATTGCTTGTACATTACAAAAGGAGAAAAAGTCACAATAAATAACATGATGGACTATCTAGCAGCCTATGCAGAAGTGTCCAGAATCTACTCCTGAGTGAAGGGCAAATAGGGGTCTGAACCAAGGAAAAAAATATCCTGTGCACTTCCTTCCAGCATTTACATGCAGGGAAAATCAACTTTCATTGACTGCTTAGAAAAACAACCAAGACTCAAAAGAACCAAGAGCTGCTTTTAAAGGAGAAAGGAAATCACGAAAGGCAACGCTGCAACCTAGGAAGAATCATGAGAAGGGAAGCCCCTTGGGTGTCTGCAAAGGCAGTTTTACAAGCTACTGTAGGAGTGAGAATGTCGAGTCTCTTCTTTCTTAGCATCTTCTTTTCTCCACCCAACTGCTTCTCTGAGCTCCCCAGCCCCACTCCACCTTATCCTCCCTGAGTCTTCCCCACATCAGTGAATGGCACCACCATCCTCCAATTGCCCAGGTCAAAACTCTGAAGTCCTGTTTTCCCTTCACCATCAGCGAGAGTTGTGAACTCTCTATTAAAAAAAAGAGAGTATTCAGAATCCTTCAGTGTCCTTCCACCTCCACTGCTACCACCATTTACTCTCTCGAGCTACTGTAGCAGCTTCCTGAACATAATTCTGCTTCTTTGTTTAGCCCCTTATGGTCCCCTCAAACAGCATCCAAACAGGTTTTATTATGCATGTAAATAACATAATGTCATTCCCTTGCTTCACATCCCCCACTACACTGGTACCCCACTGCAATCAGAACTAAACCCAAGCCACTATTGCGGCCCCCAAGACTCCCCATAATCTAGGCTTTGCATGAGTTTCCTACTGCCTGAAATGTCATTCCTCACAGATCTTCAAAGCTTTTCAAAGGACCTTTTCTCAACTTTCCAATCAAAATTAGCTCCTTCCCTCTCCGAGTTGTTACCTAGCAATTATCCTATTTCATTTTCTCATGGCATTCATTATTATCAGACATTATCTTATATGTATGCTTATTTACCTATTTATTGACTGTGTCTGACACTAAAATATAAGCTCCTTGTGAGCAGAAGCTGTGTCTCTCTCACTCACTTGCATCAATGCCTAGCAGATAATACGCACTCATTAAGTATTTTTTGAATGAGTGAAAAACAGAATAGCAGCACATCCCCCACCCTAAAAGCGAGATGATTCTCCCAATCCACCAAACCCAAGGGCCTGAATCAGCATTATTTTTTAGGTGTAGCGGACCCATCTAGAGGATAATGAGTTTAAAGATATCTTAAGCGATATCTCCCAACATCATATCCTTACTCTATTGCTATCGCCGCTTTCTGAATCAAAAGAAGTGAACATTTGTGACAGACTAGGTGTTTCCTGGCACCTAGAGACAAGCAGCAGATGTCTGAATGATAAGAGGTCTAGAGGAAGCAACTTCCCCAGGAAGCTGTGGGGAGGCCCTGGGCCTTCAGCTGAACATCAGCCATTAAAGACTTCCACAAAATATCACCATCAGACAAGCACTGCAAAGATACCAGGGAGGGAATACAGAATCAGACTGAAGTTATGTGGAAACCACTTTAATTAGGTTCTAGCTACCACATGGCTATAAGTTTTGGTCCTAGGAACTGCAAGAGACACTGGAAAAGGCTAACTATGAAACACTAAATGCTTATGACTTCCTCAATTTATGATTGCTAATTTCACTTCACTCTTCTGGGAGTTTAAAGACGTCTTCTGCCTTTTATGTTGGCAAGTGGGAGAACTAGAGGGGACTATATAACCATGATCATTATCTACAGTTTTGGGGTAAAAGCTTGAGATAGCAAGAGTAGCAAGCCAATTGCAGAGAGGTAACTGGGCCCTTCCTGTTACAAACCTCTTGTCCAAAGGATTACATGAACTAAAATGCAGATATGGCATATTGCAAAGAAGTTACAAAATCCATTACAGGCAAGAATTTAAATTTAGTCATGCAATTACATTGACCCTAAACTTGAATAAAACTGAACAGTTTAAGTAAATGCTTTATTGAAATGTGATTTAAGCTGCTGCCCATCACTAGGGAACAATGACATCCTGGGACAGGAAATTAGAAAGAAGAGTTAATGCTACTAAGACAGATATGATATCCTCTCAACCCTTATTGCACCGATTGCTTCTCACCTGAACTTTCAATAATTCATATTTAATGAGACACTGCCACTGGGCTAGTCACAAAAGAAAATAAATCCCTGTAATAAATCCCTCAAAGAATGTACAATGTAGCAGGGTAGAAAAGATGAATACACAGTATCCTTAAAAGAAGGCAATCTTAACTAAAGCTTAGAGGGTGGATGCACTGCCTTTGGATGAAGGTTCCAGAACTTTTTCCTGAAGAAGATAACACAGTGGCCTTGGAGGATGGGTGGAATCTTGTCAGCAGACAGAGACTACTGTAGATGGGCTGGCTGAGTAAAGGGGTACAGAGAGAAGCACGTGTACTCAGGAATGGTATTACAGTTGGGGCACAGGATGTGGTATGCCAGGGCTGGGGAGGATAACTATCTCTTCAACTACAACTAAGAACAGCGCTTTTCTTCTCTCTCCATATTACCTAACACCCAGTTTGCTACATGTGGTAGGCCCCAAATCATACTTATTGAATAAACAAAGAAGTCAATCCAGAGATTAAAAAATTAAACCTATTCAATTCATTTTCACATTGCTGCTGCTCCAGATGTTCCTGGGCTTTCCTTTAAAAATTGGGTCACAGTAGAACACTGCATCTCCTTGGTTATGGACAGATACAGGGATTCTGTCACTCATAATATGGGAACATTTAAAGAAAGCTCACATGGCCAAGAGTGGTTGGGGTGACAAGTATGTATGTGGACATCTGGAAATTCGGAAAGTTTGAGAAAAGTTGTTGGGTCCAATACCTAGTGGATGTTGAAAAAAAAAGAACACTAGTCTATAAATCAATTCTATTACTACCATAATCCCAAAATGAAGAGCACTAATACTCATAGAAATTCCAAGAAGCTATCAGTACCTAGAAATTAACTTGTTTTATATTTTCATTTTCAGAAATATATCCAGTGAATGTGTTCCCTGCCCTGCCAGTAACTTGCTGTGCAACTGCAGACAAGAAGCTTAACTTCCTGAGCCCCCTAACAGGGAAGAGGGTGAAGAGAAGCTGACAACTGGAGGAGGGCCAGGCCTGTGGAGGTGGCCACACTCTCGATCTGCTCAGATGCATTTGTGGCACAGGCGAGCCCCACATCTCCTCTGAGCCTCACTCTCTGCACGTGTATCTGCTAGGCGGGGATGCTGCTAAAACACAGATCCTCTTCACAATTTTTCCAGCCATTGGTTTCACAATATCTAAGGTACCTTTAGGTTCTAAAATGTCCTCTGGATCTACTTTATGATCTCATCTTTAGATTTAAGGACAAAGCCTTGAGAGAAGCATCTTCTTAAGTGAATCTGGCAACACGCAGTCTCCAAAGGCCATTTCTAAAGCATTAGTCATTAACAGCATAAATAGCAAACAAAAAATGATCAGAATACAGAAATCAAACATTTAAAAAGCCAGTGGTTGCCAAATCATAGAACATATATTTATATATATTTTATTAGTCATCATAAATCCATTACAAATCATATATAAACACTTATATATATGTGTGTATATATATACATTTGCTTCTACAAACACACACACACACACACACGCAGTCTAAGGATTACTATAAAGACAAAAGGAAAGCTATTTTATGCCTTAATGAATAATCTAAAGTCTACTACTTTTTTTTTTTACATATATTTAGGGGGTATAAGTATGGATTTCTTATATGCATATAGTGCATAGAGGTGAAGTCTGGGCTTTTAGTGCACCCATAACCCAAACAGCAATCATTGTACCCAATGGGTCATTTTTCAACCCTCACCACCACCCCCACTCTCCCATCTTTTGTAGTCTCTAAGTCCACTACTTTAAATGCAGTAGCATCCATAGCTACAAGCTTCAAATTCACAAGTTAGTGTGAATTTTACTCTTGTATTTTTATCAAGGACATATGTCTAGTGAACACATTGACCTTTCAATCCCACATATGAATGATTAAAGTTTTATATAGTCTAAAACATGGCCATTCTTCAAAGAGCAATAATGTTCTTCCTTAATGCAGATATCTGGTTATCTTTAGTGTTTAGATGTTTGATTTTTATAATTCTATATTATTTTTTAAAATATACACTGATGCAAACTCATACATTCCGACTAAAATATATACACTCACAGAAACTGAAACCTACTCTAAGTAACTATCCAAGAATACATTTACATAATATGGGCAGGAGAGAAGAAGAGATAGGTCATTCTGTTTATAAACAATTATGTTTTGAGACCATTAAGAACATTCGAGCCTAACTACTATAAACAAAAATCTAACCATAAAAAAGATCCATGTTGAGGGCTTATTACACATTTTGTTTTGACTTACTTTCCCTCTATTCTAGTCCACCTCTACCAATGATAGCAATTAGATGACATGTAAACTTCCTTTCAGCTCTCAATACTTTTATCTGCAAATTAAAGATTTATAATAATTAATACACTCTCTTGTCATCATGACCTAAAAGCATTCAAACTAGTCTTTAAATAAATCTGTTTTTGCACAAGTGGGACAAAAAGAAAAGAGTTGGGGGTCTTAATGCACCGAATGTGAATGATTAGTCTGTAATGTAATGCCGATGTTAATTTCTCAGAAGAAAGGTAAAGTAAGTAGCTGACTAGAATTTATAAAGAGAAATGTCTAATGGAGAACCAGAGCTAAATGTAAATCAGAAGTGAATTCTGTGTGCCCGATGAGCCACACATTGACCTTGCCTTATAACTACCAATCAAGGCCTCCTGTTCGCCCTGGGCAATTTTCAAGCAGACTTAATGAAATAGTTATACATGTAAGAAATGTAAGCCCAAATCCGAGAGGGTAACACTAATTTTCTAATAGTAAGGGTGTGATGTTATCCCCTGCACCACCTGGATACAATATAGAAACGTATAATAAACATTCTCCCAAAGTGCATTATTACCGTTCCACCAGGGTGTAGACTGAGATTGCTGCAGAGTAGAGCATTAGTAGAAATATCCCCCAAAATGTTATCCCCAAGTTATTGAATGTTATTTTTTTAATAAAAAAGAAGAAATCAGTGTCTTCAAGTCTTGATTCTTTAATAATAAGCCGCTTCACAGCTCCAGGAGTTTTGAAGTGAACACATCTCCTCTGGTAGCCCCTCACCCCCAGCCTGCCAGCGTCTATGCAAGTGAAACCTATGAGTCTGTCTTACCTGTAATCTGACTCTGTCCTTGTGGATTAAAAGGACTTGGTGCAGAGTTCAGGGAGGGCCGTGGGTTCTGAGGCGGGACACCTACTCTCATACTGGGATGAGGAATGCGCCCTAAATCACTGAGGCGGTCAGAGAACAAACTAGGTTTAGAGTCATCAAGCTTCTGTCTGTGCCCTGGAAATAGCAAATCATAAAATAAAAGCATATTAATTAGCTGAACAATTGACCATGCTAAATAGATATGTGAACATACAAACTGGGAGTTTAAGCCAAGGAATTATCAATATTAATATTTATAATGACTTGTCTACATAATGCCTTCCATTTCAAATTGCTTTATAAGCAGTATCTGGTGGCTAGCATTCCTAGCTCTGTTTTATAAATGGAGAGCTGAGGTCTCAGAGGACAACTTGAAGTCAAGCATCAATAGAGAGGCAGGATACTAGACACCTTCTCTGGCCCTCTCAGTAAAAAAAAACAAAACAAAAAAAACAAAACAAAACAAAACAAAACAGGAGAGATGTGTATTGGGGGTGTTTGCTTGTTTCATGATGGAGGAAATCCCCTCTGAAAGTTCAGAGAGTCCATGCATGTTAGCCACAATGTCACAAAGCTGGAGCAGAGACACGGACAAACACATTTGTCAAAGGGAAATTTCCACGATGACCATAGTGACTTTTCTTTAACGTTACAACTACTCTTTACTAAGACTCTTTTCTGGAAAATTAAAACTCAAACCTAAACCCCTTTAAGAAATAAAAAAACAGAAATGTAAGCAGGGAAACTCAAATTCTCAAGAGGAATCTGGATATTTTGTGATATGCCAAAGCTGGAATGTGTATAATAAACTCTGTTAAATCAGAGAGAATGCTTTTTTATTTTAAATCCACTACTGTGGTTTTGGAAAAGAAGCTGAAATACACTCTTTAAGTAAACATGTGACTGTGACAATCCATTATTTGGCGGAGGCGGGGAGCCTTTCTATCTCTCTTCTAGTTTATTCAAGTCTAAAAGCTAAAGAAATTCTGGGTATTAGAGAAATGCGCAAATTAAAACAAACCAAGATACTAAGACTTCTTAAAAATCATCAAATCATTCTTAACAAAAGACATACTAGTGTCTTGGTGCAAGTATAACAGAAAAGCATCTAAATCTGGGTGTACCACAGTAGAGTAAATCTATAGGGTGGTGCTATTGGGGACAAATGCGATGCTAATAGAGAAACAGAAACGGACTGTGGATTCCTTCCTCCAGATTCTGTGCCAGTGAGGCCCTAGGGTGCTGCCCCAACATTTTAGTATGACTATTAAGTAACTGAAGCTGATTCGAGGAAGAACCACCAAGATGATGATGGGATTAAGAGTTTGCCCCTTGAAGAGAAACTAAGGGAATTAGAATATTATCCATAAAAGAAAGAAACCTTGAAGAAGGTTTATGAAAAGCCTTCAAGCATGGGAGTTTTTCACTACTCTACGGGTAGCGCAAACGCCTTAGCTTCCACTTAATACAGAACAAGAGGAATGTATCAGGATAGGGTTAAATTGAACATTAGAATTTCCCAACTATAAGCTGTCTTCGTAAGACAAATTCCTTATTTTATTTGCCCCAAAATGTATTTTCCTGTCTCCTTTTTCATTGCCTTCCCAGCCCAAAGAAAACAGATAGGAAGCCAAGGCTTGGTAATATGAGTGTAGCTGTCTCCACGGCCAAACGTGTTCCAACTAGGCCCATTAACTGAAATGCACCCACCACCCTATTTCCTGCCAGTGCAAGTTTTTGGGCATCTGCTATAACAGAAGGACTAGACCTAGGAGAAAAATGAACAGGAAAAACTAGAGAAATTCATTGTTAATGGTTGTTTTCCCCACCATTACTGTTTTGCATCCAGATTACAAATAGATTTTAGATCCCTAGAGGACTTTTAGAGATGACCCAAAACAGCTCCTAGACCCTGGCAAGTAAGGTGTTCACCTATGAAGTGACTGAGGCCTGCAGAGGTAGAACAACTAGCTTATGGTCCTCGGCTGCCGACTAGCTCAGCCTTCACGAGGATATAGCCCTCGTCCAAGTTGACTGAGCTTTCCATTCATCATGTGGCACCATCAGTGCTGGTATTCTAGCTTTCTCTTCCCTTCCTCTTCCAGCTGCTATGGAGGACTGAAAATATCCAGATCATATAGAGTGAAACACCTAAGAACTAAGCCCAGTGAGGTGCCAAGGCTGGCTTTCAACATAAGCAGAAGTAGCAACAAGGATCCAATTACAAAGTTAATAATTCACCCATTACCCTAAACAAATGGCTGTAGCCTAACTCACCAAACTTCCATCAGTACATCTTGCTGGGTCTAACTAGTTTCACAATTAGGGAATTATATAGTACTTGTCACAGATCCATGGAGTCTGTTCCTCACACTCACACACAGACACACACATGCACACACATAGTATTGGTGTGGTGTTGATACAGCTGTAAACATTAGCAAGAAAGCTTACGGAATTGTCCCTGGAAGTTATTTTTCTTAATAGGCCATATTTTTGGAATGGCAGGTTCCCTGAGGGCTGAGGGGAGGGCTACATGATCTTGCATGGTTCCTTTATACACTAGGACTTTACGTGGGCCATGGGTCACAAGAAAATTTAATAAGCTTTGCCTCTGCTTTCTATAGGCTTTTCATTAGGTTTTCCTAGAGGCTGTATGAGATGTGAGCTCAGACTGTACATGTGTGAGTACATTTTTACTTTCTCTTAGCCCAGTGCTTTCAGGAGTAATAAGAGGTTGCAGGCAAAAATAAAGGACTTAGGCTAGGACTGGTAAGTGTGAAAAATTTTAAAGCAGGTGAAATTTTAAAACCCTTCATGATCTTTTGGAAATTATCTTCAAAGAGCGCTTCCAAGTATCTACAGGCACCCTAGAATAATTCAGGAAACATTTATCTGCAGATGCACACATACAAAAACATACGCATTTTTCTTTGTAGATATCTGCCCCTTCACAGCCACCACTGCAACCACAACAAAATGCACTCTTCATAATGTATGAAGTACATTGAAGAACAAAGTACATTGAAGAGAAAAAGCCAAACAAGTTCTTCACACTTCAACTATGACAAATACCTGTTACCACTAAACCACATCAGGGTAACACTCGAATGATGGGCTGAAAGAAGGTGTACTTAAATCCCCAGCACCCAAGCAATTCCTTCAGAAATTAAGAACATGGAAGACCAAGGACACACTGACTAAGTCAAGGACAGGGTACTCTGTCATAGTGCAGTGAGGACTAAACCTCATCCAAAGGGCCAACGAGTAGATGTTCCAAACAGGAGGAGGGTAATGAAGAATGGAAAATTCCTGTATTATACTTGAGACTCTATGTAAAAATGCTCAGTCCTGGATCCCTTCTCTAGCTGAACTTTCTCCCTGAATCCTTCCATCATTGCTGAATAAGAAAATTCCCTAGGGAGCTTTGAAACACGGATGTCCAGGCCCCATATCAGATCAATTCAATCAGAATTTCTGATAGTGGGACCTGGGGAAAAGGTCTCTTTTATTCAAGATTTCACCACATGATCCAATGTGCAGCCAGGATTGAGAACCACTGCCCAAGGTGATCTCAGTCTCATGCACTAAATACTACCTATTTATACCAATGACTCCCCCTTTTCTGGTTGAGCCCTGACCTCTGTCTTGAGTTCCAGGTTTGTGTGTTCTACTGCCTACTTGACATCTTCCCTGGGATGTTCCAAAGGCATCCATCTTAAATGCAGTATATTCAAAACAGAATTTTTTATTCTCCCCTCCAAAAAAATCCTATTTCTCTCTAATAGTCCCCCATCTCAGTAAATGACACTAGCCACTCAGTTTCCTAAGCCAAAAGCCTAGACATTTTCCTTGATTTCTCCTTATCTCTCACTCTCCACATTCAATCCATTACCGAGTCCTGTCATTTCTATCTGAATGCTATATCTCAAATCGATTCAGTTCTCTCCATTTCTACTGATATAACCTTGGCCTAAGACTCTAGCATTTCTCTCTGGGCAGCTGAAAATCTGTCTCCTTTTCAGTTTCCCATCTCAAGAGCTTTCCATATTCCTGAAGTGCTCTCCCCTGATTCCTTGTAGGGCCCACTCTTTCTTACCCCTTAGACCTCAGAATGAACACCACCTCCTATGAGAGGCCTTGTCTGCCTCCCATAACCAAAATAGGTTCCCACCCTCTTGAACACACCCTCTCTTTATTTTATGGCAGTCACCACAATCTATAATTATCTTGTGTATTTATTTTTGTCTCTCCTGTAAGACTGTAAGTCTCATGAGAATGAGCCCTCTGTCTTGTTTACAGCTATAATCTCACAACCTAGTTCAGTGCCTGCTACACAGTGGGTGCTCAGTAAATATTTATGCAATAAGTGAATGAATGAATATTCTCCTCTTTTAGATAAATTCCTTGAGTGAAAGAAAATTTTCTGGTCCAGGACATCATATTATATATATCATATTCTTTCCCCAAAAACTATGTCTTGTTTGACAATCTAGTGAATCTAGTGGGCAAAACCTTTCTCTAGAGACAAGCCCTTATTAGTGCTTCCTACAAAATTTTACTGAAGGACATTCATTTAAGTGAAAATTTGCTTTCTTTTTGGAAAACCCTATTCGCTTTCACTGTAATTCTTAAGCATTGTTGAAAGTCACTGGGAATCAGAGAGATGAAAGGGCAATAGAAATCATTTAGACTCTAAAGTTTAGAGTAACATGCTTCTTTCATGGATGAGGACCCTGAGTCCCTGGCAGGGGACATGCCTTACCCAAAGTCATATAGTTACTGGCAGGACCAGACTCAGTTTTCCTGATTGCTGGTCTGGGGCTGTTTTCTCTCCCATTGCCAACCAGCTTATTTCAGCTCATAATAGTTCAGCAGCAGTCATTCAGGGGAAATCATGATCAAAAATCAATTTAAAATTAAAAACAAAAAAGTGGTTTCCAGAAAAGATTTCTTTCAAAAAGTTGAGTGTGTTTAGCTGAATATGACTTTTGTTGCAATAAATTCAGGGGCACAAGAAGAAAGCATAATCAAAAGGTCACAGCATTCACACATCCTTAGAGCAAAGACAAATGAGAAACAGTTAAGTCCCTAAGTCATAGTCTAGCGAATCACCCCATTGTGCCCTACCCACAATGAAAGTTAGTAGTACTACCATTAAAACTTCTGCTTTCAAAAATCACACATCTGAAACTGGCACACGAAGACTCTGAAAATGTGGTCTGTGAACTATGAAAGTAAACTTGACTCTGTGTGATGTGCCCCTTTTTGCCCATTTTTATGAAAGTTGATTGAGAAACATTTAACAACTTCGGAGAGCTACGTGGCTCCCCAGACAGAAACTTACATTCTCTGTATTATATCCACAACCTGATGCACTGCACCAGTCAGCGCACCCTGAAGAATGTCAAAATGCACTTACAAAAAACAAGGCACTTTTCATGAAGAGTGTGCCACGTGATGCCCAGTCTACCCTAATATGGCACAGCAGAATCATTTTGCTGATCACTAGGGCATGATGTTTGGCAGCTCATCTTTTTGGAGTAGTATTTTAACTTGATTTTAAAAATTCCCTAGGTATCTACCTGTATCCTAAGTATCATGAAAACATAATTTTTAAATAAAATAAAGTTTAAAAGAAGATCTGTAATAGAGCATCAATAAGGAATCAGTACCATGTCCATATTTGGGTCAGTTAGTGCAGCTAATGTGTACTGGTTATCTACTACATGCAAGCCTCACTAGGTATTGTGAGGAGGAGAGGATAGAAAAATATATAAGATAATATCCTTGCCCTCAAGGAGTTCACAGTCTAGTGGGGAAGAAAGCAATTAAATATAACTGAAGAGAGGCTGTGGTGAGGGCAATCACTAAAATGCCATGATTGCGGATCAATTGAGAAAATCTGAATATGAACTGTTTTTAAATATTAAGGAAGTGGTACTTTCTGTGATTATGTAGAAAAATGTCCTTCTTATTTAGAAGGGCTAACATATAGTTAGGGGTTAAATATCATGGCATCCAGTATTTGCTTTACAATATTTGGGCAAAATAGTAGGTGAGGAAATATGCCAAAAAATAAATAAAAGGTGATGGGTAGATAGTATTGTATTCAATATAATCTCTATTTTTATGTTCGAAATTTTTCATAATAAAAAATTTAAAAAGTATTGAAGTATTATAGGAAGTGCAGGGGAGCAATTGATTTTGACTAAGGGGAAAGAGGAAACCTCACTGACAAAATCATGATGCCTGTCCTTGAAGGTTGACTAGGATTTTGATAAGCAGAGAAGAAACAAGGAAAGTTAGCTGGAAGAAAAATGATGAAAACCTGATAATAAATATCTTGTGAGATAAGATGATGCTAAATATGTATGTATATATATATATATACACACACACACACACACACACACACACACACACACATACATATCCAGGCACACATATATATACACTTATCTATATATGTGTGTGATATCAATCTAAACAGATGCACACCATTCTTCAAACCACTTTATAACTCTAGTCTTACTACTATACATTAATTCTTCTAAGCTATGCAGTACCTATGGGAATCTGCCCTTTAAAGACAGCTCTCAGCCAGGCACAGTGGCTCACACCTGTAATCCCAACACTTTGGGAGGCCGAGGCGAGCAGATCACCTGAGGTCGGGAGTTCGAGACCAGCCTGACCAATATGGAGAAACCCCGTTTCTACTAAAAATATGAAATTAGCCAGGCGTGATGGCACATGCCTGTAATCCCAGCTACTCGGGAGGCTGAGGCAGGAGAATCGCTTGAACCCAGGAGGCAGAGATTGCGGTGAGCCGAGATCAAGCCACTGCAACAAGTGAGAAACTGGGCAACAAGTGCGAAACTCCGTCTCAAAAAAGAAAAAAAAAAAAAAGAAAGAAAGAAAAGAAAGGAAAAAGACAGCTCTCTTAATGAATAAAACCATACTTTGGCAGTCCATGAGCCTCATCCACCATGCATTCAGACTTCACTGGAAGAGAGGGGTGACTGGGGAGACATGAGCTAATTTTGCTGTCACCAAGTATGTGATTGAATAAAGTCTGTTCCAATACTCTAGGGCTCAAGCCACAGGATGTAACAGTTTCAGAATGTTGTGACAATGATCCCTGGAGTAAAAAGGAAGAGAGGAGAGGACTTGCATCAGAATTACTATTTCTCAGAGAAAATTGGTTATATGTCCACAGAGCTGCTATTCCACAGCAGTTTTGGAAAAAAATAATGAGATCCTTCACTTCTAATCTATCCTAAAAGTGCTACATGAAGGAGTGTGTTTGTAGGGAGGCGTTAGGGAACAGGTTGACTAATTTTAAAGTCATGATTGCATTCCACATGTAATTGTTGCATTTCTACTTCTAAGATGAGCCTTACTGTATCTTAGGGAGTTCAGTCGATGGTTTCCAGCAAAAGCAATAGCACAAGGAAGATTACCCAGACTCAAGTACATTCTTAGGAAAGCCACGCAAAGTTCTCATCCACATACTTTATTATAACTATTGAGGCTCTAGATTTAAAAACTTTGATTTTCTGCATTCCTACATACATGTAAAAATGAAGATACTATGGAGAAAAGTGAAAGTCTGCTCCTCTGTTTACGTTCAGATGACTACATTTCACTGGTGGTTTGTGAATGTCTAGAAATCAAAGACCTATACTCTTGTAATGTTTAATTAAGCCCTTTGCCCCTCCCTTCCTCCTCAAACCATCCCAACCAGCTTCTCTTCTGATTTCCTTATTTTCATCATCATCATTTTCTAGTCTCTCAGACTCAAAATCCAGCTTAGGCATGTCTTTGTCACCTCCTTTCCTAGACCCCCTCATCCACTCCAGCCCATTTCTACAGTTTCTTCAGGAATGGGCCTCTACTAGAACCCTCCTAACCTCTGGCCTGTGGCTAATACAGCAGAGGAGCAGCCTGGCATATTTGGAAGGGCACCAAAATGGAACCCTGTTGGTCTTAGTTTCCTCATCTACCAAAAAATGAAGAGTTAGTTTCCATAATTTCTGAAATTCTTTCTGCCCCCAAATCCTAACATTCATGTCACTTACCTGCTCAAAACCTTTCAATTGTCTTCCATTGTCTATTGAATTAAATAGAGCCCCCTGAGCCCAGCAAACAAGGACCTGGTAAATATGGTCGCAATATGCGTTGTCACTCTCATTTCCAATGGCTACAACTGTACTGCTCCCAGCTTGTGCTCTACTCACACTGGTCTATCGACAGTCCAAATACACCCTGTGCCTTTGCTCAAGCTGTCCCCTCCACTTGGAACACCCTCTCCGCATCAACTCCGTTTGGCAAAATCCCTTCCAAGCTCAACTTGGTCATCACATTGTTCTGGTGTTTCCTGTCTCGAGAGCCTTGATGATCCCTCTGATTTATATCCCAGCAAGCTGACAGCAGCGACAACTATGTTTTGTCTACTACATGTGGTTATGCTTATGTGCAGTAGGCATCCAGTAAGCATTCACTTACTATGAATTGACATAAAATATTTATACAAAATTTCAAACCCTAATATTTTAGATTTTCCTAGACTTGACTGAGAGCCCCTTAAGGATGGGTGTCACATTTTATGTCTAGCACAAACTTGGAGCCTAGGTACAGAGAAGTCACACAACAAATGATTGCTGAATTTAAAAATAAGAACATGGATAAATTTAAAATTATCTGTACTTTTGTCCAGTAAAGACAAAGAAGACAGAAAAAAAAAAAAAAAGCTGGTTATTGGGAAACATTTCCCACAGTAAAATTGATGAGTCTATAATCTTTGCTGGGAAAGGCTGCTGAGTCATCTTTTTCCCTAAGAGTGCACTGTCTGATTCAGGTCAGAAACTATTTCTGGACTAGAATAATGAAATGGGCTAAGAAACTGTCTTCATGTTTAAGGCCTCTAGCCCTTTGAGCCGCTGGAAATTAATAGCCATGCAATATGATACAGGATAGCTCGTGAGTAGAGACAGCCCTAGAACAATGTTAGTGTGTGGCTTCAGACACAGGACCACAGATCATAAACAAATCTGCTTCCAGAAGATTCTTCTCTGATGGCATTTCAAAAATGAGCTAACAGAGCTTCTCTCTAAGGGCCCTTCTTAATACATAAACCAATTTCTAAAGGAAAAAAATCATAATCACTACCACATATCTTCAAGAGTCCCCTTTCAGCTCTTAAACAGAGTCAGGCACGTAGGATTCGGCATTTATCAAGAGAGAAGAGAGGAAGAACAATTTCACCCAAGACAGGTCTGAAGCCTTTCCAGTCTCTTGGGTGAAACATAATTATGGGAAGAAAAATATAATCTACTCAAGAGACATAATTACATGGTTAAGCCATAGACTCCATAGAAATATTCTAGGGACTCCATTTCATAGAAAAAATGTTAAAAGCTGAGTTTGATTTCTTTTAATACTAAAAGGCACCCATTTAGACCAGTGACATAAAGTTCACTATCTCAATCTCATATGTAGTCATTTTTAAATACAATTAGATGTGTGTGAGAGAGAAGTGAAGGCCTGCTCCTTTCAAAATTTAGGCTTCTAAGGATTGAAGAATTCGAGATCTTTGAATAAATTCATAAATAAATAAAAGAATTGTACGATGTTAATTTGAATGTCTATAAATGCAAGTTCCTTTATAACTTTTAGGTTTTAGGCTGTGGCAAATCACAACAATCAAAGCATACAGTGTCTGAGAGAAAGGACAGTTATCAGGCTATGCCAATATCAGTCACACTTCAGGAAATAAATTATAATAAACACGTGCTTACAGTATAATCCCTTTTCTTCAGATAATGGACTAAAAAAACTTGAGACGTCTGAAGAAAAAGAAACTTCATAGGAGGTAGGAAGCAAAAAAGGATTAAAAATTTTTTTAAAAAGATTGGATGAAAGCATCATGGAAATATACAAGACGAGAAGTAATACTTTTTGCAGGCAGGAAAAAAAGAGCTAACCGGGAATCCGGCTAACTTCGCCGTAGCTCCTCTCCCATGTCCTAATACACCTCTAACCTACTATGCTTCTTTATTACAACTCTACTGGTATTTTCTCATTTCAGACCTACTACTCAAATTTGTCTGCCTGTTGTTTCCAAGGGATGCTTCCATCCCGCCTTACTCCAATTCAAAGTAAAATTATATGAATTAGGATTTTTCAGAGTTGTAAGAGAATATAGATTTCATCAGACCGGGTTCTTCGTTTTAGAGAAATAATTAATGCCCAGAAAAATACCGAGACTAGCTTTGAAGTCATGGAACTAGGCAGTGACACTGGGAGGCAGTCCCCTAAACTGCCTGAGCCTCCTTTTTCCTATACCAGGCTGCCACTGAGGGAAAGAAGAAAACGTGGAGCAAAGAGACCAAAAGGACACATTAAGAAAAAGTGCAGAAGCTTACTTCAAAGATGTTATTACATTATGCCCAGTCTCTCTGACTCCGTTTTATCACTTGTTCTCCTACTAATTACAACTGAACATTCACACCATCCTGGACCATGTGAATCTTTATCTCTCCCTTGACTTTATGGGAAATGAACAAAAAAACTTTCTCTATGTCTACACTTTACTTCCAAAACTTAGTAAAACTTGAGTGTTTTAGTTCCAAAAACATTTTCTTTGCCTTCTTTTTCTGTAACATGTTCACACATACCACAGTTCTTTGTGTTTCGAGCACTTATAGAGACCCTACTGAGAGATGCAAAGATTTTTTTAGTGGTAACATTTTTAGCAATGGAAATAGCAGTTTTTGTAGTTGAACAAAAAGCATCACTGTTTATTTGCCAATCCAGCTAAACATGGATGGCATTATTCTTCAAAGAGTGCAGTGACAACTAGCCTACAAACAGACTGTCACGCAATTCCTGGATCCTGGCTCAATTTCCTTAGCATGCGATCCTTTCTGTTTCTCTTTCATTATTAAGGTTTTGTGCATATTTTATGTGAGATAGAGAGTGAGACAGAGACAGAGAAACAGAGAGACAGAGTGTTTTAAGCAAAAAGAAACACTACACAGATGTAATTAAAAAGGCAAAGGGCTCCTCTCTTGACATTCACTGCTGCTGCAGCAGAACATCATTCTCAATTTTCTCATTTCTGTAACAGGAAGAAAATGTTAAAAAGTAATAACCAAAGAAAAAGTCAGCCAACTCCCACAGCCTGGTCTTGCTGTGCTGAATGGCAGAGAAGATCACAGAGGAAGAAAAAAGAAAAAGACAGAAAAAAGGAGGCGGAGAATTTCTTGCTTAAACTGGACCTAGTCCAGCTGGCAAGAAGAGGTGGTTTTCTTAACGCCTGCAAAACCTGATTACTTTTTTTAAAGGAATGAAGAAGAAGGAGATGTAAACACAGCCATTAAAACAGATTTAAGGTACTTAGTTTTAATCTAGTCTAAGACCTTTTCAATTGTATGCTGCTCTGCAATTCTCTGCTTGCTAGACATTAATACAGTGCATAGGCACATGTCAGTGTCTTCTAACCAGTGAACGCTTTCAGCTGAGCTCTGTGGTTACCCTCTCAGGTCAGGCATGGAAGGAACAGCAGCTTAAGCAATAATGGATGCATGTCTGTTACGTGCTATGTCTGTCAGAAGTCTGTTTTACGACATTAAAGGACTATTGTGTTTATATCTACACAACAGGTCTTAAACAGATTGTTTAAACATGATTAAACAAGAGACGTCTTTGAAATAACCCCCCTAATAAAATTCAGATGGGTAAAGAACTGAAAAATGCAGTCAACAATATTTTGAAAAATCATTTCCCTCTAAGCTGCAAGGGTAACATGATATAAACTCCAAAATAAAACAGTTTTTACAAGTTAAACTCAAAGGATTACCTCATATATCAGCACCGCTTTCCAATGGAATAGCGTTTATCCACCTATCCATCCACTCTTTCTTAATGCTGTTGCACAAGTTGCTAGTCTTGATAGACAGATAATCGCTTTATTCAGCCAGGTGTAATGAAGGGGAGTCTATTGTGTTAATCCCAGTATTCTTATCTTCTGTGAACTCTGAATAAGGAACTGAAAACTCTACCTCTTCATTTCAGAACTACTGGAGTTTACTCACATTCAAATCTGTTAAAGTGTTCTTACATTCCACTCTGTCACTAAAGGTGCCAAGTATTTTGAGTAGGATCAAGTTATCGTTATATAAAAAGGAATCAAATGTAGTGTTAAATGGAGTTAGAAGATAGCAAGTTTTACTCTTCTTTTCAAGGCACAACAGATTTTTTTCAAGTGTATTATTCTCAAGCCAAAGGAAGCAGGTTGGTGTGGGTTAATATTAAAAAACATCCTTCGAGCGATTACATTTAAAACCTTTTTTTGTTTTTCAAAAGCAAGTGTAGTGTTAAGTTTTGTGGATATCTGCCTGCTGGCTTCATGCTGAATTATTTAATCAATAATGACAGTTTGGCAAAATGTTTTTCTTTGGTCCATATGAAATATATTCCCTTTTCCACATATACGTACATATATGTGGTTATAAATTTATATTATCTCTATTATATGCATACCTATGTGTACAGAGAGGAATAATCCAGCCAGAGGAACAGCGTTACTACTAACATTAGTTCCATGTCTCTATCCAGGTAATTAGGGATACCATCCCCTCAAGGCCCCACATGCTTTATACTCTGCCCCCATGACATCACAAACACTTCTGATCACAAACATACCTTTCTTTGCAATAGAAACATACCTTTCTTTGCAATAGGAAGTTCTCATCCTTCAGCCTAATTAGATGCTTTCATTTTAGTTCAAAATGATACATACCGAAGAACCTATGAAGCTCACTGGAAAAGAAGTAATGCAATCTGGAAGAATGGGATAATCCCTGAAAGAATATTATCATTTAATTCTTTCTCTTCTGAGTCCTATCTCTTTCATGGACCTTTCATTGAGAATGTTCTCAGGAATGGCATTCTTTCTGCTCAGAGGATGGGCTCTTCTCAAGATTTAACTTGCCTAATGTCTCAACAAATCCTACTAACAACCCTTGCAATTCAACACAGAAAGTCTGTCCTATTGCGTGCACCTTAATCTCAGCTACTCGGGAGGCTGAGGCAGGAGAATAGCTTGAACCCAGGAGGTGGAGGTTGCAGTGAGCCGAGATGGCGCCACTGCACTCCAGCCTGGGCGACAGAGAGAGACTCCATCTTAAAATAAAAAGAAAAGAAAAGAAAAAAAAAAGTCTGTCCTATGGAATTGATGACTGCCCAAAATGCAGTATGAAAGAGAACATGTGACTGAAAGGAGACATGGGTTCTGCTACTAATAGCAAGTGTGAACTTCTCAGGTACAGAATTTTCTCATCTGTAAAATAACAGGTGACCTAATTTGCAATCCTAAGAATCAATAATGCTATGGATTCCTCACCTGTCACTATGAGTTCCACAAATACACACACACACACACACACACACACACACATTTACACACAATTAGTGAACTTAATGGAATAGTTAAAAGACCAAGGCAGTGTCTGATTAAAAAGGAGAATCTCATTTCTAATTCTGGGCCTGACTATACAAGGAGCAGGAAAACTTGGGAGTCTATTCCTAGCTCTGCTACTAAGTTAGTTGTGAGGCTGTAGGCAAATATCTATCATCTCTATGATTCAATTTCCTCCTATGACTCAACTTCCTCATCTGTCAGAAAAAAACAAAGTATCTACAACACAGGGATGTCGTCAGGACAAAATGTAATAAGAGGTGAAAATGTCCTACACAGGTAAAACCACTATGCAAATGTAATATTCACTTCCCAATTAAAATATCCTAAGCACTATTATGTTTCATGTACTATGCTAAACTAGGGTGCTCACGGTATACTGGAGGCATCATAAAAACAAATAATTACAGCAGTGTGATAAATAATATAATTAAAGTATGAAAAGGAAACCAAAGAGGAGCCAAAGATTAAATACTTGACTTTCAAGAGCAGTCAGGAAGGGCTCCCAGAGGAGACAGCGTTTGAGTAGAATTAAAGAATGAGTAGAATTTAGTCAAGCAAATGCAGAAGAAGATAACATTCCAACCAGAAGGAACAGCAGGTGCAAAGACACCGAGATGAGAAAGTATAGAGTGAAGCAATTTGGCATCGCTGGAGCTCAGCCACAGGTGTGTGGGTGGAAGGCAGTTGGGCAGAGCAGATGCTGAAGGGCCTTGTCAGTGTGCCACCAAGTCTGAACTTCATCCTGCAAATAACAGGGAGACACTGAAGTATTTTAAGCAAGGGTGTGCCATGCATTGGTTTACAGTTTAGGAAGATTGCTTTACTTACAGGGGAAGATAGATTTAGAAGGGAGTGCAGTTAGAGACATAAAACCAGTTAGGAAATTGTTTTTACGTTATAAGTCAGAAGATAAACACTGAGAGAGTATACTAAGCTAAATCAGCACTAAAAGATTTGAGGGAGTGAATGTGAGACATAGAATAGAGGTACAGACAACAGTACAGTGGAATAATTAGATGTCAGAAGTAAGGCAGAGAAGGTGAGTCTCAGGTTTCTGGTTTGGTCACCTGGGTGAACTATAGGGCACTCAAAACTGGTAAAACTGGAGGAGGTTCATGTTTGGGCAGAGAAGTTTGGTTGAAGTAGAGGTGGGGAATCCCTAACGCTGTGTTGGCCATGAGTTTGAAGTACCCATGGGACATATTCAGGTGCAGACACCCAGGAAGCAACCTAGAAATACCAGTCTGAAGTTCAGAAGAGACTGAAGATGCATTTTCAGTGGTCATGGGAACACGAAGTTAATAGTGTCAATGAGGACACTCAGGGAATGGGTACAGAACGAGTGGAGAAAAGTGTCTAAAAGGGAATCCTGAGAAGCAAACACACCTAGGGTGGCTTGGCAAGGAAGAGGAACACAAAAAGTGATCTAGGAAAGAGAAAGATGAGGAGCCAGTGGCGGAGACAACCCATGCAGTGGCCACTGAAACGGTTCTGAATCTGCTCTTCTGCTGCTTCAGGGACCCAGGGGAGCTTAGCAAGAGAACCTTTGTCTGTGTCCAGGCAAGGGACACAAAGTTAGGTCACAATGGTAAAAAGGATAACTCTCCTCCATTCATTCCATACCCATTCCTCATGCAGCCTCATCAATCCCAATGGCTTCAAGTTCCTATGACTATGGAAAATGCATTTCCAGTTTCTACCAAGCTTCAGATTCATATTTCTAAATGCTTCCTGTACATCCTTGCATAAGAATACCTCTAATGATATTCACTATTTAAAGGGAAAGATAGATTTAGAAGGGAAAAATGTCTAAATACTATTAGAGGTATTCTTATACAAAGATGTATTATTTTCTAATATTTCAAAATGGAGCCCTAGACTGGTCTATAATTTTATATACCAGGTCGCAGTATAAACTTTTATTTCTTAACACTAATTTGAAAAGAAATGCATGCACAGTGTCTTCTGAGTTCAATCTTAGTCATGTTATTTTAAACAAATGGGAGAATTTTTTACCCAGTCTAAAAGCCCTCCCAACTGCATGACAATCAGCCCTTTCTGGGCCAAGTCACAAGTCAGACAATGGCTCTGTACCTGTCACTTGCACAGGCCAGAGAGTAGGCAAAATTTGTTCTCGTCCAAATATTACATAGGTAAAGCCAACATCAGAGTCAGCATCAAAGATGAGGGAAATCAAAAGAGAACATGAAGCAACAACAAAAATCTCCAAAATTAACCATCCTCTCCAGCCTATCTTCTGAGCAAGGTTCCTTCCTCCCCAAAGGCTCCTTGAATCTCATGGGGCAGTATAGCTGACCACTTATCCTACCATTTGCCACTCCAGTAAGCTTAGGAGAAATATGGAAACAAAATAAAACAGACTCACTCCCTCTTTTCCATCCCATTTCTGCATTCTCATTTCTGTTGTCTATCAGAAAGTAACAAACCCTGAGCAACGTATAGTGGAATGGAAGAACAGAATCCATCTGTTATGGATGGAGAAATGGCAGGGATCCAATGCAACTAGTACAAATGATATCATTTATAGAGCTGCAAACTTAACTAATAAACACATACAAAAGGGCTTGAGAAAGAAAGTCTGAGCCACCAAGTTGGCCTGAAGATTTTTGGACCTCTTACTTTTCCCTATAAAAAACAGAACACCAGAGGTTGCTAAAATCTAGAACAATTTAGAATGTCCCTTGAAAAAACATGATTATCATCATTTTGTAATGGGCTTATTTTCTAGTATTTCAAGATCAGGCCCTAGGGCTATAATTTTATGTACCAGTTCACCGTATAAATTGTTATTCCTTAACACTAATCTGAAAACAAACTTCAATATGTATTTAAAAGACTAATTCAGATACCTGATCTACTTTGTTCAACTGAATCATATTCAATTGAATATCTAGAATGTGCAAAATGTTATCATATTGTAGTGGTACAGCTCCAGTAGGGGAGATCAATAAATACAGAACTAAAAAATGACAGAATTGTTAAAGTACTAGAGAAAGTGGCATTTAAAATTAGCTCTGAATGTTGAATAGGCCCTAGATTAATAGAGCAGATCACCACTGAGGTGGAAGGAACCACCTAAGCTAAAGCACTAAGGCATGTGATATTATATCTCCATGCCATACCTTCCATCAGTATACCTGCACGTGGAGCCAGGGACAAGACAGTGAAAGACATATAGTGTTAGTCTCCTAAAAGTCATCATCTATCTACCTAGAATTTTATAACCAAGAATTTCTGCCAATAAGTCTAATTTCTAATCTTCAAGATTCAGCTCAAACGCCTTGACTTCAATAAAACCTCCCCTCCACCCTCAAATAGAAGTAAAAATGTTTCTGAACTTCCATGTCACTCCAGTTGCCACTTTCTTATGCCCCTTCTCATGTTCTATCACTTTCTGTCACATAATCATAGTTATTAATACCCATGTCTTATCTCCTAAAACAGATTAAGCTTCTTTTTTTTTTTTTTTAAGATGGAGTCTTACTCTGTCGCCCAGGCTGGAGTGCAGTGGTGCAATCTTGGCTCATTGCAGCCTCCACCTCCCAGGTTCAAGCGACTCTCCTGCCTCAGCCTCCTCAGTAGCTGGGATTACAGGCACGTGCCACCACACCCGGAGATTAAGCTTCTTTCTAGCCCATGTGATGGGCCAGAGATGGGTCAGAACTCAGTCATCATCTCTGAATTCCCACAGCCCTTTCTTAAAGTGCCTATGGTAGGTACCCAGTAAGTTTTTATCGAATAAATAAATTATTGAATTCAGAGTGTGATTCAGTGACCAAAGGTTCTATGTGCTAGCAACCATTCTACTTAATAAAAGCAGCTCTCACTACAAAAACAAATAAGGCAATAGAAAAAGCCATCTCAACCATTCACAGTCATAGATTATTTTGCCTTCTTCCTCTAGGATAAGAAATGAAAAGCTGGACTCAACGTCTATTAAGTACTCACCGAGAGTCTGATGCTCAAAGGGACATTTCAACTCCCCAGCATTACCAACAGCCAGACTAAACTCTACAGACTCTGATAAGATCCCAGGCTTATTAACAGATGTGAACAAACATCGATGGTTTGTTTATATTTCTTCTACAGCAAAGACTAACCAGAAAGACTGCCCACTCCTCTCCAAAAAAAAGATAAAATCCACAATGATTTATCACAATGCACACATTGTATTGTCTACTGAAATACACACACACACACACATATATATAAAACATAAAAATATGGTGGGCATTATTTAATATATTTTCCTAACTTAGTTTATCCCCAAATATTCCCTAGCCATTATACAAACTAAACTTTTATTCACTTTACCTTTTACTCTACTATACCTATCTCTAGGGCACAATAGCACTGTGACAAATTAGTTCAGAGAAAGTTTTATAGCCCCGATGCTGGGCAAAGGGAAAAAAAAAAAAAGAAAACAGAAAAGCCAACTAAATCTGCACTAAGGGTTTGGACAGACAGAATGCAATTAACCTGACCTTAAGATGTGTTTTCAGGGTTGACAAATCACATTTCACTGGATTAAGGGCAATTTTTCTTTTCTTTTAAGGACAAAATCATTTGGCGCAGAAAATAATTCAGACATTTACACCTGAAGTGGCGGTGCGGCGGCAGCTCAGCCTGCTTCTTCCCAGGACCTGGTGACCATGGTGGCATTTGTGAAAAAGGAAAGAAAACATCTAACTTTCACAACTATGACCGAGGAAGAAAACTTGACATTCATTCCCACATATGTGACTCCTTTCAAGAACTCCTGACTCAAAATTTCAGAGGGAAGTGGCCCTGTAATAACATCTCTTCTGAGAATAGTGCCATATGGTTTTAACAGAGGTTTATTTCCTGAACCCAAAGAGGGCTGCTGATTCTCAATCCAACGAAAATAATTATGCAGACAATTTCACTCTATTACTTTCAGTGAAACCCATTCTGTGTGGTCCACACATGCCTGCTGACACCTTCAAAGAGACATTAAGCCATTTTTATGTACCATACCCTTAATGGGTGGAATGTAAGGTAAATTTCCTTGAAGATTAGCACCTGTCGTCATGCATAAGGCACCACCGCCGCCACCCCTCCCCCACCTTTGAGTACCACATGTTAATTCTCAGAGTGGGTCAAAGAAAAGGAGAGAGATGGACATGACTTCCAAGTTAAGTAACAACTTATTATCAGTTAGATATTAAGGCAAACATACACACAAACACACATACACGCGCGCATACACACGAACTGGAAATACTACATCTCCCAAAGTCAACAGCACTGCTGGGAAATTACTTCAGACACAATTGGCAGGTGGGAGGAATGGGGGAGGGTGGAGCTGCGGGGTGTGGGGAACCGCTCCCTTGTGTAAATTCTAGCAACATTCAACTGCTAACCTTAAAATAATCAAGAGAATAGGAAAATAAAATCCCTTCAGCGCAAAGGCTGAACAACACAAATGCTGTATAAATAAAGATTTAAACCAAGGAATACAACTATTAAATAGTTCTTTCAAAGAAGACCACCCTTTAAGCCTAAGAATATTCCCTTAAGAACAAAATATGCTAACTCACACCAGGTTGCCCCTGAATCTCAATTTTATTACACTAGCTGGGTATGAAATGAACTGGTTCTCCCTTTCAGACGACTAAAGATTATTGAGCTTGAAAATGAACTGGTGAAAACAGGCTTTTATTTTGCCAACATACTTGGCCCATTGCAGAAAGATACCCTTTTCCTCCCATAAGATCTTTGCTTTCTAATACCCACCCACCTCTCTTTGAATCAATATAGAAACAACCAAAAAAATTACAGTTTCTCTAGATGTCCACGGGTGTTTCACTAAATCGAACCAAAATCATGAATACTCTTTAAAAGAGAGAGACAGAGACAAAGTCTGTAAGGAAAGCAGTGTCCAGGCCACAAGGTCAGAGCAGGAACCAGATACAAGCCAGCACAGTATTAACCACAAGGCAGGCCCAAAGGCTGCTCCGGGACTGTTTTCTTTAGACTGCCTAAAAGTCCTGCCAAGAAACAGACGGATGCTGCTGAAAGAATATCTTCCACAGCTGGGCATCTGGGTTCAGTGACAGACAGCCCCGCTCCTGTGTGTGTGGCCTGCAGAACATATCGAAAGCCTAGGAGGGAGTATTTGGCAGAATGGGAGAAAACCTAAGGATGTTCTTTCTGGGGGAGAGGGGAATGTAATTCCAACATCATATACATCTGACTGAAACTTTGCCTTTGTTCCTGACACCCAGACTTAAATTTTGTTTCTCACTTTTGCTATCCGTTTCTGATGTCTGCTTACTGATTGGGTAGAGAACGCCCTCTGCTCACTTTCCTTTCCAGTAATACCTTTACATCTACTTTTTGCACCAGGCAGCACTAAGGCTATTTTGTTTTTAACAATCCAGGGGACTATTTAGATAAAAAATAAACTAAAAATCTTGAAATTTCTTAAAAACAGAAACAATTAAAAAATGGCCTAGTCATGCGTGAGAATTACTATCAAACAAGCTTCAGTTAATTTTCTTAAATT
Organism: Pan paniscus; assembly: GCF_029289425.2. NCBI lineage: Eukaryota > Metazoa > Chordata > Mammalia > Primates > Hominidae > Pan > Pan paniscus. Next base: position 59,966,711 of record NC_073254.2, on the reverse strand, counting down.
AAAAAAAAGAAGAACCAAGAACCCACTTACCTTCATTCATCAGATTTATTTTCTTAAAGCATAAGCAGTATCAAAGTTTAACTTTAATAGTATACTGGCTAAAACAGTAAAACAAAAACAGGGCACTATCAAGGAAAAAAGACCAGCCTCTACTATATGCCCTTCAAAGGAAAAACTCAGCGCTCAATAGAGAAAAGGAAGGTAAATCTGAGAAATTAACCATTAATAGACAATACCTAACTTCCGATTTTGATGGAATAATAGGACACTGTCTTCATGATTATCCTATTTAAATAGCTTTGAAAATGTTGGCCGGGCAGCGGTGGCTCACGCCTGTAATTCCAGCACTTTCGGAGGCCGAGGAGGACGAGGTCAGGAGATCAAGACCATCCTGGCTAACAAGGTGAAACCCCATCTCTATTAAAAATACAAAAAATTAGCTGGGCGTGGTGGTGGGCGCCTGTAGTCCCAGCTACTCGGGAGGCTGAGGCAGGAGAATGGCGTGAACCCGGGAGGCAGAGCTTGCAGTGAGCCGAGATCGCGCCACTGCACTCCAGCCTGGGAGACAGAGCGAGTCTTCCTCTCAAAAAAATAAAATAAAATAAAAACGAGGTGGGCGGATCACGAGGTCAGGAGATCACGACCATCCTGGCTAACACGGTGAAACTCCATCTCTCTAACTAAAAATACAAAAAATTAGCCGGGCGTGGTGGCGGGCGCCTGTAGTCCCAGCTGCTCGGGAGGCTGAGGCAGGAGAATGGCGTGAACCTGGGAGGCGGAGCTTGCAGTGAGCCGAGATCGCGCCACCACACTCCAGCCTGGGCGACACAGCGAGACTCCATCTCAAAAAAAGAAAGAAAGAAAGAAAGAAAATGTCTGGGGCGAGGGATGTAGGTACCGCTTGAGTTCTACATGCACAGGAAAAAATATGCACAAAACACCCTGCTTTTCAGGAACTTAGAAAGAGGATGATTCCCTGACTTATATCCATAAATATCTCCCAAACGCTAGCACTTTGTTAGGAAGTCATACACACTCCTTACAACCAGGAACTTATTTGTTCTGGACCTACTTTTTAATGTAACAAATCTGGTGACATCAATGAGTGGAAATCACTTTACCAAATTTAAAAGTTGAGGCACCTTTGCTAAAAAGAATGGGAAAAAATGCAGTAGTAATTTTCCACCCCCATTCCCAACCCCCAAGTGTCCACGTCCCAAGATGGCTCCTGGGTTGGCTTTCTATCATCTTGGCTCTAACTAGCAAAACTGAAAAGCTATACCGTTATTATTCCCACAATGCCATTATTATGTAAGCTTTTGTCAAATCTCAAATTTGGGGCCTTGAATCCACAAAGTCTAAGCCAATTTCTCTGGGACAGAGTGGTAGAGGGAATGGGTTAAAATGAATCAGTTTAATTTCTATGGAAACTTTTTTGCCCTCACAAAAGCCACAGGACTCGCCAGAGTCTTGAGCTAATAAGTATAAGAGCTACAAGAGTTTGAGGCATGTCTTCAGAGAAATATATTACAAGGGGAAACAGGCCTGTTAGTGAGACATTTTAATGCCCAACCATGGTGCTACAAAAAGGCACAGTTTCTGAGTCCCAAGGGAAAACCTCATAGAGACCAGGAGAAGTATTTCCGGTACCAAAGAAAGGACAATCTGATCAAAAGACAATCTTGGACTCACATGGAGGCCAGGTTGCTTTTTCTGAGTATCAGGGTCCACAGTGATCTCATCCCCCAAATCTGTGGTACTCTTGTCTGTATCACTCATGTGACATTTATCATACACTTCTTTGTAATCTCCTCTGGCAGATGCTTAACTTCCCAGTTCTACGTAAAATCCTTGAAGGCAGAGTACATCTTTATACTCCATTGTGTCTCTCAAACTACAAGAAGAGCTGGTTTTTAATTGACTGATTCAACCCAAGTCTGGCATTTTTCTATCAAGCTGGGCTCTGGGCGAGGCTCAAATGCATCTGAGGCAAGAGATGGAAAGAAAGTAATGAAAATTAATCATGTCATTTGGCCATATCATTTTCTTGGATCACTTTACATGGTCTCTACATTCAAAGACAAATACTTCCTACTTCAGAAAAAATTATAAACAAAGAGCTGTTAAGTTTCTTCTTGTAAATAGTAACGAACTTTTGTTGATTAGCACCTATGGTTCGACTAATTATTTAATAAATGAAAACACAACCATGAAAACTACACATTGCCAGAGTACTGCAGTTGGATTGGCAGAAAAAATACCTACTTTTCCAGTGGCGATAGTGTGTGCAGTAGCTTAAATGTGTTTTTCATTGTCAAAGGGGTCTGATTTCTTTCATATGGATATTGTTAGGAGGCTGAGGGTTCGTGACGGAGTTAAGATGACAGAAAATGAAGCCATGGCAGGAAAGACTGCACAAATGCTTGATGCTCCTCTAGTTAGAGATGAAAGGTGGGTGGAGTGAGCACTGAGCTTTCCTAGCTCATGTCATTGGAGAGGGATACTCAAAAAAGTTGAAAGCTTTCAGTTCTTGGAAATCTTGCTTACTCTTTAGACTCTATGTGTTAGAAGGAGCTCTTGAGGGAATTACCCGTAGTGGTTTTGAGGTTTTTGAATAAAGGGAGAAAACAGGGAAATTGTACAGGCATCCCAATTGACTTCAAAAGTTGATTTGATCTGTACATTTCAGAATTGAATGAAAAAGAAGCACTTTCTCTGTATTTTCTCTACAGTGTTTGAATGCTGGTTCTTGCTATGTGTAGAGAATGACCTTATCTTTAATAATAATTCCAGTGGACACATATTCATAAGTATGTGTACAGACCAAACCATAGGGCCTATAGGCTATGTGCTTTTCTGATATTATTTTGTACTATTAGAAGTTTATGACATGAGGATAAAATGTAAATGTTATAAAAACAAAAGTAAGTTTTAAATGTTAAAATAAAAACCAACCTTTTCTTTTTTCTTTACAAATACTTTTAAAATTAACCATTCATTCACCCGATAAACATTCACTGGGCACCTACTTTGTGCAAGACAGTGTTTCTATTAATAGAAACACTGGGGAATATAACCTCTTATAACATGTAAATAACATAAAGGGTCTATATCCCCAAGGACCTTACAAGCTGGTAGGTAATAGCTGTACACAAATAACTAACATGAAGCAGTATGTTTTAAGAATTCTAAGTGCCACAGTCTGGATGATGCAAAATTTTAGACTGAAGGAAAATTTAATGGGGTGTATGCCATTTAAGCTAAAGAGATAAAATTTCAAAAGGCAGAAATGAAAGAAATATATTCAAATCAAAAGGTGCCACATGAAAAGAGATGTGCAATTGGGAAAAGGCAAGGCATGTTCACCAACAGTGAGAGCAGTTTGGCTAAAGCAGTGGTTCTCAGCTCAGGTAATACAAACTCCTTGGGAGTTTGGGAAATATGTGGAGGCAGTTTTGATTGTTACATGATTGGGGGTGTGCAGCTGTAATCTGGTGGGCATAGGCTAATGATGCCAGTTGTCCTGCAATGGGACAGTCCTACAGAATGAAAAGTTTTTCCACATTCCTCATGACTTTTGGGACATACACCAGAAATTCAAGTAGGTGAAAAAAAATCTGGTTATAATTACCTGAGCCTAGAACCTAGTTCTACTTAAATATAAAGGGATTTTTTTCCCTAAAGTTTTAACACATTGGGTTTTCTAGGAATAAAACCATCTAGAAACCAAAGACAAAGCATATTTTGTTTCATTAGGAGCTTCAACAAGAGTTGCTCTACATTTCAGAAAATCTTCACTAACAGTAACATCATTCTTAGTGTTTGAGTTACTAATATGCACCTGCATCAATCTTGATTTGTAGCTGTCATATTCAAGGTGGTTTTACACATGTTCAAGAAGCTGGCTAGTTCATTGTGTTTTCTAGCATGTTCTCTAAGTATTTAGATATTAAAATGTATGAATATAATTTTGTTTTAAATTAGGTTCCTTTATTTTTCTTTTATACTATGGTAATGGCATCAGAGTGATCTTTCAGAAATTGTGTGGATATATTTAGAAAATCTACAGATTTCATTGAGGATAGTAAAGAGAGATTATTGAGTATTCGTTACAAAAAGGAGGTGTTGGCTCTAATACATTTGAGAAGTACGGGGCTAAAATGTGTGTAAGAAAGTGACTGCAGTTGTAATGATAAGACTGGGCTAAGTTATTCTGGGCATAGGGAAACAGCCTGAGAAGCCTGTACTTGGTTGAGTAGCATGTGGGGCACCACAGAGAGTTTCACAACATGAAGGCCTCAGGTTGACATGATCAAAGCTGAGATTGAGGAAAACTGAGTTGCAGCACTGCATGAAAAGAACTTTAAGGAGAAAGAGGCTGGTAGCTAGAAGAATAATTGGTAATCACTACAATTCCCTATATTAAGGTAAGGAAAGGTTAGTTTTTACAGAGATATATTATTTAAAGATCAAAAGGATTTTGTGGCATTAGTTTTAGGCATAAGGGAGATGGGACATTGAAGACGGCTAGAATGAAAGATAAAGATTTGGGAGTTGTTCATTAAGTCAAGGTGACTGCTCACATGATAGTGTCTTTGATGAGCAAGCAAGGAAACAGGAAGAAAGGAAAGCCAAGTCAGAACTTTTGGCAATGTCCATTTGTCCACTTGTAGGAGGTAGATGAGTGGCTGGGGGCGGTGGGGGTGGCGGTTCTAAAAGATAAAGCAGGCCTGGTGCAGTGTTTCATGCCTATAATCCCAACACTTTGGGAGGCCGAAGCAGGTGGATCACTTGAGGTCAGGAGTTCAAGACCAGCCTGGCCAACATAGTGAAACCCCACCTCTACTAAAAATACACTAATTAGCCAGGTGTGGTGGTGTGCGTCTGTAGTCCCAGTTACTTGGGAGGCTGAGGTAGGTGAATCGCTTGAACCCGGGAGGCAGAGGTTGCAGTCAGCTGAGATCACGCCACTGCACTCCAGCCTTAGCGACAGAGTGAGACTTCGTCTCAAAAAATAAAAGTAAATAAATAAATAAATAAAAGATAAAGCAAAAGAGAAAGAGGACCAGTCATACAGGCAGGAGAAAATTAGAATATGATATGGAAGAGACCAAGGATGGAGGCAGAAGGGGTCACCAACAGGATTATACCTGCAAAGAGGCCAAGGATGATGAGGACTGAAAGTCGGCCAGAGTAAGGCATGGACCATGGCTAAGCAACCTTCAAGACAACAGTCAAGCCGTGGGAGCAGAAGCCAGACTGCAGGAGGCTCAGCGTGAGTAGGCGATGAGGAAATGAAGGCGACAAGTCTAAGTGACTCTTTCCAGAAGTTTGGTGGTTAGGAGCAAGAAAAATAAAATATCATCTCAAAAGAGTAAGAAAGGAAAGGGATGTTTTAGCACAATCTGACCAAATAAATATTAAAGCATTGCAGGAATTGTTTGTCAGTTTCTTATCTGTCGAATAAATGAACTGAATCAAAGCAGCCTTTGTTACAACTCTAAGGTTCTATGATGAGCTACTCAGGCATACAAATTACACTGGTTAAGAAATGAAGCATTCCTAACAAAAATCTGTTTAGTGGAAATAGGATTTATCTCTCCAGGAGACAGACAGAGGGGAAAAGATAAATTATGTACTCCTACTGGAATCCTACTAAAAACTACACAGCATTAGAATACTGGAAGGTCTCTCACCAAGGCCACCTGTGAAGAGATGTCAATGCCATCCTGGCCACCCTTCTTGGAGACCTGAAAGATCATCACACAACCAGACTGGGAGCTATATTGTAGCCTGGCAAGGGCTCAGGCTTGGATGTTGATGCTGGATTCCAGTCCTGACTCTGCAGCTCACTGGGTTTGAGGAGTTGGGCACACTACCTAACTTCTCCCCATTTTTTTCTTCACATTTAAATTGAAATCACACTAGTACCTCAGAGGGTTATCGTAAATACTTTATAATATTAGTTATTATTTTTAGTTTTCTTTTTTTTTTTAAGACGGAGTTTCACTCTTGTTGCCCAGGCTGGAGTGCAATGGCGGGATCTCGGCTCACTGCAACCTCAGCCTCCTGGTTCAAGCGATTCTCCTGCCTCAGCCTCCTGAGTAGCTAGGATTACAGGCCCCCACCACACTCGGCTAATTTTTTTGTATTTTTAGTAGACATAGGATTTCACCATGTTGGCCAGGTTGGTGTCGAACTCCCCGCCTCAAGTGATCCGCCCGCCTCGGCTTCCCAAAGTGCTGGGATTACAGGCATGAGCCACTGCACTTGGCCTATTTTTAGTTTTCTTAACATCTCAAGATTAGAGCTACTGCTACAATTTAGTAGGCATGGAACTAAGGCATAGAAAAAAGAAGTAGGGCTGGGTACAGTTGCTCACGCCTATAATCCCAGAAATTTGAGAGGCCAAGGTGGGTGTATTGCTTGCATCCAGCAGTTCGAAACCAGCCTGGGCAACATGGTGAAACCCTGTCTCCACTAAAGATACAAAAAAAAAAAAAAAAAAATTAGCCAGGCATGGTGGTGTGTGCCTGTAGTCCCAGCTACTCAAGAGGCTGAGGCGGGAGAATCACCTGAGCCTAGAGGCTTCAGTGAGCCAAAATTGTACTTCTGAACTCCAGCCTGGGCAATTGAAATGAGATCTTGTCTAAAAAAAAAAACCAAAAAGAAAAAAAATAAATAAAAACAGAAAAATTAAGTAGTTTTCGTCAAGTTCCTACAGATATAGACCAGAAGGCAAATTTCTAAAATATCATATGACCATATCAACTAGACAAGGCTGCTTTTTAATTAACTGAAAAGTTTATACTTGTTCAGATTAATTAAATATTAATATTTATTATATAAGGTATGCATAGTACTAAAATTAGAGTCCTTTGAGAATAGGAGTCTTGACCAATAATATTTATTATCCAGGCAGAACACCCTCAAAATATCATATAATTAACCATGAAGGATTAATATTTCAGAAGGATGAAATAAGAGTTGTCATATTTCCATTTCACTGTCCTTAGATGATCTTGCTGAGCAATGTCTCTGAAAGATCCTCTGGGATTATAACAGGAACTTGGAGTTTTCAGAGTATCTATGGAATGCCTACAAGAAATGGATGGGTTGGCCAAGGCTTATAAATACATCAAAAAGCAGGTAACCTTATTTCAGAAGCATACTGCTCTCCCCGAGCCACCGAGTGATTTATAAGGAACCATGGCAGAGACAAAAGAAAGAGTCACATATAAATTCTAAAGTATTTCCCCAGCTTATAAACATTTTTTCTTATAAGGCTCAAAAGATGGCAAATCTTGTATATACTCAAGAATCAGCACCACTCCCAGAGTTTCTTGTGTTTGAAAGCAGTGAACTGGCCATATGATAGATAAATGTTCCAGACACTTAAGGAGCTGCCACAATCCCACTGTGCATCAAGAGATATTGTGATTCACACCCACCAGAGGGTTTGTCCAGACAACTTTAAAAAGCTTAAATCCTACCAAGGCACAGTTAAATACCTATGGTTATGAAAATGACAGCTTCTGATGTGACTGATAGGAAAATATTCATTAGGGTAAAATGAGAAAAGTGAATGAACAGGCTACCTAGCTGCTCAATCATATACAGATTCTGAAAGAGGAAATTCCTTTGTTTTCTGTAAGAAAGTGAGTTTTGGATAATGCTCGGACATTGACCTAAGCTGGTTTTTCCAGCTCTGTAGAGAGTAAAGCAACAGATAGAAAAATCTGGTTTGAAGCAGCTCATGCAACCCAAGGGCCACTGTAGATAGAGTTTTAGAATGCTGACACTTATCAAAAAGAAGTAAAGGATTTGTATTTCACTTTACATTATTCTCATGTCATCATTCTAGCCCATCATCACTAAAAAGAAAAAAAAAGTTTATATTTAGGGTATAAACGTCTTGGGTTTAGCAATCAATTAACAGTTCACTTATTCATTTGAAAACTTTACTGTTAACTACTACCTGACAGATACTGGGCTGGGACCTTGCACATAAGGGTGAAAAGACACAGTCCCTGATACACAGAGAACCAATAAATGATCGCTTAGGAACCAAACTGTCTCTGATGTTGTAAACTTTTTTTTTTTTTTTTTTTAGACGGAGTCTCACTCTGTCGCCCAGGCTGGAATGCAGGGGCGTGATCTCGGCTCACTGCAAGCTCCACCTCCCGGGTTCACGCCATTCTCCTGCCTCAGGCTCCCAAGTAGCTGGGACTACAGGCACCTGCCACCATGCCTGGCTAATTTTTTGTATTTTTAGTAGAGACGGGGTTTCACTGTGTTAACCAGGATGGTCTCGATCTCCTGACCTCGTGATTCACCTGCCTCAGCCTTCCAATGTGCTGGGATTACAGGCGTGAGCCACCGTGCCCGGCTGATGTTGTGAACATTTTTCTAATTTCAAACACAGTCCACAATGAGTCCAACTCATTGTCAAATTAGTGTTATCTCACAAATTAATGAAGATAGAAACATTTCCATTAATATGTGTATTTCCAAGACAAAGTAAAGATCTGGATGCAAATCCCTCACTGTACTGTCTCAAAGCTGACCCAGAATAATGAATAAACTGAGATATGCTATTCTTTCCAGGGAAAAGTAAACTGAAAGAAAAAGGGAACAAAAATAAAAGGAGGGAGAATTCATTTTTTTAAAAAAAGCATTTAAACAAATTTGAGTATCGCTGTATAGATTTCTTTGCTTTACATTATCATACTTACACTGAGAAAATCCATCAGTTTTAGTTCTACTGGCAAGACAAAAGGAAAAAAACCAGCATACACCAAATGAAATAAAGACTAAAGTTGGAAAGAATTTTTCTCCCCAGCTAGAAAGAAAATATCTCCTTGTTTTGGAATAATAAGGTCACCTAAAATGCCTTAATGGCAGTCTATTTAGCATATGGTCCACCTTATAACATTACTTTAATATTTGATGTCTTAGTCAATTCATTCTGTTTTTAATATGCCTGAGGATGATATAAATGCCTCCTTGTACAGACTTTTCCTCTTGTTTCTGTATGGAAAGATTTTATTTCTGTTGGAGAGTAATGGTATGCATTTTATTTCCATTGGAAAGTATCAGCATGTATTTTATTTCCTGTGCTTACAAGACCAAAAAGAAAAGTGACCGAGGAACTAAACCATTTGGTAAAGACTCCTTCTTTTTAAAAGTCATTGATCAATATTTGGTAGAAAGAGAAACTGCCTGCGATGTGCTCCTTTCAGGTCAGATACCCAAGTGGCTGCTGGTCTGCAAAGGTGCCTGTGCCACTGTATGCATCCTTCACATAGGGCCAGATGGGGACAACTTCAGCCTCAGGTTCCGCCCAGCCAGCAGAACTCTGGGGTTAGACAAGCAACTTGTTCTTTTACTCACATGAGCACAGAGGGACAATGCTACACTACGACTCACTGTGGTAATTGATGATGCCTTCCAGACATCTATGTCAAAATTAACTTGCAATTGATGCTCACTTGCTTAAGTTTCATTCAAGTTCAAATTATTTGCTCTGAAAGGGAACTGTTTACTTTTGTACACACTTTGATTTCAACCTCCAAAACCATTGCTAGAAATTAATCTTAACCACTGAACATCTGCTTTAAAACCCAAACCCAAGTCCGTCATTTTAACAACATCAATTACAAATATACTGTTTTAAAAACTCTATTGTGAATAGTGGCATATTGTCACCACACAAATCATTAAAACCAGAGTCCTAGCCCTGACGAATTATTCAAAACTACAGTTCAGAAATTAGTAAGCACATTATTTCATGCTTAAGGTTTGTTTTTAGCCAGTTTGAGAGCTCATTTATTCATGTATCTGTTTATTCTCACCTAAATCTCCAGGTACAATGTTCTGTGGTCTTCTTATACATCCCTCCCACAGATACACATAAGACCTATAAGACCATCGATGTCAATGAGAAGCAATGGCAGAACTGTCATACCCCATCAGCTTAATGTTGAGTAAACGGTGGAGTACCAATGCCGCCCCCTTCTTATTTCCCTGGAAAGGATCCAACCAGCACTTTCACTGAATTAGAAGTAGAAACATGGGTTGCTTAACATATGGATATAAATAACTGCAGTGCACCTCATTGATTCTAAATCCTTTCATGTATTTAAGGCAATTTCCTTAAAGCAGACTGTCAGGAATGGAACCTCTTTTTTCTCTCTTTATTTTTAATCAGTGTTTCTCTGTACATTTTGCTTTATTTATCTGAATGTCTTTTTTATTATTTGTTTGTATGAGGGTCACACGAATGGCTGGGGGGCTTATATTTGACAGAATTCTTTAGCAGTTGGACAAGCCAAATCTGGTCATGTGTTCTAGCCACAGCTGCCCTGGGAACATTTTTAAAGCTAGTAATTTATATTGTCAAAACACATTTTTAAAAAAGTTGCAGCAATCAATTAATATTGATAATTCATTTAATAAAAATCATTAATTCACTTAGCAAATTATGTAGTAGGCACCGAAGAAATACAAAATCTAATGGACCTAATCCCTCAAAACACAAAAAGAAAAAAGTAGTAAGCCTCATTGTATCACTATTTGGCTTCCTCCCACACATTTCCTGCCCTTAAGCATGTTTGTTAGTCCATGCTTAGAACAGAGCTTAGAAGAGTGCCCAGACTAGTGCCAAGAACAGCAATGGTACGTAGTAGGTGCTTAATATTCTTGTCGATTGACTTCAGACTCATTTCATGAGTGTTTCCCCATCTTAAGACATTCCTTCCTTTTGCACTTTCCTTCTCCATGATGTTGATACTGACTTTCAATGGCGTATACATTTCCTGGGTCTCATCACACTGGGGTTGTGCGAGTACTTTTCCAGCTGGCTTCTTTGCCTCTATACATCCCTTACCTCCTACGTCTTCCTTATATTTGGTTCCTCTTATTTTCCCCACCAAATCAAAATATCTCTGTTGCTTCACAACACTGGAGCTCTTCTGTGGACAGAGGTAGAATGGATCCAATCCCTGTAATTCCCTGTCAGGTGGCAATCCAAAGCCCTCCCTTCAACTATCTTGTTGGGGAGTTCATGAGGCCACCCTACTGCCTGCTCCATTAACTGAGACTTTTCTGAATAGCTTTTACAGCCCTGCATCATTAGCCTGATTCTACCTATTCAATGTGATTTTCCTCTTCTCCCCAACATTCATCCTCTGTTCCAAACCAGCTGTTCTTACTTCTTCACATTCCCTGATCTTTCCCTTCCCTGTGCCTGTAACACATGCCTTCAGTCCACCTAATCCATCATAACCATTTTTTCAGGACCTAATTTCCTCCAAGTGATCTTGTCTTTCTTTCAAAATTTCTATTACACTCAAAGGATAGTATGACTTTTACATTTATGTTGCATTTTACAAATGACAAACTTTTACTATACACTATCCTCTAAAATAACCATTATAGGTAGGTGTTATTATTTCTATTTTTCTGCTGAAGATGCCAAGGCTCTGAGAGACAAAGTGGTTTGTCAAGGGTCACTCACTCTTTTTTTTTTTTAAGAGTTGGGGTCTTGCTATACTGCCCAGGCTGGAGTGCAGTGGCTATTAACAAGTGCAATCATAGCACATGACAGCCTCGAACTCCTGGCCTCAAGTGATCCTCCTGCCTCAGCCTCCCAAGTAGGTGGGACTACAGGTGCATGCCACCACACCCAGCTCAAGGGTCACTCGTTCTTAACAGTTCAGCACAAGAGCTCCATTATGCCATATCCCCTTCTGGTTACTGCCCCATTTCTCTGCTCCCTTTAAACATCCTGAAAGTGTGTTCACTTTCTAAATTCATTGTACTCACCTCCTAGCCTCCATTTCTCTTAATTTTCAACAAATGATCTTTTGAATCTATCCTTGCACTGACATATTTTTTGCCAAGATCATCAATGCCTTCCACACCGCCAAACTCAATGACAGTCCTTGGTCAGCAAAATTTGACACAGTTGGTGACATTCTTCTTGAACAGAGTCCTTTGCTGCCTGAATACCACATTCTTTGGGGCTCTTCCTATCTCACTGGTTGCACCTACTCAGGGTCCCACATTGGCTCCTCTTCCTAATCCCTATTTCCAATGTTGAGAATTACCCCAGGGATCTGTCCTTGGCCTTCTTCTCTATCTAAAATTATTTATTCCAGTCCTATGACTTTAAATACCACACCAGATTTGACCTAGAGCTCCTACTTGATCTGTGCCTTCCACGCACCATTCTCTGCCCCCAACTCTCTCTGTGGCCTCATGTCATACTACTTTCCCATTCACTCACTCTGCTGCAGCCACACTGGCCTGCTTGCTATCCCATAACCATGCCAAAGAGCTGGGCCTCAATGCCTTTGCTCTTGACATTCTGCTACCTAGATATTGATAGATGGCTCGCTCCCTATTTAATTCAAGTCTCTGCTCAAATGTTGCCCCATCAGCAAGGCCTGCCTGACCTACATGAAAAATCATCCACCTCCCTCCCTCTGTCCCCTTACCCTGGTTCTTTTTTCTTTAAAGTACTTATCACTATCTGCATATTTGCATATTATATATATTCATTTGTTTGCTTATTGTCTCCCTCTTTCAATAGAATGCAACTTCCAAGAGGGAAACAATTTTGTACATTTTGTTAAAGGCTATATTCCTAACACATAGAAGAATGTCTGTCATATGGCAGGGCTCAATAAATACTTGTTGAAAGAATGAACATGTGATAGCCGAATTGAATACACAGTGCCATCTAATTGTTTATTAATTATAGCACTATCTCCAGGACAATATTTTAATTCTTCCAAAGTAAAACTTTGTGCCTTATATTCCAAACTTGTGTGTAGCTGGCATACTTGTAGGCACACAGCAGGTGCTCAATAAATACTGTGGCTGCCTGGTTGATTTGAGCAACGTAGAGAAAAGCAGGATCAGAATTTCAAGTATATTCAGCAATTCAAGTATATTCAGTTATTTTTAGGTAATTCTATGATTTTTACGAAGAAAATTAACTGTTATATCTCTGCTCTGTGGGAATACGGTTTTTGATACTGAAAATGGAAGATCATGATGTACGTGACCATAAGAATGTGTACAAATAACTATAAACATGTCAAGCTCTAGGGTTCTTTATGGCAAGAACCCAAGCTAAAGTAAATTCAACTGAAAGAAGAGTAAGGGTTGAGACTAAAGAGAAAATATGGGATGTTAAGAAATCCAGACAGAAATAAGGGCTGCTTAATGTCACATACACACAGGGAAAAGGAAATTAATCAGGAGAGGGGAAGGAAGAAGGCAAGTGGCTCAAAGCTGCAGGTTACTGTCGGGTTTTAGAAACAGAGAATACAGCTACGCATTTCTGTTGGCAAGTTTTTTCCAAGAGGACAGATTGTGGACCTTGAGGTTTTGCATCCATAACATTTGCCCTCTCAAACCAGAGACATTAACAAAAGAGCACCTCAGGAATTTGAAGGAGTCAAGAGGTTCTGTATGTTTCCAGATCATACTTAGAGCCACTTTTTCCCTCCTGCCACAGATTATTACATATGAGTTTTATGTAGAATGAATATATGAACCTTGAAAGGTCCATTCAGCTAACTGGAAGATTCCATTCGCAGTTTATTTTTCATATATTTTTACCGAAATGTCTTATACCAGAGAGGAAAAATAATCAAAATTTTTTTGTTGATTTAATTTATTTACTTGGCAAAAAGGATTAGAAACTGAAGGAGATCATAATGTATTTGCCAGTTAACACATTGGTGGCACGGAATAAATGTATAGTTTATCAAAGTTGTCACAGCTGATTCCTTAGTAACCCAATATTTCTATCTGATTTCTCAATGTTACAAAAGTGAAACACAGACTCTAGGTAGTTTCATCAAGAATGTAAGATGCTTAACAAATACTCTTCATTGCCTAAAAGTTGGCACTGTTTTTGTTTTTAATTTCCTACCCCAAGCTGGGCACGGTGGCTCATGCCTGTAATCCCAGCACTTTGGGAGGCCGAGGCGGGTGGATCACCTGAGGTCGGGAGTTCGAGACCAGCCTGACCAACATGGAGAAACCCCGTCTCTACTAAAAATACAAAAATTAGCCAGGCGTGGTGGCAGGCACCTGTAATCCCAGCTACTCAGGAGGCTGAGGCAGGAGAATCTCTTGAACCCAGGAGGCGGAGGTTGCAGTGAGCTGAGATCGTGCCATTGCACTCCAGCCTCCAGGCTAGGTAACAAGAGTGAAACTCTGTCAAAAAAAAAAAAAAAAAAAATCCTATCCCAGGATTTATCATTGCATTTGATTAGATCCCATATAGTCTGTCAGAGAGCCTTCTTTGCCTGTTAAACCTTCATATGCCTGTGAGCTTCCTTGTCATATTAACCAGGCAAATGCATTTTAGAGCCACCTCTGCACACTTTTCACAAAGCTTTTAACCACAATGGTTGACTGGGCCTCTATGTTTTTCCACTCAGTCCCAGGCTCTCATCAGCCAAGCTGCCATTGCCCTGGCTTATTTCTTCTACTTTGTTCTATGGGCCAGCCTCCCCAACCTAGTCTCCTACTTTTCTCTACTTCACTTAGCCTCCTTGATGTCAAAAGTCACACTAGAAAGGCTGCTTTAGTTTTTACAAGTGTTAAATAAAAAATAATAATAATTCAAATTGCATTTCCAGGTAGACATAGTAGCTTCAGGCAAAGCATGTGCCAAGCAGAATGCTTCTTCTTTTCCAGATATACTTATGAACCGAAAATGTTATACTTTTCAGGATTTTTAGAGTCTTCAAATCTACATCCTCTCATCTTTCATGTTTCTAGAATTCCAAAAATAGGAAAAAGCATTGTCTGACATGGGATCTTCCTTCCACCTTCCCTTCTCCAGTCACCCTATCTCCTATGGAGATGGTCCAGGAGGAAAAAAGAACTACCTTACCTGCTGATTCAGCCATCCCTGCCCTGACTTGCAGCCTTCTTCTGTTGGGAAAGGTTAAGCATTACCTTTCCCTTCCATCCTTAGTAATGAACAAGCTGCTACACTAAAAAGGCAATGTTTTCTTTTTTTCTACATATATCTTTTTCTCCATTAATTCCGCTTTTCTTTGATCCTCCACCAGAGCAATTCAGAACAAAAACTACAACTATGTAACCCCCAAAATTGATTTGAATTGTTTTTTTCTTCACATGTATCTGATTCCTACTTACTTTTGCCCCCTCCTCCCAAAAAAATGCACATAAAAATTGGCTAGCTTCTAGTTAGAGTAATCTGAAATTATTTTGGATGTGGTAAAATAGTGACATCTTACACATTTTTCTTCAAATTCACAGCAGGAACCTTTTTCCAACTTGAATTTGATTTGAATCATACTAACCAATTTCAAATATGAAATGTTCAACACAGATGTGTGATCCTGGGCAAGTTCTCTAATTTCTCCAGCCTTCTTTCTCACTTGTAAAAGAGCATCTTCTCTGTCTGCTTTACAGAGTTGTTGTGAAGTCATCAGTGTTATTACAAACTTTGTATGCTATGCAAATATAGAATATATTATTTTCTGAAAACCCAGCCCATAGGGCAGGTCTGAGCATCCTATGCTAAGGTATACATAAGCCACTCCAAAAGATGACATAAAGAGATGGAGCCTTGAGGAAGTCTGAAGAGGAAACCCAAGAGACCCTCAAAGCATGCTTAGAGTGCCCAACATAGCATATTCTTATTCGATTAGCATACCAAACATCTTGTGAGCACCTGTAAAACAGAACAGAGATAAAAGGAAAAAAGAGACAAGAAGAAAAGCAAGGAGAAGAATGTGCACTTCATATGAGTTGTCTTCTGAGGCAGGCAACCATATCAGAAAATAATGCAGTGGGCTGTAATGTTTTTAAAGGAATAGATTTTATACCAATTTTTGTAAATCAATTTTCAAAATGTTCATTTTTAATCAAACAGGATTTACCATTTTGCGATTAAGACTCAGGGTATAGGTCAGTCAATTCCTTTGAATAATTAAAAAATAAAATCAGTTTAGAAAATGCAAAAATGTATAAAATAAAAAGTATATGTGAATATATATTCATACATACAAATACATTTAGGAAAAAGTAGTAAAAGGAATTACGTCAAAATATTAACTGAGATTATCTTTGGTGTTGAGTTTCAAATGACTTACCTTTTTCTCAATGCTTTCTGAATTTTCTGAAATGTTTACAACAGATCTTCTTATATACTAATTAAATTAAGTAAATGTTATTTAAAATATAAAAAGAAACAATTGGCAGCACTGAGCATCATATATATGCTTTTGTTACTAGTCCTAACAATGTCGTATTTTCACCAAAACAGAATTTTTTCCACACAATCTAAATTATCAAAAACTAAAAGTATGATTACCTCTCTACAATGGCAGGGCATTTATCTACAATGATATTAAAGACTAACAGGATAAACAAATCTTGTAAGGTACATGAGAATATTCATTTCTTGTGACCAATAATAATTGCAGTTTCTCTAAGAAGAAAAGATGGCTTAGTAAAGATAAGCAAAGCCCAATGAACTTAAAGGCGTATTGCTGATTGTCACGGGAGTCTCTCTTTACCTTGCTCCTTCACCTTCCACCCTAGTCCATCACACTTCACACTGTGCTAAAGATAAATAAAAGGACTACAAATTAAGCCCTTTATGGACCTTTACGGTTGCTAATCTCGGGTTTATACTCAATTCTGCTGGAGGCCCTTTCAAGTTAGACTCTCAAAGTTATTTCATCAGCACTTAGCATTCTCAAAAGCCCTGGACAGAGCAGCCATGGTGCAAATGTTTGCTCAATTAACGTAGAAATAAACAATATGGATACGTTATTAAGCTGATTTTCTTTCCTAAAATTACCTTCTTTTAATTACCAAGCACACCAAGAACAAAAGCATCTAAATATCAACATTAGAATTTTACTGGAATATAATTATTTGTCAATTAAAAATGAAATAAAACTTAAAAAAGAAGAATTTCCCTGAATTTCTACAGTTACTTTGTAAGTTGTATAGAGGTCTTGGGATTTAAGATGCTATTGTACAAATAATATTTTCTAACGCAGTTGTTTTAAATAATTTCTAAACCACGAGCTTTCCAACAGCCTGGCCACATTTATGTGGAGGAGAATGGTGAGACTATGTTTTCTTTTCTTTTTTTTCTTCCCAAAGTCTCACTCTGTCGCCCAGGCTGGAGTGCAATGGCACGATCTCGGCTCACTGCAGCCTCCACCTCCCAGGTTCAAGCGATTCTCCTGCCTCAGCCTCCTGAGTAGTTGGGATTACAGTCGCCTGCCACCATGCCCAGCAAATTTTTATATTTTTAGTAGAGACGGGGTTTCACTATGTTGGCCAGGCTGGTCTCGAACTCCTGACCTCAAGTGATCCACCTGCCTCAGCCTCCCAAAGTACTGGGATTACAGGCATGAGCCAGCATGCCTGGCCTGAGACTGTGTTTTCCTGAAGTGAAAACTATCAAAATCCATTCTAAGAACTGACCAAATAGTACCAGGAATAGAAGTAGGAATAGAACTCAGCTATGGTTCAGCTGGAGGAGCTCATTGCTGTAACAAAAGTACATACACACACACATACATAGAAAAATACCTACATACATACATAATCTTCTGATAGACTTTTTGGAGCAATTTGTCCCAATTTAGAAAGGAATGAAAGGAGACATTTATAAATTAGCCGGAAATGCCACCTATTCCTTCAAACACAAGGATTTCTCCCTTCCCCATAAAAGTTTTTGTTTACAGCTAAGAGATGACTCATCTTGTTGAGTTCTTAGCAGAGAGGCATTTAGCAAAAGTGGTAATAACCAAAGGCATCTATCTAGATCATCAGATTTCCTTCCTCTGGTCAGTTTGTGCCACAAATCTCATGCTACAAAAGCTACATTTCATCCTTCAGTGTCAGATTTTTTCCAATTCAATTGCAAATTTTTATTTATTTATATTTCAGTTTTCCTAACAAGAGAATAAAGAAATGGTGCCTCCATACCACAGAAGGGCTTCTCCACCTATATCTGACAGTGGGTTGACCCTCAGCAAAAATGAGTGGTTGGGGCTGGTATGTCTTGCAAAGTCCTTTTCCATTAACTTACTTCCATTCAAATGCTACCACTGGGCTACGAGGCGACAAATTAACTACAATCAGTTTCTCTATTCACCATCCTCAGCATAGCTCCAACACAATCTAGAATGAAAGAAAAGGAAGAGGCATCTCTCCTTCTCTTCATTCAGGCTATTTGGCTCTACCAAGGAACTGTTGCACCAGGTCTCACAAAATATAGAACCAATATATAATATACAGAAAGGGGACAAAAATATGTTCTGTAAAAAATAAAATGAATGTTCATCCTGCGTTTTGGACCATCAATGCTTTCCTAATTATACAATCCAAAAACTCTTGGATCCCTGGCCCCAGCAAATTTCCTTGCTATGTCAGATCTGTGCCAACAATGTAGACTTTCATAAATACCCAAAGAGAGTCAATGTGGGAATCTCCTGAGACATGATCGAAGCACAGGACCTTCACTGACACACTCTCCAAACCATCCACTTTTGTTCCCTTTGAATCTCAAGACCTTCATAAAAGCCTCCATCCTTCTTGATTGTGCTTTAGGCATTATCATGGCCATGTGTCCAGCCTTCTAGAAAGCCCTGACCACTGAAAGCTCTCACTCTGTCTCTATCACAGTACCTCTTAAGGAAAGGGAGACTGGTTTATAAGTCTTAAGTAAAGTCCTCAGGGGAGAACAGATAATCAAACACTTTTTGTGGGTATACCAGTGGGTGTTCTGTTGCTTCAGATAACCCAGTATATCCTCAGTTTCACAGCTTATTCCTCAGGAAAACAGAGCCAGCCTCAGTTACTGCAGAAAATATGGAACTGGCCCTCCACTGTCCCCACATAGGTAATGAAGAGACCTTTCCTATAGCAAAGTGTTTGAGAAGAGGGTTCTTTTTTATAAAGATAAACAACAGGAGGAAACCAAACCTCTCTCCAGCTGATTTTCCTTCCCACTATCAATCCTCTGGCCTCACAGCAAACAAGGAGGGCTACTAATCCCCTTTAGGTTGGCTTTTCCCATGAACAGACAGCTGTAGCTTTTACAAATCTTTAGAAGAGGTTTGAAAATAAATCATCTGTTGGGGAGGGGTGGGGGAGACCCAAATGTAAAAATCATAAGAAGGACATAAGAAGTGCCAAGGACCACTAAGAAAATGTCATGGACAATGAAGAAAGGAGAGCAGTGGAAGAAAGCAAGTTGTGACTTCTGACCCACCTTCAACTGTGGGTGGTTCTCCACCAGTGATGGTGCTTTGGAAGGGTAAAGTGTAGTGGCTAAGGGTCTAAATGTTCTTAATGAGCCATGGAGCCCAAGTTATTTTGGGAGGAAAGAAAAATAGGCTTTCTGAGTATTTTTCCTTTCCCCTAGCCTGGCACCACACCCACTCAGCCTTCTTCCTTGTTGTGTCACCTGTTTCGAAGTCTGTTTCTTTGGTCTCTTGATTATTTTTTTCCTTAGAGAAAATTGTATGCACTTAGTTCAAAACAAGAACTCATCTAAAACACTGTGTTCGTGTGCATGTGTGTGTCTGTGTGTGTGTGCACATGCTTTGTTTCTCATCGTTTCATCAATGAGCTATCAGTGAGTGCTTAAAGCAAACCATGTGCAGGTGTACTAATTAATTATTACAAAAGTTGCTCAGACAGGTATTTAATAAGCAAAAGAATGAATTAAAAAATAAACTTAAAAATACAAACTCTGATGCTTGGCTTCTCCAAGAAAAGTTAACCCTGAAAACAGGGCTCTTTCTTTCCTGCAGCTCCAGCTCCAAACCTGAAAGGAATGGTATGTTCAGCCAGCCTTTCTCAGACTTGCTCTGCTCAACTTCACTTCTCTGCCAGCCTTTAAATGCATGAAGGTTTCTGTTTTCAGAAATAAATCCTGCCTATTTCCTCTCTCTTTCCTTCCCTGTGACAATAAATTCCTTGAGGTTGATTTTTGGATTGCATCACTCAAGCTCCAGGTTATACGAACTTTGGTGTCACCTGGAAATGTTTTTAATTTCTCCCAGTAGGGAAGGAACAGACAAAAATGAATCAATTTCATAAAGCCCCCTACCTTTTCTATCTGGAATATACAAATCAAATGAACGTGGGTTTTTCTAACAATAAAACATTATCCCCCTCAGTCCAAAATTAATAATGCACCTATTCTGATTATCAGTAACAATTTTTTGATCATATGGCAGATCTGTTTCTCTTTTTGGTCATATTTTTCTCAATTAAAGATTCTAATGGCCACTGAATCAAGACAAATTACCCTCATTATTTATGTCCACAAACCTCTGTGAGTCTGAGCTTCAGAATTATAATGGAAAACAGAAATCATGCCTTTGATTTTGAAAGCAGAAAGGTGGCACTTTGTTGCACTTTATAAACACACAGAGAAGCACTAAAATGGAAGGTATTTGAAAAGCCCTCCATTCAAGCCCTCATCCTTCAGCAACCTGTACTATTTAACAATTCTTATAGTCAAGAAGTTCTTCTTTAAATCTAACCTAATTCAGTTGAAACCTATTCTTTCTCTGACCTTGCCAGAAACAAAACAGCTGGTCACCATACATAGCTTAATAACTCTCATAATTTTGAGTCTGTTATTAAGTCATTTTTCAGTCTCCTCTTCTTGAAGCTAAACGATCCCAAGTCTTTCAACTTATCTTCATAGGTTCAATTTTACAAGCCTTTAATCATCATCAATGCTCTTCGCTAAACATTCTGAAGTTTTCCATGTTGCTCTTATGTTTTGAAACCCAGATCACCTTTGGGATTGCTTCTCATTGTCCACATAAGCCAAGGCTTTACTGCATGACACATAGTCCTAAGAGAATCTACTTATATAGGTAGCCTACAGCTTTGTTTGGGTTATTTTTAGTACAAGCCCACTCCTATTGCTCTTTATCTAAGAAAACATGTTATTCGGGACCCAGAATTCTTACGGAGCTCCAGCTACAGACAAGCCATTCCCCCTCCACCTCCTCCCACTCGATTTTTCTCACCAGTGCTCTTCAAGGTCTTTCTCAACCTGCTTTCCCTACCAATTTGGGTCTTGTGGTCCTCTGCTATAAAATAAGTATCTAGCTAATCTGATTTGATTCACTTATTTAAACCAAGTTGTTCACCAAAAATGGCTTAGAATGTGTTATCCTTTGTAGATAACATCTATGAACATCCTGTCCTCGAAGCCTTAACTCGAAGAAGAATCTCAGGCACCTGGTGAGAATGATAAGAGAGTGGTTTGGGGCCAGGAGGGATGAACATGAAGAGTCCTTTTGTGCTCCTCTAATTACACCACACCAGCCTTGGGTACAATTATAAACAGCCACTTTTGGGTGTGTGAGTCCAGTCTCCTTTTTTTGCAACCTCTTCCCAACCATGTAGGCATTGCTAATGCCCTCTCACCTTGCAAAGTTAGGTATTAGATTCTGATACTGACTGTGTTCAAGGTTTGCACACAATGTACCTTTTGCCTTGATGTCTCTTCCCCCAACTCTTCCTCAAACTGGCTTCTTCTCACCCTTTAGGTCTGTGCTCCAATGTCATCTCCCCAGACAGGCCTTCCTTGGACCACTCTTCAATAGGTTCCATCCTGTTCCCTCCCACTCCATTACTCTTTACTATGACATCAGTTCCCTTTACAGCACTTATCACAATTTGCAATTAGATGTGATTATAGAGAAATGTTTGTTTACTTGTTTCTTGCCTTTTTTCTCTACAGAATGTAGGCTCCTCAAAGGGAGGATCACGCCTGCCTGGCACCTGGCTAACAGTAAGCACTCAAAAGTAATTTTTTGAATGAATAAATGTTCCCATGCCGGAAATATTTACATTTTAAAACACATCTCTAATTGTCACCAAAAAAAAGGCTCTGTCAGCTATTTTAAAGGGAGATGGTATTTTCAGTGGTGGGACAGGGTTGGGGGAGGAACAGATCTTTCTCAGATCCATCTAGTCCCACATCATTCAGGCAGCACAGGCCCTTCACATCACAGAGGCAGCCATTAACTGGAAACAATTGTCGGTTCTATTGTCATGCTCCTTTTCCTTACAGCAATTACCCTCGTTTCCAGTTATTTGCTCTCCTTTGAGCTTCAATGTGGTCATGCCATTCTGTAGCATTCCATCATTTTCCTGACGTTATTTCCCCAACTTCTGTTATCTTTCATAACAGTACCAGCATTATCTATCACAGAATATCTGGGAGATACACATCACGATGTTAGTAGTGGTAATCTTGGGAGATGCAATTATGAGTGATCTCTGTCTTCTTCTTTTTTATTATTAGTTTTTATTTTCTAGTGTGCAATTTTTTCACTTGTGCAATTTTTTAAAGTTAATTTTTTAAGTACTAAATTCATTTCACTGGTATTCAAAGTAAGATTCTATTGAGGTTAATTATACAATGTATTATTTTCATCTCACAAAATTCAGTGTTTTCAGCTGTTATACTAAAATGAATTCAATACTCATTCAACAAACATGCCTATATCCATGAACTGCATGCCCACTCTGTGCCAGGCCTTATAACTTTGACTTCTGTACTATTCAGCGATGCTACTGCAGCACTAAGCATGCTTCTTATGTAACACTGCTTCATCACATCAACCAAGAATCCCCTGGGCCCAACACTTACACAGACTTGACAAATGGCAACAGGATAAACAGGAAAATATCTGGAATCCTTGCCTGTCTCTATAAATCATCTGCTGACTTGCAGAGTAACATAGGACAAATGAGTTCTCAGATGTCCATGCCTCAGTTTACCTATGTGTAAAATGCATAATGCCTCCCTCAGAGGGATGTACAGAGAATCACTGAGGTAATGTCTAAGCATTTGGAACTCCTTGGCAGAAAGGCGCTACATAATTACTATTTGGTATTTAAGCTGCCCTTCATGTGTGCCAAGTACTTTATGATCATTCCTTAGGAGTTACTCCCAGCTACTTTGTGAAGTTGCCTTCATGTCTATTTCCATTTGAAAGATGAAGAAATAGAAGTAGAGAAAAGTTTAGTGGTTTGCTTAAGGTCACAAAGATGGCAATGAGGTCTCAAAAGAAGAATTCCTGAGTCCTCCAATCCCCTTAGCCATAAGGGAATCCACCTCTTAAACACAAACTACCCTTACAGATTAATTCCCTGTTAAGCTACTCTGAAATAGCCTTCATGGTAGAAAACACATTGTCACTTGTTTTTGTAGGCTGGAGTAAACAGTGAGGGGGTGAAACAGAAACCAAAGCTCTAGAATTAGTAACCCAGACTTCACACTCACCCTTCTTTTTACACATCTATATTTCTCCTCACTTCCTGTAGAACAACCTGCATTTGGTACCTTCATCATCTCCTTGAAGGGCCCATCTTTGCCTACTAATAATTTCCTGGGCCAATCCTAAGGAGGCATAAGGCCCAGATTAATCATCCTGAGTATCCCCTGCAACCAAAATACATGCTAGCGTTTTTACCCAGATTGTATCTCATAAAATTTAACTCCAAGGAGGTAAATGAGAAGATGAGAATGCATGTTGTGGAGGGTACATATGCATTCTGAGAGTTCACGGAAAGGCAGAAAGCACCAGCTTGCTTCAGTGTCATCTGATGTCTTCCCCACCCGCCAACTACTGCACAACCCCAGGAAGACACACACCGAGACAGCACTGGAGTCACCCCATCCACCTTGCCCAGAGCTAGTCTCACCCCAGATCGTGGTCTCCTGGCCCTTTTAAACCATGTTCCTCTAGTCCACACATTATTTTCTTCCCTCTTCTTAATTCATTGATTCGTTTACCCTACAAAAGACAGCTCTTGTGGTTTTGAGTCCTATACTCTCACCAAAATGACAGAAACGTGTGGACACCAATATCTAAGGATTCCTGCTCCGGTTGCTCAGGGAGCAACAGCCACATGACCTCTGCAGAGCAAGTGTAATGATGGAGTTCTTTAACATAAATTTGGATAAAAAGTTCCAAAGCAACTCAGTGCCTGCCCATGGCAAAAGTGTAAAATAAGGGATTTAATTTCCTCCCCGTTTGCTTTCTCCTCTGCAGGAACATTCTCTCTGACCTCCTCCCCACTCACTGACCCTAGACCTCTCCAGAGTTCTCCAGAGTGACAGGAGCTTAGAAACATTTCCCTTCCACCATCTTTCATGAATATTATCTGTCCTGTGTTCCATTTCCTTAAATACTACACCAGCTAACCTGATAATAATGACCTGAAAGTTTCAATACAAAGGAATGACTGGAAGTGTGGATCTCAGGCACTCAAAGCAGACAGGCTTTCAGCAGAATGCCTCTCACATCACCGCATATTGGCAGCAGCTAACACACACAACTGCAAACATTTTCAGGAATAAAAACTCTCTGAGAGTTTCACACTAACAGTTTCTCATTGAAGGAATTACTGAAGGATCTACATCAAGAAAAAAGCAAACTCAACTTAAAAGGAAGAACTAAGGTGAAAGAAGGAATGATAAGCAAATGAATCAATAAACATAATGGATAAATACAAGTATAAACATTTTTTAAACACCGATAATGACTAATCCAGGAAATATAAAACAAGGATCTACTAAAATATCAGATAACGACATTAGAAGAGAGGGGGTGAAACTGCAGTTTAAAGAATTCTAAAGTTCTTGTGTGGACAGAGATCATGATTAATTTTAATAAGACAAATATACATATTAAAATGGTAAAGATAATACTAAAATAAAAGAAACACATTCAATGATAACTTGCAAACCAATAGAGTAGGAAAGCTAGCATGTATCTAGAACAACAGAAAAGGAATACTCTGAAAGGAAAACATTTGCAAAAGAGAGAGATATGGAAATACAGAAACCCAAAACTCTCACCTTTCAATAACAAAATCTTGCACTCTTAAGAGTATATCAGAACTGGAAAGCATCAGGAATGCTCATTGCTACAGTTGACCTGCAGCAAAACTGTGATGCCTGAAGTTGGCAACCACTGGCCTCAAGGCCGGCAAAGGTCCTGCCTGCTGCACACTGCCACTCACTGTTTACGTTCTAGTACCCAGGATTTCACTGACCACTCTCCCCCTATCTTCCAAAACCTAATTCCCAAAAAATGATTCTATGTCACTTGTTTTTATCTTAATAAGAATTTAAGTCTCAGTTACCTTTTCCAGGGGTGCTTGGGTTTAAGCCTTAATCCTAAATTTTAATGAAGGGTTTTGGTCTTCCAACAAATAGATTTTCACCACCAGTGCGCAGTAGCAGAGAAATTATGAGAACTGGAGCCCTTCCTTTGCTACTTACAAACACAGTCTTTTATTTTAACTGTTACATATGATCTTGAATTAATATTTTAGACCTAAATGGTTTTTATGCCTTTTCTTAATTTCCAAAATTACTTGAACAAACAAGAGCAATTAATTATTTTTATACCTGCTTAAATAAAAACTTTAGAGATTTTATGTGAAGGCCAAAGATGTTCTTTAGTTGACATCATAAATGTATCCTATAAAAATGCTAGGTACGGACAGGTATGAATGGGAAAAGCAATACAACAAATCTTTTTTTTCCCTGCTATTTTTAAGTATGTCCTATTCACTGGTCTAGTCTTCCTTGAAGAAATTGCCATGGCACAAACAAAATAGAGGTGAACAGAGTATTTCAGTGATCTATCAGGAATTATCTTTCTTGAGAAGGAAAGGTCATTTTTATTTAAAAAAAAAAAAAAGAGAGAGAGACAAAAAAAAAGGGGGGAGGGGAACCTCTTTCTCTCAAGTCCCTGTCAAGTCCCTAACACTATTTTCAGAATGAATGATCTCTGACTTACACTAAGATACAAACTACTGACACATTTGGATCAAGCATGTATGTGTTTTTAGAACACATATCACTTGAAAACTTGCCATGCTATATTTAGTTAGAAGTAAATATATCAACTGGAACATATGCATGTGGAAACTGTGCTCTTGCTGTGAAAGCTACAGCACCTTGTTAACACAAGTCCAATACAATGAAAACGCACATTCAGAGCTGGGAAGCCAGGGAAGAGTGCAAAGGAGGGACACGAGCATGTTTTAACGGCTGTGATAATTTGCCATGAAAGGATGTTAATGCCATAGCTCCTTGCTGCAGCATGCCATGTGCTGCTGAATTAAATTACTGCCATGCAGTCTGCGAGCGAAGGAATGTGTAAACAGGCCATATATCCTTGCATCAGTTCCACAGAATGTTGCACAACACAAAATGCCTCTCGATGTGTCATTTCCTTCTTGGCTATCTTCCCAGCTCCTGACAGCCAGTCAACAAAAAAAAAGGACTGAAAGATATTTAAAACTGGTCTTCTCAAGAGCACATTCCACCAACCACCAGACATAACCTCCACCAGCGCTTCTGACCCATCCCCCCGCCCCCCTCACCCTTCTTGAAGAAAGGGAAACAGAGAACAGTGGGGTTTTCTTACTGTTATTATTCTCTTAAGTTAAAGATTTTCAACGATGTTTTATATACTGGTAGCCAAGTGATTAATATCTATGACAATCAAATTGCTGCTTGTATTTGCCAACTTGTAAATATCAAAACATGGCATTTACCCATAAATTCTATTCCTTGGGCACTTCGGAGACAGTGAAGAACCCAGGGGAAGTCTGAAAGTCAGGAAGTTAAGGGCTTCTCTACTAATGCTTTGTGCTAAGGACTAAAACCCAGGCCTGCAGCATCTGGGGCATGGCGCAAAGGCTATCAAGGTTTTTTCAAATCATCCTCACAGACTGCAAGAATGTGAATGCAAGAACTGTGTCCAGAAGAATCAAATAATCTTAAAAAATACATCTGCTGTCCCTCTATCCAACATATTTTACATGTACCCTCACCTTATTTCACATGTGACCAATCTCTAAATAAGCATCTTCCTGGGCCGGGCGCGGTGGCTCACACCTATAATCCCAACATTTTGGGAAGCTGAGGCGGGTGAATCACGAGGTCAGGAGTTTGAGACCAGCCTGGCCAACATGGTGAAATCCCGTCTCCACTAAAAATACAAAAAATTAGCCAGGTGTGGTGGCACACACTTGTAATCCCAGCTACTCAGGAGGCTGAGGCAGGAGAATCGCTTGAACCCAGGAGGTGGAGGTTGCAGTGAGCCGAGATCCCGCCACTGCACTCCAGCCTGGGAGACAGAGCAAGACTCCATCTGAAATAAAATAAAATAAAATAAGCATCCTCTTTTGGTAAATAAGCAAAAGTCATGGGCTAGCCTTTGGCATAAAAAGTCTATTCCTTCACCCAACTAAGATGAAAAGTAATGGAGGATAAAAGTGAGCTGCCGCTGACATCAGCTGGAATGAGGAAGAGAAAAATGTCAACCCCTCCATTCTCTCCACCCTTCACCAGGCTGGAAAGCAGTCCCAGAACTAGGTGGAACAGCGTAAGAGAAAAATGAGATGATGTCTTGCCTACACCACCTGTTTCGTTAAGTCTGTTAACTCAAGTTTGTTAAGGTAAAACTTCTGCAATTGGACATGCCTCAAAAATATAGAGAAATAAAACTTCTCTGAACAATTACAGATTTGTTGATGAATTGGGCACAACTGAGAATAAGCAAACAGGAAAAGAAAATAGTTTAGCTGCAGGACCTAAGCCTAACAAGCTGAGTGAAGCAGGATACTAAGGCAAGCCTAGAAATACCAACAGTACCCTATACTTCCAGATAACCTCTCACTAACCTAAGCCCCGGACCCTTACTGAAGCCACACACAAAGACAAGCAGAGAAATGTTGCAGCCATGTACTCTGAGCTTGCAAGAAAGGAGCTAGATCACCGGAGGGAAAAAGGCAGAGCTTCTCCTTTTTCCCACCAGGTCGAGACAGGTGGCTGGCTGATCAGTGGTGAATGCCAGTGCCCTGGCAGGAAGTACACAATTCACAGCTTTGGTATCTCCTTGAGAGTAAATACGGTTTACCTACCTGAGACCCGACACACAAAAATTTTTAGAAACCCACTCACATGTGTCAGGCAGTAGGTTTGCCAAGGTGCCAGCAAGCAAGAATTTCAAAGTTGGATGATACAAAGTATAAAACCTCTAATCTTGGCCAGGCGCAGTGGCTCACGCCTGTAATCCCAGCACTTTGGGAGGCCGAGGCGGGCAGATCACCTGAGGTCAGGAGGTCGATATCAGTCAGCCAACATGGCAAAATCCCGTCTCTACTAAAAATATAAAAATTAGCCAGGCATGGTGGTACACGCCTGTAATCTCAGCTACTTGGGAGGCTGAGGCAGGGTAATTGCTCGAACCTGGAAGATGGAGGTTGCAGTGAGCCTAGATCAAGATCATGCCACTCCATCTCGAAAAAAAATTTTAAAAATTGAAAAAAAAACCTCTAATCTTAACCATCTGAGGATTCATAAGATATTTCTGCTATAGACTTGTCATGTTGCTGGGCAAGGCTCATACTTCTTTTTGTTCAAACATCTAATGTTCTTCTCACTTGAGTAGTGATCTGCTAATACCAAGCACCACAAGGGAATACCCACCACTAATTCATCTGATATTTACCAAATCTGTTCAATTCAGAATGACACTACGATTAGACTAGTAAATTTGGAGTAATTTTCTTTGAATGTCCCCTAGATTGAAAAAGCCAAGAGTCCTTTCAGAAGATGGCACCTTGAAAAGAATTATTTTTCCTGTTGTGACAATGACAACTGCCAGCTAAGCACTTATGTAAGTTGATGACATTGGTGTCATGAACCACATCCCCCAACATTCACACCATTGGTGGTTTTTTTCCCTTAAATCCAGGCTGCACCTGTGTCTTGCTTCAACCAATCAAATCTAGAGGAAGCAATTCCATGCCAGTTCTGAGCCTAATCCTTAAGAAGGCCCAACATCCTTGGGTGCAGTGGCTCACACCTATAATTCCAGCTGCTCAGGAGGCCAAAGCAGGAGGATCACTTGAGGCCAGGAGTTCAAGACCAGCCTAGGAAACATAGTGAGACCCCATCTCTACAAAAAATGTAAACATTAGCCAGGTATAGTGGCACTTACTTGTAGTCCCAGCTACTCAGGAGGCTGAGGTGAGAGGATGGATCACTTGAGCCCAGGAGTT
This sequence comes from Pan paniscus, assembly GCF_029289425.2. Lineage (NCBI taxonomy): Eukaryota > Metazoa > Chordata > Mammalia > Primates > Hominidae > Pan > Pan paniscus. The sequence continues at coordinate 59,937,557 of NC_073254.2, read as the reverse complement.
TGAGGTTGGAGTTAGCTAAGATCATGGCACTGTACTCCAGCCTGGATGACAGGGCAAGACCTCATCTCAAAAAAAAAAAAAAAAAAAGCAAGGCCTGAGAACTCTCACTTTTGTACCTCAGGGAGCCCTGAGCTGCCGCCATGTGAGAAGTCAGACTCAGCGGGAAAGACCACATGGAGAGGCCACGTGGAGAGGAAGAGGATCCAGGATTATATGGAAAGAGATGCAGTGGGGCCTGTTGCATCATTCCAGCTGAGCCCAACCTGCAGCCATCCCACCAAGGCTTCAGACACATAAATGAAGCATGTGGGATGTTCCAGCACCAGCCACTATCTGATTGCAGCTACATGATAGACCCCAAGCCTGACAGATAGAAAAACCATCCAGATGAACCCCAATCAACCCACAGAATCATAAGAAATAATAAACTGGATGTTATATTCGAGGGTAGTTTATTATTTAGTAATAGACAACTAAAAAATACAGCAAGAGAATTTAAAGTATCCTATGTAAGCTTATTTACTTTTTCCATCCTCTGCACAACAAATAATACCTTCTCCCATCAGTCCTCTTCCCTAACTCTGAACCACTTCTATACAATATGATGTTGCTAACCAAGTTTTCACATTTCTGTAGAAATTATTTAAATCAGACTGGAGGTGGAACCAAGTCCACAGATGGAACAAGGGATCCTAATAGAAACCGATGTTTCAAAGAGCTAGGTATCTAAATGCATTACTATTGCTGCTGCTGCTACACCACTTCTCTGGCTGACAGTTGTTCTTCAGAGCTAGCTTGCCAACAGAAGGTCAAAATGCCTTGCCTAAACACAAGACTTACAAATTTGGGATCTTAAGTATGATGTCATGTCTTAAAATGATAAGCTGGCAAAGAAAATAAATGGCATTTTGTAAAGATGTGTACCATTTTCATGTTTACGCTACTTAAGATGAAGGTTCTAATAAGTCATCGGCTATGTTCCTTTAAAGGGAAGTTTTATAACCGAGATGAATCACAACTGCAAAAGATCAAAGTTAAAAAACATCAATGATGCCATAGGGTACTTTTTAATCTTGTAATGAGTGATGATCATGTGCTCTTATGAAGTTAGTCCAACTGCCAACGCCAGATGTGTATATTAAGAAAAGAAGTTGTTTGTGATGTGACAGCACTGGTTCAGCTGCCAGAGACAGAAAACATAGAAGGATGAAACCTTTTGGATTTTTGAGTGAAAAGCAAGTCTTGGCAGATGCGTTGATAGGCAAGGCCTCACAGTGGGGTACTAGTGCCATAGCATCTGCTCTTGGACTTTGCTGCAAACAAATTAAATTTATCATCAGTTCTGCACAGCTTTCCCTGAGCAGCATGAATATCTGCTCAGGCATAATTTATAATACTTATTAGTGTCATTTACTAATGAGCAAAAATTAGTAAAGCCATCTGCAGGGGGAAAAAAGTAATATACTAGAGAACAGAATCTATAGATGGTATCTGTTTCCTAGAGGCATACCATAAGCAAAACTCTACAGCCAACCTCTGACACTAAAGAAAATTGATGTAATAATAGCTGACACTTAATGAACACTTACTACATGACAGTCACTGTGCTACCCATTTTACATACATTACAATATTTAACATTCTTGTAGCAACTGATGAGGAAGGTATTATCATTCTCACATAAAAGATGAGAAAACCAAGGCAAAGAGAAGTTAGGTAACTTGCCTGCCTCCATACAGTTAATAAATGATGGAGTTGGGATTTCGATCCAAGCAGTCCAACATAAAGACCCAACCAGTTAACCCAGAATTTGTCCTTGTTCAAACAGCTGAGCTACCAGAAGCAGGCTTTTCAATATATATTCAGATCTTTAGAGGAAGGAGTGAAATTCCAACAATAGGAACCGATAGTACAAAATCCTCAACTTCAAGCCACTATAAGTGATAAACAGAAGTATACTACTTTTATGACTAATAACCACTAATTAAGGAATTATAATTTGGGGGAGAGGAGGCTAAACAATTGCATATAAATTGTTCCACTCCCCCTGCCCCAACACTGCCCCCAGGAAAGCCTTTTACTAAAGCCCTTCTCTGTTAAGGATCAATAAAATAAGCCACTTTGCATAAGCAAGGGTTGACAAACTACAACTTGGCCCACCAATTATTTTTATAAGTAAAATTTTAGTGGAATACAGATCGAGTATCCTTAATCTGAAAATCCGAAATGCTCCAAAATCTGAAAGTTTTGAGCACCAATATGATGCCACAAGTAGAAAATTCCACACATAAGTACATAACACAAACTTTGTTTCTTCCACGAAATTATTTACATATTGTATAAAATTATCTTCAAACTGTGTGCATAAGGTGTATATGAAACATACATGAATTTCATGTTTAGATTTGGGTCTCATCCCCAAGATATCTCATTATATACGCAAATATTCCAAAAATTAAAAAAAAAATTGAAATCCAAAACACTTCTGGTCCCAAGCATTTTGGATAAGGGATACTCAACCTGTATAGCCATGACCATGAATGTATGTATTTGCTTATGCTGCTTTTGAGCTACAATGGCAGAGTTGAGTGGTTGTGACAAAGACCACCATACGGCCCACAGAGTTTAAAGGATTTGCTATCTGGCACTCTGTAGAAAACGTGTGCCAGTCTGTGTTCTAGAGGATCTCCCATTTAACATTATATGCACCAACTAATCAAACTCCTATTATACTCACTGTTTAAGAAAATTGGAAATATTGTGCATTTCCCACACCTGGGAGTGTCAAAATTAAAGAACCATATTGAGAAGAGTGGTATGCTACAAATATTCAATGCCCAGGATGGCCAAGAGCAGGGAGGAAAAAAATAATCCAGCACAGAATCCAGGTTGTAGGATTCAGCTGTCGCTCAAAGCAGACCCATGCTTCTCTCCAGACACTGACTTCGTCAAGTCACCCTATGATGTCAGAAAAATGACCCCGCATTTTCACCGATATTTTCAGTTAATAAGAAATGTTACTCAGGCTTATCTAGGGCAGGTGGTCTACCACTTGCAGATCTGTATCTGCTTCCACCGCCCACCCTGGGCACCACACAAAGCTTGAACTCAGGTCCCACGTATACCACCTGGCCCCTCTACTCCTAACTCTCACTGCTTTCAGAGCACTTCTCTGCCTTTACAAGGCAATTCTCTGCCTTTATAAATTAGTCTATTGACTAATTTGGACAAAAACCTCTCTGAAATAAGGTACTGCTATGCACACTTGAAACAGAAGTGACTTTTCCAAAGCTACCCTGCCTTCTCACTTATTGTCATATGGTTCAGAACAGGGAGCACCTATCCTTCCCTCTTTCCTCTCCCAGCCATCAACTTTTGAGCATCAACTCTTGTGTGTATGTACACATATACACACACAAACATACACACACACATACACACACACACACACGCACACAAACACACGCAAATGGTTTTTCCAAGAACTGAGAAAAGCAGCTGAGATCAGCAGGAAATATCTTTAAGAGATAAGTATTAGCGGTGCTACATTTTAAAAACCAACTATCCTGCTATGTGCATTACTAAAATGGACGTCCTGCCTTTTCAGGAATTCCGGGGCTAGTCTGACCAAAAGTTAGAAGACATCTTCCATCATAAGGCATCATCCCCAACTTATGGCTATCCAGAAAAGGCAGGCAAAGCCCCAAACCAGGCAAAGCTCTATTCACCTGCACTCCATAACCACTAGCCCTTAGGACTAGAGACTTGGTGCTTACACACATGTGTACAGCAATCACCTAACAGGACATTCCCAAACTGAACAGACAGGGCCAGCACTGACTCAACATTATGAACCTGGAAGAATGCCATACACATGAAAGGAGAAGAAAACAAAAACCTCAAAGACTTGCTTTTGAGGCAGGAAACCTCCCTAGCTCAGGCAAGCAGTCAGCCTTTGTGAAAAGAGACAGCAGCAAAAGGGACGGGACCCACCATATGCTCCCACTGCTAGGAAGGTATGCTGCTTGGGTAGAGGCAAAACTTTATGAGACCTTTTCTCTCATTTTAGGGGAAGAAAAGATATGCCACTCTCATGGTCTACGCAGGTTGATTGTTATAGAACAAGTACTTCTGCCAGCTATGCCTCCACCACAAACCAAATTGACCTCCCTAAATGCAGTGGTTAGGATTCCAATGTATTCACTCAGCAAAGGCAGAGTTCTATATGATGTTTCCATTGGCACACAATTGTTAATGGTTTATATATCAAATAATCTTTAATCTCTAAATATATTCAAATACCGCTATGCTGAGTTTGTTCAAAGCAGTTTTTGGTGGGGGTGGGGGAAGCAAACCTCGGTCATTTTAGATTTAGAAGGAACAAACATATTGGCCCAAATAGATTATGTGCACTACCTGAAACTGATTGCCGGTGAAACCTTCTGGATGTCCAGACAGACAAATAAACCAAGATGGATTTAAACGTGGTTTGACTCTATCTGTTAAAAGAAAACTACCTATAACAATTACTAGAGCATGACCAAACAACAGTGTTGTAACAATCAAGCAAGTTATCATTTGCAAATAAATTCTTTGTAATTAAGCAGTGTGCTCTTCATAAAGGGAATTGAGTGGGCGAGTTAAAAAGCTAAAACACATTCTTAGGCCATGGGAAACATATGCCAGTGCTTTTTGACTAAGCTCAAGATTTTTAAGTTTGCTCTTTTCTTCCTCAGCTCTCATGGGTCTATTCTGCCCCATTATGTTCAGTACATGAGCAAAATTTCTTAGCAAATAGTTAACAGTGACTGAATAATTATTCACTCATTTCCCAAAGCTACGGAGGCCTTAGTGATTGTGTGGCAAAGGTTAAAACCGTAGTTTTATTTTCTACTAACTCTGAAGTTTGACTAACTCTCCCTCACTAAAAAAAATATATGCAGATAGCAAAGTCCACAAAGACACTATGGACATGAAAGTGACACTAACTCATTTGGAATAAATTCCTCATAGGGTCTCTGGAAACTCTATTACTTTCTTCAATAAAAAGGGGAGTACTTACTTCTGGGTTCCCGAGGTCCATCTACTGTAACTTTAATTGCTCTGTGATAGGTAGCTACTTGGGGAGGATTTGTGAAGACGGTTATGGTCAAGGTGAAACTCTTGCCTGCAGATATAAAAGGGGAAAATATACAGTGAATATTAAAAAACAGTGTTGATGATTACACAGCAGCATAGATTTCCAAATTGCATTTAAGCATCTCTAAGGAGGCAATGAAACAAAGACAAGAGGCAGGACTCCTTCTTCTAAATTGGAAACCCTCCGATGACCACTTTAGGACATTTCCAAATTTGCTTAGAGTCAAGATCATCGTCCTCATTGTAGTGCTACACAGGAAGACTCCAATTCCAAAAAAGCTCCTCAGTAGCAACAGTTGTAATGAAAACAAAACCCTGGTCCACTTGAGGAAGGTTCTTTTTCTTTCAGTTTTCTCCAACATCAGGAACACATCCAAGCACAGACAATTTTAGAAGTCTTTATTTAGGGTTGGGTCATGACCTCACGAGAGAACAATAGTAAATCATTGTTGATTATGTTATTTACTTCACATAGCTTTAGCATTTCATTTGCTTAGCTGCACTACAATAAGAAGATAAAAGAGGAAAGCTCTTATGGGAATCATTTTAACAGGAGCCAGTGTCTCCTGTCCTGGCCTTAATGTGCCTGTGGTATGATGATTTCATCATTACTGGAACAAAGTTTTTCTCCTCCCTGTCCACCCCTCCCCTAACATACATCCTTGCTGTTAAATCTTGAAATAACTCCCTGACAGTGACTTACTTTTTGCTAAATGAACATGACATCTCTCAGTATAAACTCAAATTTTGCTTTTAGCAGAAGGTGTGCTTCATTGAAATATTACATCTGATGCTTCAAATTAATGAGCTAAAAGCGATGAATAAGAAGGGGAAAAGAGACAGGGAAAAGTTTGGTAGCATATTTGGATGTCTGTTTTCTCCAGAAGAAGATACCATTCTCTGTTGCACAGACTTACTAACAGTTGTAATCAGTTAGATTTGCAACGGTTAATCATGTCAGATAGTCAAAACTGCAAACTGTTACAAGACAGGAAGAGGTGGGCGTGAAACAGTGACTCAATAAAACATTCAGCAATCTCAGGCCAGAGTACTCATTTAGTCTACTCCTGTAACAGACCTTTAAAAAGCTCATTTTGTTTTGCTTTGTTTTTTGGTCAGAGATTCTTTTTCCCTTACTGAAAACTGAGAGTATTAAACCAAAACACAAATCTTTGACAATATGTACCAATGCAAAGTTTAATGCAGTCTTTTCAAAGCTTAATATGGAACAGGTTATATACAAGGCTTAATGGAGAACAGGTCTTTGGCTGTCAAGTCTAGTGAATGGGTTTTCTTTTCAACCTAGACCATGTAAGTTCCTAAAATCTGTTTAAGACGCACATCATTTGTTACTGAGTATAAATAGTTTTAAGTCTCCTTGGCTATACTTTTCCATAGCCAAGGGGAAAAAAACAGGAAAGAAAAGACAGGAATGGGGTGGGTGCAGTTTGAATAGGGAAAGGTGAATAACAATTAGAAACGTATTAAGTGCCACTTCATACACATTATCTCAATTAATCCTCCCCACTTAGATCTCTCACCCCCATTGCACAAATAAGGAGGCTGAAGCCTCAAGAGACTTAGTAATTTACCCAAGTTCATACAACTAATAAATGAAAAAATGAGGATCTGAACCTCATTTTTCAGACCCTATAATTAATGCTCTTTTTTTTTTTAAATATTCTGTCACTTGGCCACTTCCTTAAGTGGCTTGATCACTTGCCATTTAAAAAAATTAATAAATAATTTATTTCTAGATGCGTCCCAATCAGCTCTATGTGCCCAAGAAACAGTAAACATAAATGGACTAATGCAATATCTCAGGATGATGAAAGCATCTACTTTTAAAGTGTCATTGATATATTTTATCCACTATATTGGCTATTACACGGATTTAAATAATTTATAATTGGTTAGCAAAGAGAGGCTTTATTATAAACATTAAGACTAACCAGAAGAATAAACCAGCCAGGAGTCTAAACTAGTTACAGAAAACTAAAAGCCTACAGAATTAGAAACCAGAAACTTGAATAGGAAGCCACTGGGTCCAAGTTAGAACCTCAAAACAATGGAAAGATCGCAAAAAGTAACAGAGCTGAATCTCTAGATTGAAAGTTAATTTACACTAAAACATTTTAAAGTGCCATTTTGGGGTCAGATTAGTGGTCTATGGGCCCAGGATTGCCTTTCTAACAGTGGCTCCCATGGCTGTGTTTCAGAGTCAGTTTTCATCTATGGCACTCATCTTAATAAATTAAGGATATATACAGATCTCAGTTAACCTTAATGTCTTTAAATAACCTGGTAGAAAGATTGTCGGCTGGGCGCGGTGGCTCACGCCTGTAATCCCAACACTTTGGGAGGTGGAGGAGGGCAGATCACCTGAGGTCAGGAGTTCAAGACTAGCCTGGCCAACCTGGTGAAACCCTGTCTCTACTAAAAATATAAAAATTAGCTGGGCGTGGTGACGCACGCCTGTAATCCCAGCTACTCAAGAGGCTGAGGCACAAGAATCACTTGAACTCAGGAGGCGGAGGTTATAGTGAGCCGAGATGGTGCCACTGCACTCCAGCCTGGGTGGCAGAGTGAGACTCCATCTCAAAAAAGAAAAAAAGATAAAATAGATTGTCCATAAATTTATTTAAACCAGTTTTGGTAACAGTTCTACTTGAGACCTTTACAACTTACTTAGGATATTAAAAGTCATCTATGCTTCCCCTAAATTCAGGGCGACGCCTCATGTAGGAACAAAAGGCAAAAATTAAATTCACCCTTCAAGTATAAAGCACTTAAATTTTCAGAGTAGAATGAGTTCTCTATAAAAAACTGCTTTTAAAAAGAGATGGGTTTGGGGGAGGAAACAAGTAGTTAAGTATAACTATGATCTGCCAAAATCAGACCCTAAGGATCAAGATGTAATTAACAACTACAGCAAAAGTGAATGAGGCTCCTTCTGCTTCTTATTGCCCCTTCAGAAGAAATATGTATGCAATGTTGAAGAAATTTTCAGAAATTACCAACCAATTTAGTAATTGGTTCTTCATCCTATAATAATAATGCACCTCTTAAGTCAAATGTTTATGTGGGCATTCATGATTTCCTTAAATTAATTTTTTTTCAAAAATCCCCTTTTTATCACTTTCCATAAGTGATAAAATACAGCCTGTTATTTTAAAATGTAGGCTCTCAAATAGGGAGCTAGCAGTCAGTAGATAACTAATTGTGTCATCCATGGCTTCATCAGGAAAAAGAAAGCATACCAAAAAAAAATTTAAGGACCAAAATCATTTTAAACACTTCTCTTTAAAAGATTAAGGATAAAAAAAAAGGAAAAACCATGAAAAACCTTAAGCCTCTCCTAACTTAATGCAAGTTCCACTGATGCTCTACTTTTATTCTAGCACTTTCAAAAGTTGTGGTCATAAGATGACCCATAAAGTCAAAGTCAGTAGTGACATGACTCCTTTATAATCTATGATTGTTTTTCAGTTTCTGAGAGTTTATGTTTCTACCAGTGGAAAGAAAAAAAAAAGTGTAATATTTGAGGAATTTTTTTTTATGACACTACTGAAAATAGAAATATTTAAAGCCGGGAAAGAAAATACAATGGTAGCAGCATGTTGATCCAGACTTAATAGCTTAAGAGAAATGTAGAAGTGTGAAAATCAAAGAGGAAGCTGGAAGAGTCTGTTATAAAGCAGGTCAGGTACAAAGGGTACAAAGGCAGGTTAAAGGGTTTCCTGCCACTGAAAAACTGACCCATTTTTTTTTCAGAGTGTGATCTGTTATCAGTGTTCTCTGTCTTTTTTTCCTCTTCATCTCAGCTTGATATTACTGTTTCCTTTCATACAATGTTAATGCAGTGATATAAAAATATATTATTAGTGATAAATCAATTTTTCTTTCTCTCTCCACCCACTCCCCCTACCCCCCATCTAAGTCTTGAAGACAAGTCTGGACCAATTTCTCCATCCTGCCTCTGGCAGCAGACTGTAGCATTTCAGATCCTCCACCAAGTCCCGGCTGCTTCAAAGGAAAAATCCTACTTTCTTCAGTTAAGATCATAAGAAATATAGGGGGAGGGGGTCAGCTCTGTTTGGACATAATTACACTTCATCAAAAGAAGCTTTCTTCATCTTCCATGCGTGAAAAGTCTGCAAGCAGTTAAGTCTGTCTTTTTTTTTAAATATAAAAATTGCTATTTGGGAAACCAGCCAAAACTCAGAAAGCCAATATAGTAAAACAGTGCACACCCTTTGTTTCTCTTTGAAGTTTCTTAAATAAATATGTTGAGGGTTTACAAAGTACACTATCACTTTGCCATACTTTCTACTTAAATTGATCAGAAAAAAGTTATGCAGCATCTATATAATACAAAAGTAAGATAAATGAAAACACTAGTTTGAATCTGTAATGTAAAATTAAGCATGGCACCCAATCCTTTAAAAACTAAAATTCATTACTCTAGTTAAAAAAAAAAAGTATTATTACATAAGAAGAAAGATGCAATTCAGAGCATACAGGTAAATCATCATGTTCACATTTTTCTTGATTCTAACTAGAAAAAAAGGAAAACTTTAATTGCATAGTGGACCTGCATAAGTAGATGAGAAAAAGGAAGAATGAATACACACACACACATACTCCAAACCTCATCAGTCAATAGTGATATAGGATGTGTCTTTTTTTCCTCTTTTTATGAAAGTTAACTAAACCTGATGCAGAGATAACTCCCTGAGTTTTGATTCTACCGGAGGCTGTGAGCCTCATTTTATTTCAAACAACCTGTCAGTGACAGTATCTCATTAGCATGAATCATTTTTTTTAAGTTAAAAAGTACAACTTCTTGGCCCTGTTCCTAGAAAGTAAACTAACACTACTCATCGGAAACAGCCTTGCTTGAATTTCCCTTATCAAGTTTTTACAATGGTAATAATTTGACATCTGATCCAAACTAAAGAGCAATTATTAGACATGGTTTAAAAAGTGGTGCTCCTCATTTCCTATTCAAACCTGGGTTGCAATGATTCCATAAGGCTTTATTTCACCTCAGTTCTAAAGTGGTCTATTTTCTTTCTTCTTATCAAAATACTTAAAATGGAAATATTAGATTCAGTTAAGTAAATAAATAAGCATAATGCTTCTAATAGTGAGTAACTAGTAAAAGTCTTTCTGTAGAATAAGTAAATAAAAGCCAAAATATTGGCCTCCTTAAAGACTTTTTTAAAAAACATTAACCTCATTTATCAAACAGTTACAAAAACCCTAAAAGGGATAATTTTCTATTTAAGGATCTCTAATTTTTGAATATGGATTCAGATGATGGGAATCCTTACATAGTATGGAACTATTAATATTAGAGTACTAATCATTCATCTGTCTAGGCAACCTTACACAGTCACTCTAACATAAGTAATACATTATTCACTTATTCAAATGAAAAGCCTTATGTTAAAAAAAACCATGGTTTTTAATAAATTCTTACTATGAGAGTAAATTAAATCATATAGAGGTAACCTGTGATAAGTGAAGAGCATTATGCCAGCTGTCCTTGCTACAACTTAGACCAAAATTGATATTACCAGGAAATTGATCCAACATATCCATTTTTCTTTCCCCTTTACCACTCAATTTACTCAGTTATTTGACTCCTCATAATTCAGAAGTTGATCCTCCAACTGTTCTTTTCTCTACCTTATATGCTCACACCCAGTGAAATTAGGAGCTAGTTTTTCTGAAAACATTGTTTGAATTTTCAATATCATAAAATAAATGAAAAAGGCCTGAGTACTCAGAAAAACACTCAACTTCATCTGGATATATTTAAATCAAATCTTCAGTAATTCTATTCAGAAAAAGAAGGTGCTGATTTATATACAGACTAGTCTACATTTCATCAAAGGAGCCTAATGTGCTTATTCTATTATCAGTATCAAAAGTCAGAGACCTACCTCGTCCACTCCGGCCCACAAATCTTAGATCGTTGAACCTTGCTACTTGGTTTTTCATAACAGCAGAGGCATTCCGGAGCTCAGCAGAATAATTTTCATCGTTACCTGCCATGACAGTAACCACAGTCCCATCTGGTACCTCTCCGAGGGCTACCACCTACATAAAACAGGAAACACAGCAGCAATAATGGCACATCAGAAAGGCTTACAAACAGAATATATTCTCATTGCAAATGATGTGTCTTATCAGGACTTAGTGTTCTAGTCCAGTCCAGTAATGGCCGACAGGAATGAAGCATCTGTGTATGGGTTGTGATGCCACTTCAAACAGACCAATGTTTCAGGGTCCACCCATTTCAAAGGCAGGCAAAAAACTTCCTTCATTTGTTGTTGGATTCTTCACAGAAAATATGTACATTTTTATTAAATCCCCATGTTAAGCTGTCCATAGGAATTATGCCACAGAAGGAAGAGGGATGCCCCATCTGCAGATTGCATCATACAGATCAAGGCACCACCTGTCTGCAGGCTTTCTCTCAGGGAGAGCCCTGAGGTGTGGTCTTATCCCATCACAGGCTAAAAAATATCAAGTCTGGTCAACTTTATGGGAGAAGATTTTTAAGTGAAACCCTGGGGCTCCTCACTACATAGAGCCTAGATATCGTGTGTTCTGTTTTATCTCCTTACTTTGGACTAGCACTTCAGCTTTTAATAACAGTATATTTACTGAAAACCACGCTGCGGTGGGACCCAGTGTGATATCCGAAGTCATCAAGAAACTGAAGGTGAAAATAATTGATGATAAATAAGAAAAAAACAATATATACCCTTAGCCTCAGTTCTATTATGTCTTGTGTCCCATCTGCCATCCTGGAATGACATACTTGACTGCTTAATCTTCAACAGTTAATCTGAAGCAAATTAACTCAATCAAGAAAAGATCTAGATTAATCCATCTTTGGAACTAACAAACATTTTCTCTGCTCCAAGACTAGAGATAACACTTTAACCTGAGTCAGCTAACTTGCAAATGTGTGCCTTTGATTAACACAGAGCCCAGTAAGGAGATGCTGGTGCAGATCCTTCACTGTCATATATGAAACACTCCTCCTAATCCATTGCCAAGATCCTGCCCCTTGGTAACAATCCTCTCTCTCAACGAACTTCCAGGACTCTATATTCAGATTATTTCCATGTCTTCCTCATTCAGCTTCCAGATACCCTCATGGTAACTCAGCAATGACCGCAGCTAAAGTAGCCCACAACTGTCTGATAATAACACCCCTGTGTGCTTGCCTGTCTGGTGAACCTCCCACTTATCTTTTTCTCCTTCTAGTGCTACTCCCTCCTTTGTCAAGATTTCCATAAGACAAACCTAAGCATTTAATTCCATGTTCCCAATACAATTGGCATATTACAGTAGATTTCTTACAGTGTGATAATACACACTATACCTATATTTTAGGGCTGAATTTCCCCCATCCATGAACCCTACTGCAACACGCCTTCACTATGTCCTCTCCTCCAGCCAGGAAAACAATCAAACAAAAAACTTGTCAATATTTTTGTCACCCTTACTTTTCTCTTAGGCTGTTTCTCAGTTCCATTCCTTCCATTTAGTACTGTGTTATTCAGTTCAAAATCAATAAAGCCTTCCTTAAATTACAGGCCCCACTTTCCCCAGCCTCCCACTGTACTCAAGTGATCCTCATTTCAACGTACATATATTAATATTAATGGTCTATGACTACTTTAAATATACCAGGCCAAAGCTGATGGACTCACTCCTAGGAGTCCAGATTATATGAGTTAGGAAACTACACGAGAGAAGGGCCTTCATCTCATCTGTCTTGTTCACCACTTATCAACCCTGCTCCCAAAAGTGTCCAGCACATGGTAAGTGTTTGATTAATTTTTTTTTTTTTTTTTTGAGATGGAGTCTTACTCTATCACCCAGGCTACAGTGCAGTGGCACGATCTCGGCTCACTGCAACCTCCACCTCCCAGGTTCAAGTGATTCTCCTGCCTCAGCCTCCCGAGTAGCTGGGATTACAGGTGTGCACCACTACACCTGGCTAATTTTTGTATTTTTAGTAGAGAAGGGGTTTCACCATGTTGGCCAGGCTGGTCTTGAACCCCTGACCTCAGGTGATCCGCCCGCCTCAGCCTCCCAAAATGCTGGGATTACAGGCGTGAGCCACCGAGCCCAGCGAGGTAAACATTTTTGAAATAAATGAAAGAGCTCCATAAAGAGCCCCACTTCGCAGAGACAGAAGTCTGTGGGGCTACCCACTAAAACTCTGAGGGGGCCAGTTAATGTTGAGTCAGCACCCCTTGCTAACAGCAATGTGCCCTTGCCCCCAGCTCGTTTTCTGACATTGTTTTCATCCCAGAGGAGACGGAACCATGCTGCCTCCCTTTCCCTGGAGTATATAGTTATTCTCAATATGAGAAGTCTCCTGGGTCAAAAGTAAAATCCCTTGAAAATAAGACTTCCTCTCTGTACACGTCATCTCATATCTCAAGCGGCTACTGAATACAGGTAATGCTGTACTCCTGATGGAGGCAATGTGCTTTTCAATTTTTCAAATTCACCATGCCAAAAATGTGAACATTTGAAAATACTGCAATAATTGACTACATTTGCCAGGATTCATCTGAATGTTTGACATTTTGTACACTCAGCATATTGTATTTTAACACCTGCTGCGTGGCTTTCTATGTCAAAGTAAATATGGACCCAGTAAGCATATTAATAAAGGCAGGAGAAAAGTTATACTGTTTAGAAGAGAATGAATATACCAAAATCAAGAGGCTCCACTTTTTCCCCACTTCTGCTACATATCTGCTATGACCTCACACAAAATAACTTCATCTCCAGGAACCACAGTTTTCCAATATGAATTGGAAAGTCTGCAAAATGTAGAAGATACTATATAAGTATAGAGTGTAATTATAATGATGTGCTTTTTGTAAGATGAGGAGGGTAACACAGTGTTCTGTTCCAAATCTGCTGTCTGTTAAACATAGGCTTTTACTTATAAGCATTCTTAAAGGGTTCAACTGAGTACGTACTTCCTCACTTCATGTTCTGAGATGTTCTTTGATGTTGTTGAGAGATACAGGATGACTGCTGGTGGATTTCACTCAAGTCTGGCTACATTTCCGAAAAAAAAAAAAAAAGCAATCTGCCCCAATATAAAGGTTTTCAAGAGCTCTGGGACATTATTATTTTACTGCATATTTTTAACATAATGGATTTTTTTTTAGTTAGAAGAAATGGAAAATTGATTCAATATGGGAAAATATGAAAGAAAAGATCCCTAAGAGTGAAATACATACATCCATTTTACTGTGCTTAAGCAGTATAATAATGACCATATTCAATATTAGTGTGTTTTACGTATCACATTTTACAAAACAAATAAATAATCACAAGTTGTGTGAGCCTTCTATGAGGCTGAGAGCAAGACCTGAAAAAAAATGCTAATGCAATGTAGCGACAATCTTTCCTGTTAAAGCTGAACTCAAGTTTAATGGCTAAATATATTGGGTTTTTTTCTGCTATTCACTCTACCAAATCAGATTGCCCGATGTTTTTCTGAGGGGGAGAAAAGGTTGGGAGTTGGGGGAAGTACTGTATTTGACTTTATATCAATCAGAAGTATAATTATATGTTTGAGAGGTTTTTTCTTTAAGTAGATCTCTGAAGCTAAAAAGTTTCCCTTGGAGATTCTCAACTGTGTTTATCTAAAAGAAAACCAAAAGAATCAAGAAATTTTTACACATTTCATCTGTACCAAAACCAAGCAATGGAAAAACATTTGAAGGGGTAAAGCGCAGTCAAAACTCACTCTTTAACTAGTTAGGAATAAGCACAAATTAAAATTTGCTTCCATCCTACCCAATACAAAAGTACTGCTCTGCAAAGAATAATTTGTGATGATCTTAACAATTACATTTCTAGGTGTTTTTAAAATATAAAATCTACAAATTCAAGAAACTCCATGAGAAAAGGAGAAGTAATTTTCTGTCCTGACATTTCAGAATAGAGAAAGACGTTCCTTTATTTAGCGCACCTCACCATAACTAGCACTTAAATCACATGATATGTGGCTTGCACAAAATAAAGTAGAAGGATATTTAACTGTAGTAATGCTATTGAAATTTTGTATGAGACTCCTTATGACTAAATCTGTGAATCACTAAAAGAAGAGGAATGGAGAATTAACTCAAACCCTTAAAACAGTTTCTCATCTTTTTATATGGAAATTAAAATTGCCTATGACATTTCCATGGACAGAAGTTTAGTCTTAACTCATCAATTACTCTTATAGGCCAAAATAATTCAGGATATTGTACTTGCGGTATAATTGAAATATAATTATTTTTCAAGATAAAATCTGATCAAATCTTTCTTTGCAATAAAAAGAGAAGTGAGTCTAATTGCAAAAAGCAAAAATGTTATTCCTATCACAATTACTTAAAGATAATTTCAAATACAGTATCAAAACATTTCAACAAATACTACAGTTAATATTTTGAATTTATCCTAGAACTTAGAAAAAGCCCATTGAATTTTAGAGAAAAAACACAATATATCATTTCATAATTTTAAAAATATATATGTCAAAGATAAATTTTGATAAAAATTATTTCAATTTAAAGCAGCAATTTGTGGGCCATGTATCATGGTGGTTTAGATCATCTAACAATAGATATTCTGGAATTTTGAAAGGATACAAACAATAATGCCAAAGAGGAAAAAATAATGAAAGATATCTACCATACCTATTTTCAAATATTTAATAGAAGTTTTCTAAAAAATTTTATAAGTATTTATTTTCCACCTGAAATTCTTTGTTCCAACTTCCTTACTTAGAAGTTTTATATATTCAGTCCCAAAATATTTAACTTTAAATAAGTTTTCTTGAATTCAAAGGCATAACACAAAAATGTGTCTGTCTTCACACAACTTGAAATCTATTGATTTACATAATTTTGCATAATAATTTATATTACGGTTAATAAGGATTTAACAGGCTTAACAACCTATTTTCCCTAGTTTAGATACAATGAGATTCAAAAAATATAAACATAAAATCTGATCATTAACTATGTAAGAAAAATACTACTCACTGGTATCAAGTATTTACTAGTTCTATATTTGTTTTCGAAGAGAGAAAAATGGCTAGTGATGCCAAAAATTTATTTTCAAACAGAAATTGCTCCGTCATTTTGAAACCCCTCCTTTTGACAAGCACTGAAAGGTATTATTACATATACAGAATTAACTATGAGTGCTAGATTATATATCTAAAAATGTGTTTTCTTTCTTTAACACTGCCAGAAAAACATATGATACTGATAAATATATATAGTCCAGTGTTCTCTAACTTAAAACAGCAGAATAGGCTTGAACTACTTTTAGTTTTAAAATATACATCTGGACTTAAAATTTCTGCATAGTGTTTCAGCTTGAAGCTATTTAAGGCAACTAAGTTACGAACCCTGAACACCAGGCTTCACAGTGGAAATGCTGACAGACCCCTAACTAAAAGGGTGCTACTGGATGCATGGTTGACACGCTCTCTCCACCGTTACCTGACCATCAGCTAATAAGCTGAATTTGCAAATTACTTCTTTGTCACTAGAATTATCTAGGATAGAAAGGGTCTGGGATCCTCTAATAGTATGCCCTAACTATTTTAAGGTTTCAGTGAGATACACCTGAAAATGTTAAAAATATTTATTTCCGTTTCCTTGACACCTGGGGGGACCGAACATTTCAAAACTGCAGAACTTTGTTAAAAATACAATGTTAATAAACAACTTTATATAAAGTATACCAGTTGTTTTTGCATTTTTACATGTAAAAATAAATAAATTTTATATCATCTCGAAACAAGAGTAGATGAACAACGCTAATACATTCTTAATGAAATAGATTGACAATATCGTGTTTAAACACGAGTTTAAACTGACATTTCAAAACAGTCTATTGAATTCATTTCTGATTCTCTGCGGTGTCAAGCTCAGTGTGACAGATACAAAATACGGGCTCAATAAATATTGTATTGATTTGAATATCAGACTTCACAACAAATAAGTTGTGTGTGTGTGTGTATGTGTGTGTTTAAATCCATTTACCTATCTGCTATTGACCTGACAACCACTATAATCTATTTTTTACATAGCTCTAAATATCATGGCCAAATTGCTGTCACCACTTTTAAAAGGGAGACTTCTTCATATTATTTCTTCATTGCAGATGTATTTGATTATATTGTAAGAGTATAGAAAGTCTAGTGCTCTCAGGCTTTTATTCCAAAAGTAGGGTAAAGAGAGGTTGTCACAATCTGGATGTTCCAAACATCCATACATTTTTTCTCAACAGAGTATTTTCTATACTGAGTAGATCTTAGCTATCACCCACTTTTTGAATTGTTTAACACAGGTATGTTGATAGAAAGACATTGACAGTCAGGTTTTAGGTTAACTCAATTCATTATTCAATTGATATGAATTAAAATAGTCAATTTAATATGGTCTTGTTACCTACGGTCTGTTTACTGCTTAAGATACAAAAATGTACTCTGTGTAATTAACAAGTTGATTAATAACAAAGAGCAAAATTTATTTTCAAAATAATTTTTAAAGGGTGGTAGTGAAAAATCTTAGATGACAGCCAAAATATCTGAGACTAGCTCAAGCTAAAGTGCAAAAAACAACCTTTCCATCCAAAATGCTCATGTTCAAATCAATTCAGCAGCATAAATGCAAGAGAACAGTTCAAGATAGACCTTAAATATGTTTAGCAGAATGGTATATGGAACACTTTAAAAATGTAAGCATCTGTTCTTATATTTTCACATATTCTGATTTGTGGCATTGTGCAGACAAGGTATCTACTTATTTGTATTTTTTGCTGTTTTCATCCAGGTTTGGGGTTTTTGGGGGCTTTTGGTTTGGGGGATTGGAGGGCGTTGGTGGAAACAAATTTCCATTCTCATATAAGACTAATTTGAAAATTCTGGGCCCTTGGCCGATGGACATTGTAAAAGATATATATTGTATGGAAATTTAAATTTATACAATTCACATGTATTCTGAGCTTTTCCTATTTCAAGGAAGCAAACATTAACCTACAAAATGGGTGGTTTATAAAAGGAGAAATGTGACGGTTAAAAAAAAAAATTTCTTGAGCCAACTGCAAAATGAAACTTGCCCCAGAATGCAACATCCCCTTTCCATAACAATTCATTCTGATTTCTGTTCTGATATAAGACCTAGCGAGATAACCAGGTCTAATTGACCTGGACTCCTCTTTCTTTCCATCCCACCCACACACGGAATCTGAATTGGTGCGTGGGGTGGGGGTGATCAACAACTGGGAACTGTCAGTGGCCCGTGGGAGTTTGGCCCCAGGGTCCCCAGCGGAGAAACTGGCATGATTCCTCCCCCAACTTTTTTTTTTAACCTCCCCCAAGGCCTTGCTTGCCCTGCTCTCCACAGACCTCAGAACCCAGGGGACCCAGGCCCACCTACTCAAGTTCAGAGGTTAGCAAGGGCCCAAAGCACCTTTCTGAGAGTCTCATCTCCACGTCTGGCTTACCACCCCTGCATCCCTGGCGTCTTGCGAGTGTGGACAGTCCTGCGAGTGTGGACAGCCCGGGAACCCGTTTCCCCATCAACCCAGTGTGCGCTGGGCCCTGGGGGCTCCGCGTCTCCCCCCTGTAGAGGGCTACCCCGGGAAATCTGGATCGGGTTATGGAGAGCCATCGGGCTACTGTGAGAGGCTCCAGATCCTAAACCCTCAACCTGTGGAGCACCTGCCTGCGACTCCCGCGGCTGCCACCCGCCCTCAAACTAACGGGCCGGGCAGGCACAAGAGTCCGCGGGGCGCGCAGAGGCCGCTCTCAAGCCTTCGAGCTCACTCCGTGCTCAGGCCACCAGCAGGAGCCTCTCACCACCTTTCAGAAGCAGGAGGGATCTTTTTTAGATTTAAGTCCTTTAAAAATAATAATAAAGCAAAAATACAAAATTTCACCTCCATTTTCAAGTTGGGCGAACTAAAGTTGTTCCACAGGTTTCCCTCATTCCCTCCCTGGCGGGGCGAGGCGCAGAGCTCGGTCCCGGCTGGAAGAAGCGGCCCGAGCTCCCGCCCCCTCCCCTGGCCCGCGCCTCCCAGCACTCGAGGGTTCAGCGCCCAGGCCCCCTGAACGCCCCCGCTTCGGGGCTCGCGGACGCCCCAGCGGCCCCGCCTTCCTCCCGGTAACGGGATCTGGCGCGGGTCAGCGAACAGAGCAAACGCCCCCGTCCTGACACCCCCTCCTCTGGAGACCCTAGGTTTGTCCAGGACCCTCCCGGGCACTGGTAGCGCAGCCCGCGCGCCTCAGTCAGCACCCCACGCCCAGCCCCGGGCACTAATGCCCGGCACCGGCACCCCACGAATCCCGGCACGGGAGCCCGGGAGGGACCAGGACCGCTGAACTCTGCGGGTCGGGGAAGGGGACGCCGAGACCTGAGGAGGGGCGTTTGGCTGTGAGGGAAGCGGGTGAGAGCGCGCGGAGCCCCAAAGAGAGGCTGCGCGGGCAGCCCGCAATGCGGCCAGGCCGGGATGTCCCGGAAGGACGCGGGAGCCCCAGGGGACAATGTCGGGGATCCTCGCCCCCGGGAAAGGGGCGGGGTGGAGCAAGTCCGCTCGCAGTGCAAGAGTGGGTACTTTGGGGATCCTGGGGGAAAGGGAGACGGCGCGAAGGAGTGAGTGAGAATCAAGGCCGGGCAGGAGGCATGAGGAGTGCTGAACGGGTCAGGGGGACTAGGGCTGAAGTCGGGGTGGCAGCGGGCACAGGTGGGAGAGGGAGGGATTTGCGCGGAGGGACTGAGCCCCGAGCCCGCCAGGGCATCCGGAGGGAGAGGCCCGGCCGGGGGTTTCTGGGGTTAGAGCCGCCAAGGCAGGAGGTCTTGGAGGAGGTCCGGGGCCCAGCCCCGCGGGCAGGAAGACACCGGCGGGCAGGTTCCGCGGCTCCCGGCCGGGGGCGGGGGGCGGTGTGGCCTCTTACCTTGAAGGCCACGGGCAGGGTCTTGTTGCAGCGCCAGTGCGAGGGCAGCACCGAGCACAGGAAGTTGGGGCTGTCGGTGCGGACGAGTTCGGCCGGGTGGTCGGCGATGATCTCCACCATGGTGCGGTTGTCGTGGGGCGGCCGCAACCGGGGCACTGCAGCTGCCGCCGCCGCAGCCGCCGCCGCCGCCGCAGCCGCCGCCGCCGCCTCCTGCTGCTGCTGCTGCTGTTGCTGCTGCTGCTGCTGCTGTTGCTGCTGCTGCTGTTGCTGCTGCTGTTGCGCAGCCACCACCGGGCTCACGTCGCTCATTTTGCCGGGCTGCAGGCTGCTGGAGGGGGGGCTGAAGCGCCGGCTGGTGCTCGGATCTACGGGAATACGCATCACAACAGCCACAAGTTAGCGAAGTGGCCGGGGGAGGGGGAGGAGGGTGGAAATGAGGGGCAAGGAGGAAATTGGGGGGGTGAAGGCGAGACGGGGGGAAAGAGGATGGAGGTGATGGGGCTGAGGAGGTGAGAAATCAAGTTTGATGAGGCCGACTGCCGGGCGGAGTCTGATGGGCCAACAGAGTCTGGCGATGCGGCGCAGTCGGGCTGGCGGGTAGGGAGACCCGGGAGGCGCAGATCTTTGCCGGAGCCTTTGGAACACCCGGGGTGGCAGCTGCGAACGGGCGCGGGGGTGTGTTTGGCCTGGGGAGGCGGGGGACTTGAGTTTGCAGCTTGGAATGGGGTCCCTTGGGGCACCGCGTCCTGGGTGCGCTGGCGCCCCCTCCCAGTTCGAGTCCGGTGGTGAAGCGGTGTGGGTTCAGCAGTCCAGCCCCGGGGCCGGCATTGCCGCGCGCTGCCCGCCACCGCCGCGCCGCGCCGCGCCGCGCCGCGCGCTGCTACCCAGCTGCAGGCGGCCGCGCCTCCGCCCTCCCGCGCCGCCGCCTCCGCGGCGGCCGCCGCTCCCCCCGCGCCGGCTGCACGCTCAGATTCCTCCCGCGGCGGCTGCCAGCCCGGCTCCCCGGCTAGGCTCCTTCCTTTCCCTTCTTTTCTTCTCGCCCTCTCACAGCCACCTCTTTGCATCCACTCCCTCCTGCAATTTGCAAAGCTCCCCTGTCTCTCGCGCTTCAAGGTGCCAAGAGGTAAGTCGTGGGCAGCGGATCTCGGGGCAACGAATCTCGAGCCTGCGAATCGCAGCCGCTGCCGCCGCCAGCCGGCCGCGAGAAGGAGCCCCCCGCGCGCCGTGTGCAGTTTCCGAAGCCTAGAGGCGGCCCCAGACTAAGGGCAATCTCGCCAGGTCGCGTCCTCTTGCTCTCCCCACCCCTAGGACAAGGAACCCCCTCTTTGTAGGAAGAGATTGAAGCCAAGACACCAGAGAGCCCCCGGCTGATCTGACTGTCGCTATTTTTCGTTGTAACTTCAGGAGAGGAGGAAGGAAAATTCTTGAGCGTCTGTGCTGACTTCTCAGCACTCTTCACCCTCCCACCTCCACCCCCACCTCTGTCTGAGCGACTCCCAAGGGAAAAAGATTTTGCAGGGTTTGGGTGTTTTTTGTTTTAAGTGACACAAAAAAAATGAGGGGGGGGTGGAGGGAGATCTAGTCAAAATAGTTTTTAGGAACTCAAGTGCATAGCTGGACATTTCTTTTTTCTTATATATTCAATCTTGTCATTCCTAGAGAACAAGAATGAGGTGTTTGTTTGTTTGTTTGTTTGTTTTTGTTTTAAGGACTGAAAAACTGTCAGCTTTGTGATTAAAATAAGTTGCAAAACCCTTGCTGGGGAAAAGCACCAGCCGTTTTCCATGAATTTAAATATTTTATTAAGTCTATTCTACATCTAAGACTAAGTTTCGTGTCTGTCTTCCCCAGCGCTCACGGGGAAAAATTAAAAATACGAACTAAAAAATTCAAAATGCTTCCGTGGCTGTTTATTTATGTATTTATTTCCTAGTGTGGGTTTAAAAAGCGACTTTGGATCCCCCAAAAAGTTGTGGTCGAGAGGATGAAGGAGCGCGGAAAAAAAGCGGCACTTTTTACCTAAAATGTGGTTTTTGGAGGCTGGGATTTCTAATGATTAGGTTTTTGTGGTTTATATAGACACGACTCTGGCTAAGTCGATCATTACGCTGATGAGAGTCAGAGCACGTGGGTGTCTACGACCAGCCTCAAACTCTGAGCCTTCAAAACAAATAAAACAATGTGCTGCGCCCGCAGAAGCCGGGAAATCCGCTTGAGGCTATTACACCCCAAGAAGGGGGCACAGGGCCGTTTTACCCTCGGCGTTGTGTACTACTACGTTTCTTGCTTATTACCAAACTCTTTAAAGCCTTCCAAAGCTTGAAAACGTGTTTGCGAAAAAAATCATCAGTTGCCAAAGTTTCAAAGATTCCTAGTGGAGTAGCTGACACAGTAACAAGTGATTTTATAAAATAAATGAAGAATTAGAATGCCTCCCCCTCGAAGCATTAAGGAAGAAAGATGGTTGGGTCATCTCTCACGCCCTCCCATCTTATTTAAAGCAATTCACATACCCATTACTGGGTGTTTTTATTGCTCAGTGCAAACGCCTCCCTCACCCTCGTAGCGACCTGCCACGACCCTCCCTGTCTGGTTTTAGAGCTTTGCTCCCACTCGCTGAGCCCACGCCCGGGTCTGCGCCCTAGAAGGGGCCTGGAAGGGCTCTGAGAGCATGAGGGGCACGGAAGATGGGGGCCTGGTGCCAGTCGCGGACTCTGGAGCCCTTTCGAGTACAAGATGAGCTTGGGGGGCTGTGGTTGCGTGACTCGGGATCGCCCCGCTGAAGAGATGCGCAGGGGACTGAGGGTCTGCCAGACCGCGTGAGCAGAGGTGGGGGTGCGGGGTAGCCAGGTGTGCGCTCTCGAGGGGTAAGGATGGAGTTCAGGGAATACTACTCTGTCCTTCCTAATTGGGGCTTTATTTTTACCTGCCCTTCCTCCATGCACTGCTCCACGCCTCCCTCGTCGGTCTTTCCCTTTCCCACGTTTCTCTCCACGTTCCTGCCTCTTCCCCAAATCCCTCCACAGACACTAGCCCCGAGCCGCGCCCCTCCCGCCCCACAGCCGCCGCCTGCCACTGCCACCCTCGGTGACTCCGAGAAGCGATTCTGCGCCACCGGCTATGACACCTGGTCCCCAACCTACTCTTTGCGCCCGGCCTACTGGCCTCCCAGCCCGGGCGCCGCCAGGGTGCGAGAACCCATTTAGCCAGACCGGACCAACTGGAAGCGCAGCCAGGAGCTGAGCTGGCTCCTGCGCGTGCGATTTTTAATTATCTTTTCGGTCACAGGGGAGAGCTCTAACCCCGGGCACCGCCGCGTCCCCTGCGTGCACAGGTCTCTCGAGTCCCACAGGCGGCCGATCCGGGAAGGGAAGCCAGGCTTTCGCCTCAAAAAAGAGAGAGAGAGACTGCATCCATTGCTGTCCTACCTTACACGTCCACTCATGTGCACTCGGACACACATTCTTGCAAGTCCACACGCAGACACACATAAATACATACACACTCATACAGTCATGGCTTTTTTTTCCTGCCTTTTTTTTTTCTTTTTAGGGGGCTAGTTTTACTTTGGGCATGTTGTGCCACTGTCTAACAGAGATCCCTGGATCGTTTTTTGTTTTTAAATCTGTGGGGGCTGCAAAGGGGGGAAGCAGTTATGGGAATTGATTATTTCTATGGTAAAAGTGACATCAAAATTCCATAACTACCATGGTGGATGATATGCCACCTTCTCTGGGATTGTCCTCCTCCCAGGAAGTCCATAGAACAGAGAACTCCTGGAACTTTGAAGACAATAAGAAACAATTAATATTTCAAATATGGACCACCAGAGGGGCTTTCCAAATAAAAAATTCTAGAATTGAATTTAAGAAGTTACCTTAGGGACTTTTCCTCCTTTTTTCTCCATCGCTGTTTTGTCCTTTGTTTTATTTGGTGGATAGCAAACTATGCAGTCCTCAGTGGTTGGGGATTTTAAGGGCAATTTAATCAATAGTGAGATTATTTATTTTAATTAATCATATCTAGTAACTCAGCTTTATGGCCTTTCTCAGTATCCTTCCTCCATTTCACATTTCAGTGGAACTAATATAAGCAGCTCTTGGAAGTTACTAGTCTTGGATCTCTTAAAATATCCTACAGTTATTTATAATGTGGAAATGAAATTTTCCACTGAATACCCTAACAACGTTTCAGGTATCTGGCACAGTGGGTTTTCAGTCTCCTTTCAAAAACATCCTTTTGCTGAACATTCACACTTTCGACTGGAACTGACTGAGCCTGGAGCTGATGATGTCTTGGCTCTGAGCATTATGCTTAAAGAAAGAAAACATTTTTACAGACCCCTAAACCAAACCTCTCCTGTTAATAGTAGGCACATAGGAAAACCATGAGGTTTTACATATGTGTATTTTGTGCTATAGTTTGCTTGATGTCATCTTTGGGTTTAGATTTTCTACGTCAAAATGTTTGAAACAAATCACCCACCCTATTTCTCTTCAGAAATATTCATCTTTTCAGTTGTATGTGATGGCACTAAAAAGTATACACTTTTTTTCTGAAAATGTGGCAACTCTGGAAGATACAAACATAATCCCACCCACCACTCCCTACCATGTCCTTTAACATTTAACATAACTGTTTAGTAACAACACCTGACAATTCTGACTTTCTAGACAAAGAAAATGAGATGTGAAGCAGTCAGGTTATTTATCCAGTCAAAGAACTGACTGGGAACAGAACCCATAGGCCTTTTATCCTGGTTTCCTTTTCTAACCCCCATACATTATTTTATATATACTTGTTATGATGAAAAGTAGAATAAGTCCCTGTAAAATCTTAAAATATTTTTCAATGGACCAGCTATTAAAGAGGGAAAACCAATGGAAAATTATGGGCACATTGATGATCCCTAAAGCTTTAAATGTCTCATATGGGAAAACTTTATAAACAGAACGATCTTTAGAGAATTTTCGTTTGGACTCTGATTGACAGAAGGTTACTCAGCCCTTGAAGAAGCAGCATTGCCACTAGACCAGGAGTCATCATACTATGGCCCATGGGACAAATTTGGCCTAATGCCTGTTTTTGTACAATTCTCAAAGATGTTTCTTGCATTTTTAAATAGTTGAAAAATTAAAAGAATAATATTCATAGTACATGAAAATGATATGCAATGCAAATTTCAGTGTCTACAAATAAAGCTTTATTGGAATATACCTATGGTCAGTCATTTGTGTATTATCTATAGCTGCCTTCACCTAAAGCAGAAGAATTGGGTAGTTGTGACAAAGACTGTATGAGTCACAAGGCCTAAAATATCTACTGACTTTTTACAGAAAAGTTTGCCAACCCTTACCCTAAAGTGAAAGGGATGCAAGACCGTGGAGGAGTGAGATAGCAGAGAAGAGTAGATATTTTATAAAGATACTGGAATGGGTGTGCATGTGGTTCAGATTAGTTCTCTAAAAGTGAACAACGTAACATTTAACTTATTCTTTTCTGCATAAATTGTTAATTAGATTAATATTTTTCACTTAATAATTTTGGAGGTGCCAAAACAGAAAGAAAAGAATGAGGAGCGAGTACGTTTTCACAGGCTCCTTAAGAACAATTTTCTTACACATCTCCATATGTCAGCATTTTCCATTGTCCTTAAAATATAGTGGGAACACATTAACTGCATAGATGAAGAAGAGTGAAGAAACTCTCATGTAGTCTGAACATAAAAAATAGGTAAGGTTTTAGTAGGTTTATTCCAACTGTGTTGCACATGATTACACAAGAAACTCAGTGAGCTTACCAATAATTTTCTAGTATACAATATATTCATAAGACCTATATACAGTTTTCAGACAGTTAGCTTAGTAACTTAAGTGATCCCAAAGCTTTTTGACATATTTTTTCCATTTTAACTTTTTATACCGTTAAATACTGTCTGATTTGTTTTAAGCTCAGTAAATTTTTCCCATTGTCAATGGACCTATAATAATTTGCATGGCTGTAACAAGAGATGAAATGTTTGTAGTGGAGGACTTAGCATCATAAACCTTTCCTTGTTGTTTTAGTTAGCATTCCCAAGGGCCATATTCAGGCACTTACAAGAGAGTACAGTGTTGTCATAAAAAGGCTGACACTTGCCATATGACCTTTCAGAACCACATTCATGGAGCATCTGTGTAATTACTCTTCAGGCATGGTACTGACTAAAGAGGTATATATTTTGTTTGACTAAAATACCAACTTACTAAACGACACCCTAGTTACCTTAAGAAACCAATGTAATTTCTAAAAAGAGCCTAATTCATTACCCAGGAGTCAGAGAAAACTAATTTTCTCAAATCAGCCTTCTGGTATTTTGGTGTTGGCAATTGTCCTATGGCAGTAGCAGTGATCTTTGAGCAGCAGTGGAATGTTATATATAAAAGTTTACAGAGGTCTGTGATGAAACTTCTAAGAACACCCTAAAATTAAAGATTTCCTGTAGTAATTCAGCCATTCTTTACCCAGCTGCTCACATATTGCCTTTAAGTCACCAAGGAAGGTGCTATCCTATTCTAATCTCACTGCCCAAGGTTCCAAAGTTTCACTTTAGGCATTAGGGCAGTGACTTCAATTATTTGTCCCCTCCCTACACCCTGCCACCAAAGTGAAAAATGTAAATCATAATACTCTCAGTTCATCTAGTAAAGTACCAAAAATGTCAACATTTGCACAGTGTGAGAAATTTGAATTACAAACTAGCAAAGTAAGAAAAAATAGAACAGAAAAAAATAGAATAGTAAGAGTTCAACTTGGTTCTATTAGCTGCAATCCTAGGGGATGCCAGTTATTATAAGTCACCATTCTAAGTTTTTTGCTATTCTGGATTTCATACTCAGAAACTGTTCTCTCAGTGTTTTTCCCCATGCTTTTCTAAACTAGACTTTTCTCAGAGAAAACAATTTCTTCTTCCCATCTAGTCATAATCAATTTCTAAAAGCAATGACTCATCTTTTCTGACATTAGATGATTCTCCTGAATTATCTTCGTTATTGGCAGGATCTTTTCCTGACTCATATTCCTATTAGTGACAATATTTCTTCCAGATCATTTTTCTTCCCTAGGTGTGCCAGTTATCAGTTTATTGTCTTGCAGCTCCAAATTCACCTTTTTTTACCTGCTCTGTGAAAATGAATCCGGATCCATTAAATATTTCTCTTTATCAGTTGGCAATCATGTTTTGTCGGTGGGGACGTTAGAAAGACATTGCAGGAGGAAAGGGTTTTGCTTCCTGGTTAACTTGTGCTCACACAGCAGGTTTCTGCAGTGCAGGACATATAGATTTCCCAGCTCCTGGCTCCTGAAGTGCATACATACCCACATCTTCTCCAAAGCCCAGCTGCTGCAATAAAGCTAGCTTTTCCAGTGCCAGGCTCCTGAGGCACCGGTAGCCAGAAGTTTCCCCCAGCACCCTCCCCTCCTGGGCTGTTTGTAGCAGTGTGGCTCTGGTGAGGCAACTCCATGTGAACAGCCTTCCCCAGCACCCTAGAGAGCAGATCTGCAGCAAGCTCTACTAGCACAACTTCTCTGCCACCCAGGGAGCCAAGGCTGTGCAGGGTCTGGATTCAGCCTTGGTTGAGAAGAGGGGAGGACTCTTACTTGGTTGCTGTATTTCAGCCCTGAGGGTAGTGGATGCTGTTATTCCTGTATTCTTAGAGTTATTTTTAGTTCTTCCTAGCCAATTCCTTGTTTCTCCAATCCTCTGTTATAGTCAATAATTCTTCACATTAAACTTTTCTTATTCAAATTACTATATGGTTTCTCTGTCCTCATTGGACTTAGACTGATATGCTAAGGTTTCCATTTTCTGATCCCCAAGACATGCCTATTCATAGTGGTTTCCATTTTGGATCACTCCACTGGGGTCATTATAAGATGAGGATTTCCAACACCATATCACATCTATTAAATGATTTATCTCTTCCTAATTATAAGCCTATAATTAGAGGACATATATTTTAAAGAGAAGAAGATGTAGACAGAGAGTATAGATATGGCTATTTTAAAGCACAGGCTAAAATTGGTCTGTGTTTCTTCCCACAGTCGTCCTGACATCTTCCATGAAATCCCATGATCTTATGTCCATACTGAAACTAAAATACACATAAACAAAATCCTGGGCAAAAATTCCAGAGCTGCCTTATCACTAGATCTGATAAAAAAAAAAAAAAGCCAGGATCTGGGAAGGTGGAGAGATACCTTACAGAATCAGAAAAGCAAAATGCTACCACCAAGGAAAGAAAGGGAGCAGGGCTAGACGATTGCTGCCTTATTGCAGTTGAAGTCAGAGACTGGGTAGTGCTGTGACTCTATGATAAAATAAAATTGGGAAAACGCTGTATTAAACAAAATAAACAGACTTCATATTGTCAATTTTATCCCAGATTTTAATATGCTACATGCATTTTGAATCTCCACTAGACGGACTTAAAATACAGCATTTACAAACTTATTTAATTATTGCTTCTAAAGGAATTTAAAGGTCTTTGAAGTATTTTTAGAAAATACTGAGCTAAATCAAAGTGGGAAAAAAATGTGTTGGAACATTAAAGGGACCGTTCTGTCTAGAAGGGAATATTGTAATATAGTGGAGAAGTGAAGTTGGCTTGGCTACAAGCAGCCAAGCCAAAGAGGGCCTTGGTACCATGATTCCCACTTTTGTGCACATTTACAAGAGGGAGAATATTCACGTTGCTTCTAGAAGCCACAATCTTGGTCTTTTCCTCGCTATTACAGCCCATTACCTTCCTTCATCTAAAAAGGAGAGTTGAATGAAAGTTTCTCTGGGCATGACTCTTCACTCCTCTTGAGTCCTCATTAAGATGAAGCAGAAGAGTTATGCAGGTGTGGGAGTGGATCCCCTCATTATTTAATACTTTGATATTTTGTTTATCATGTATTTATTGGTATTGAATTTCATTTTTCAGAATATTCCATTAAAATCATATCTTGAATACTAGGGTTTGTTTGGAACTCCCTTAAGTTTTGCCCCTAAGGCTAGCTAGGGCCTCCATCATTTCATCTCATCCTGGCCCAGCCCTAGGTCTGTGGGTATTGAGAACTTACCGAGTGATTTCAGGCTTCCTTGCTTCACTACGAGCATCTTTATTTTTTTAACATGTTATTAAATATAAGTACAAATTGCAATCACTGCATATTCTTCCACAAAAGAATGTATCTTTTAGGCCAAGCTCTGGTGGCTCATGCCTGTAATCCCAGTACTTTGGGAGGCCAAGGCTGGCGGATCACAAGGTCAGAAGTTCAAGACCAGCCTGACCAACATGATGAAAACCCATCTCTACTAAAAATACAAAAATTAGCCGGGTGTGGTAGCGTGTGCCTGTAATCCCAGCTACTCAGGAGGCTGAGGCAGGAGAATCACTTGAACTCAGGAGGCAAATGTTGCAGTGAGCCAAGATCACTCCACTGCACTCCAGCCTGGGCAACAGGCTGTCTCAAAAAAAAAAAAAAAAAAAAAAAGAATGTATCTTTTAACTTTCTGTATCTACTTGAAGTATTGATAGCAGATATAACAGAATTTTGACCTTCACTATATAAGGGTGATTGTGTGTGTGTGTCCTGTGCTTACCTGGTTATCACTTTTTAACAACAAAAATATGGATTATCTGCTTATTACTATGTAATTTTAAAGAAGTAGACATTCCTGTTTTGTTGTTTCTGTCTGTTTTAGAATTGTCTTTGATTTTATTTAAATACATTGCAAACACATTACACTTGGGGCTTATTTTCTTTCATTCCCATAAGTGTATCTTTGATGTTAAATTAATTAGATTCTCCTTTAGTAAATAAAATAGATTCCATTATCAAATCTTTACAAGAGTTTAAAAGAGGCAGTTCCTGCCAGGCCTAGTGACTCACGCCTGTAATCCCAGCACTTTGGGAGGCCAAGGTGGGCTGATCACTTGAGGCCAGGAGTTTGAAACCAGCCTGGCCAACATGGTGAAACCCCGCCTCTACCTAAAATAAAATACAAAAATCAGCCGAGTGTGGTGGCACACACCTGTAGTCCCAGCTACTCAGGGAGGCTGAGGCAGGAGAATCACTTGAATCTGGGAGGCGGAGGTTGCAGTAAGCCGAGATTGTGCCACTGCACTACAGCCTGGATGACAGAGCGAGACTCCGTCTCAGAAATAAGTAAATAAATAACAATAAAAGGGGCAGTTCCCACCAGTGCCACTATGAAGGTAAACTTTTACCAGAGTAAAAAAAAAAAAGTAGGAAAAAAACTGTTTTTTAAAAAAAAGGTTATTTGGCCAGTATTCTTTCCTTTGTCAATGCAGTTATTTTTCTCTGAATTCACATCTTTGCCCAGAGAATATATTTATTTCTGTTTCCTAAGTGAAACCTCTTTCTACAGTTTTTGATGACTAGGTTTGAGTCTTAACCATGATATACTGATTCTCTGGCTTTTTGAAGTAGGGATTTTTCACATGCCTCAAAATCAAAACCCTTACTTTACTTCTCATACGTACAAAAGAATCTTAGCAAGTCTTCTTTTTTGGGGGGGGTTTTGTTTTTTATTTTTTATTTTTTGAGACAGGGTCTCTCTCTGTCACCCAGGCTGGAGTGTACCGGTGTGATCATAGCTCACTGTAGCCTCAAACTGTCAGTCTCAGGTAATCCTCCTACCTCAGCCTCCCGAGTAGCTGGAACTACAGGCATGAGCTACCATGCCCGGCTAATTTTTTTTTTTTTTTTTTTTGTATTTTTTATAGATACTGGGCATGTAGCCCAGGCTAGTCTCAAATTCCTGGCCTCAAGCGATTTTCTGGCCTTGGCCTCTCAAAGTGCTGGGATTTCAGGTGTGAGCCATTGTGCCCAGCCTCAGCAAGTTTTAATTCGGATTTTTACCTCAACATTTAGACCAGATTTATATGTACATAGATAATCAACAAGTCTAAAATGCTATTGAGTGACATTATTCTTATTATTTTCAAGTAAGATATCCTACAGTAAATCACACTGAATGAGATGTTCCAGATCTTAAGCTTAATGCTTACTATTCTCCAGGATTGCTGGAAATGTGGGTTGCATCTAGTAGTTTCATTGAATATAGTTTTTTTATTTATTCTGTTTTTAACTTGCTTCACTGGTGTTTACCCTTACTGAAGGGAATTATTATAGTGTGCCCATAACTACAAACATGAAAACTGGTTGAAGTGTTATAACTTATTATAATATATAGTCCTTCATAATTAAATTATGGCTTCTCTGATGCTGATGGTATTGGTTCATACAAAAATAAATATCTTTTTTCAAAGGCTTCTCTGATAAAATTTAAACTGCAAAAAATAAAATATAAGGGAATTACCAGAAGTATGATGCATAAGAAGCATAACTCATCTTACATTAGCCTTGAAAATTGAAAGCTTTACCATTTTCAACTTTGTTTTGCTAGCATTTACAAACTCAACCATAAAAATTCCCTCTAGGCAGAGATCTGGCAAAAATATTCCAGTTCAAAGTCAAACTTTCTATAGAATGTTTCTTATTGTCAGTGTTAAAATTACAAAATTGAAAAAAAAATTGTTGGCAAGTTGCTTTGCACTTGTCACTGAATAAAAGGGGGGAGACTCACATCTAAACACGTTAAAGTCCAAACAATCCGTCAGTCATTTTTATTAGACATATATGAAAAGAAAAATAAATTAGTTTGAATTCATTTACTTCACCCTTAAAATTGTTCTATTATGTGAAAAACCTTTGCGGTCTTGAAAATTTTAATATGAGTTACTCAATTTTCTGAACTTCTCAATTGTAGAGTGTGCAATTTGGAGCCATTGAAAGAAAAAAACTTTCAGAAGGTTTATATTGGAGTGGAGACTTGGTCTCTTCCCTTTGAACTCCCTTCCAGGAACAGAGCAACAGGACCACATGTAAACTACACTTCTTCTCTGCACATCCTAAAAGATTGGGTAGACTGAAAAGTGGGAAGTGCACTGGGAAGCCTTTTTAACTAACTCACTATAAACCCTTAACCAAGGGCTCTAGACTAACATGTCCAGTGGTTTCATAGAAATTTCCATCTAAACATTCCATAAACCCTTCAAGGTCAGCATGTCCAATATGCCAAACTAATTGTTTCAGGTGAAAAGAAAGACAAGGGGCAACATGGAGGTTCCCAAGGCTCGGTGCACAGTCCTTATTTTTTTTCCGTCTTGGTTAACAGTACAACTGTACACAGAACTGTGTGCTCCTTAACCGTAGGAACTATGTCCTATCTACAGAAAATCTGGAACCACACGATTGAAGAAGTCTGGAAACACCATCCCTACCATATTCCATGTATATACCACGTGAATAGTGTCCCCTGGAGCCATGTTAACATGTTATCCCTAGATAGCCCCCACAGTCAGCATAAGTTCTGGCATGTAGCATGTGATCAATATATATTAGTTGATGAATGAATGAATGAATATATCCCCTTAGGTAGAAACTTAGGTATCATGATAGACTAATCTTTTCCCATTATTTTCTACTTCTAGTCTATCACCTGATTCTATTAATGCTACTTCCTGAATATTATTCATATCTATTTTCTTTCCATATCCATTGTCACTGCTTTAGGTTCAGGCTTTTATCATCTTGAACTTCAACTACAATGGACTCCTAACGTGTCTCCCTGCCTCCATTCATGCCCATCTCAATCCCAGTCTATCCTCCACATTGCCATCGGCATTCTCTTTTTAGAATACAATTTCGTTCATTTTGTTGCATTGCCTAAAACTCTTTAAGTGGTTCCATATCATCTATCATACAAAACCCCTTCATGTCCTGGCCTTCCCAAGTTATCACTACAGAACTATGAGTATAGAGTTTAAAAAGTAAAACCCAAATTTGAAAACAAACATATCTTGTGAAAAACCTCAACCTACACATTTCCTGATATCTCTTGCCCCAAACTCAGACTCATTTTTCTCTTTCCTTCATCAGTGCTACAGAAATTTGCATTTACCTCCATTATTGCACTCATCACCTGAATAATCTGTTGACATATATGCATTCCATATAGAGTGTAAGTTCCTTGAGAACAGGGATTAGTCTTAGTCATCTTTTATCCTCAGCATTTAGCATAATGCCAAGGGTGAAATAAGTGTCAATCAATGCTTGTTAAAATGAGTCACTGAATAAATAAACCTATTAAATTATCTTTAGACCTGAATTTTCTATCCTTTTAAAATAGGAAA
The DNA here is from genome assembly GCF_029289425.2 of Pan paniscus. Taxonomy (NCBI): domain Eukaryota; kingdom Metazoa; phylum Chordata; class Mammalia; order Primates; family Hominidae; genus Pan; species Pan paniscus. Next base: position 59,904,155 of record NC_073254.2, on the reverse strand, counting down.
TTTTCATATTATTAAGTGTTATTATTCTTTCTGAAATTATCAAATATTGATTAGGCTGTGGCTCAATGGGAACTTTCTTACATCTTGTTGGGAATATAAATTGGGGAAAAAACCTCGAAATAATAGTTTGGCATTAAGGTTGAAACTGCATATGCTGTATGACTTAGCAATTCTGTACCTAAGTATCTACCCTAGATATACATAGAAAATTATAATACGTTGTATGTCATACTGGAATAAAGAAATGAGAAGCTTGTGTTTGGAGGCAAAAGAGTACAGCTCCAGCCACCTTAGCCCATGTGGGTATCCTAAGGGCTCAGGAGATCAATATCTTGCACTTGTCCTGAATGGAAGGTTTTATAGTGAGTTAGTTAAAAAGGCTTCCCAGTGTACTTCCCATTTTTCAGTCTACCCACTCTTTTAGGATGTGCAGAGAAGATATATAGTTTACATGTGATCCTGTTGCTCTGTTCCTGGAAGGGAGTTCGAAAGGAAGAGACAAGTCTCCATTCCAATATTGGTGGTGTTCTTCCAACCAGGTGCAATGAATATTTGCTGTTTTATTTAAGAATATTCAGTATGCTATGAAAAATGAGAAAAATAAGGAAAATGAATGAAACTAAACATAAAAGCTAGTGGCTTGTGAGATATGTTAGACATAAAAGAAGTTGAGCATATGTGTGCTTAATTTCAGTTGGGAGGAATAGTAGGACCAAGAGCACCAAATATTCATACAGTAAACATATATCAGGCACTCAATATTCATAAGGTCTTAAACTGACTTCTCATTTACAAAACTCATTCTAGCCCATGTGTCCTTTACCCAGTAAACTCCATGGCTGTTCATCAGTGTAATTGGCAAGCTACAGCTGTGGCCAGGTCTAAACTAAAGCCAGTGTGTTCGCTTGAGGCACCATCCTTCTGCCAAGTCCTGTTGCTCAAACCTTGACTCTGTCTTGTAACCACACCATCAGGGGAAGGTTGATACACAGGAGGAAGAGACAAGATGTATGAACTCAAATACTGCAATCCTTCCATTCTGCTTGACCCCAGCCTAGGTGTAGGTTAACCTACACCATTCCTCTCCCCTTGCTTATCCTTCTGTTTTCAATTAATTCACTAAATTACATGACACAGGCATCTTATTTTAGTCTGAAAGACATTTGATTCAGTGACTTTTAGGATAGCTTGCTTTAGTGTTCTTAGGGGCTGCATTGCATCAAGGTAGTTTTCCACAAGATGTACATGTACTCCTGCAAGACCTGAAAATTTTCCACAGACACAGGTTTAAGAGAATCAATTCCCAAATCCTCAAAGTCATATATACTCCTTCCTAAAAGTGATATGCCTAGGAACTTGCCCATAGTTCCCATTGTCTCCCTTCATATTTCCCTTTTCCTACTTTGCAAAAGTAGGCCACCTTCCCTTACTGTTATGCATTGCCTTTGGGCATAAAAAAATCTCCTGGCCTCCATGCCACTACACTCCAGCCTGGGCGACAGAGCGAGACTCTGTCTCAAAAAAAAATAAAAAATAAAAATAAAAATCTCCTGGCCTCCACACAGAGCCTCCATTAATCAAGGCAACAAAAGCACCACTTCTTTCAAATCCTTAAGAGATATATTTCCAAAAAAACAGTTAACTTTCATGTTTAATAATTGTTTATAAAAAGTATAATGTAGTTATGTTCTTTCATCAATTCTATACCATGGTAATAATAATATTATAATAACTCAAACCAGAAGAATTATTTTAACAGTTATAAACTCATGGACCTAGGAAGCTTAACTACTTACTTGCAATTTCAATTTATGTACTTATTTTTCTGCTGAAAAAATAGTGAAGCATGACTAATTGAGACTCTAAAGCAAAAAAAAAATACACCATTAAAATATTATTTTGGGCTGGACACAGTGGCTCATGCCTATAATCCCAGTATTTTGGGAGGCCATGGCAGGAGAATCGCTTGAGGCCAGGAGTTCAAGACCAGCCTGGGCAACATAGCGAGACCTCTGTCTCTACAAAAAGTCAAAAAAAAAAAAAAATTAGCTGGGCTTGGTTGGCATGTTCCTGTAGTCCCAGCTAGTGGGGAGGCTGAGATAGGAGAATTTCTTGAGGCCAGGACTTAAGAGGTTGCAGCGAGCTATGACCACACTACTGCACTCCAGCCTGGTGGACAGAGGGGGACCCTATCTCAAAAACAACAATAAAAATGATTTTGTGGAAGAAGAATAAGAGTGGGATAAAAATAAACAATGTAAAATTTCTGACTGAGGAGGATCTTGTTCATGTATTTTTTTAATGGATGAAGGTGTCTCACATCACTGTGGTATTTCCCCTGCATTACATATATCTGAGGCTGCTAGTAGTGGCTCATCCCTGCATCCCAGCAGTTTGGGAGACCGAGGCAGGTGGATCACCTGAGCTCAGGAGTTCGAGACCAGCCTGGTGGTACATGCCTGTGGTGCCAGCTACTTGGGAAGCTGAGGTGGGAGGATCGCTTGAGCCCGGGAGGCGGAGGTTGCAGTGAGCAGAGATTGCACTACTGCACTCCAGAGTGAGACCCCATCTCAAAAAATGTTAATAGTAAATAAAAATTGAGGGAATTATAACCCCCAAATTCAAGATTGTGTTTACCTCTGAATTGGTTCAGAGATCAGATCAGGGTTTTACAGGTATGGATAATGTTTTATTTTATAAGTGGGGTGGTAGCTACACAAGTATTCATTGTATTGCTATTTTTTATACCCAACAATATTATATTTTGATACTACTCAGTATTTAATAAAGCAATTTTTAAAAGCTCTATGGTTCTGAATATCAAAGTCTATGACTTTAAAGCACATATATTTCCTAGTACTGGGTTGGGCTGGAGATTGGTTTGGAAAATTCATGTCATTATTTTTAGTATTTTCGGGGATTGGGAACAAATACATCCTTTCCCACAAAATAATATAAAAATTGGTCAAATTCTTATCTGGCCCTGGAAAGCCTATTTAACATGCAATAAAACTAAATGTAATGCTAATCCCAGCACTTTGGGGGGCCAAGGCGGGCGGATCACTTGAGGCCAGGAATTTGAGACCAACCTGGCCAACATGGCAAAACCCCATCTCTACCAAAAAATACAAAAATTAGCCAGGCGTGCCTGTAGTCCCAGCTACTTGGGAGGCTGAGGCACAAGAATCACTTGAACCTGGGAGGCAGAGGTTGCAGTGAGCCAAGATTGTACCATTGCACCCCAGCCTGGGTGACAGAGCGAGAGACTCTTCCAACAACAACTATAAAAAGAATATTAAATATAATGCTAAGAGTCTTATTCTTCCATTGATTCTACAAAAAATGGGCCCAACCTTTACCTGAGAAGTCAGGATACCAGAACACACCACTTACTACTTTAGTTCCAGCCTCCCCATGATAATTTCTACTGTAGTTATCCAGACAGAGGGATTCCTATGCTATGGTTAAGTTCCCTTATCATAGGGGTAGGTGAAGAGGAGTCTGTTGAGACAACAGAGGGTGTTTACTGGGGAGTTGTGGAAAATAATACTGCATAGATTATGATCATATCATAGACTTCCTCAAAACGTTTACAGAGCAGTCGAGAATTTGTGAAATAGGTAGAGAGATTGTTTAATAAAAATTAAGCTAATAGTTGTTGAATATATATTATGTACCAACAAATTTTCTAAGTGGTTTACATATATAAACTCTTATTCTCCTGAGAACAACTGTATGAAATAGGTAATATAATATCCCTATTTTCAGATGAAGAAAGTGAGAGGCACAGGGTGGTATCTCATCAAATGTCACACAAGTAGTAAATCGTAATGCTAGATGTGAACCCATTCTACCGATCTATAGCACTTGCCAATTTCTATGGTCTAAATATTCCCATCATAGTTGATTTTTTTTTTTTTGAGACGGATTTTCACTCCTGTTGGCCAGGCTGGAGTGCAGTGGCACAGTCTCGGCTCACTGCAACCTCTGCCTCCCGGGTTCAAGTGATTCTCCTGCCTTAGCCTCCCAAGTAGCTGAGATTACAGGTGCCCACCACCACCCGGCTAATTTTTGTATTTTCAGTAGAGACGGGGTTTCACCATATTGGCCAGGCTGGTCTTGAACTCCTGACCTCAGGTGATCCCCCTGCCTCGGCCTCCCAAAGTGCTGGGATTACAGGCATAAGCCACTGTGCCCAGCCTACTATAGTTGATTTTTAAGCTACCAGCATGATGTCACCAAACAATGGGTTGGAAGGAGATGTGCACAACTGGCTCTAGTAGCTGATATGAGCTAGCTGTAGTGCACTACTGAACAAAGATTTATCAAATTATGATTGTATACAAGAAGCACTCTGTCAAGGCACAAAATTGTTTAGCTCCAACTCTTGCCCTTATGGTAGTGATGGTCTAAATGAAGAGATGATATTTGCTGCCGTGAAGTATTAAATAATACATATGTATGTAACTTTATAAGAGGAATAATAGTTCACACTTCATTGCCAGATAAATGTTGTAGATATTGGCTTACAGGTGGAAAAATTGCAGTGTCCTCTATGGGCAAATAAGATTTTATGGAGAATTAACAAGTTATTAAATCATTGCAGAATTTGCATGGATGAAAAGGAAAACATTCTAAATACTAGTAAGAACATGAACAAAAAGGGTTATTTACATGAGTTAATGCTTTCATCAAAGCAGACTGTGAAGAGAAACTGTAGAACTCCTCTCAATGAAAAATTTTCCAGCAACCGGGATAAGTTTCAACAACGATCTGCCAAAAGGCAAGAGGGTTAATCAGATGACATTTTGAAATATTTTCTAAGTTTGCTGGTTCGTATAGTTATAACTCATTAGCCTATCTGACCGTATGGCTATATCACTGCCTTTCCAGAAATACATTCATGAAGGGAGCATTGAAATCTAATCTTTAAAAATGGGATGTTCTGATTCTGCAATGTTGAGACTCTTCCTCTGGCTAAAATAAAATCTAATATACTTTTTTGGTAAATTGTGAAGTTTGGCCTCTGGTCTATTTCCTAGTAATAATCAGGTCTGTCTGTTGATGTCTAATATGCTGCTGACAGGCACCTTGAGAACTGTAAATTTTGTTCAATTGTATAGATATTTTAAAGAATCGATTAATACATGTTAATCAACAACAACACTATCAAAAAGAATGGATGGGTTGTTAAAGGGAAAGGTGCAGAAAGCTGTTTTCACATTGGCCGTTTCAATAAATGGGGAGAAGAAGAAGCACCATTGAAGAACACAGAGGAGGAAGTAGTGAAGAGGCAGGGCCATGGGGAATGGAGACATCCTAGAGCAGGAGAGAATTTCAAGAAGGTGGGTCCTTTGCACTTGCAGATTCTTATGCCTAGAATACTTTTTTTTTCTTTTTTCTTTTTTTTTTTCTTTTTTTTTTTTGAGACAGAGTCTTGCTCTGTCATCCAGGCTGGAGTGCAGTGGCACGATCTCAGCTTACTGCAACCTCTGCCACCTGGTTCCAAGCAATTCACCTGTCTCAGCCTCCCTAGTAACTGGGACTACAGGCACACGCCACCGCACCCGGCTAATTTTTGTATTTTTAGTAGAGGTACGGTTTCACCATATTGGTCAGGGTGGTCTCGAACTTCTGACCTCAGGTGATCCACCCACCTTGGCCTCCCAAAGTGATGGGATTACAGGCATGAGCCACTGCGCCCGGCCTACTCCCTCATCTTTTTAAATGTCACCTCAGTGAGTTTCCCCAGATCAGGTATGGGAGATAGCGATTTTCTCTCCCCACACCATCCAGCCCAAACTGGTTCCCTATTCTTCCCCTGCTTTGTTTTTCTCCATTTCTCTGATAGTTTACCATTTGATATATATTTACATGTTTGTTTGTTTATATTCTGTCTTCCCTCTTCCCCCAAGTCACACATAGGTTAGAATGTCAGCTCCATGAGAGCTTGTTTTTTTTTTTGTTTACTATTGAATCCCTGGTACCTGGAACAGTGACTCACACATAATGGGCATTCAATAAAGACTAGTTAGAATACAAGTAAATGAAGATATGATCAAAAGTGGCAGAGGTGGTCTAGTTCCTTGAATAGACTACATCTCCAGCATTGGTCAGCTAAACACATCTATGTTAATTAAAAGGAAAGTCAGGCCAGGCGCAGTGGCTCACGCCTGTAATCCCAGCACTTTGAGAGGCTGAGGCGGGCGGATCACCTGAAGTCAGGAGTTCGAGACTAGCCTGACCAACATGGAAAAACCCGGTCTCTACTAAAAATACAAAATTAGCTGGGCTTGGTGGCTCATGCCTGTAATCCCAGCTACTTGGGAGGCTGAGGCAGGAGAATTGCTTGAACCTGGGAGGCGGAGGTTGCAGTGAGCCGAGATCGCACCACTGCACTCCAGCCTGGGCAACAAGAGCAAAACTCCGTCTCAAAAAAAAAAAAAAAAAAAAAAAAGAGACTCAAACAATTAAGTATGGAAGAAGAGACCTTAAACCCATGGCCAACTGCTAAAGATAAATAAAAGAAATCCTTAAATCCTATTTTTTGTGTCAATAACAAACTTAATGTAATGAACTTGGATCTTTATTATAAGGTTGTTGTAATCATATCCTTGTGTTTTATAACCTTAAGAAGAAAAATGTCCATTGAGTATGGATTACTTTTTTAAACCTCATAGATCTGCCAAAATGTTTTTGCTATATATGTGATAAAGGTATTTTTTTAAAAATATACTTATGTTTTTTCAAAAAAGGACTATTAAATAGATATTTCAGTGTGTTTGTTTGAGGGATAGGGGAGTGGGAGCTGTTGAGACAGAGTCTTGCTCTGTAGCTCAGGCTGCAATGTAGTGGCATGATGAATGGCTCGCTGTAGCCTTGATTTCTCAGGTTCAAACAATCCTCCTACCTCAGCCTCCAAAGTTGCTGGGACCACAGGAGCATGTCACCATGCCCGGCTAATTTTTTTGTTTTATTTTTTGTAGAGACAGGCTCTCTATGTTGCTCAGGCCAGTCTTGAACTCCCGGCCTCAAGCAATCCTCCTGCCTCAGCCTCCCAAAGTGCTGGGATTACAGGTGTGAGCCACCGTGCCCAGCTGATATTTAAGTATTGATTATCATAGCCAAGATTTTGTTAATGCTTTATATAACTGATTATTATCTTTTGGCATGTTATAGGAAGCTCTATAAAAATTCCTAAAATATTTGTTGAGAGATAAATAAAATTAATATGTATTTACCCAATTTGGGTGAAAACATTTCAGGGCTCTTTAAAATAATTTGTATTCTTCTGTTTTAATGGTATTTCAAATGGCTTGCTTTGGAAGACATCCTGATATTAATTGATCTTTCATAATGCTACTTGTGGTATATGATTTTTGCAACTCTGAACAGCATGAGGAAATTTGCAAAATTTGCCATTTGCTAAGGGAATCATTGTTTTAAAATTCCCATTTATACTAGCTTCAGCTAAAGAAGTAGATAAGTTAAAAGAGGTAAGAAATACTTAAATTATTTTTAGAAAGTGAAGTGGCAAACAAACATGGACAAAGAAAATTTGTGGAGAGATAGATGAATATTTACAGTGAAATACCATTATGCACTCTAAGAGCATAATTAACCAACACTTTCCTTGAATTATCTAATCCATTACTCACAGTATAATACGATGTCGAATGGGATGTTTCTTGATATCCTAGTAGTAACTCTAGAACCCAAGACACTAGGAACGAAAGTTGAAGACAAAGAGAGTTTGGGTCTCAACATTACCACTGAGTGGTTGACAAGGATACATGAGTTTTGTTTGTGCCAAATGGGCACCGCAGAAAGTAGCAGTTCTAGAACCATCTGAACTGCCACTAAGGCTGCAGCTGGGGTAGGAGAAGAGAGGCCATTGGAAGAGGTTGAACGTCTACATTAGGAAGATGTACTGGCATTTGTATGCCTGTTGTTCATTAGCCAGAAAGGCAGGGGCCCCAACAGTCAGTCACACAGTCCAATCACATAAACAATCTTTGCCTTCTGTTCATTATCCAATTATTCAATTACTGGTTGCAGTTTTAAAAGCCTGCATTATCCAATTTAATTCTCATGGCAGCCCTGTGAGGTACGCATTGTTTAAAAATCATACCTCTTTTTTGGATTAGAAGACTTAGAAATGGACTCAAAGAAGTTATACAACTAGTTCAAAGTCAGAGTTAGTGACAGAGCCAGGACTTAAACCAACTTCTTTTGGCTTCATATCTCCTCCTTAATTCTACTGTACAATATAGCCTCACATGTATATTTGTATCTCCTATGAACAAGGCATTGTTAAATGGATTAAAGAGTATATAAATATGTGTAAGATGTTATTGTTCTTAAAGAATTCTTAACGAAGTCTTTGTTTAGGAGGAGATCATAAGCAGCTTGGGTGAGAATGCAATGAGATTGTGGTTAGTAGAAGATAACAAAGAATGATAAAATGCTTTCCATTAGAAATGAACAGAAATTTTGGCAGGGTTTACCCACTGGAAGATAATCCAGAATTTAAGAGAGAGGGTAGGATGGATGGCTGAACGACTTGACAGAAATGCTGAAGAAATTTTTTTGTTTTGTTGTTTGTTTTTCTCAATATCTTATTATGAAAAATTTCCAATAAATAGCAAAGCTGAAAGTTGTTTTTAAACAGCAAACACTCATATACTTACCACCTAGATTCTACATTAATATTTTATTATACTTGCTTTATCATACATCTGTACATCTATCCACCTCTATCTACTCAGCAACTCATCTTCCTAAAGAAAATGAATTTCAAGGTACAGTGCAAACAATATGGCTGGAAGCATTTTAAAAATAGGAACGTATTATATTCAATTTACGTTGTTTGTTTTGCAGCACTATAATTCTTCTTCATTTCTCTTTACCTTCGGTAAAGCTCACCACACAGAGAGTCTTTGTGAAGATGGTGTCTTTCAATAATAGAAATCAAGGAAAATGGCTGGGTTCTAAGTGTAAATAGATGCAGAGAGACTGAAATAAAAAAATACATAAGACAATGGGAAGAACCCAAATTTATTGGAGTCAGGGAATTAGAACTAGAGGTGATCACAAGACTGTAAACTTTCAGGAATTTGGAGAAGTCTTGGGGAGGGCATCAGATTTTGCACAAGGTGTGAATAGGGATTTAAGCCCATTTATCTAGATCATTTAAGGAACAGGCAAATACCAGTTGACAAGTAAATTACCACTTCGTTTCTCAGTTACCATTTACTGGAACTAGAGGTGTTCTATCACTAGAGGCAATATTTGTGGTGGGAAAAAGGCAGGAAAGGAAGGAACAAGTTAGACAGGAAAGAAAACCCGAACTTGTCATAAAGGATCCAGCCACTGCCAATGGTTCTCCTCTCTTTTCTCCACCTTCCCTCACACCTCTCTAATTTCCCTTCCTCCCTCTGTCTCCCCTCCTTCCTTCCTTCCTTCCCTCATTCCCTCCTTCTTTCCTTCCTTCCCTCCCTCCTCCTTTCCTTCCTTCCTTTTTTCCTTCCTTCCTTCCCTCCCTCCTTCTTTCCTTCCTTCCCTCCCTCCTTTCCTTCTTTCCTTCCCTCCCTCCCTCCTTCTTTCCTTCCTTTCTTCCCTCCCTCCCTCCTTTCTTTCCTTCCTTCCTTCCTAAAGAAAATGAATTCATCTTTCTAAAGAAAATGAATTTCAAGGTACAGTGCAAACAATATGGCTGGAGGCATTTTAAAAATAGGAATGTATTATATTCAATCTCCCTCCCTCCTTCTTTCCTTCCTTCCTTCCTTCCTTACTTCCCTCCCTCCTTCCTTTCTTCCCTCCTTTCCTCCCTCCCTCCTTCCTTCCTTTCCTCTCTTCCTTTCTCTCTTTCCCCACTTCCCTCCCTACCTCCCTCTCTTCTTTCTTTCTTTCTTTGGAGAGTGAAAGAAAGAAACAGGGAGAGATAGAAATGAGAGAGAAGGTGGCTCACGCCTGTAATCCCAGCACTTTGGGAGGCCAAGGTGGGCAGATCATGAGGTCAGGAGTTCAAGACTACCCTGACCAACATGGTGAAACCCCGTCTCTACTAAAAATACAAAAATTAGCTGGGCGTGGTGGTGCACGCCTGTAATCTCAGCTACTCAGTAGGCTGAGGCAGGAGAATCGCTTGAACTCAGGAGGTGGAGGTTGCAGTGAGCCAAGATCGCGCCACTACACTCCAGCCTGGGTGACAGAGCGAGACTCCATCTCAAAAAAAAAAAAAAGGAAAGAAAAGAAAGAAATGAGAAAGAAGAGAGAAACAGGAAGACAAAAAAGGGAAAGGGGGAAGAGAAAAAGAAGCCACTTTGGGAGATGGGCAATTCTCTCTGCCTCCAATGCTGATCTTGCTCAATTTCTGCTTCCACCTTGACACTATTCATTAGTAGAAATACAGATGAAGAGAGGAGGAAACAAACTGGGGTCAGGGGAGTAGAAAAATGGGAGGGAAGAGGAGAGAAACTTATGTGAATAATATCACTAATTTTTCTAATTGAGTCCCAGCAACTCAAACTCACTGTTACAGGTAGCTCAATGATTTTTTTATCCCTAACTAGAAATTTATTTACAGCTTGCTTTTGTAAACAAAAGCTTCAAACATCTTTTCTGCAAGAGAATACAGCCCTCAAGAGTTACATAGATATTATACTAAATATAGGCTTTTCATTTACCAGGTGTGTGACTTGGGAAAATTACATAGCCACAGTGTGTCTCAACGTCCTCATGTCTAAAATGGGACCAACAATACCTACTTTCTTAGATTGTTGTGATAATTAGAGATGAGTTGTATTAGAGCACATGCCACATGGCACTTATTAAAACATAGCTATTAATGTTATAAGGAGGAAAGCCCTAAGTTGGAACTCTAGATGACAAACTAGCATGAAGGTTAAAGGAGCTCTTTTGAAGGACTGACTGACTTCAAGATAAAGATCTAAGGTGAGTCAGAAAAAAATGTTCTACATAAGTCAGGGGATGAATGATGCCAGATTGTGGTCAAGAAATACTTGTTAAAATTGAAGGATTAGTAATGAAGTTACCATATTGTATGTACTTGCCAATTTCTTTAAAATCTTCACAGATCTTTTGAACATTTGTAATGTTATGTATATTGGTTTCAAAAGAAAGCCTATATATATAAATATTTTAAGGAAAAATTGAGGGGAGAAAATGCAGCTAAACTGCCTCTTTGTTAATCAGACTTAAAGCTGAAGTCTCACTGTTCAGACTCTTAACAACTTCAATGATAATAGCTCATGCTTACTGAGCACTTATTGTGATCAGGCAGTGTGTGAAGAGCTCTGCATGGATTGTCTCATCTACCTCCCACTACAACTCTAGGCAGCAAGTACAGTTAATAGGTGAGGAACCCGGGGCCTAATAAACAGGCTAAGTAACTTTTCTAAGTGCACACTGAAAGCAGTGAAGCCAAGGCAATCTGAATCTATAGCTTACACCCTTAACTGCTATGTTCTATGTCCATGTGTCCCAGAGCCAAAGAGGCAGCCCAACAAAACCACTGGCAAAGTCCTAAGGAGAAAATAATTTCACACAGACTGGATTTCCAAAACTGAGTGTAAATCATCCACTGAACACTCAAAATGTTCTAGGCACAATGCTAGGTTCGATGTCACATGCAGGGAACACTAAAATGAGATAAGATCCTCCCTGCCTCGAAGACCTCAATAGGTCAATATTGATATTCCATTGTGTTGTTTATATTTAATGTTATAAGTTTAAAAATGATTAATTGCACCAACTATATTATATATGCATGATTCTTGCATAAAATATCAAATTCAATCAAAATAATTTATCAGTAATTCTTTAATTTTGGTCCCTTAAAATATTATGTGACTAGCAAAAGACTTGAATAGACATTTTGCCAAAGAAAGTGTAAAAATGGCTAATATACCATTTTTGAAATACTAATAAGTATCATGAATCTGGCATCACTAGTCATTAGGGGAAAGCAAATTAAAACATTATGAGACACGATTTCACACCCACTGGGATGGCTATAATCAGACAGACAATAACAAATGTTAGCAAGGATGCTGCGACACAGAAACTCTCAAATATTATTGGTGAGAATGGTAAATGGTACCATTTCCAAACTGCTACTTTGGAAAACAGTTGGATCTTTTTTAAAGTTTGAAATATATGCCGGGCACGGTTGCTCAAGCCTGTAATCCCAGCACTTTGGGAGGCGGAGGTGGGCGGATCACAAGGTCACGAGATCGAGACCATCCTGGCTAAGACGTTGAAACCCCATTTCTACTAAAAAAAAAGTAGAAAAAATTAGCCGGACATGGTGGCGGGCCCCTGTAGTCCCAGCTACTTGGGAGGCTGAGGCAGGAGAATGGCATGAACCCTGGAGGCAGAGCTTGCAGTGAGCTGCGATCGCGCCACTGCACTCCAGCCTGGGCGACAGAGTGAGACTCAGTCTCAAAAAAAAAAAAAAAGTTTTAAATATAAATTTACCATATGACCCAGAAATTCTACTCTTAGGTTTATACCCAAGAGAAATAAAAACATATATACTACATATATATACTATATACATATCTACACAAAAATTTGGACAAAGTATGTATAAGCATTTTTTATAGCAGCATTATTCATAATAGCCAAAAAGTGGAAATGATCCAAATGTCCATCAACTGGTGAATGGATAAATAAAATATACTGTATCTGTTCAATGGATATTGTTATTCAGTGATATAAAGGAATAAAATACTGATACATGTTACAAAATGGATGAAGGTTGAAAACACTGTGGTAAGTGAAAGACACCAGTCACAAATGGCCACATATTATATAATTCTATTTATATGAAATGTCCAAAGTCAGAAAGAAGATTAGTGGGATGGGTACAGTGGTTTACACCTGTAATCCCAGCACTTTGGGAGATCAAGGCAAGAGGATCGCTGGAGCCCAGGAATTTGAGAGCAGGCTGAGCAACATAGCAAGACCCTGTCTCTACAATAAATTTAAAAATTAGCTGGGCATGGTACCACATGCCTGTAGTCCCAGCTACTTGGGAGGCTGAGGCAGGAGGATGGTTTGGGTCCAGGAATTCAAGAATGCAGTGAGCTATAATGGTGCCACTGAACTCTAGAAAGGAGACTAGTGGTTGTCTAGGGCTGGCATGGGAGCATAAATGAAATGGGAATTAACAATCCTTTTAGGGTGATGCAAACCTTCTAAAACTGGATTATGGTGATGGTTACACATCTCGGTAAATGTACTAAAGCCATTGAATTATACAACAATTTCATGATATGTAAATATGATATGTAATTATACCTCAATGATTGTTTTAAAATTATAAAATATTATTATATGACTAAAATTCTCAGGTTTTTATGTAATATCTGAGAATTAGTATGGAATCTATTTCCATTTTATAAAATGCTTATTTTGACAGATGCATATTATGGTATCTATTAGGAGAGTTTTTTATACTAAAGCTTTATAATTGCTTGTCACTAGGTGATGTCACTTCAGATTTAAACTGTCTTTATTCTAAAGCAATTACCCAATTAAGAAATCTTTTCATAAGCTTTTACTAATTAATATAGTGGGTTGAAAATGTTTTGGGTTAAGGCTGGTGCAGTAACTCATGCCTATAATCCCAGCACTTTGGGAGGCCGAGGCCAGTGGATCACTTGAGGCCAGGAGTTTGAGACCAGCCTGGCCAACATGGTTAAATCCGTCTCTACTAAAAATACAAAAAAATTAGCTGGGTGTGGTGTCACATGCCTGTAATCCCAGCTATTTGGGAGGCTGAGGCATGATTGCTTGAACCCAGGAAGTGGAGGTTGCAGTGAGCCAAGATGGTGCCACTTCACTCCAGCCTGGGCAACAGAACAAGACCCTGTCTCAAAAAAGTCTTGGGTTAAATAGTGTATGACTCATTTGAAATGCTTACTTTTATAGGTTATAATGTAAGGTAAAGAACCATAGAAATTGCCTCCTCTTTTGCTAAATTTTTGTCACACATTTTCCCCTAAATTTTTTGTTATATGTTCTTATTTTACTCTCTTCTTATGTTTTAGGAAGAATTTGTATTACTCTCATTTTATAGAAGAGGATATATGAGCTCTATGGGTTCAGTAATTCAACTAAAATAACCTAACACCTAGGAGGTTTAAGAACCAGATTTGAGCATAAAACAGTATGTCATTCTACCACTGAGTACCAGCGTGACTTCAGCTGATAGATGTTAAGATTCTAATAGTCATCAATTATTTCTATGTATGAGACTGAAGTGGACTTCCAGTTTCCAATGTGACATGTAAAGAGCTTGGAAGTTGTCACTTCCACTCTCACAAGAAAAAAAGCTGAACAAACTGAAAACCAACCATTCTTCTTAGTTCCATCAGAGAGTGGAGGTCACAGGACAAACCACTGCCCCAAACACTGGAGAAACAGACTGAATATAGACAATCACAGATTATCAGGAGCAGAAGTGTGGCTGAAACCTAGCAGGGACACTTAAAGGGTAATTCATTAATCGCTGGAGACTAAGCTTGTGGACTAGCTTGAGATATTAAAAACAGCAACAATAAAATTCCTGGGGCCCTAGTCTTGCCTCCCCACCACACACACCCATTCCTGAGTTTTACCTCCAGGAGTCCCACTAGGTTCTCAGGATAAAGATCAGGGAAAAATGCTCTCAAGCTTCCTGTGGAAAGAGGGGAAAGCAATCATTTGAAATATGCTCAGAGCACTTTGTTCTGCTTAACCAACGCCTGCCCTTAAGGCAAACTATTTTACCCTGGTTTAGCTGAGCTGGGGGAAATAAAATACCCAACTCCAGCCTCCTCCAGCATTCCACATGGAGGAAGAGAAATACATAAACCCAGCCCCTACTGGCCTTCCTATCTAACTTGATGGCAGTGTCGGGAGGAGGAGAAGATGAGAAGCACTTGTGAAGTTCACAGCCCAGGGAGCCAGGCTCACTAAAAGACTGAAAGCTAATAATAAAATCATGGAACACTTCCTCTGCTCCTGTGCTTTACCACCACATCAGTCAGGGTCCCTTATACTCACTGAGAATCACAGCTAAAAGATCTGTAAGCTTCAGACCCTACTTAAAAAGGAGTCTCTAGGGAAACCCAAAGACAACAGGCGAGGCTAAAAGGAGGACTCTAGAGGACATTTGATATGGCTTGGATGCTTGTCCCCTCCAAATTTCATGTTGAAATATAATCCTTAGTGTTAGAGGTGGGGCCTTGGTGGGAAGTGTTTGGATCATGGGGGCGGATCCCTCATTAATGGCTTGGTGCTTTCCTCATGACAATGAGTAAGTTCTCTGAGTTCATGTGAGATCTGGTTAAGAGTGTGGTAGCTGGTCGCAGTGGCTCACGCCTGTAATCCTAGCACTTTGGGCCGAGGAGGGCGGATCACGAGGAGGGCGGATCACGACCAGCCTGAACAACATGGTGAAATCCCGTCTCTACTAAAAATACAAAAATTAGCCGGGCATGGTGGTGCACGCCTCTAATCCCAGCTACTCAGGAGGCTGAGGCAGGAGAATTGCTTGAACCGGGACCCGGGAAGCAGAGGTTGCAGTGAGCCGAGATCACGCCTGGGCAGAGTGAGACTCCGTCTCAAAAAAAGAAAAAGAATGTGGCACCCCCTACCCAACCCCAACCTTACTCCTGCTGTCACCATGTTATGCACTGGCTCCCCTATTCACCTTCTGCCATGGTTGTAAGCTTCCTGAGGCCCTCACCAGAAAGGGATGCTGGCACTACACTTCTTATATAGCCTGCAGAACTATGAGCCAATTAAACCTCTTTTCTTTATAAATCTTCCTTTACCGGGCCGGTTGCAGTGGCTCACGCCTGTAATCCCAGCACTTTGGCAGGCCAAGGTGGGTAGATCACGAGGTCAGGAGATCAAGACCATCCTGGCTAACATGGTGAAATCCCGTCTCTACTAAAAATACGAAAAATTAGCCGGGGTGGTGGCGGGCACCTGCAGTCCCAGCTATTCGGGAGGCTAAGGCAGGAGAATCTCTTGAACCCGGGAGGCAGAGGTTGCAGTGAGCTGAGATTGGCCATTGCACTCCAGCCTGGGCTACACAGCGAGACTCCGTTTCCAGGAAAAAAAAAAAAAAAAATCTTACTTTACACAATGCAAGAACACATTAATAGTACATTTTAGACACTGACACTGCAGCTATAGCAAACAATAAACACAGCTTATCTCCTAGCCAGAAAAACATAAAACCACACAGTGAGGGCCTATCTACCTCAGTTCCTTTTACCCAATACACCATACTTGACTTTCAACAAAAAATTACAAGAAATATTGAGAAGCAAAAAGTACAGTCTGAATAGACAAAGCATCAGAACCAGACTCAGATACAGCAGATATTTTGAAATTATCAGACTAGAAATCTAAAATAACTATAATTAACATGCTAAGGACTCTAATTGAGAAAAAAAGAATGCCATGTGAGAGCAAATGGGTAATGTAAACAGATAGAATCCCTAGGAAACAATAAAAGGAAATACTAGAAGTCAAAAACACTGTAACAGAAATAAAGAATGCTTTTGATGGGCTCATCAAAAGATGTGACATGGACAAAGAACCTGTGAGCCTGAAGATATGCCAGTAGAAAGAAAAAAATCTGAACAGAATGTCCAAGAACTGTGGGCCGATTACTAAAGGGTAACATACTTGTAATGGAAATAACAGAAGGGGAAGAAAGAAAGAAATCAACAAAAGAAATACTTGCAGTGACGATGGCTGAGAATTTTCCAAAATGAATGAGAGACACTAAACCTTAGACTAGGAAACTCAGAGAACACCAAACAGCAAAAATATATATTAAAAAAAAAATAGATCTAGGCATTTTCTAGGTAATTTCCACACCTAGAAATTAACATTACAATGTATTGGTCTCCCTTCTTTTTCTTCTGACCCTCCCCACCCAGAGTCTTTGCTGTCTGGGAAATGTCACAGAATTATTATGCAGATTATACAGCCTAATAAGTTTTCCCTTTAAGAAGTAAAAGTGTATTTATTTTTATTTATTTTATTTTATTAGGGACAGAATCTCACTCTGTTGTCCAGGCTGGAGTATAGTGGTGTGATCACAGCTAACTGTAACCTGGACTCATGCATTCCTCCTGCCTCAGCTTCCCAAGTAGCTAGGAATATAGGTGGATGCCACCACACCTGGCTAGTTTTTATATATTTTTTTGTAGAGACAGAGTCTCACAAAATGTTGCCCAGGCTGGTCTCAAACTCCCAGCCTCAAGCAATCCTCCTGCCTTGGCCTCTCAAAGTGCTGGGATTACAGGCATGAGCCAATATGCCCAGCCTATATTTAAATATAAATAGTAAAAAATAAAATGTTCTATTAGCTTGCACACCTCAATTGGCGTGCAGATTTCTTGAAGGCAGGGATTATGTATTACGTAATTCTGAGTTCCCCAGAGCCTCTAGTTCTATTATACTGTACAAGCAAGGAAAATGTATGTTTGTTTAACCGATTGGAAACAAGTATAAAGGCCTGACTACATATATGAGAGCCTGCAGATGAGGACTGGAAACTGGTGAAAAGATGAGCCACCAATGAAATGGATTAAATAGTTTTGAAGTATTATTTGAATATTTAAAAAGCAAAAGTAATCTCCTCTATGCTTCCATAGTGTGTGATACGTTTAGGCTTTGTGTCCCCACCCAAATCTCATCTTGATTTTTATCCCCATAATCCCCAAGTGTCAAGTGAGAGACCAGGTAGAGGTAATTGAATCATGGGGCGGTTTCCCCATGCTGTTCTCGTGATAGTGAGTTTTATAAGGGGCTCTTTCCCCTTTGCTTGGCACTTCTCTTTCCTGCTGCCTTGTGAAGAAGGCGCCTTGCTTCGCCTTCGCTTTCCACCATGACTGTAAGTTTCCTGAAACCTCCCCAGCCATGCTGAACTGTGAGTCAATTAAACCTCTTTCCTTTATAAATTACCCAGTCTCAGGCAGTTCTTTACAGCAGTGTAGAAACAGACTAATACATTGTGTTAGGCCATTTTAGCATTGCTGTAAAGAAATACCTGAGGCTGGGTAATTTATAAAGAAAAAAGGTTTCATTGGTTCATGGTTCTTCAGGCTGTACAAGTAATCATAGTACCAATATCTGCCCAGAAAGCTTATAATCATGATGAAGGGCGAAGCAGGTGCAGGCTCATCACAGGGCGAGAGTGGGAACAAGAGAGCAAGGGGAAGGTCTCAGACTCTTTTAAACAACAGAATCTCATATAAACTAACAGCAAGAGCTCACTTTTACCAAGGGGATGGTGCTAAGCCATTCATGAGGGATCTGCCCCCATGATCTAGTCATCTTCAACCAGGCCCCAGCTCCAAATTTGGGAATCACATTTCAAAATGAAATTTCGTGTGGATAAACATCCAAACCATATCACATAGAATCTTGTACCTATACAAGACATGCAATGATTTGTTTAGTAGTCCATTTTTTCCGGTTAGACTATAAGCTTCTCTAGGACAGGGATCACATCTTTCTTCCTCTTTTAATTGTGAGAGACGCTTCATTCATATTTTGTAAATAAATAAAATTTGAGAGATATTTGATCAGAGGGAAGAGAGTCTAAAGCCAATCTATAATAATAAAGTTATGTATTTAAAAGAAGTACTATGTTTCAGAGTAATTTTGAAGGAGTTTTCCCTGAAGGAAATGTACTCCCTTGCCCCACAAACCCAATCTTTTTAGGGAGCCTGTATTCTCAGTTATCCAGCTTCTCTCCTGTGATGTTCATATCTCTATTTCCATTTCCATTGGCCTTTCTCTTTTTTTTCTGACCTAGTTTCTTTCTCATGGGGGAAAATGACAACCAAAATTCTTTTCAATTACCCAACTACACTTTCACCTTCCATTTTGTTCCCTTCCTTCTTTTAACTGCTAACCTTCTCAAATGAGTGATCTGTTCAATATGTTCACATTTATACCCTCACCACACCATCAAGACTAGTTATGTCAACATTAAAGAACTTCTGAAAACTCAAAAGTCACTTCTCAGTTTCTCATCTTCTTTAAGTTCCCAATGTTTTAAAACATTTTCATAAAGCAAACGATCCTTTTATGAGGTGAAAAAGCACATGATAATTTATCTGTTTCCTGTAGTTGTTCAGAAGAAAAACAGGTTTCCAGGTTGGGGTACTGCCAAGGAAGACGGCCTGAACCTCTTAGAGTGGAGTTCGGGTTTGGGGTTTGACCCCCTTGACCCTCACCAGACAACATATTGCTGTTCCAGAGCTGACTCAACTTATAAGAGACCCAGCATAAAAAACAAAATGCTGAGTTATTGACATTATCATTGACATTATTATCACATTACTGAGAAGCCAAATACTATTCATGGAAGCCAAAGAATCTGAAGGTTGCTTGGTCACAACAGAATCAGGATAATGAGAGTTATCTACATAATTTGAATTTTTAAATAATACTAAGACCATCATAGCCTGACCTATTTCTTTTCCTCATTTACCTCCACAGAATTGGAATGTGAAATAACTTTTTTTTTTTTTGAGACAGAGTCTTCCTCTGTGGCCCAGGCTGGAGGGCACTGGTGCAATCTCGGCTCACTGCAACCTCCATCTCCCAGGTTCAAGTGATTCTCGTGCCTCAACCTCCCAAGCAGCTGGGATTACAGGTGTGCACCACCATACCTAATTTTTGTATTTTTAGTAGAGACGTGGTTTCACCATGCTGGCCAGGCTGGTCTCTAATTCCTGGCCTCAAGTGATCTGCCCACCTCAGCCTCCCAAAGTACCAGATTACAGGCATGAGCCACCATGCCCGGCCTGCCAATATGTTCTAATTCTGCTCTTTCTGTGCTTCCTGACTAACCTCTCTTCTTATTTATATCATATTTTAATCAGGTTATAATTAAGGCTTGCTGTCTTGGATCTGTATCTCTACAGTGATCCATTATTTACTTATTGTACAAATTAACTTTCAGAGCTTAGTCTTAATTGTAAGTAATTGGAGAATGTCTCACTGTCATCTATATGTCCATCTATGATTTACAAATATGGATTTCTACATATTATGCCATATTTCTTTAAGCAAGACATACTTGGTTAAATCACCTTGATCACCTACACACATATTTAGCTGAAAAATGAGTCTTTATGATCTTTCTAGACCAGTGATCTGTTGGCTGTTTCATTGTTCAGGATTTCCAAAAGGATATCTCCCAGATCGTGAAAGTAGTTCCAAGTTAGGTTCCAAATATTTGAGCAATGGCAAGATTATTGGGACAATAATAGTAGAAAATGACTTTATTATTGGTATGCAATATAAAAATCACAGTCATAAACATGTGTTCTATTGAAGAGAAACTATTGAACTAAGTATGACTGGCTAACTTCAAGTTTCATTAATATTCATTTACTATTTGTTCACTTACTTGGTCATCAATTAGCACTTGCTGCAAGACAAATAGTAGTAGAAGCCAAAGGTTTAAGAAACATTTGTTGGAGGATAATTTAAAATTGAGAAATTCAGTTCATAAACTCCTTCCCCATGAATTGGGAAATGACTGCCATTATTTGATTAGAATGAGATGATACCAGTGCTGGAGCATAATTTGAGAACTGCTATATAGGGGGAGTCGCTGAATATTTCTGATGCTATGAACAACAATTTTATTATTTCTCTATTATAAATGTAAAATGAGAGTAGAGAAGCAAGATTTTTTTTTTTTATAGTATTTGCTTTGTAAAACTTGGAAGAAAGAAATCTGTTGGGTTAGATTTTTAAATCCTGTATGACACCCATTTCTAGAGAGAAACCAGTAGATTTTTAAAAGTCCTTAACAATATTTTTCCAAATAAATGTATTTGTAATATGAAAAATATGACCAAAAATGACTAGAATGTGGTTGAGTAGCATAGTTTGTGCTTCATCATTGCTTGCTAGTTGGAGGAGTCACAAATTCTGTAGATGCTCTAGTGCAAGTTGTTCTCAAACATTAACTTACTTCAAAATCACCCGGACAACTTTTTAAGTTAGATTGCTGAACTCCGCCCCCCAGAGTATCTGATTCTGCAGGTTTGGGGCGGGGCCCAAATATTCATTTCTAACGAGAAGCAGATGCTGCAAGTACACTTTTAGAGCCACTGCTGTATGCTCCGGGCTAGCTGCAATTTAACAAGCCTCTGGTTATCTCTGTCCTATTCCTCATAGTGTGGCAACAAAACTTTATCACCTCATACAGGATTTACCCTGTCATCCTCACTTTTTCAGCAAAATAGTTGCTTTCATACATTACTGAAAAAACTGGGATCATTAGGTATGGTCTGCTTCAAGTTCTCATTTCTTTTTTCCAGCCTGCCTCTTTTCTAATTTAAGACTCATCCCACTTTCTGGTCTCTTTTCTAGTGTCTAATTCTATCTTTGCATCACAGTGATTTTGTCATTAGCCTTCGTCTATCCCAAGTGTTCAAACCTTCCCTCCTTACCAGCTTCTTCTCGAAAGCCTGTAAATAACCTCAAGTCTTTTGATCTTGAACATCTATATCATGGCCCTGAATATTTCTCCAGCTACTCTTTCTCTTTCACAGGCAAATTCTTGGGAAGAATAAGGAACTTATAGGACTTTCCAAGTCACTATAACCAAGCTTCTATTCCTGCCACTCTATTGAAGCTGTTTTGCCAACGGTTACCTTCAACTGGCTAAGTCCAATTAATCCTGATTCTTGTTTTAGCATCATTAATGTGCCTCTTTGAAACTCTGCTCTCCTGGTTTCTGTGACACCACTAAGCACCCTCTCAATGTTCCTTGTTGACTCTTCCTCTCCTCCTCCCATTAGGACTGTGTTTAAGGTAACTGTATAAAATCCCAGTGGCTATAACCAGTAGCACAACTGGAATATTCAGGGAGAATGGTGCAGATAGAAGCTAGAATACAGTCTGGAGATCAGGAGAGTATGTGGACATTTAGATCTGGGAACTAGAAGCATTGAATGTGGATATTTAGGATTTGATGTTTGACTCACTTCTCATTGTTTTATGCACTGTCTCGGGCATTTCATTGTCTACTTTGGCTTCCGCTGTGCCCACACAGATTCTTGCGAGAATTTTCTAGGCCGAATCTAGGAACAGGGCTGTGTGTCGCATGTGAGTTATGTGTGTGGAATGATGAGTGCTGTGTGCTTCTGGTTCCTAAACCCAAATGTGCAGCCACTCTCTTGAACTACATAATTTATTCTAGCTTCTATCTTGACTATTTTGCCTGAATATTCCAATTTGCTACTTGTCATAGCCACTGAGATTTTGTACAGTCACCTCAAACATATGTCCAAAACTGCCATCTTAGTATTCCTTGTCTTGATAAATGGTACTACCATCCACTCAGTAAGTCAAGAAACCTTGGAATGATACTTGAGTTCCTTCTTTGCCTTACTTCTATCCTCATGTCTTACGAGTACCCAAGTTATATAAAATTCTACTTCTTTAGCATTTCTCCTGCCATCTTCTATTGTTTCCTACTCCATTGACTTAACTCTAGCCCGTATCACCTCTTCCTGAACTGTTAGCTCCTTCCAGTTTTTCACCCTTCCAACCTGTCTTACACATTACTGTCAACTAAAAAGCAAATTTAACTATGTCATTGCATTAAAAACAATTATTCCAAGGCTCACCATCTTTTATTAGATAAAGCCCAAACTTAATGCCCAAGACTTTATTTGATCTGGCTCCTGTCAAATTTCTAGCTTTCCTTCTCATACCCTATGATCTCATCATGCTGGACAACTGGCAGTTTCCTCCAACACATTGACTTTGCTAATACGGCTCCCTCTGCCTAAATTATCCTTCCTCATTTTGTTAAACCATCATTTACTCTTCAAGGCTGAGTGATGCGTCATCTTCTCAACAGTAACGACAATAATGACAAAAAAACCCCCAACATTTATTAAGAGCTTATCATGTGCAAGGCACTTTGCATACATTTCCATGTAATCCTAATCACAAGACCTTGAAGACAACTGAGGTTCAGAGAAGTTATCTTCCTTGACATCTTTCTCTGCTCCAGTCAACACTTAGTGGCCTCAAATGACTACTCCCTAATTGTGTCTCTGCTACAATCTATACATATGGAGGTAAGATAATTTATATCAGAGAAGATAGTTTTGAAGGAAATGATCTCCAATTTCTTTGAGAAAATGCACTAATAGGACGGGCACGGTGGCTCATGCTTGTAATCCCAGCACTTTGGGAGGCCGAGGTGGGCTGATCACCTGAGGTCGGCAGTTTGAGACCAGCCTGACCAATATGGAGAAACCCCATCTCTACTAAAAATACAAAATTAGCCAGGCGTGGTGGCATATGCCTATAATCCCAGCTACTAGGAAGGCTGAGGCAAGAGAATCGCTTGAACCTGGGAGGCGGAGGTTGCAGTGAGCCAAGATTGTTCTATTGCACTCCAGCCTGGGCAAAAAGAGTGAAACTCCATCTCAAAAAAAAAAAAAAAATGCACTAATAAGCTGCTGGGTGGCCAGTAAGCCCTCAAAGACTGGAGCCTGCTGGAATCTAAGAAAAGAAAAAACTACTTAATATTAAAAACAAATAAGAATTTGTGGGTGAGGAGGAGCAGAAGACTGAGTAGAAAGAAGAAAAAGGGGCACTGTGGAGAAGCACGACATTGTGGCAGGAGTGCTTTTTCACCAAGGCCGGAGTGCAGTGGTGCGATCTTCGCTCAACACAACCTCCACCTCCCAACTTCAAGAGATTCTCCTGCCTCAGTCTACTGAGTAGCTGGGATTACAGGCATGCACCACCACGCCCAGCTGATTTCTGTATTTTTAGTACAGACGGGGTTTCACCATATTGACTAGGCTGGTCTTGAACTCCTGACCTCAAGCGATCCACCCACCTTGGCCTCCCAAAGTGCTGGGATTATAGGTTTGAGACACCACACCTGGCCTGCTTTTAAGAATAGAAATTTACAGTACTTTTAAGTTGTGTTTCTGTGATGTTGTGATGTTAACTCCCTTTCATCATTTCACAACCTTAGTAAATCTGCTGTGCCCACACAGAGCTTTGTGAAAATGCTTTTGGGTGAAACCTAGGAACAGGGATAAGTTCCACATCTGAGTGGATGTTTGTGGAATAAGGACAGATGGCAGCTCATCCATGAACCTCACTAGTTTACCATAAGGGGAAGTTCAGAGCCAAAGCAGTTCAGTGAGAACATTAGCTCCCCAGAAATAAGAAAAAAACTTGGGTTGGGCATTGGACTTGCAAATGAGGTGGAATGGAGGTTCAAACCAATCCTAACCGAGAGGTTAAAACCCAGGGAGATCTCAGCTGACACCCAGGTTACATATTATCATAGTACCTTTGCTCTTCCTTGTTTATATACCTTTGTCTCTCCTAAATTCACCAGTAAGAAGTCTTTTTGAGAGCAGAGACTCTGTTATTCATCTTATATTCCCAATGTCTAACAATGACAAATAGTGTACTTACTACGTCCTCAGTAAATGTCTGTTAAAAGAATAATTGTCAAATTTACATAAGTTTACTGAATTAAGAAAAAATAGGCTGGGCATAGTGGCTCATGCCTATAGTCCTAGCAGTTTGGATGCTGAGGCAGGAAGATGACGTGAGGCCAGGGGTTTGAGATCAGCTTGGGCAACATAGTGAGACCCCATCTCCATAAAATTTTTTAAAAAAATTAACAGGGTATGGTGGTGTGCATCTGTAGCATCAGGTGGGAGGACTGCTTGAGCCCTGAAGTTTGAAGTTACAGTGAGCTATGATTGTGCCACTGCACTCCAGTCTGGGAGATAGAGTGAGACCCGGTCTTTAAAAAAAAAAAAAAAAAAAAAAAGACACCCTAACGTCTAATACTTGAGATAAGATTTTGTGTTTCATAGTACTATGTCTAACACATTAAAAAATATAAACATTATAAAATTACTCAATAACTAATTATAATAAAAACTAGAAAACTGGCCAGGCACAGTGGCTCACACCTGTAATCCCAGCACTTTGGGAGGCCAAGGTGGGAGGATCACTTGAGGCCAGGAGTTCAAGACCAGCCTTGCCAACATAACAAAATGCTGTCTCTACAAAAAATACAAAAATTAGCTGGGCGTGGTGGTGCATGCCCGTAGTCCCAGCTACTCAGGAGGCTGAGACATAAGAATAGCTTGAACACTGGAGGTAGAGGTTGCAGTGAGCTGAGATCATGCCACTGCACTCAGCCCGGGCAATGGAGCGAAACTCTGTCTAAAAAACAAACAAACAAACAAACAAACAAACAAACAAACAAACAAACACCCAACCACTCCCCCCACCCCTGGAAAACAATAATAACTACAAATTATCAAATATTTTCAATGTGTCAGGAACTTCCCATTTAAATCTGATATCAACCTTCCTACATTAGGTATTCCTATCCTTATTTTACAGTGGAGGACACTTATTTTCAGTTGAATAACTTGCCCAGCATTACGGCTAAAGTGACACCAAAGCCTTTATTTTTTACACTATACCTGACTGAGTTAAAGAAATGGTTTTAAACATATTCTGGAAAGAGGAAAATACAGCTTATGCTGCATCTGTAAAAAGCTAAAAATAAAAACAAAGTAACCTGGTGAAACCTGTTGGTATAGTTCCCTGATTACTATTTAACAAATGATCTGAGCATTACTTAGTCAAAATAGGTTTGTTGCATCCACCTTCAGAATGTGAAGTAGGAATAACAGGTTGCCTTAGCCACACTGTAGTTTATTTTATATGACACCAAATAACTTTTGGTCCTGTTTCCACATGTAATAGAAAAAGAAGGCAGTTATTTGAATAATTTACTGAAATAGATTCAGTTTCAATGAAAATACTTTGGAGAACTGGATGTTTCTGTATACTCGTCTTAACTTTATTCTCTACTTTCACGGATTAATAGACCAAAAAATATTTTTCTTTTTCTTTTTTTTTAAACAAGGGGATGTTTAGCTTTTCTCAAACTTTCTTAAAGGTATTCCTTGACATATATTAGATAGGTCTAAATGGAACTTTATTACATGAGCAAGATTAGAAATTAATTTAATTATTATAAAATGTTACAAATTCAAACTTCTCATTTCCTTAAGAACTTATTTATTTATTTACTGAGACAGGGTCTCGCTTTGTTGTCCAGGCTGGAGTGTGGTGGCGCTATCTTGGCTCACTGCAACCTCTGCCTCCTGGGTTCAAGCGATTCTCCTGCCTCAGCCTCTCAAGTAGCTGGGATTACAGTCATGTGCCACCCCACCTGGCTAATTTTTTGTGTGTTTTTTTTGTAGAGACGAGGTTTCGTTACGTTGGCCAGGCTGGTCTTGAACCGGCCTCAAATGATCCACCTGCCTTGGCCTCCCAAAGTGCTGGAATTATAGGTGTGAGTCACCGTGCCCGGCCCAGAACTTATTTATTTTTGATGGCAAAACATTAAAGATAATACAAACATCATGCTTAATTATGTACTTATTCCCCAAACTGCATTCCTGATCTCTTGCACCTACCCAGCATACTCCAACCCCAATCTTCCCCATCTCAGCTAATGTAGGCAAATCAATTTTTCCAGTTGCTCTGAACAAAATTGTTCATCCTTCATTCCTCTCTTTCTCTAGAACCCTAAATCCAATGTGTCAACAAATCATATTGGTTTTCAAAATATACCCAGAACCCAACCATGTCTTAAGCCCTCTACTGTAACAACCCTAGTACAAGCTACCATCGTCTTTTGCCTGGGTTACTGCAATAGGACCTGTCACTCTACAGACTATTTTCAACCTGGCAGCCAAGGTAACCAATTTAAAGCCTAAATCTTACGATGTCAATCTTCTGCCAATAGCCTCTCAGTGTCAGGCACACAAGGCCTTTCACCATCTGGCCTAGTGCTTCTCTGACCTCATATCACATGATTTTCTTTCTGGGTTACTCTTCTTTAGCTAAAGTGGCCTCCTGGCAGTTGCTTCAACTTACCAGACCTGTCCCCACCCTAGGGTTTGCACAAGTTGTTCTCATAGTCTGGAATGCTCTTTCTTCAGATATGTGCAGGTATCTCCTTCACTTTCAAGTCATTCTTCAAATACTACTTTCTCAGTGAGGCCTGCTTCAACTGCCCAATTTAAAAATGACATCTTCCCCATTTCTCCTGTGCTTGGTCTCCTTCCACATCCCTTCCTGTATAAACTTTTCTGATAACACTCATGACCTTCTAACATACTATATAATTTAGGTATTTATTTTAGGCATTTATTTTTATTGTCTAACTCCTGCATGTGAGTTTGATGATGGCATATGTTTTTGTCTGTTTTGTTCACTGCTCTATCTGCAGCTTCGAGAATAGTGTCAGGTACATGGTAGGCCTACAACAATCTGTTGAAATGTAAAAGTTGTTTGATTCCAGTACAAGAGTATTACATATTGGATTCCATGGGAACGGGAACAACTAAGTTTTCATGTGCCTGAAGAGCTCAAAGGCTCTTTGAAACTCTGGTATTCCATGGTTCCCTTACCATTCTGACTCTCAAAAACATAATCATTTTTTCAGCAGCCAAGCACTACTTTTAAAAGACCCTGGACTGTGAAATCTACAATGATAGGTCCCTAAGAGGATGATCATGATTACAATTCTACAAGCTACCTGGTACTGTAAAATTTTTTAACATTTCTTTTCTAATTATTGTACTGCTTTTCCTTATGAATGCAATTGGAAGGTAGGGGAAGCCAATTTGATTACACCTTAATAATTTTGTGACACCCCAACCCCCTGCAGTGCATCAGCATATTTGATACATCTTTTCATGTTGGTTTTTCTTTTGAAATGTGTAACATCAGGCAGGGCATGGCAGCTCACTCCTGTAATCCCAGCACTTTGGGAGGCTGAGGCAGGAGGATCTCTTGAGCCTAGGAGTTTGAGACCAGCCTGGGCAACCTAGGGAGATCCCCATCTATACACAAAATTTAAAAATTAGCTGAGTGTAGTGGCACATGCCTGTAGTCCCAGCTACTGAGGAGGCTGAGGTGGAAGGATTGCTTGAGCCCAGAAGGTTGATGCTACAGTAAGCTATGACTGCATGACTTCACTCCAGCCTGGGCAACAGAGAGGGAAACCCTGTCTCAAAAGAAAAAAAAAAGAAAAGCCCTGAATACTTTTGTATTTTTTGTAGCACAAATGCTGAAATTATTCTGCACAACTTTAGGATCCATCCTTTGGCTATTCCCATTTTGAAGGAACATAGAATTTTAGGGCTGTAAGGTTTTAGTTCATTTGGTTCTATCATCTCATTCCACAGATACAAAAACTGGGGTCCAATGATGTTAAGTGACTTGCTCAGGTACCACCGGGCTGAGTAATCTTTTTGGTCAGAACAACTTGCTCTAAACATAAAACAAGATACTTTTGAGAATGCAATTGGAAAACAGTTCTCAACGTCAGAAAACAAATATAGCAACAATTGCAATATACGGTTCTAAACAATATGCAATCTACCCAGTTTATTTCCATGGTGACAACTTAAGCATTAAAAATAGAAGGCAAATATAGCAAAGGATGAAATAATTGATAAATAGAAAATAAAAAGTCCCCACAAACATCCTAGCAAGTAAGGGTTATGAATCTCAAACAACAAAGAATTTCCAAGTCACCTGAACTGTCACTGTAGCATACACATGAGAAGAAACCACTTCTGGCCGGGTGCGGTGGCTGACGCCTGTAATCCCAGCACTTTGGGAGGCCGAGGCAGGCAGATCACAAGGTCAGGAGTTTGAGACCAGCCTGACCAACATGGTGAAACCCCGTCTCTATTAAAAATACAAAAATTACCCGGGCGTGGTGGCACACGCCTGTAATCCTAGCTACTTAGGAGGCTGAGGCAGGAGAATCGCTTGAATTGGGGAGGAGGAGGTTGCAGTGAGCCGAGATCGGGCCACTGCACTCCAGCCTGGGTGACAGAGCGAGACTCTGTCTCAAAAAATAATAATAAAAAGAAACCACTTCCATGGAATCAGAGAGATGGTTCCATATTAGCCATGACTTCTGCTGCTCTTTTGAGAATGTGGGCTTACTACCTAATCATTTTAAGATGCCCATGGGCACTTTTACTTAGATACATGCACTTTCTCTTTGCACTAGTGAGTCTACGTGAATGTTACATGCCAGAGGAACGTTAAAGTCTACGCTAACAATGCTTCATTTTTCTTTAACAATTTTGTCCAGGTCATGGAGACATTTTTGTGGAGTGATAAATTAACTTGGTCTCCTGATGTGTTTTCCCCACATGCCTTGGAAAATCACTTGTTTCTCTGAGAGGTGGTAGTCATCAAAGCCTTAACTTCAGCAACAGCTTCGCTGTTTTAGCTTTGTTATAATTAAGATACCCTAGTACCACTGATAGTTTAGGATATTTGATATGAATGTAATGCAAAAATATTTTTGGCCCTTTGTATATAGCAATGGTCTCAAACTATGAGCAAAATTATGGCTAAATCAGATTTTCAAAAATGGATTTTAAGAAATTCCAGGAGGTAGGAACCTGGTTAACTCATGTGACTTTAAAACTCAGATCTCTGCCAACAGCCCAATTCAGTTTCCTAAGAATAAATTTTTAAACTTCCTGTATCAATGCCTTAACTCAGTTTCCCTTCTCCATGTGTCACTCTCATTAACTTTTGTTGTGCGTGATTTTTTTTTTTTCTTTTTTTGACGGAGTCTAGTTCTGTTGCCAGGCTGGAGAGCAGTGGCGTGATCTCGGCTCCCTGCAACCTCCGCCTCCCAGGTTCAAGCGATTCTCCTGCCTCAGCCTCCCGAGTAGCTGGGACTACAGGCACGTGCCACCACGCCCGGATACTTTTTTGTATTTTTAGTAGAGACGGGGTTTCACCATGTTGGCCAGGATGGTTTCGATCTCCTGACCTTGTGATCCGCCCGTCTCGGCCTCCCAAAGTGCTGGGATTACAGGCGTGAGCCACCGCGCTTGGCCTGTGTGTGATTTTATGCAGGCTGGACACCAGTATCCTAGAATAAGATGATCTGGATTCTATCCTGATAAACTGGATCAAACAGGTACTCATCTGATGCAGGTGAAACTCCAGTGCAGGAACTTCTATGATAACATTAACTGAACACAATTTTAATTGAAATGATCTACTTTTATGTTTCTTTAGATGTGAACATTAATTTTTCTCTTAATCTTCTGTTAACTAATTTCTTGGTAATGTACTCAAAAGAGCTTTCAACCAGTCTTCCCATGTAAGAAGTTATCACCATACTCACTCTGTTACTTTCCCTTATACTGCACACTTTGCTCAGCAATGAATTGATCCCTGATTTACACATCAAGCTGAGCTCTCACATTCTAAATATATCTATTCTTTTGGAATTTTAGGTATTTGGCAAATATTGAAGCATTGGGGAGATTAAAGAGAATCAAACACAACACTAGCAGACTCAACTACAATCCACAGAGGAAATAACCAAATAAGTTGCTATTTTAAACAATTTAAGCAAATAGAAGGAAGGGATTTCAGAACTCACAGTATCTATAGGCAAGAAAATAACTGAAGCAGTGATGCTTAAAAAGACTTGGTGAGGGTTAATACTTGAATCCCTATAAAATACAGTATTTTATAGTATTTGACAACACAGGTGTGAAGGTGAGCATGGATAACCAGTTTTCTTCTCTAAGCAGCCAATAAGAATGTTAAAATATAAATAAGACTTCATATAATATAAAGAGTGAAAGACTGAAAGCATTGTCTTACGACTACTGTATTATTTAAAGAACTACATCTATATCAATCAAATGTGGCAGGACAGGATGTACAGTGCAATACTGGGGGTGCAAGATTTTAAAATGAGGAACAGGCCAAAATCTAAACACAGAATCGTCCAAAAAAAAAAAAAAGCCTTCAAGTAGACAAAGTTTTCAATAACAAAACATGGTAGTTAAACGCCTGCGTCTAGTAACATGAGTTGGGGAAAAAACATTAATAGCAGATTAATGAAACAGATTCTGTGCGAGGTCAGGGTAGGGAGTGATGGCGCGCGGAAGCGGCGGAAGAGCTGGTTTCGCCGTCCCAGAAAGGGTTCCACGTCCGCACGCCCGTACTGCGGCCCTGCGGGGAGCGCTCAGACCCCTCCGTTTCCCTTCACCATTGTAAACGCGCAATCCCATTAAGATCCCGTTCACTCCAATTCCTGGAAAGAAGCTTAGAACGGTGAATCTCTTCCTCGGAGTTGAAAATCAACTTCCAGTGCCGGTCACCCAATCCTTCAAAAATCCTAGCCCTCTCGGGCCCAATTCCTAAAGAATTCAAGCCTGTACCCTGTACACCCTCACCGATCTCAGCTCGTCCCCACTCCGCTCCCAGCGGCCCCAGCTCTAAACGCCGCCGCGCGGCTCAGCGCTGCCCACGCCCGGCCCTGAAGACCGCGCACAACGCCCCGCCCCCGGCGAGCGTGGCGGAAGTAGCTCGCTCGGGCTGGGAGACCGCGCGCCACCTGGCCGAGCGCGCATGCGCCCGCACTGCCAGTGCTGGGGGCGTCCGTATCGCTTACTCCTCAGTCTCCGCAACCCCCGCCCCACCGAGAGTCGGGATCACGCCATCTTGCACCCCCCCCCATCGTCCCGTCACCCAGCCGAGTCACCTTTTCCCTTTCTACACTCCACACTCTCTGTCCTCCACCCCGCCCCTTTCCAAGCGTGTCCCGGGCCGCAGCAGCAGAAACCGCCCCATCTCCACCCCTACATTCTCCTCGCGGGAAGCGCAGCAGTGCCTCCAAGGGTTCTTAAAGCAGAGGTTGTAGGGCTTGCGGGGGGTTTGCGGGGGGCGGTGCGGGGATTCGGGCGGGGGAGACGTCAGAGAGCCGGGAGGGACGCAGAGCGGAGATCCCAGCGTCGCTGCGACCTCGCGCCGGCCACGCCCTGGCCCCGGCTCGAGGGCGGCTGCCTGGGTCTTCGTCGTCTACGCCGGAGTGTTGAAGGGAGGGCGGCTGTGGGAGGCGCTGACCGGGCGCAGCGCCCTGGTTCCGCTGCCGAGCTTGGAGTTGCCTCTCGACTCCTCCCTGTTGGCGGGTGGGCGTGGGGTGAGGGGGGCTGGGCTGTGCTAAGAAGCGGGGTGCGCGGGTCGTCTAGGTAGTGTGGGGGCTGCCGGAGGAATCATTAAAGAGGGAAATTGTTGCTTTATGGCACGGCGGGAGAAGAGTTAGGTAGTTAGTGGGAGTGTAGCATCCAGAAAGAGGAAAAGATCCGCTGTGTTCTCTGTGGGGTGAGCTCACGTCTGTGACCCCTGGGGAAATTATTTAGCTTGTCTTTGCCTTGTTTTGGTCTGTAAAATGGCGATCTTATAGCCTATTTCAGAATTGTGAGGATTATATGAGAAAATACACGTTAAACGCTTAGAACAGCGCCAGGTGCTGCTCAGTACATGTTAGCTCTGCTTTTGCTCTCCACGTTTTAGGAGTTCAGAATGACTGTGACCTTATCTTCTCCGAGAATCAGGACACTTGGTCTCACACGTGAGAGTGAAGTTATGAAGACAGTGATATGTAATATTTGACACTCAGACGATCCTGGACGTAGTATTACTGTACACGTGGATAAATTAGCATTTCTCCATGAGGCTAATAGAAATGTTAAGTTATTTCGGTAGAAAGAAATGTGTGTGTATATATATGTATATACATATGTGTGTATATAAGTATATGTATGTGTATATATGTATGTATGTATTTGGAAGGAGAGGACCTGGGGTCTTAGTATATGTGAAGGGCAGACTCTGGAAGAGGAATTAAATTCGCCCTGCAAAGATTTACTTGAAGGACAAAACTTGGGGAATTTCTGGTGAATGTTTCAAAGAGGCTGAATTTGCCTATGAGAAACAGTTCGTGATAGTGCTTTGCAAGAATGGAATGCTCTTCATTGTGCTATTGAAAGTTTCTTATCTCAGGATATTCGGGACATTGGAGCGAAGTGTGCCTAAGTCTAGGGCTGCACTTTTCACTAGCAGTTTCTGCCTTGATGGAGATGTTCCATAATCTGTGCCTTTAGGCACTAGTGGTAGCCTAGGCACAGTGGCTCTTCAGCACTTGAAATGTGATAAGTGTCACTGAGGAACTTAATTTTTAATTTTATTCATAAATTAATAAATTGATTTACGTTTAAATACCCACATGTGGCTAGTGGTGGCTACTGCATTGGACAGCACAGGGCTACAATTTAGATTTTGAGAGTCCTTCCGAGTCTTAATATGGTTGAGTTTTAAATCAGAGAAGCCAGCTCTTTGGAACATTTATTGCCATAGGGAATTGTAATTATATTCAAATAATGCCTTTCATTCAAATACTGCAGTTCAGACCATGGGTCTGTTAGTACTTATTTACATCTTGACAAATTAAAGCAAAACGTTGTCTCCTAGGTTGTACAGCTAATGCCAGATTCAGAGAGCTATGACAGTATTAACTGGAGTTTTCTTTAAACATTATTGTACTATTTTGTGATTGTCGGTTTCTGCTATCTTTTACCACTTTGGTTGGTTTTTCAGTGAGAAGTTTCCAGCTCTTTTTATTCAAGTTTTTTTCTTTTTTAACCTTTTGTGTAATAAAGGGATTTGAAAAATTGTAACTCTTGAGCATTAGGACATTTTAGAACTAGTTTTATGGTTATCCAAATCTTTTGGAGAGATAAGTGAAATTAGGTAATAGATGTTTCACAAAATTACTTTACTTGAAATATGTGCATCTGTTTTTTTTTTTAAGCAAGTGTATATAAAGTCAAATTTGAAAATAAAACTAAAAGAACAAATAAAAAACCTTTTTAGGTAGCGGTAGCACCCTTAACCTTGGCCTGATGTCTGTAAAATGGTGCCATTGGGCCAGGCACGTTGGCTCATGCTTGTAATCCCAGCACTTTGGGAGGCTGAGGCCAGAGGATCTCTTGAACCTAGGAGTTCAAGGCTGCAGTGAATCATGGTCAGGCCAGGCTTCCAGCCTGGGCTGCAGAGGGAGACCTTGTCTCTTTAAAAAAAAAATAAAAAAAAAAATATGATGCTCTTGGTCTTAAGGCTGAAGATAATTGTTAGATCTGGAACAATAACTTAAAGCTCACGAGTTAAATCAGATGGAGAGAATAGCTCATAATATACAAATCAGAATGGGGTGCTTTTATGGGTGACTATAGTATCTTAATTTTTCTGAGACAGTCGTAGTATAAAGCCTGATTGTTCCAGCACAATTATTTTATTTAATAGAACCCCTTTTACTATCAAAAATGTTCGAATTGGGACCACATCATAATGTCACCCTACTGTTAGCCTTGTTGGGACTTGTAATATATAGTTTTAGGATGATTAACCACATTGCAATATCAGAAATACTTTATTATTATTTTTGAGATGGAGTTTCACTCTTGTTGCCCAGATTGGAGTGCAATGGTGCGATCTCAGCTCACTGCAACCTCCCCCTCCTGGGTTCAAGCGATTCTCCTGCCTCAGCCTCCCGAGTAGCTGGGATTACAGGCACATGCCAGCATGCCCGGCTAATTTTTGTATTTTTTGTAGAGACAGAGTTTCACTATGTTGGCCAGGCTGGTTTTGAACTCTTGACCTCAAGTGCTCCACCCGCCTCAGCCTCCCAAAGTTCTGGGATTACAGGTGTGAGCCACCGTGCCCGGCCAGAAATATACTTTAAAACAGTGACAAAATTACTGTTTTTGTGTCTAAATAATAAATGAGATACCTGGAATAAGGCCAGCAAGTGACTTTCCCATTTAAGCCACTGATAATTTTAAAATTTTGCTTTGAATAGAAACCTTTAGCAGCTTGAGTTTTGGTTCCCTCTGGAAGAAAATTATCTTTTGGTGGGGGTGACTGCATGGTAGTCTACGTCAGTCAAATCAGGAGATTGAGTATTTGTGTTGAAATAACACTGATTTTATTTTATGGTGAGGTTGAATAGTGAAATTCGTCAGAAATCTGATTATGTATTAGAATGTTAAAGAAGGATTTTGCTTACAGTTTACTTAATGAAAAATAATTCAGCCATATGCATTATTATTTTAAGTTTATACTGAAGTGGGTAAAATATTTTATTGAGGCTCTAACACTTGATTTGAGTTCTCGCTCTGCTGCTTCCTAACCATGTGATTTGGGACAAATTATTTAATCTCCCTAAGAATACTGGGTTCCTCATTTATAAAATGAAGATGGTAATGGCATCTGCTTCTAGGTTCATAAGAGGTTAATTTAAATAACTCATGTGATGGGTTGTGTGCAGTTCAGTAACTATTAGCTGCTGTAGCCTTAAGTTTATTGGATAATCTAGAAGTGATAATAATGTTCTGAGATGTTATGTGGGTTGGTGAACAGAGCACTAAGACCCAATTCTGTAAACCTAGCTTTTGCCCTTTTCTGGCACATTCTTTTGTCATTTCAGTTAAGGTATTTAACTTATTAATATCAGAGTCTCAATTTCCTTATCAGTAAAATGGAATTAGTACCCATCCTCATCCTGCTTTCTCATAGGACTGTTGGTGGCATCAAATGAGAATTACATTTAAAAATTATCGTCTTACTTTACAAACATTTTTATATTGAATTGGTTTTGTCTCATCTTGTCTACCTTCAACCTCCACTAAAGAGTGACCTGCAAAAATTGTTCTGTAAATTTTGTGTAACAGCATGGATAGTGTATAATAGGCACTATTACTGAAGACAGTTCTCTTTTACAAATAATATTGTAAGTCACAGGCTGGGTGTGGTGGCTCACACCTGTAATCCCAGCACTTTGGGAGGCTGAGATGGGTGGATCACTTGATGTCAGGAGTTGGAGACCAGACTGGCCAACGTGGCGAAACCCCGTATCTACTAAAATTACAAAAAAATTAGCCGGGCATGGTGGTGCATGCCCGTAGTCCCAGGTACTCAGGAGGCTGAGGCAGGAGAATCGCTTGAACCCGGGAGGCGGAGGTTGCAGTGAGCCGAGATTGTGCACTGCTCTCCAGCCTGGGCGACAGAGCAATACTCTGTCTCAAAAACCACACACACTCACACACAAAAATAATGTTTTAAGTCACAGTAATGGTGCTTTTTTGATCTGGTCACAATATATTTTCTACGGAAAACAACCCCATACTACTGCTAAGGGAGAACCAACATTTTCTTGGGCACTTGATGTGTTCCTTCCGTTGTATCTCATTTATCCAAACATATTCCCACCTAATAGGTTATACTAATGAGGCTCTTACTTTCTAGAATTGGTCTGTGAGGCTTTTTTATACTGTAGTTCTCCCTCTGAAAATACCTGGCCCATAGTTAATGGGTAGTGAAGGTTAAATAAGATAATGAACATGAAAATCGTGGCCGGCTCTGTGACTTCATGCCTGTAATACCAGCACTTTGGGAGGCCAAGACAGGCCCGGGTTGCTTGACCCTAAGAGTGATGGGCAATATAGTGAGACCTGGTCTCTAGAAAAAATTTAAAACAAAAATTAGCTGGGCCGGGTGCGGTGACTCACAACTGTAATCCCAGCACTTTGGGAGGCCGAGGCAGGTGGATCGCCTGAGGTCAGGAGTTTGAGACCAGCCTGGCCAACATGGTGAAACTCTGTCTACTAAAAATACAAAAATTAGCCGCGTGTCTTGGTGTGCACCTGCTACTCGGGAGGCTGAGGCATCAGAATCGCTTGAACCCTGGAGGCGGAGGTTGCAGTGAGCCAAGATTGTGCCATTACACTACAGCCTGGGTGACAGAGCAAAACTCCATCTAAAAAAAAAAATGTAGCTGAGCTTGGTGGTTTGTGCCTGTAGTACCAACTGCTTGGGAGGCTGAGGTGGGAGGATTGCTTGAGCCCAGGAGGTGGAGATTGCACTGAGCTGAGATTGTGCCACTGTACTCCATCCCGAGCAACAGAGAGAGACCCTGTCTCAAAAAGAAAATAGTACTCTGTTTGGTGTATGGTATGTAGGAGTTACTGAAAAGATGCTGTTGAATTCACAGGACAGTAAATTGAAATGATTTATGTGAATATACTTTATAAACTAAAATAACATACAAATATAAATCATTAAAAAAATCTTGAAATGTACTTTTGCTGATTTAAATGCTATAGTGGTTTTATGACTGAATTCTGTATATTTCACTTTATTCATATTAGTCTTTAAAGGTCTACTCTTAGTCATAACATTCTTTGAGAATATACATGTTTAACAATAATCTTTTGTGATATATTTTCAAGAAGCTATGCTTTTGCATGAGTTAATCATCATCATCGGCATGAACTAAATGCCTTGTATGTACAAGGCGGTTTACTAAGGGCTTTACGTATGTTATTTTATGTAACCTATAAGAGAAGTAATTTTAATCTCCATTTTAGAGATGAGAGAACTGAGGCAGTGAGGTGGCATAACTTGCCCAAGGTCATGTGTAAGTGTTAGAGCCTATAATTTAACTCCAGAGCCTAGCTCTTTACTGCTTCCATTGTGGTTTGGCATAGGCAGATATTAATATTTCACAACACAGTTCACTGTGACATACACATTGTGGAGGCCTTTTGGGTTAGTTATGATAAACTTTTATTTGTATATTCTTTGATGTATAGTAGAAAGAACTCTGGACCAGGTGTCGGGGGACCTCAGTTTTAGTCCCAGCTTGTATCACTAAATAGTAGTGTGTCCTTGGGCAGTTCAAGAAACCCCTCTGGACTTCAGTTCCTCACCTGAAAAATGAGGGATTTGGAGGAAATTAGTGATTTTCAAACTGTAGTTCTGAAGTCTGCTCAGATGTCTTTGGTTCCCTCCCACCAATTTGCATATATGTTTGTCTGTTATAGTTGCTTATCCATCTACCTAAGATTTTCTTTTAAACAAAGAATTTCTTAACTGAGTGTTTAAAGTCATCAGTCTCCAAGATAACTTAATGACCATGTAAGTCCCCTGACTGCTATGTTTACAACTTTTCAGTAATTTCACAATATTTTAGTGTTTTAGGAGACAGAGATCTTTTACTAATGAAAAAACTAAAGCACTAAAATGAGAGGATTGTTATTAAAACATAGTGTATCTAAATGGCCTGAATATTTCAGGTTATCTGCTATCTGGGATCAAAGCCTGTTGTTTATTGGATTTGTGACCTTCAGCCAGTCTTAGTTTCCTCATTGGTAGAGGGAGAATACTTGTAGGGTAATTGTGAAAAAAAAAAGTGAGCTAATACTGGTGAAGCACCCTTTATAAACTCCAAATTCCTCTATTTTTTACATGCCTACAGTAAATCCCCCAGTCCTTTTTCTTTTTGGTCACATAAACTGTTTTTAAACACATCAGATATTTTGTAAATTGTTTATGTTTAATGCAGAATTCTCATAAGCTTTAATATTTCTGAAATGTGACTCTAGACTGGAAGAGAGTTTTGATTTTTAAGGGAGCTGCTTATTTTTTTGACATGTTTGTCAAATACACTTACCTCTTACTGTTAGGAGTATAATTGCTGCCAAAATCTTCCACATATCTCAAAAGTTAACCATTAAGTAACTCTTTAATTAAGTTTGTGTAAGAACAACAGTGTTTTAATGTTGGAAAAGTAAGTGTGCTATGTGCCATTTGTCAGGGCTTAAGGATAATCTGATAGGCACATTTGCAGTGCACTTTAGGGACTGTTTTTGCAAAGAAATTTTTTTTTAAACTCAATTTTTCTGTGAGAGTACTGGATATGAAAGCATATGGAATAGAAACTTAATGTGAGACTAAAGAAGGAGGATATGCTAGAAACTCCTGTGTCTCGGAGCAGTCTATCACTGGGCTCCTATGTCTGTTCAAAAAGATGCTCAGGTAGGATATGTAATGCTGCACAGTTTTAGCTGTTTATCATCCAGAGAGAAAGGATGGGGGTAGTTTTCATGTTTACAGGGTGTTTTGATATTTTCAATTCAGATTTTTTTTAGTGCCCATTATATGGATTCCTGGGAGATAAATTATTCCTGACAGAGAAACTGAACTTATGAGATTAGTTGATCCTTATATCCTTATACAAAGTTCTATTATATTGATTAATTATCCTTAACAAAAATCTTGTGACCATGGCTTTTATTTCAGTTTTCTGCTTTACAACATCTCTCACAAAGCTTCTGCAGCTTTTTAAAATCTCCACTTGAATGTCTAATAGTTGTCTCAAACTTAACATAGGCCCAA
Source organism: Pan paniscus (assembly GCF_029289425.2). Lineage (NCBI taxonomy): Eukaryota > Metazoa > Chordata > Mammalia > Primates > Hominidae > Pan > Pan paniscus. The sequence continues at coordinate 59,864,933 of NC_073254.2, read as the reverse complement.
CTGAACTGTTTTTTTTTTTCCTTCCCAGCCTTCTGGATCTCAGTAAATGGCACCACCATTCAACCAGTTTCTAAGGCTCCAGAATTCGGTCATCCTTGACTGCGCTTCTCTCACACCCCACGTGTAATCCATCAGCAAATCAGTTCTGCTTTCAAAATGTATTCCAGAAATCTGACCACTTCTCATCATCTCCGCTTGTTAAACTAATTCAACCCACTGTCATCTCGTCTGCACAACCTCAATAACTTCCTAACTGGTCTTCTTGATTGCACTCTTGCTTCCATATAGTATATTCTCCCAGCTGCTGGAGTTATCTTTTTAAACCTAAAACATTTCAAGTAACTTCCCTTTTCAAAATTCTCTAATAGCTTCACATTACACTCAAGTGAAATGTAAACTCCTGTGGCCTAAAGGCTTTATAAGATCTGCCCTCTTGCTACCCCTGTGTTCATATCTTTCTAGCCACACTGGCCACAGGATTTTGGTACTTTGCTGTTCTTTCTGTTGGGAAGTTCTCCAGAGCTCCCTCCCAGATCTTATATTAAATGCCACCTCCCAGTTGAAATCAACTTGTTTTTTTGATTTCATAGTATTTGTTATTTCCTCAAATTATATTTGTTTATGTGCTTGTCTCTTGCATTATAATGTATTTCTTTTTGTCTGACTTAGTCACTACTATATCCCTACCTCTTAGAACGGTGTTTGGCCTGTAGTAGGTGCCCCGTAAATACTTAGATATGAAGAATCCAAAGCACTGGTGGTGTTGGCTTTAAATAAGAGGGTGTCTTTATTATAAGAGGAGGGAATTAAGGGAGGATACGATACACTGTCTTTGGTGGAGGAGAGTGGAGGGAATGACTAAATGATAGCTTTTTATTCCTCTGGAAGTAGAAGATGATGTCAACTGTCCATAGCTAGGGGAGGGATTCACTGTGGGACAGAGGCTTATTCAACTAAAATAATTAGTATGCACGAAAGTAATTTAATATTAAACTAATATAAACTAAAATAATTAGATGTCAGAGAAAGAATTTCTTTTGTTTACATATCTGGGAAGGTTTCTTGGAGATGGGCTTAGGTCAGTAGAGTTTGGGTAGGTTGAGAGATACTGTATTGTTTCAAAAGGTATTGCAAGAAGAGAGAACTGTAGGGGTAAAGATTCAAAAGAACATGGAATGGTTCTGGAGATAGTGAAAGTTTGATTTGACTGCGGTAGAAAAGGAGGCTGGGGAGGTCAGGTGTGACTGATTTGAGATAAGTTTATAAACCAGGCTTTTTAATACCTTCCAAAGTCCACTTAAAATGGGGCATATATTAATATATTGAGATTACCTTTGTGTTATTCTAAACACTAGGTCTAGAAGTTTTTATAGATATTTTATGTATTTAATTTTTAATTTTTTTCATTCTCAGTGATTGACCATTTGGTATTATTTTTCACATCAGAAGAAATTTAGATCATGATGTAACCTGATATTTTTTTAAACAACAAAACTAAAACTCAGTGCATAATAGTGTTGGCTTAACCATAATTGCTTCCTGCCTTTGGAATTTTATGAAAATAAAAATGTTCTAATTATAAAAGTTTTCTATTAATTTATATTATGTGAGATGTTCAGGTTATCATTAGAATTGAGACTCTGTAGATGCTCAAAATCAGTACATAGGTCTGCTGAAATAGTTTTCTTCAGCAATATAGAAGAAAAGGTTAAAACTTCTCTCTTTTAATTAGTGGATTGACTGATAGTTTTCACAGTCCAGATTTTGATGATGTTTGGAGGGTGCAGAAACTAGTAATAAGGTTCTCAACAATTTGAGGTCTTTTAAGCTTAAAGATGTTTCATGGTATTTCTTCTGTGGTCATTTAGTCCCCCAAAATATGAGATCTAACTAGAAACCCAGTAGCATGTTCAGTGCATTTTGTTTAACTCACTTTTTGTGATTAACTTCACTACAATTAAAACTTTTTTTTTGATAGCAATATTTTCTGAGGAAAGGGATGTATCCTTAAATTCCTTCATTTTAAATTGAAAGGTAAATGCCAATTTTTCTTCTCTGGAACACAGTTTTACAGGTGTGTTATAATATTAGCTATTAGCTTAATGATCAGTTTTAAATACTATTAATCAGATATGAACTTATTCCTTGGGTTCACATTTAAACTCTGGCATGTTGAAATAATCTAGGTCCCAATCTGCACATCTGAATTCATTTTGTAAAATATGGCAAACAGATGCATTTTCAATTGAAAGCTGAAACAACTGCAGGACATTAACCCATTGAGAAGATTACAGTAGGTTTTCAGTTCCACAGTAACTGTATTTATTAGTGAAAATGGACTTGAGTGCTTCTGCTTTTAACAGACTTTTCTTTTTTAATGTCTAGAAGAAAGGAAATAGAGCATTGGAATGATAGGACTTTGATGTGTAAAGAAGTTAATGTCAAAAGAAGTTAATTATCTAAATCAAACAATGTGGGTATGGGAAATAATTATTTTAAAGAGTCTAATGACCTATCAGCTCATCATGTCAAGAAAAATGTTATTCACCTGTTTGATATAAAAATTGACTTGACTGTGAAAGGATGATCATGGTTATAATAAACTAGGTTTGGTGACTGGATTTGAAAATGAAAAAGGAGCAGATTGCTCCAGCAGTGTCTCAGGACATTTGACCATAGGATAATCCCATGGAATGGCATGTCTGTCAAATCAGACAAGTCAACTCAAATCATAACTTTCTGGAGGCTGGGGTTACTACTTACTCTTTGAGTTTAACATGTTCTCGAAGATAGCTCTGTCAGCCTTCTATTGGGACAAGGGAACATTTCCTGTGGTCTTTGAGAAATCCAGGCTCCCTTTTTTCGCATTTTGTCCCAATTCTGCAGGACTATTTAGGGAAGTCCTTTGTTTCCTATTTTCCCCCAGTCTTGGACTTGTGATTTTTTTTTTTAATCCGAGTCTCAAATGGTTATGTTTCTTTTCCTGTGTTATTTGTAGAGAAAAGTACTTATTCCAAAAGTCTTTTTAAACAATGGAACAAATTTAGGCTTAAAAAAAGCGATGGTCTTTCTTAGCATTATGTTCTTCATATGTTTTAGAATTTTGGTTTTCGGGCTCAGTTTAGGTGGAACGTTTTTGTTTTCCTTCGCTTTTTGTGCTCTTGCCTTCTTGGTATAGTGGTTTTGGCCTGGCTGTTAGGGCCCTCAGACTAGACCAGAGGGATATTGGGATATTCCAAACCTAGTCACCTAGCTAGTGTGCTGCTTGCCTTAGATCTGTGTCCTGTTGCCTTCTCAAAAGCTTCAAATAAAGCCTATCTCCATCAGTGATTTGTAGTAGCTTTTTTTCCCCAACCTTCTTTTGTGGGGCCCAGCCCTTCCATCTCAGCCCTTGGTAAGTGACCCTGGTTTAGATTCCCTTTATGAATTTTATCATTACCCATAGGAGTGGTTAGATTAGAAAGATATATTAAGAAGATAAATTTGGCAGCAGTATGGAGAATGAACTGAGATGGAGATAGAAGATGTAGCTAAGAGTTTTTAGAAGGCCATAGCTGTAGGACAAGAGGGGAAGGGTGTGAGAACATACAGAAAGTAGAATTTACTTGACTTCTTACAAATTGTAGGGTGCAGGAGAAGGAGTCAAAGGTAGTGACTGAGACTTTGAGCCCAAGTGACTAGTAGTTGTAGTGATGTCATCAGTGAAAACTCAACTTATAAAGAAGCTACTTAGTATTTGTTTAGTTGCATAGAGGTCTTTTAGTAAAAATGTTTAAGTTTTAAAAACTTGCCTGATTGTGAAAAAAAGGGTAATACATCTAAATTTATATAAAAGTTTTTAGCAGATAAAGGAGGGGAATTCTTTTTTCTTCTTTAACTTTCCCCTTTAACGGAAGAGGGTGTTCTTAAGGTCTGCTTATTACAATAGCTAACATTTATTGTGTATCCACTGTGTGCTATCAGTACTGCTCTAAATTTTTGTATGTATTCATTTAATTCTCACAACAGCCCTAAGAAGGTGAGATTATCGTTGTCATTTACAGATGAGGAAACTGAAGCACAGAGAAGTTAGGTAACTTGCCCAAAGTCTTAGCAAAGGAGCGGAGCTGGGATTCAAATCTAGGCAGTCTGACCCCAGAACCTGCCCTCTTAGTTTACTGAAAGTCCTCTGCACTGCTTTACTTTATCATATGTTCTAAATATCTTACATTCTTCTTTAGAAACTGCAAAAAATATTTTGAGGAAAATTACAGCTTTGCAAAGTTTATGCAAGCATATGAAATAATAACTAATGTTTATTGAGCACTTCCAGTATAATAGTGTAATAGATGAGGGTTTACCTACTTTCATGACATTATTTTAATGTTACTTTGACTAAATCTTGCCAATTTTTTTAATGCATTAAATAAAATGTCATACATTAGGATTGGCACCCACTTTATCATTATGCATCACCTTAATTTTATTGGGAAAAATGTCACATTTAAAATTGAGTAAGTTATTTACCCATAGGATTATAAAATATCATAATGCTTTTGATCTACCAATTGACATTATTATTTGTATTTTAGGCTTTTGTTCAAATAGGATTTAGATTATGCTGTAGTTTTCTAATTTTGTATCTTTCAGCTGTGGAATTGTTTCTTTAAATGAGATCTTACTTGGAACCTTCATATATCAACTAGAAAAATCAGGGTTGTTCCGTGGCCTGAATGAAACTGGGGGTGTGTTGTGCTTGGGGTCCATCTAGAATGCCCTGAAGCATTGCTGATGAACCATAGGGTTCCCTGAAGCACATTTTGAAAACCAATGAGCTCTAGTAAAATATGTTAATAAATACTATTTTTACATTACCTATTGTAAAATAGGTGCTAAAGTATTTATCACTGAAGTGAGTAATTGGCTGACATCTTACTTGACTAGTTTTTTTCCACCTTGCTATTTCATTTTAATAAAGAACATTAAGTATAAGTGAATCAGTTTTGTGCAAAACAAATCAGAAATTTAAATTTTCTCTACTTTTTGGAGTAATTTATATTTGCTTTCTTTTTTTTTTGCATTTACTTATAGCTAGGTACATTTTGTAAGCTTTATTTCTCCTTTTTATTTAGATGAATAATACGGCAGCTAGTCCAATGTCTACTGCAACTTCAAGTAGTGGAAGGAGTACAGGGAAGTCTATAAGCTTTGCAACAGAATTACAGAGTATGATGTAAGTATGTCCCTGCATGCTATTGCTATTACTATTTTAAATTTATTCATGTTGAAAGACAATAGACATAACAACATTTATAAAACGTAACTTGGAAATAATTTGTTATTAATCAAGTAAAAATGAAATACTGTGGTAACATTTTAAATTGCCATATGTAGAGGCAAAATTGGTTAAAAATGCTACAGTGGTACTGTATTTGAAAAATGAGTATTGGTTCATCTTTATAAATGATAGAATGAATAATCAGGTGGACACAATTGCTCTAATTATTTGCCTGAGTCTGTGTTATGTATTGTTTATTTCTATTCTAGTTTATAGATTTAGGAAATTTTTAGACTGATTATATTCTTGGACAGTTGAAATGTTTTCACATGGAAGTTCGTAGTTTTTCTCAACTCTTGTAATAATTCAGTAAGCCTAATTTAAATTAGTTTTTAGTTCTGATAATATTTGAAATCACTGTGTTTCAGAGCATTGGGGAAAAACTTAGAGCATTTGAAAAACATGTATTCAATCTTTGGGAAATTGCAGAGTCATTAAGATTTCTTAAGGCTCTGTTCATCTTGATTTCTGGTTTCTTGCATTAAGTGAAACTATATCTCTTGATTTGATAAGAGGTAGCATATTTATTAGAAATGTCTGTTGACACATAGTAGTTTTTCATTATATTGGTTCGGGAGACAATTTTGTCTGTATAACGTGGGGGACAACATATTATAGTGCTCTTCTTTTCCTGTGGATACATTATTCATGACTTAACAGGTAGTTGAAAAGAATATATCTGTTGAAGGTTTAAGTGTCTTCCTCTTGTGGCTAAATTGATAGCCTTCATAGTTGAATTAACGTCACTATGTGATGATTACTGTTAAAAGGTAAAATGAGTTTGAGCATATGTCTTATAATTGCATGATAAACTTACTTTATACAATATTGAAAACATTTAGTTCAGGAGCTCTCAAACTTTTTGGCCTTAGGATCCTTTTATACTTTTAATCATTGAAGATCCTGAAGAATATTTGTTTATGAGGGTTATATCTATTAATATTTATTAGTTAGAATTTATTATTAAATTTTTTTTTTTGAGACAGAGTCTCACTCTGTTGCCCAAGCTGTAGTGCAGTGGCACAATCTTGGCTCACTGCAACCTTCACTTCCTAGGTTGAAGCGATTTTCCTGCCTCAGCCTCCCAAGTAGCTGAGATTACAGAGGTGTGCCACCACACCCGGCTAATTTTTGTATTTTTAGTAGAGACAGGGTTTCGCCATGTTGGCCAGAATTACTTAGAATTTAAAAAGAAAGAAATTTATGCATTAACTTGAAAAGTAGTAAACCTGTTATATGTTAATATAAATAATATATTTCTTATAAAAATATTCTAAAGCCAAAAATTGATTACACCTTTCAGATGAGATGCCAATAAATTTGACATATTTAGCAACTGCATGAAGTGAGCCTATATTTTAAATTATGGAAAATTATAAGTGTTTATGCTTATATACATTTTTGTGGATTAGTTTAATTTTTTTCATTATAGTTTAGTGGCTTTATATTAAGAATATTTTATGTTGTGTTATGTTAATTATGTTTAAAAATACTAAGCATGTTTTAAAAGGTTTAGAATAAGGTGAAAAAATTCATTTTCTGTAGAGCTGGTTCATTGATTTACTTTGTATTTTTAAAACTTTTAATTTGGGAATTTTCAAACTTACAGTGTAATGAAACCTATATATCCATAATCTGGCTTTAACAATAATTGTGTTTTTCCAGTCTTATTTAACCTTTCTCCCTACTCTCCCTTTTTAAAAAAATATGAAGTATTTTAAAGCAAATCCCAGACATCTTATTTCAAAATTTATAGTATTTATTAAAACAATATACTTGTTAGTAAAGTTAAAAACAGATGTCCTATAGCAGAAGTCAACAAATTATGGCCATGGACTTGCTGCCTGTTTTTGTAAATAACTTTTTACTGTACCATACCCAGGCTTATTCATCTATCTGTTGTCTATTGAAGCCTTCATGCTCTGTGCCAGAGTTGAGTATTTGCGACAGAGACTATATGGCCTGTAAAGCTGATAATATTTACTAAATGGTCTTTTACAGAAAAAGTTTGATAATCTCTGATCTGTAAGAGACAGTTGCCTTTAAGAAGAAGACTACAAAAATTAAAAATAAAAATTAAAAAACCTATGTACCTACCAAAATTAAAAATAAAATATTAAAAAAACCGAACTGTTCCCACAAAAATTAAAAATTAAATTAAAAGCTGTAGAGTATTATATTCTTTTGTTATTTATACTTAGGAGAGCTTCTATTTAGTGCATTTGATGGACCTTGGGCCATTTTAAAAAATACTGAGAAAAAATAAAGGCTAAATTCAGCACTTTCTTATTAAATACTTTTGCAAACATCTTCCCAACCAATGTACCTAAGCTGAATTCGGAATGCAAAAGTTATTGTTGGCTACAGCTCTGGAAGAAATGTACATTTTCCTTCTATTTCAGACCTCATAGAGAGGCCACTCCTAATAGTTACATTCATCATTTATAGTCTGAAGTTATTTTTTTCCCCCTTAGGAATTTCTTTATAGAACAGGGAAATAGGGCCAAAATTGGGAGAATCCTTTTAAATTTACTGGTATTTCTATTGTTATGAGATTTTTAGGCTTTTGATTGTATAAAATTAGACTCAATATACATTTAATTCTTGCTTATGTATATTTCAAATGAGAAAGTGTGGACTTATTCTGCTATGTTTATTTTGTGTTACAGTAATTTCATTCTGTGAATCCCTACTGCTGCTGTTCATAGTTCTAAGCCTGTTTATATTGCTGCTTTTCAGTCCTCTGCTGCTGTCTCCCCCAATCCATTCACTATTAATGAGTTGTTGTTCTTTTGGCTCCCTGGTCTCTAAATAAGTAACAATATTGTAGTGTCATTTCTGGGGAATGGTTTCACTGAAAGTTGTCTAGTTGTCAAGCACAAATGAAATAGTCATGATCTGCTATTAAATCTAGAACTGGCAACCAATCTGTCCTAGTATTAGAGCCTTGAAGAACTTACCATATTTTGAATTTGGGTGGTAAATATCACCAGTGAGGCATTCTTAACAGAAGTTGTGTTGTTGTTGTTGTTTTTGTTGTTTTTGAGAGGAATCTAGCTTTGTTGCCCAGGCGCTGGAGTGCAGTTGCCTGATCTCTGCTCACTGTAAACTCCGCCTCCCGGCCTCAAGTGATTTTCCTGCCTCAGCCTCCCAAGTAGCTGGGAATACAGGCATGCACTACCACGCCAGGCTAATTTTTGTATTTTTAGTAGAGATGGGGTTTCACCATGTTGGCCAGGCTGGTCTCAAACTCCTGACCTCAAGTGATCCACCTGCTTTGGCCTCCCAAAGTGCCTGGGATTACAGGCTTGACCCACCGTGCCTGGCCCCTTCTTACAGATTTCAAAGGAAAGGATTAGTAGTCTAACAAGTGTTAGTGGGTTGGGATGATAGCAGTTGTGCCTTACCTATTGCATATAACTGAGCACATTTGCTATATGCTCTTTATCACAGCTCCTTTGAATAACCTGTACTGGAATGGTCCAGAGGTTTTTCATTTTTAGGTTATTGAACTCAAGCAGCCTGTAAATTTGAAAGTGAAATCTTTTCAGTTGACATTACAGGTATTTTAACAAACTTCTTAAGAATTTTAATTAATTTAAATGCACTTTGAGAGTCTTCACTGAGTTCTCTGAGTTCTTCCTTACTTTACCCATTTATATATTTCTTGCCTTGTCATACTTTTTCAGAGTTACAGGCCTGATGATAATGATGCCAGATTTCACAGCTCAGTAGTGCTTAGTAATTATAATGTCACCACGTTTTTAAAAATTGGGAGTTTTTGGGATAAATAGCAATAACATTGAAAAAATCTTGTTTACATGTTACTTTTATATTGTAAGAATTCTTGCAAATGAAAATTTCATCCTTATCTAACATCCACAAATTAAAAAAATTTTAATTAGAATTTTCTTATATATAATAAAATACATTTTAAAAATTGTACAGTTCTGCAATTTTTGCATTTTAAAAAATTACCTTTGTATTTTTGAGATGGGGTCTCTATGTTGCCAGGCTGGTTTCAAACTCTTAGGCACAAGTGACCCTCCTGCCCCCGTCTCCTGAGTAGCTTGGACTACAGGCATGTGCCACTGTGCCCAGCTAAAAATCATTCACTGAGTCCTTATTATATGGCAGGAACTGAATGCCTTCAAGGGGCATATAGTCTAGCAATAGAGAAGGAGACAAATATTTGTAATGCAATAGGATGCGAAAAATTCCATGGTAGTACAAAGGAGGGAATGAGGAACTCTTCTGAGGATAAGCTACCTATGTTTAGGTCTGTAGTTCTGTCCGCTTCCTGGAATGTTTGTTAAGTGTTCTGCGAGCACCTCAAATTTAGAGTGTCCAAAACTGAACTAACAATTTTCTCAGTAAGATTTGCTTCTTCTCCTGAGAGTGTTTGGGATAAATAGCAATGACCATTTATTCATTGCTGCAGTATACTAGAGCTTTGTTTTATATGTGAAATGGTATCATTTGACTATTTTTTAAGTATTATGAAGATATGAGCTGTGAAAGAATGTGTGCCCCCTTCATCTGACTTTAGAGAGCCCTGATATGTATAGTCTCTGAATTTTTAGTAGATGGGTTTTTAAGCTAACACAGGCTTCCTTCAAATATTGTTCCCCTGGTTCATTTAAGTTTTTCAGGAAACTGGGAGAAAGAAAAACTCCTGAAGGTAAAAAGTCCGAACATACTGTAATTCCAAGGGTGCTTTAATAATATCAGTGATAATAATGAATGCTTGTATAGAACATGCTGTGTACCAGGCACTCTCTTAAGTACTTCCATATGCCATTTCATTTCATCCTCACACAACTCTGTGAGGGTAGATGCTATTATTCCCCTTTTATAGATGAAAGAATAGAGCCACAAAGGTTGAGTAACTCACCAAATATTATCCTATAGTCAGTGGCAAATTCTGGATTAATGCCAGGAAGTCTGACTCCAGATTCCGTGCTGTTGCACTTATGCTAAACTAATTTCAGTTAATCAACTTTTAATTTTGATTTACAAAATTTAGTTTATAAATGACTTTCAACAGTTTATGTGTGACTACTGTGCTATAATGAAATAAAATGTGAAAGCTAAATGTTTTTTCAGTTGATTGCTCGGTTATTAGTAACAAGGACCAGGTGATCCTCCTGCCTCAACAAGTAGCTGGAACTACAGGGGTGAGCCAACACACCTGGCTGATTTTTGTATTGTTTTGTAGAGGCAGGATTTTGTCGTGTTGCCCAGGCTGGTCTTGAACTTCTGGGCTCAAGTGATCCTCCCACCTTGGCCTCCCAAAGGGTTGGGATTAGAAGCATAAGCCTCTGCGCCCAGCCTGTCATTTTTATATTATCATAGCATTTGTTGCAGTTTCCTATATCTAACAACAGATCTTTTTCAGCAAGGGCATATCAGTAACCAAAAGAAAGTATAATTTTTCATAGAAATTATATACTTACTATATACTTATTAGATGCTTGTATTTGTGTTATTTCATAATTTTGGATACAAATGTGGCCATATTATTTGAATATTTAAATGTCTATCCTACTTTTGTGTTTTATCACTGTTAAAAAATAATTGATCTTCCTGATATTTAAATTACACTAAAATATGTGGTAAACTTACCCATTTACTTTTTGTGAAATGCATCTGTTTGGGATATTTTAAGATATACTTTAGTTTATAACTATAATAGTAATTAGGAATATTTTCAAATTGTAATGTAAGTGAGAATATGTATAAAGGCAGATTTCCTGAAAGTGATATTATGTATAAAAGCAGATTTGAGAACATAAAAACACTGCATAATGGAAAGTCTTTTTTCCTTTCAGAAATGAAATAGGAAATGTTTAAGTTTCTAGATCCAGTGAAATTAAGTGCTTGTGTTAAAAAATGTTATTTTATAAATGTGGCTACATAAAATAATTGATTTTTTTATTTAAATATTACTATCAATTCTCTCATGAGAAGGTAATAACTAGAACTTTCAGTTTAGGATTATATGTGTAATTACCAGGGAAAAAAGTGTCTTGCTTACTTACAGAAATGAATTCTTGAAATTCAGGTAGATGAAGTTATTTGAGTAATTCTGTGATGAAAATCCTTAGTTATATGGGGAAAAATAGGTAAAAATTCACAGACCCATCAGCCTAAAATTGCAGTATAATTGCTGATTATCACACTGGAGAGTGGCAATCTCTGTTCTGAACTAATTTGATGGTAGATCCATGCTGTAATTGATATATAGCTATTTATAGTCTTTTTTTATTTTTAGAGTGAATATTCATACGTTTCACCATGTTCCTGAATGCTTCTCTAGACTCTGCTGAAAGTATTATGTGATTTATGTACAGTATTAACTTTCAAAAATCTGAAAACTTTATATTCTGCAATACATATTTCAGATAAGAGATTGTGAACCTGTATCTACCTCACAGGGTTAGTACGAAGATTAAATGAGATGATTGAATTAAAACACATAGTGTAGTTCCTGGCAGATGATAAACATTGTGCTCTTGTTACCATTATCTTTTTAAAAAATAAATATCATCATCAACATACTGATTAAGGAGTTTATAAAAAGTAATTCAAGTATAGGGGGAAATATTTGCAATTTAATGGGAAGAATTTCATAATTATAGAGAAGAAAGGATTTGTCTACATTATAGCATGCTGTAGAACTCTCCACAGTGATAGAAATTTTATTTCCTTTTTGTCCGGTGTGATAGCCACTAGCCACGTGTACCTATTGAGTATATTAAATAAGCCAGGCAGCTGAGCAACTGAATTGTAGATTTTATTTAATTTAAGTTTAGCCATAAACTTAGCAAACAGCTACCATATTGGGCAGCACAGAAGAAATATAGTAAATACAAATTATTTATAGAATGCTTCTTTTCTGGGTTGCATGTGTTACATTTTTATTGAGATGGGAAAAATACATTTTACATGTTATAACCTGTTTTTATATTTGATTTTAACACAGTCATTGATTACTTTTTTCCTGTCTCTCTTTTTTAAGTTGTCATTGTCCCACAGTTCTTTATAGCTTTGAAGATGTTAATTTTTGGCTACTTTGGCAAGTCAGATTTGATTGAGAAGTTTAATATTACATTTATGTTCCATTTTTTAGAAAGTATGAATAATAAAGAAATGTGTTCAGTTTCTTAAAAATGTTCTTTTGTGAATGTATTTATATATATATATACTCTTAGTCTTTCTGAAAAATCCTATGACTGTAGCTCTGAATGTATTACACTTGATTATTATGTCAGCATGTGTAATTGAATATGTAATGTCATTGTGAGTTTTAGGTTCTCATTTTTATGTAGCTAGATTTACAGAATTTCTGGTAGCTGTAAAATTAGCAATGTTATGTAGTATTCTGTCAATTCATTATTTTTATTATGGTGAGATTTTGAAAACTTGTTAGTTTAAATGTACCAGCTTCAAAATTAATCTTTAGAAAAGGGGGACCAGGTGTGGTAGCTCATATCTGTAATCCCAGCACTTTGAGGGGCTGACGTCAGGGGAGCTCTTGAGGCCAGGAGTTTTGAGACTAGCCTGGGCAACATACTTGAGACGCTGTCTCTACAGAAAATAAAATTAAAAGCAATTATCTGGGCCCTGTAGTCCCAGCTACTTGGGAGGCTGAGGCAGGAGGATCACTTGCACCTAGGAGGTTAGGGCTGCAGTGAACCATGATCCTGCCACTGTTCTCCAGCCTGGGTAACAGAGTGAGACTGTCTCAAAAAATAAAAAATAAAAAAGGTACTAGATAAAAATGGATTCTTGACCGGGCACAGTGGCTCACGCCTATAATCCCAGCACTTTGGGAGGCCGAGGCGGGCGGGTCAGAAGGTCAGGAGATTGAGACCATCCTGGCTAACATGGTGAAACCCCGTCTCTACTAAAAATACAAAAAAATTAGCCAGGCTTGGTGGCGGGTGCCTGTAGTCCCAGCTACTCTGGAGGCTGAGACTGGAGAATGGCGTGAACCCAGGAGGCGGAGCTTGCAGTGAGCCGAGATCGTGCCACTGCACTCCAGCCTGGGCGACAGAGTGAGACTCCGTCTCAGAAAAGAAAAAAATGGATTCTTCATTACTAAAAATATATCAGAGAGTGGTTAGTAGTTTTAGATAGGAAATTAATATTTGATGCCTATATTATATATTGATTTGCCTTGTTACAGTAAATTCTGTAAATTAAAAAAGGTGAGTAATTTTAGAAAAGAGTAGTAAATTCTTAATATAGTGGAATAAATCTTGTTGATTTTGACTTTTTGCTGGTTCTGAAGTCCCATGATAGTTAAGTTTGCCAAAGCACAGTTTTGATTATCTCTAGATGTGAGACTGATGGACACTTTTACATTACAGCCAAAGAAATGAGAATTGGGCCAGGCGAGGTGGCTCACACCTATAATCCCAGCACTTTGGGAGGCTGAGGTGGGCAGATCACTTGAGGTCAGTCAGGAGTTCGAGACCAGCCTGGCCACCATGGTGAAACCCTGTCTCTACTAAAAAAAAAATAAACATTAGCCAGGCGTGGTGGCACACGCTTTTAATCCCAGCTACTCAGGAGGCTGAGGCAGGAGAATTGCTTGATCCTGGTGGGTGGAGGTTGCAGTGAGCTGAGATTGCGCCACTGCACTCCAGCCTGGGTGACAGAGCGAGACTCTGTCTCAAAAAAAGAAAAAAAAATAAATGAGAATTGATATATTCCAATGTGTTTTAAGATGTTAACATATATTAACATATATGTGTGTATATGTGTGTGTGTTTTTAATATACTAAAATATATAAAAAATATATATTCAAATGAGTATGCCATCTTTTGCAAATATATCTTTTTTGGACACCTATGTAGATTTTTAAAAAATCCTTAGCTGTGAAATACCATATGCCTTTGAAAAAAATGTTGTTGTAGTCATTAGAAAGTTTTCTAATTGGCATAACATTTTTTTCCTATGACAGAATAGAGTACACAACCACTTTTCTAGAGAAGAGGAGTGAGAACTAATCCTTAATCTATTATCTTTGACTGCTTTCTTCTTCTTACCTTTCATAGGTTTCTGTGTCTTAAAACAACTACGTTACAACCAGTTTTTGCCATGGCTAGTAGAGTTCTATTAGCCTTTCATGGCTTTCTCTCTATTCCTGTATTACACTGATCAGTAATGTGTGTTTAATAGGGAAAGGGGGGGAAATTAAATTTTTGGGGTTGGCCTGGCAATCAATTAATATTTATTTATTCAACAAAAATAACATTCTTTTTGGTTGGAATTACTTTCCAAACATTCAGACTTGGAATACAACCCATTTCTAAGTCAAGCACTGATAGTATTTTTTATTCTGCCTCTTCCAATTTAGAATTTGTGCATATCAATGTCTTTTATATATCTCTAATCCTTTAGAAGTATGTGAACATAGTTAATGTTTATTTTTAATAGAAATAAAACTTCACTTATCTGGAATTTGTAATTAAATGTAAATATTTCAAAAGGCAAATTGATGCAAAGAAATAATGCTACATCTGAGTGATTAAGGTAGCATGATACAGTGGAGAAGACTACGTTTGGAGCTGCAAGATCTTGGTTCACTTCTTTCTGTATTGGTGGATTTTATATTTTAGGAACAATTAACCCCCACCCCCAATGAAAAACCCTGGAAATTTTATGGGTAGGGGAACTGTTATATCAACATTTTATTCTATAATAAATGAAGTATTTTTTATATTTCCTCATAGAGACAGTTTATATTATTTTCTGAAAAGGAAAAAATCAGAAAATACAGAAAGTTCATAATTAACACCTTAATTATTAAATTAAATTAAATTAAAGTGCTTATTGGAGCTGGGCATGGTGGCTCATGCCTGTAATCCCAGTACTTTGGGAGGCTGAGGCAGGAGGATTGCTTGAGCCCAGGAGTTTAAGACCAGTCTGTGGTACCCCATCTCTAAAAAAAAAAAAAAAAAAAAAAAAAGCCAGGTCTTTTGGCATGCTCCTGTGGCTCCTGATGCTTGGGAGGCTGAGGTGGAAGGATTGCTTAAGCCCAAGTGGTTGAGTCTGCAGTGACCTGTGATCGCACCACTGCACTTTAGCCTGGGTGACAGAGTGAGACCCTGTCTCCAAAAAAAACCTCAGAGTGCTATTAAGGCTTTGGTATTTATCTTTCCAATGCATACAAAAAATTAAAAAATACCAAAAGCCCATATTATAATTACTACTGTGTAACTTGGGTTTTTACTTAATATATATCACAGGACTTTTCCATGTTGATAAATACACAGCATTATCTTTATAAGCTGCACTATAAACCCTAGCCTCAAGCGATCCTCCTGCCTCAGCCTCCCAAAGTACTGGGAATACAGGGGTGACCCACCACACCTGGCCTAAAACTTTTTTTTTCTTTTTTTAAATGTGTCTAGAGATCTCTGCATAGCAACATATAGGAGACTGTGTGTGTGTGTGTGTGTGTGTGTGTATGTGTGCGTGCATTTGTGTAGTTACTGTTTGAATAAATCAGGAAGCCTTAAATGCAGTGAAGCCCCTTATTATCCAAGGAAACTGAGACAATCCCTGAATGAGTTAGCAGCGGCAGTAGAAGTAATGAGATCCTCACACAGATAAGCAAAAAAGAAGATCATAAAAGCATCTATGATTCCTTTCCAAGCGAGGCATACACTTTGGGGTGTGTACATTTGTGTGTCACTTAATTTTTATGTTCTTAGTAATTTTTAGTCATTACTGTGCTTTTTTGGTAACTGTCCTTTTTTCCTTTCACCTACTATATTGTGAACAACTATGTTATCAGATCTTTTTATTTCATTGTATGTATATCTATCATATTATTTTTAATCCCTGCTGTTAAGTAATTAGGTTTTGTCCAGTTTTTCCACTATTATTAAAAATGATATAATGGAATCTTGATACCTACTATTTGAAAGTCATGGAGGAATTTTTGAGTCTAAAGACTTTTTTGATACTAACTTCCTAATTTTTCCTACAGGAAAGTTGAACTAATGTATTTCTATCAAGTTATGAGAGCACCTCCCTCCATCTTCCCTGACAATTTTTAACAGTAAAAATATTGTGTTTTCAGCTTTTCTTTGACAACTGAGCTTGAAAATACTTTGGCCATTTTTATTTCTTCTTTTGTGCTTGTCTGTATTCTTAGTATAATTCTACTGTATTTTTTTTTCCTATTAAGGACCTTTGATATACTAAAGGCACTGACCTTTGGTTGATTATATTTGGCATTTTCCCTATTTTCCCCGCCAGCACCTAAATCTCGTGGTTGCCTTAAGGTTTGTATATAGTGATTAAAAAAAAAAATGAGTTTTCATTGCTCATATAGTTGAATCAGTCTTATATATCTTATTGCTTCTGTCTTTGACAGAATGTCCTACCCTTGATTTTGATACATATCTTCATGCACTTTCTTACATTTCATATTTTTAGTTTCTGTGGTTTAATATTTAATCCATTGTTTTGTTTTATGATGTCAGGGAGGGTTCTAAGTTAGAATAATTTTTCTTCAAATTGATTTGCCAGTGTACTTACCATCTCAAATTATATAAGCCCTTATTTCTCCTCAGAATTGAAATACTACCTTTATCAGATAATAAATTATTTTAAACTTTTCTGCTTTGTTCCATTGAGTAGTGTATTCCTTTGCCAGTACTGCATTATTTTAGTTATTATAGCTTCTTAATATGTTTTAATAGTTAGTATTATAGTTCAAGTCCATCCGCATAACTTTTCTTTTTAAAATATTTTTGACTCTTTTCCTATTTTTATTTTTCCAGATGAATTTTTAGGAATCATTTTATCAAGTTCCAAAACAAATTCTAAGTGCAAATTTTAAGTAGTTTCATTTTTCTTTTCTTTTTCTGCTTTTTGCTGTGTACTCAGATTTCAGACATTGGTCTGTGCAATTCATTTTACTTTTAAAGTTGATTAATGAAATCATTTTACATTTAGAAAGTTTATTTGAAACAACACTGGAGAGAAACAGTAAAAACAACTGACTAATGAGTGGGCCAGTTAACTACTGTACTATTAGAGACTCTGAAGAACTTCTCAGTTTTCTTTAATATTTGTTTTTCTTGCTAGAATGTAGAATTGTGCTGTGACTGCAGTATGTAAAAATCAGCCAAACTATTCCCTCAATTTTAAATCATGCAGTTATTGTCTTAATTTTGAATGGTAGTCATAGCTGGAAATAAATGACCAGTTTAATTTTTTTATAGATATATAAAACTGCATTCTGACTAATAGAATTATATATATGTAGATATCTATGCAATATAAGTAATAAAGAATAAAGGTATTTAATATATTCTTTATTTCGTAAATACATGATCTAAGTGATCAAATGGTTCTATTTTAAAGAAATTATTTCTACAGTAGATTATGAATATGCATGACTACTTACAAACAGAATACTAGGTACAGTTGCTCCATAGTACTCTACTTGTAATACAGTGATGTCCTAGTGAATCATAGAAGCATAAAATGTACTTTGTTCCTAGGATAAATAGTCCCAATCTGTAATTTTGTTTGAATTTATAGATTTATTTTTATAGTTTTTGTTTTCTCTCCCCTTGGCTGGTAATTTTGTTGCTGTCATACCAGACTCCAGCAATGTTTCACCTTCTTTCCTTTTGAATGTTGCTTCCAGTCTACAACAGTATAGTAATCAAATTTATTAGATTTGTATCTATAATAAGAGTTCATAAACTAGGAAAACTTGATACACTTTCTTTTCTGAAAAAAACTACTTGATCTTTGGTGCATAAACATAATATCAGTTTTGAGAGGGGTTTGCTTACTCCTTGGTTCATATTTTTTATTGTATTTTCTAAGGCTGAAATTGTCAGGTAGACGATCAAAGGTTATTTGTAAGTCCTTTGGGACTGACTCTTTTCTCAAGGAAATACTGTTAGGATTTTTAGTTAGATTGCTGTAGTTCAATACACTTCTTTTGCTTATAAAAAAGGTCAGGTAATATTTATTTTCAGCTATGCCTAATTACCATTCATATCATTTTAAGGAAGCAGGCAAGATAGCTGGTTGGGATGGCAAAGATTTGAGGTAGGGGAGTTTGAAGAGAGTGGTAAAGGTTTGTTGTGTCAGCGGTAGAATTAGGGACAGAAAGCTAATTAGGAGTATACTAATTGTTGCCTAAGTTGTCAGTGACTCAGCTGAGCTTAGTCAGCATTTATAAGGCCTCTAACAGGCTGTATTACTCTTTTTCAAAGTGCTCAGCAGCTGGGCATAGGGCTGGGAAAGAAAGATAATTGGGTTAATTTAGGTATTTGAAGGGCAGATGTGGCAGAAGGCTATTGAAATTTGAGATGTTGGAGGTTCTGATCACTAAGTTTGGGCTGGTTGGGAGGGATAGAATAGAAAGTATGGAGTTGATCAATTTGGAGAAAAATGGGGAGGGAGAAGGGATTGGAGATTTTAGTGAAGTATAAAACTAGGTAGAGTAGAAGTAGTAATTAAGAGAGCTGGAGGAACAGAAAATGTAACAGAAAATACAAGTATCACCTTGGAAATCTCATCGTCCTGGAAGTCTTCTTTGACATCTCCACTCAGTTTCCTTTCTGTGTGCTGTGGTAACTTATAATACTCTTTTAAGTCCTCATTTTACTATGTTACAGTGATCTTTTTATTTTTCTCTCTTCCTCACCATAAGCTCCCTGATTATGGGGATTGTTTTAAATTTCATGTTTTACAGTGCCTGGTACGTAAGTATGCCTGGTAGGTGTTGAATTTAGTAGAATGCATAGGAAGTTGTGATCTTGATGGGTTAGTATAGCGTAGGAGGGCAGTCTCTGTGGGAGTGGCTGAAGTGATGAGTGAGTTGTATACTTGAAGTGTTTTCACTAATTTAGAGCATAATTTTTTTGTATGTATCTTAGTTTCTGTGACCAGCTATTACAGTGGTCCTCAACCATTTTGGCAGCAGGGACCAGTTTCGTGGAAGGCATTTTTTCCACAGACCTGGGTTGGTGGGGTGGGGACATGGGGAGTATGGTTTTGGGATGCAACTGTTACACCTCACATCATCAGGCATTAGATTCTCATAAGGAGCGCAGAACTTAGATCCTTTGCATGTGCAGTTCACTATAGGGTCGGAGAATCTAACGCTGCTACTGATCTGACATGAGGTAGAGCTGAGGTGGTAGTGTTCGCTCTTGCTGTGCAGCCTGGTTCCCAACAGGCCACGAACTGGAACTGGGGGTTGGGGACCCCTGAGCTATTATAAATCCGTCTGAAAATGTAAAGACTTCATTCATTTAGACACTACTGGGATATCTTAAATTTCCTGATTAGAACCTGGCATTTAGCTGACAAAAAGAGCTTATCCTTAAAATTTTTTGTTGTTTTCATGTGTTTTATAAGCTTCCTTTAAAAGGCATAGTAATATGATTATGACCACATCTTAGCAGCCAGAAATTATTTTTAGAAATTATTATTTGCTTTGAAGTTAGTTTTCATCCCCCTATTTTTCCCTCTCATTTCTACTCTCAACATTTAGTCTAAAGCAGTGTTACTCAGCAAGTTTGTGACTATTATTGGTCTTCTGTGAGAAAGCAGCTTGAGCCAAAATGTAAACCAATTCCCTGCTTCCTTTGTTGAAATAGTTTTCTTGTGATAAAAGGAGAAATTAAATGGTGTGTATTACAAATTACCTAATGTAATTCATTTACATCCTGGTGCAAATTCCTTGTATTTTATTGTGTACTTGAAACAGTTTTTAGACTAGCACCTGTTGGGCAGACCACATTTAATCTAGAAGATTATTATATACAAATGTTTTTTGTTTATTCATTCACAAATACCAAGTGGGTGCCTACTGTGTACTATGCACCGTTCTAGGCTCTGGAGATATAGCAGTGAATAAAACAAACACAAAATCCTTAATCTCAGGGCTACATTCTAATTGTATTAGAAATATCAATTTTATTTCTCATTTCTCAGAAATACTTTTGTTTTTGTAGTAAACTGTATTCTTGCAGTTTACAGTTTTGTGTATAAAAACTTTAGACTTAATTGTATGTATCTTTACATATAGTGGCAATACTACTTTATATTTTTGGCTCTAGTAATTTTTTTTCCTGTGACTAATAAAACCTTTGAAAACAGTAATTGCTTATTTGAGTCACTTCCCAATTTTACTTGAAATTAGTTTTTCTGAAGCAAAGATCTTTTTATTTAAAAGGAGATGTAAAAGGAATTAATTTTGAATAAAAGAGAACATTGACAACATGAACTGATTATGCAGTGGATGGAATTGTATGTTAAGCAATCATTGTTTGGTTGCCTTTCTTATATTCTGACAGATGACCTGTTTGTCAGACTTCAGAGTATTTTAGAGACTATATTGAAATAATATAATTTTAATGATGAAATATAAAGAGCAGCAAATTGATGAAAACCAGTGAAACAACCTATGACTTAAAAAAATGAATCTTCCAGTGCAATGGTTCCCAAACCTTAGTGTGCATTAGAATCACCTGAGAGCCTTGCTGAACCATTAAACTGCTGGGTCTCACCTCCAGCCTTTCTGATTGAATAAATCAAGGGTGAACTCAGCAATTTGCCTTTCAAATAAATTCCCAGGTGATGTTGATGTTGGTGATCCAGAGACCATACTTGGAAAACTAGTGCTTTTATATAATGTCATCTTATAGTGCCCCGATTTATCAATAAGTAGCTAATTTAATCATAGTCGTAGCAGATGGTGACTTAAAGAAAACTCAGCAGGTAAACTGAAAGCCAAGAAAGAACCCACATTTTTCTTAATCCTTATTTTAGTGGACTCATTAAATGGAAGATTGTGGGACAAAATATAGAGAATTATTGTGATTCCATAATTGTGACTTTAAATATGTAGAAGTAGACTGAAATACTAGCGATATTCTTTTTTCCCCCTCTAGTGTAGTTGTCCCTAGAAGAACTAAATTGAAATTTAAATACCCCATTTGTATTACAGGCAGTAACATTTATAATCAGGATCCCACTGATTTATGTAGAGACAGAATTTAATGATACCAGTGGAAAGATTATAAACCTCTTTCCACTCATAAATTCATTTATTCAACATTTACTAAGTACATGTGGTGTGCCATGAACTGTGTATACATTTGTGGAAATAAATAATTATAAATTGTGATAAGGACTCTGAAGGAAAATGTACAGGATACTGTGAGATAGTGTAATGGGGGAACTAAAGCCTCTCAAAGAGAGTTCATTTAAGCTGAAACATGAAGGATCGATAGGAATTTTGGTTACACAGAGTTGTGGGAAGAGGAAATATCACTTCCATCACTAAATAGGTAATGTGCACTAACATCTTCCTATATATTATTTCATTTAATGCCTTGTTAGTTGAATGATATTATTGCCAATTTTTTTTTTTTTTTTGAGTTGGAGTTTTACTTTGTCACCCAGGCTGGAGTGCAGTGGTGGGATCTTGGCTCACTGCAACCTCCACCTCCCGGATTCAAGTGATTCTCCTGCCTCAGCCTCCTGAGTAGCTGGGACTACAGGCATGCGCCACCATACCTGGATAACTTTTTTTTTTTTTTGTATTTTTAGTAGAGACGGGGTTTCACTGTGTTGGTCAGTCTGGTCTCGAACTCTAGACCTCAAGTGAGCCTTCTACCTCGGCCTCCCAAAGTCCTTGGATTACAGGCGTGAGCCACCGTGCCTGGCTATTGCCAAATTTTAGATTAAGAAAATGAGGAGACGATAAAACTAATGGTAGAGAATTTTTTTTTAGAATTTAGAATTTCTTTAATAGAAATTAAATAGCTTTCCAGAGTCATCCAGCTATTCAGTGGTAGAACTGGGATTAGATTTGGTCTTTCTGACTCCAGAGTCAGACTTTTAACTGCTATGTTATATTAGATTTAAACTTATTTTCTTAATTATTAAATAATGTAAGTATACCCCTTTTTTCTCATTTCTATGGAAATGAGAAAGGTGCTGCTTTTAATGTAAAAACTATAAGCTAGATATAAGCAGGCCATTTAGAGGGATACATACACATATCCACATATCCACACATGTGTACACATGCATACATACCTATTTATATAACTTTAAACTTTCTCTGATTGTAAAAGTAATGCATTTGTTTGAGATTTTGGAATCTCTAGAACCAAAGAGGGAAATAATTTTTTCATTCGCAGGTAACCATACTGACATTCTGTTTCATTATTTCAGTAGGCATGTAGTATTTTTTAAAAATAGTAATTACAATGTGAATACAGAATTATTCTCTGATAAATAGACAAACAGTGTTTTAATGAAATATGCGTCTTTTTTTTTAAAAAAAAGAATTGTGAAGTTCTTTTTTGGATGTAGAAAAATAAAGTATTTGGATTTCACTCTTCTATTTAAAGGGAATAATCTCACAGGATTATGTTTCTTTTATTTAAAATTTTTTTCTCTGTCATGTGCATATTCCCTTGCTTTTGCAGACAGACCCCAAGAATGCTGGGGAGTTTAAAAATATATGGAATGTAAGCCTTGCTGCATTTATGTTTATTAACCAGTTTAAAAAATATATTAAAGGTCAGATTTTGTTTTTCTCAAACTTAACATCTTGCCTATAATGATACATGGATATTCCTTTTGGGTTCATTATGTGCCATAGTGATTTATGTTGAGGTATTTCTTTTGTGCACATCTACCACCAAAAGATTTTAAATACAATTGCAGAACTTTACATTTGTAACTTGAGAAAGAAGGAAATACATCTTAAAATCAGAACACTGTTCCCTAACAGTCATATATATATCAGTGAAATCGAATTCATTTTAAAGAAATTTAATTATTCACTGTAGTTTAATTTACTATATCTCTTAATTCTAAGGTGTTGAATATAAATTAAATTTAGATGTTAGCCAGATATCCCATTATTTCACTTATCTTAATATGATACATGTAAATAATTCTTTAGTCTTAGCTTCTTTCTTTGATAGTAAAGTCACACATATTTGTGGGGTATTTTTATTTAAAATGTGTTCAATTTTTAATTATATAAAGTACCACCTCTCTTTTCAGCCATATAAGTTATTTTTAAGGCATTTTCTTTTCTTATATAGTATTTCTTTAGCTGTTACCACGTCCCTTTGCTAAGTCCTCCTACTTTTTGTTTAGGCACTTGTTTATTTGTCCATCCACTTCCACCTACTGATTGATTAATTCATTTAAGAAATGTTTATTGAGGCCCGGCGCGATGGCTCACGCCTATAATCCTAGCACTTTGGGGGGCCAAGGTGGGCGAATCACCTGAGGTCAAGTTTGAGACCAGCCTGACCAACATGGTGAAACTGGGTCTCTACTAAAAAAATACAAAAATTAGCCAGGCATGGTGGCCTGCACCTGTAATCCCAGTAGTCAGGCAGAGGCAAGAGAATTGCTTGAACCCGGGAGGTGGAGGTTGCAGTGAGCCGAGATCGTACCACTGCACTTTGGCCTGGGCAATAGAGTGAGACCCTATCTCAAGAAAAAAAAAAAAAAAAAGAAATGTTTATTGAATTCCTATTATATGCCAGGCATTTGGCTAGATGATGTGAAAAGAAAGTAAGAGTGGGAGAGAGGGAATTCTTGTGTATCTGTGCTACCAAGAGAGTGTGTAGTTTAGTGTACTGTATTGTATCTCTGTGCTTAATGAAGTTGCCTGTGGGGCTGCTCAGGAGGGCATGCGAGGTTCTAGCTACCCTCTCACCCTTCTTCGTTTCAACCCCGTAGACTCCTTTAAAAATCTATTTTATTTATTGGGCTTTCTCATAGCATTTCCTATGAACAATGGATTTTGCAATTTAAAAACTTCAGTATCACCTGTCTAGTAGAATTATATATATTTACATATATGTATAAGTAGAGTGAGAATCTTACACACATAGAAACTGAGAGAATGACAGGTGGTAGATGCAGGTAAGTATGTGAAAAGAGTTACAGATATGCTACTATAGGAATATGGAGGTGGATCAGAGAGTTTTCAATTTGGAGGATGAAAGCCAGTGAAAATAGTGTCGTTTGAGATTTTTCTTCAAGGATAGGCAATATTTAGCCCTGTAGAGATTTGTAGGTAGGGTGACAGTGAGGATAGGTAGGGAATATTGCAAGTACGGGAGACAGCATGATCAAAGACACAGAGGCAGGGATGAGGCATTTGGAGCAAATAGCTTACTGTGTCTAGAGAGAAACTGGGTCATAGAAAATACAGATAAAACATGATTAGTATCAAAATGTGGCAAGCTTTGGCAGACTGAGGAGTTAAGTCTTTTTCAAAGACAATTGGAAACCTTTGAAAAATGTTTGAAAGATAAAGGTACGGTGTGCATTGATACTCGTTAAGAAGAATTGATAATGCATCATGTAAAATGAGTTGGCTGTGGAAAGACCTGTTGTAGTAGTCCATGTAAGAGGGAATGGGAGTGAAGAATAGCAAGCAAGTGTAAGTGATATTGCATAGGTTAGATTGTTAGGTCTTGGGGATTTATGAGATTAGAGAATTAGTTACCAAAAATGATTCCAAGGTTTCTATCTTAGAGGACTAGCAAGCTGATCATGCCATTAAGCTGCAGGTTTGAGCGTTGGTTTATCATTTGTATCCTGGTTGAGGAGTCTATCATAATTATTTATAATACTAAAGGATTAAAAATGGAAATTGAGATGAAGCCTGAAAGGAATAGAGATACAAAATTAATCTAGAAGGTAAAAGTCTGCAGAGATGCATATAATAAAGTCCCTCTGGTTGCTGAGATGGGGCAAAAGTTTTACTGTCAACTTCATAGCAAATAGGAAAACATGTCATTTGAGCATGACATTTTACAGTCTTTAACAATCAAGTGAACAAAAGTTTGATTTATTTATAATACTAAATTGTAATAGCTTATCTTTGATATTTTTATAAAGTGTCAAAGATTTTTATAAGTATTCTGACATCTTGTATTAATATCTCATTTAAATCTCAAAACATCCATGTGAGGCAGCGCAGATGAGTGGGTAGTTTCTCCTCTGTTTCATCCCATGAGGAACGTTTTAATGTACAGCCTTTTTGTTACATAAATCAGTTTGCTAAATTCTGATTCAGCTAGGTGAAACAGATTTCTAAACTCACCAGAATGAAGCCTGGCTTCAGAGCATAGTCCATGGCAACTACTAAACTATCCTGCTTGTAAAGAGTCCCTTAAACTTCAGGGATTTAAAAATTCTGTACCATTAGTTTTACCGTCTCCCTTGTCATAGTCTGAATCTTGGCTTATTGCATTTTTAACTTCTGAAGTGGCCTTCTTTTTTAGGTCCACCAAGTATATTTCTCTTTTGTCTTAAAGGCAGACTCACCTTTCATATTTAGGATTTTTTTTCTCTAAGCTTTCCTAGCCAACCATGAAGAGCTAGTTTATACACTTTACCCAAAAAGTTAACATGCTTTTGACATTCCTGATTTTTAATGGGTTTTAAATTTGTGGTAGGCATAGCTTTTTGTGGCCTCTTAATAGTTTTTGTTGTGCATATTGTAAAGCAGTTAAGTACTTAATTGATAATGTTACTATTCTAGACGTTCAAAGGAAAATGTACATATATGGGCTCTCCACTGGATATTTAGAATCTAAGGCAGTGCTCATTTGGACATGAATGAAAAAAAAACCGTCAGAGAATGAAAACAATAAAGCACTGCATGAATGGGCAACAAAGTACATTGTTTATAGCTAAGGGCAAGTCAGTTTTAAGGGTGGAGAGCAAAAATAAGTATACAGACAAGGGGAAGTTTAGGCCAAGTATAAATGAAGTGGTTCCCAACTGTATAAGAAATAAGATTGAAAATTCTGGTTCAAGTAGTCTAAGAAACCCCTGCAGAGGAGCTAAACTTCTAGGAACTTTGTCATGGTCTAACTCTTTGTATACTACTAAGTATTTAGTGGATGTTCTTTCTCTTTGTCATATCCACTTCATATCAACTTTTATCTCTCCGAATAAAAGGAATTTGAATTGCTCTTTAGTTTGACAATTTTTCATATATACAATTGTCTCTCATATTTTCTGTTTTATTCAATTAGTAGTCATGGAGAGGAAAAAAGACAGGAATAGGCACCTGTGATTGTAAAATATTTTACCAGTAAACAACTAGTATAGAATATCAAGGGCAACTGGTTATAAAATGAAAGCCTGTAGACCTGTCAGGTGGAGGTCTTTGATGGCTAAGATTCTAATATGGGTTATTAAAAGCGTGATTTTAAGCACCTAGAAGGTGAGTAGTTGGAGCCAAATGGTTTTCCTCAGCAGTAGTCATGCCTCACAAACTTCTGTGTTACATCAGAGCTACTAGATAGCTGTCTCAGGAACATGGGACAGAGACACCATTTTTAAACTTCATCAAGGCTTTTCACAAGGTTGTGGTGAGACATCATTGACAACATGAAGAAATATAGACTAGTAGCTAGTTTGTACTGTTATGCAACTTAATAATTTGCAGAATGTCTCAAATTATTGAAGGCATTTTTTACAAGAGAGAGTTATGTACATAGGACCTTCTCTCTTAATCAGTCATTGTGGGTAAACTGAGGGGTGTATGAATGTGAAAATTCTATTCAGGTTTGAAAAGCTGCCTTTTGGAGGTGCAATTATTATAGATTAGATGATCTCTGTTAGTCTCTCGAGTCCTTCAGAATTAAGAATAAAGAGTAAACTACCAGGTGCTCTTCACTCAGTATTAGAACTCTGAAACAGATCAAGTGAACAACTTTAGGGACCTTTAGTAGAGAAGGGGTTTCACCATGTTGGCCGGGATGGTCTTGATCTTCTTGGTCCGCCCGCCTTGGCCTCCCAAAGTGCTGGGATTACAGGTGTGAGCCACCGCACCCGGCTGAGATTCTGCATTTTTAACAAGCTTTCAGGTCATGCTGATTCTGCTGTTTTGTGAGCCACACTATGAGTATGAGTTTAGACTTAAGATGATTTAAGGTTTGGAAAGTTGATTATATTTAATAATTGTAATGCTTTTGTCAGATCAGTGTAGACACTTCACATTTTATTTAACTGGAAACTTTCAAGGTAGGTGGTAATATTTTTACAGATGAGGAAATTGAGATACAGGGAGCTTAAATGTTGGTTGCTCAGGGTTATATACTAGGCGCTATAACTGGAATTTAAACTTAACACCAAAACCCCTGCTGTCCTTGTGTTTCCATGACATTCTATGGTTTTCATGAGAATACTTTTTCGATTTACAAATATCTTGTAATTGGAGGACTTTGTTCTGTTTCTTACAACTTGAGCATGAAAAATTAAAAACATTGTTCTTCATATGTATTTTTTTGTATGGGTTCAGGAAAAATAAGCTTTTAAAACATTAACGCAAACTATTAACTAAATTTTTGAAATTTTATGTATTGATGGTTTTTAATTGAAAAATATTGGCAAATAAAAAAAAAGGCTTCCAAAATCCTGCTACTGTGTAAACCTTATATTATGACTGTTTTGAGTTCCTCTGATATAGAGGCACTCTCATATTATTTTTAAAAATCGAGATTGTAGGGCTGGGTGTCGTGGCTTATGCGTGTAATCCCAGCACTTTGGGAGGCCAAGGCGGGTGGATTACGAGGTCAGAAGATCGAGACCATCCTGGCCAACATGTTGAAACTCCATCTCTACTAAAAATACAAAATTAGCTGGGCGTGGTGATGCGCACCTGTAGTCCTAGCTACTCGGGAGGCTGAGGCAGGAGAATCGCTTGAACCCAGGAGGCGGAGGTTGCAGTGAGCTGAGATTGTGCCACTGCACTCCAGCCTGGCGACAGAGCGACACACTGTCTCAAAAAAAAAATTGAGATTGTGTTATATATAACTTAGTATTCTATTTTTTTTTCACTAGGCACAACTGTAGTGACAAAGAGACCTCATTCTATTTATAATAAAAACCCTTTCCTATTTTCCTCATGATCATTGGCACCATCAACCATTCTGTCCTAAGTGGCAGTCTCATTTTCCTTATTCTTTGCCTCTTCCATAACTGCTGCCAAATTCTTCTGTTAGTTTCTTTGTAATATCTCTTCAACTTGCCCATATTTTTCAGTCCAGTCTCCGTTTTTTTTTAATGCTAGGTTAATTACTACTAAATCACCATGTTATTTGTGAATTTATTCTCTGCTGTTTTGGTTGACTGTTCTGGCTATACACAGAACCTTTTGTCTATCTTCATACATCTTTTTAGTGGCTTCTGATGAAATAAGTGTGAATAATTGTAGGGTTTAAACTAAAAGCGATGAATTATCTTAGTGTGTCATTTTTAATTTGTAACCACATCTTTTTCTAACTTCTTGCCTTCATTGCCAGATAGGGTACCAGAATCTGAGAACTTGTAATAATATTGCTACTGCTGAGGACTTTTAACTATCTGTTATTCCGTAGTTATTTTCATGTGTATACATTTTGCCATTTCATTCCTTTCTTTTTGTTACCTCGAGTCTTATGCCATTGTACTCTTTATGAAGTTGCCGAGACAAACTCACTTTTAACCTTTTTCAGTGGATGTTTCTAATGAAAAATAATATGAAAATTTGTGTTTTCCTTTTAAAATGTAGTTATGACTTTATACTTGCATATGTATTTATTTAATATTAGTGTGATCCTACCTCATGTAGCTTTTAAAAGTTGTTAGTTTGCTCATTAAAATATTACCTATCAAGTTAAATATAGGTGCAGAATGATTGGAGAAGTCTGTTGAGATTCATAGATCCCCAAACAGCTTTTCTCTTTTCCTTAGTGCTTTATCTTTGCAAAATATCTCATGTATCATATCATAACCTATGGTTTCTAATCAGCATTTTTTCTCAAAACCATATAGACTGAAAAATATAATCTCATAGCTTTATTCCTACCCTCTGCCAGAGAAAAAAGCGGAGCACTTTTGTGGCTTGTTTGAGAACTTTTTGTTTTGAGTAATAATGTGGATAATTGTGGTTAAAATTGGGGTGAATAGTACATGTCAAGGATTTACTTCTTAGAATCTTGTGCAGTATTTTTTTGGTAGGCACAGGAAAAAGTACACTTATTAGTGGATTTTTGTGAATATCAAATGAATTAGAATTTAAGAAATTATAATTAGAAGTTAAAGCTTAGAAATAAAGGTTGTCTGGATCACTTAGCATATGTGTAGGGGTATAGGTCTTTGTAAATGGGGCTATGAGACCATAGTATAAGGAATGCTACAGATAAATATAGGAAGTAGGATTTGATTCCAGATCTGACACCAAAGCCTATGATTATAATCATATTTATGATACATGATTATTTTAATTTTATGAGGATTATACATTCTTGGTGTTTAAGTGTTTAATTTTTTACCCCTAAATTATATTTTTATATCACATAGAGTATATATGTGTATTGTGGACATTAAGACTATTAATTATAATGATTAAGAATTATCTAATTCCTTGAAACTTTTTTTTTCTGATCAAACTCGACCTAAAGGCCAGGTGCGGTGGCTTATGCTTATAATCTCAGCACTTTGGGAGACTGAGGTGGGAGGATCGCTTGAGCCCAGTAGTTTGAGACCAGCCTGGGCAACATGGCAAAAACCTGTCTCTACAAAAAATTACAAAATTATCTGGGCGTGGTGGTGCGTGCCTGTAGTCCAAGCTACCTGGGATGCTGAGTCGGGAAGATCCCTTGAGCTCAGGAGGTCAAAGTTGCAGTGAGCTGTGATCATGCCAGTGCACTCTAGCCTGGGTGACAGAGTGAGACCTTGTCTTGAGGGGGAAGGGGGCTAAACAAACCTCACCTTAATCTTATTCCTTGATATACTTTTATTTTTTCTTAATCTCTGGTTCTGTCAGATTAGTATTTCTTAAAGATATGTGGCAGGGTAATTTGAAGACTCCAGGATTATCTTCTTGTTTGTATTTTATCGGTTTAATAACTTTAGAATAATTATGTTTCTGAGAACTAACACCTTTACAGATGAAATTGATTGAGGACTAGGAAGTAACTTCATTTAGATCATGTATAACACTGTAAAGTGGTAATTAAGAGTTAAAAGGCTTGGGTTGGAATCCCATCTCTTCAACTCTGTAACCTTGAGCAAGTTCCTTAACCTCATTCTCAGCTTCCTCATCTGTAAATAATTATGATACATGTCTCATATAAGGGAGTTGTAAGAATTAAAGGAAATAATGTTTATAAATGGCTTAGCATAGTACCTGGTACAGTAAACGCTCGACAATGAAAGCTAACAAAGTACAGTTTCAATTAAGGTATACTCTATAAAAATTATAGACTATGTTAGGTACATTGATTTTTCAAAATATGTTGTCTAATTAAATTAAAACTTTAATAAATTTTAAATAATTTAAAACAAATAACATTTAAAATAAAGTTTTGGATTAGATTAATTATGTACTTAGAATAGCTATTTGAACCTAATAGAAAAATAAGAATATTAATGTTTTTGGCTATAGTCATCTTATGGAATCCTCTGTACTTCTTATTTTCCTTATTAATATAGCTTGTTAAACACAACTTTATTTTTCTTATTAATATTACTGGTTAAACACATAACCATTGACTATCACCTCTGTTGGAAGAAAAGGAAGGAAAGAAAGGAACTAATTTTTTCTTGTGAACAAGCTTTACAAATGTTTATTGGGGACACAATTTGGAATTAATATATTTTGGATATGCATTTTGTCTTTAGCTTATTTCTAGGAGTATTAAAAGTTGGCTATCTATTGGCTCACAATCTGGGCTAATTTATCTAGGGAGTTTTGTTTTAAAAAAGTTCTGAAGGCTTTCTCTCCACAAGCTGCTCTTCCCCAAGACTTACTCCCCAGGTAATTCTGTTGATCAGCCAGATTTGGATACCACTGTAACATAAGAAGTCTTGTATAGGCTAGTGAATTCTTTAATGGAATACTCTTTCAATCCCTTTTTTCTTAAAGCCTTATAGTCAAGTAATAAGATTACTTAGCCTTATAGTCAAGCAATAAGGCCATAACTATCTTACTTTGCAAGATATTTATGGCAAGTATGTCTTCTTTAATGTAAATATTCTTATTTTTAATTTTTCTTCTTATATTACCTTATTTCTATGTTTTATGTCACCCTGCTTATTACATGTCATTTTATACTCACATGAGTATAAATAGTTTATACTTATGTGTCTTCAGCTCAGGACTAGAATTTGTATGAGGCAAGCAAAGTGCCTAGGGCACAAAATTTAAGGAGGCTGTCTCTTTGAGGACTGTGCAAGAGTGAGTACCTCCTTAAATTTTGTGCCCTGGATGCCTCCCTTGTCTCATCCAGAGAAATAGGCTGCATATAAATTATTTTTATTTTAGTTTAGCATAATCTCATGCATACTTGGATGTTTTGTAAAAAAATTGATGACAAAACGAAATAGTATAGCTGAACCCAAATTTATATCGCCCAGTATAAAAATAAATTAACTATTTGAGAAAGATAGCATTATTATTTTTATCACATGGTCAGTAACCCTCAGAGCTTCCCAGTTCAGCAGAATCTTGTCTGACACTGAAATACACTTGGTTGTTTTACCTACTGGCAGCTACCTGAAATCAGTGCTCTTGTAGCTGTCAAAGTTTCTTAATTCAAAATATAGTACCATCAGCTTTTTATATAAGCTTATATGTGATCATTTGAAGTAATCAGAAATGATACCAGTTTTATTGTATTTTTATTACTAATTTTAGAATTTCTTGAGAAGTTGCCTATAATTTTTTTTTTTATGAGAGCTACATCTGGAAATGCTCAAAAGTTGTTTGCCTTTTTTGAGAGAACAATCTGCAGTGAAAGTATAACTTCTTTAGAGGTGATGTTTAAGTTAGCAAATGCTGAACCATAATGTGAGGAAGCATAATATTGTGAATTATTTGGCAAACATACCTAATACAGGCATTAGCTGTTGAAACCATTTGTGAAGTACCACTTACAGAAAGCTAGAAAGATAGGCTACACAGAACTTTATCTGTAAACTCTGAGGATGAAAACTAGAGTACAACTTGTTTATTCAATAAAGACTAAACTCTGTAAGTTTAAGTTTGATTTGTTTATAGGTTCCATGATTAATGTGTAATTAGAGTATGAAAGAAGCATTTAGAATCCTTTAAAATTTATAGGTGTAACATCATTGTCAAGTCAGGAGTTTTGTTTCTTAAAGTTAGAATTTACTTAAATATACTTTTTCTCTAAAAAAATAAAATCTTATTTCCACTTACAGTAGTACCAAAGTGAGTTTTCGCAAAAAGAATTATTTAATATGTATTTAATATTTGTTTCAAATAAACAAAAATAAACATAACAACTAACGGTGGAGGGGCGTCTTAGATTTGTTTTTAGCTTTCTTTTTCATGGCTTCTAGAAGTGTATCATATTATAAATACATTCAAAATGTTTTGCTCTGAGGATATGTAGCATTCCAATAAAGGTTAAATCAATAAAAATGATTTGGACACATTCCTAAGCATGGCTAGAACAGGTAGTCCGTTGTTTTAGGTACCCTTGAGTTTCTGGAGCAGATCATTATGGCGTAGCAAAAGAACTTACTAAAAGTTGCTTTCTATGTGTAGATGCATCAGCTTAAAAAAATAAGATTTTCTGGCCTTCTAGAAATGAGTATTTTTAGAGTAACCCTTGTATATATTGATTTAATTATATATTTTAAATGCAGTTAAAGTTTTGGAGCTTTTTTTTCTTCGAATGCTGGAGATACACCATAATTGATAAGGAAGAGGTACGTACAGGAAAAATGCAATGGCAAGCTTTTCCAGCAAATTTAGAATAAATGACAGTCTTATGGTTAAAGAAAGTATCACACATTATAATTGCAAAATAGGGATTGGATGTGATTCTTTTTAGTCTTGCCAGTTTAGAAAAAAATTCTGTAAGTCATTGGCATGTTGTTCTGTTCATATGGGCAGTTCAAAAGGCAAGCTTTAATTTGAGCTTTTATTTTAAAAAGCATATGTATATCTCCTATGTTCGGGGTTGGCTTCTCACTATATTATTGTTGCTACGTAGTTTTATGCATTTGCTTGCGTTTTTTGTGTTCATGTCATAAGTTTTAAGTATGTAAGTTTTCAGATCACACTGTTTTCACAGCAAGTTTCAAAAAATATTTTTATGCCAGTTTATAATAATGAGTAAGGCCATTTTTATTAAAGTTTCCTTTAAAACAGCATTTAAGATGTTTCTTGATCAAAAAAATTCAGTGAATTGACCATGTATTTGAATGAAGAAAGTTTAAAACAGAGGTAGAAAATTTGAGTTACATGTATTATTAATGAAGTTATATTATAGAAAATCACTTCCTATCTTTTTGTACATCTAATATATATTTACTTTGTAAGTAAATACTTTATTAAAAATACTGTGTTACAGTATTTCTTGGAGCACAGGATTTAATTTTATAGTCAAGAAAATTGTTTGAATACGTCTGAGTAAAAATTTATTTTACATATATAGAGTGGTTTAACCATTTAATAATTAAATAATTTAGCAATTTAAGCCAAGTATTTTGATGTTTTAAAAAATATTTAAGTGTATCTTGATAGATTCTGATTTTAGTGTGTCTTGTGTCTTGATAGGACCAGAATATTTATGAAAATAAAAATAAGCCTAATTATCAGCACATGGCTCTAAATTTTCTTCCTGGGTACTTGTGAGTGATAATGTTAAAAACAGATCACTTTATGTGTTTTCTCTAGTCCTATTGGTGTACAAAAATATTCTGCAATATGCTTATGCGTGTTATAAGAGAGGGATATTGTTAAATCTTTACTACATAATCAAGAATAAAGCTTTCCTGACAGTACTCATTGTCCTTATCTAGCTAACACTTTTAAAATGAAGTGGTTACTAGTGGTAAAAAGTTTTTAAAATGTTAAGTTTTCCTTCTAAATTACAGAGAGAGAAAGAATGTATATGTATTTGGTTTTGAAAACTGGGAGAATATAAGAATTCTGGGTGGACACTGGAGTTTATAATACGTGAAAAGGAGTTTCTTCTATGGAAAGGAGGTTGGATTAATGATCAAAAGTTGGAGTACATTGACTTGTATATTTCCATTTCTTTAGAAATGCACTGTAGCACATTGTCTTTATAAGTAGTATCTCCATAGGCATTATCTTCTTAAATATTTCATTTTTGCATTGACTCTTATAAGAGCAGTAGCAAGTTTTTCTGCATTTTGTCAAAAGCTGAATTACCGAAATGCTTTACAGA
The DNA here is from genome assembly GCF_029289425.2 of Pan paniscus. Classification (NCBI taxonomy): domain Eukaryota; kingdom Metazoa; phylum Chordata; class Mammalia; order Primates; family Hominidae; genus Pan; species Pan paniscus. The sequence continues at coordinate 59,830,348 of NC_073254.2, read as the reverse complement.
TTTCATGAGAGGTAAAAAAATTAATCTTATTAGATTATCTTTTGTAACCATTTATCCTGCCTAATGTTAAGATGCTGTTGTCTTGATGGGAGTTTTCTCATAGATTACTTCATGATGTCTTAATATTTTTGAATTGGGTGTTAGGTTCTTAGTATGAAATGCTTATGTACTTTCACAGGTGTCAGCTTTATGGAAAACACAGTGATTGATATAATGTGGATTGTTAGCATAAAGAAGTTTCCTTTCTGTGATCCTGTACAGTTGTTACAGATATCTGTAATCTGACAGTTTATGAAATAAAATGAGAATTTACTTTTATCTAAAAAAATGTATTTTAATGAGCTGTGTTTGCATTAAAGTATCTTATAATAAAATTGTAATTGATTGAAGAGAATCCATACTGTGTACCTTTTTGATACACATGGATTTTCTAGGATCGTTATAGTGATACAGCAGTAGGTTGACATGTTGTAAAATGTAATACCATATTACATAGTAAAATAAATGTCATGATCCTTTCTTTTAAGCTTCAAAGTAAATTCACATTGTTTAGATACATTTAAATAATTTGTAATCATTTAGTAGAATTATATCTTTTCACTTAAAATTATATTGGGAATTTGAAGTCTTAAACTGGGAAGTTCAGTACAGAAATTTAAAAAGAAAGTTAATTCTAGCAATTATCATAGAAAAATTAGAAATTCAATGCTTAAATTGTTTACCCAGGTTACATGGTCAATGAGAAAATATACCTGTTTAGCTTCAAGCCAGAGTTGTTCTTTGAGATAATATTTATAAATAGGAATCTATTAGCAAATTAATTCCATTCATATTTGCCCTTATAAACTCTAATACTTTGTTTAACTGATATCAGTTTTTAATTATTGGTACTTAAGTTTATAACTGGAAAATACCATCTTTGGATTTTACAAGATTGATTATTTTAGTCTTGAAATTCCTAGTAGATGCCTAATCCCTGTTACTGGTTTTATAGATTGACATTTGTTAACTTACATGCAAAAAAATTTTGATTATATTTCATGACAGAACTATAGTACCTCAGTTACATAATTTACAATTTTTTTCCTGGTTTATAATCATTATTACAAGTTCTGTAGTCATTGGTGTGAATGCATTCACACTCATGCATGTGTATATGCCATGTATAAAAATGTTAAGACAAACATAGCCAGAAGAAATTTAAGTTGAACATATATGACACGTATTTTGTTTCTGTGTAAAAATACATCGTGTTCATGTGAAGTTCTGTGGAATATCACGTTATTATTCTGATATTTCTAAAGAAAGACTGCATATATATGTATTCAAACCTTATTGATGATTGTTATTGTGATTTGGCTAGCATTTAACTTTGTCTTTTTTTTTTTTTTTTTTGCTTTTCCTGAAGCGCAAAATAGATGTAGGTGTAAGATACATGACTATAAGGAATATGTAAATAATGGTATGGTTTATGTAATTTAGGGGAACCTACAAATGTGTATTTAAGTTCTTGAGTTTTAACTCAAGAACTTAGTCTATTATGTAAATATATGTTTATAGTTGGTGGTATATAATGATTCTGGTAGACATCATTGATGTAAAAAATCAATGTAACTGAAATGTAAAATAAAATTACCTTATTTGACTTTGTGGTAAAAATTATTTGCCTTACATAGGATATTTAGATATACCTTTTTAGAAATGTCACTAATCTGATGTAACTAATGTATAATTAAGAGAATTGGCAATAGGAATAGTAGAGATAAAAGAGTCTTTAAACTGTTTGCCAAAATAATCTTAGATATATTTCTGGGAATAATGTTAACTTGGTAAATTTTCTAACATCAGTATGATAATTTTTAAATATCTCAAACATTATCGAAATTGCGTATGTATATATGTCGGAGATTTCCTTGTTTTGTGGGCAGTTGATTTACAAGATGAAAATCATCTAATCAAGGTAAACATTTATCTTTTATTTAGAGCTCAAGTCACCCTTGGTATGATTTTTGTTCCTTGGGTGTATACTGGATTTATGAGTATTAACAAGAATATAGAGTAGAGGAAGTGCATGAATAACAATTTTTTTCTCTTCATGTATTAAGTACTTATGTAGCAACTAGCCTTTAAAGGCCTGTTTTAATTCTACAGCTCATCTTATTTGGGGATTGTTTTTTATATCAGGTTAAATGATATAAAAAATGATTGTTTTTTATATCATGTTAAATGATGCAGTTTCTGTTTATTAGTGTTTATGAAAAACTTTGCTTTAGTTAGGCTTCTTTCTATTCAGCAGTAACAACAAAACCTAAAGTGTTTGATAACATGTTGCTTACATCCACTCAACACTGTTCCAAATCTTGAGTCCTATGCCCTTAATAAATAGTATAAAGGGGAGGAAATTCCTAAGAATTCTACATAAAGTGAAGATACTGTATAAAATAAAAGAACATTTAATCTGAATTGCTATACAGGTCTTAAAACAGTTGTATGGGAATGTATGGTCTGTTTCATGTGTATGTGCTGTTGAATGGACAAAAGCTTGTGGTTGACTGTGGTTAAAAATGTAAGGAAACTCCCTTTTAATAAGGTATAGAATTTCCCTGTTATTTTTTGAATCGTAACACATTAATCAAAATATATATCCAGTGAATTTCATAATCTTTTTGAAATGGCAAGAGATTATATTAAGGCATAAAATTTCATTATGTGAGACTTCTTTTAAAGATTTGTTTTAAGATATTAAACATCTCAGATTTGATGAAGAATTTTCACATGCTTTAGACAGTTAGCTTAGAATATTTTATTATTTAGAAAATACCAAGTATTGGAGTTCATTGTTATCTTTATTATGGGAGTTTTATGATTTTTTGGGGTGTGAGGAGAGGCAGAATTTTATCTATCTTCAGTGGAAGTTGCAGCGTTCATTGGTATAGGAGAAAAAATAGTACATTAAGGTAACCTATTGAGAAGTCTCTGCTTAAATTACCATTGGATCTGCTAGCACCTGATTAGTAATGTCTGACTTGTGAGTGACTAGAAAAAATAGTTATGCTTTGCCATAATTACAATTTTAGTATTTGCAGGAAGGATTTTTTTCACATTGAGTTGATGGCATTTGTCTATTTGGTCACATGTTTTTATATATTTTTAATAGATGCTATAGAGGTAGACTGTTTCGGTGAATCCTTCATATAAAAATGTCTAAAGATTTTTGTTAGGTAATAGTATTTGCAGTTTTAATGCATTTAATGAGCTTTTGCATGACTTCACTATTGACTTAGAGTTGTCATATCTTAGTATCCTAGAACAAAGGTTAGAACAGTATGGAAGATTGGTATTTGTATGCTTTGGAGAGGGATTTGAGATGTTACCCTGTTTTGCCGTCAATTTTCAAGTATGCACGGGTGCATCATTAATCATGAGAAATGCAAATATAAATAATATAGTCCCATTGGATTTTTTTCTATGAATACTTACCTTTTCCTTTTTTTAAAATATATATATACAGTTGAGGTATTTAGGTAACCCCTAACCTTTTGCTTCAACAAAGAAGTACAGTATAAAAATATTACCACAGTTTTCATGTGAGCAGCTCTTGAATCGGGGGGAGGGGGAAAGCCCTCTAGATGAATATTTGTTGAAAAAAAAAGTTGTGATACAGAATGTCTTAACTCAGCCTCGGTACAGTACTTGAGGACCACCAGTGTGTAAAATTGAAAGCACATGAATTTTGAAGCACTAGAAAAGGTTTGTAATTGATTAGCGCTGCTTTAAAGTATTGGAGTACAGTGAGTTTTGATTTGTGAATGGTTCTATTCAATAAAGATTAATTCTGTGTGTTTGATAAAATCTTAGTGCCTTCAATGAGTTAGCTCCCCCCGCCCCTGCAGTTTATTTAACCATCAAATATTTCAGTGTTCTTTTAACAAACTGGAACATTTCTATCTTACCGAATTTAACTTTAGCATGACTGATTTAAACAAGTCAAACTATCAGTTGTTAGCTGGAAGAGTGTAATTGAATAAATTAATATTTTGTTCTTTTAAAATAACTAAAATATATCATAATGTAATCATGTATATTTCATGCCTTGTGATATAGAGACGGATTGATCAGGAGAGTCACACAGACCAGCCAGATCTTTTTCCACAATTTATTTTCAGTGTTTTAGATTTCAAAACATTTTTTAAAAATAAAAACTAAAAATCTTTAAGTTTGTAATGTAAAATTAGGATTGTTATAATTTAAAATAATTTATATGAGTCTTTGGGAATTACTTTGACATTTTTAGCTTTTGATATGTGTTAGAGTGATTTTCTGTGTTTGTTCTTAACTTTGTAATTCTGCTGCCTAGTTTTGGAATTTAGCTCTGTATTTTAAAAAGAAGCTATAAAACTTTGTCACTACTAAATCTTGAAACTATAAATATATTATTGATATGGACCACAATTGCTGTTTTGGAAATCAGTGTTCACACATCATGTTCAAGCAGTTACAAAGATTTTATGTAGATAATCAGTCAGCTGATACATTTTCATGAGTCATTAATTTTAAGATACTCTATGAGTCACATCTGTGATTTTCAGCAAGCTATATTTATGATAAATGATGGACAGATTTTGAGTAGTACAGATTGATAATTTTTGATTAACTCAAAGTGAAGTATGCTGAGAGATCAAGGACACAGACATACTCTGTTTCTCTAGCGTGTGCGCGCGCACACCACTCATTGTATTTGAGGTGAAGCAGTTGTTAATGTGTGCTTTGTACCTCACCTAGGAAAATCCTAAACTTTCTTTTTAACTATTTTACAAAATTGGGGCACATACTTAAGACATTTCATTAGGTGGCGGTGATAATCATTATATAAAAATCTAAAGCCTGAAGTGAGGTTTTAGGCTTTGCATAGATTATAGAATGGGGAAATGTTTGCAATGTGATAACATATACATGATGTCCACTACTCACCTGTAATTAGTCTGAGGTAGTGGGTTGACATTAAGTTCTCTATTCAGGCTTCAAGATACTGTTTAGGGGCTGGCGGGGAGGGAAGGTGCAGCCCACTTTTCAAAAGAGGAAGAATTGGTTGTAATGTTGGGGGAAAAAAAAGGTTCACTACCATGCCTTGCTTAGAATCCTGTCAAGTTTTGGAAATTTTGAATAGTTATTAAGAATGTTACAGAAGTATAAGATCCCTGTTATGATAGAATAAGAAGCAGTTTAATATATCCTTTGTGAGAACTTTAACATATTCTTCATGATAACTTTACTTCTAATACTGAAGAATTTTTTGAAACTTGTGTTGTTCCTGATCTGGTTTTTCAAATGTGTTTAAAATAAATAGTTAAACAGAGTGATAACGTGAAAGAGTAACTTAACTGCCTCTGTTATCCCTCCCTGATATCTCTGTTATCCCTGTTTCAAGTTATCCCTCTGTGTAACAGTAGTTTTAACTATTCTTTTTCCTTTTATCTCTTGGGTAGTAGTAACAAAACTTTCGATGTATAAGCTATAATTATGCTATGTGTTGTAATGTAGTCTAGCTGTATTTATGTCCTGCTTCCTTAATATAGAAGTTTTTAGAGTAATACTTGGTACCCATCATTAAAATTTTAAATTAATCTGTGATTATTATATTGTATATATTATAACTGAGGGGGCCCACTTACAGCTATTGAGGGAGTCACTAAAGCAATTTTACATTTTTTTGTAAAATACAAAGTACCTTTCCTCACCCTGTAAGAGAAACCATTTTTTCTCCCTTCAGGTTTAATTATTTCTGTTTGACCTAAACTGAGACTGATCCTCTAGTAGTATCCAGTTAAAATGTGTGAAGTAGGAGGAGTAAAGGAAACTCCAGTCATTAGTTGTAAGTTAAAAGAAGAGTTAATATAGCAAGAAGGTTTATTTTAATGGATATAAGAAAAATTTTTGAAAACTTGCCTTGTAGTTGGAACATGTTGGACATCATAAAGAGAATCTTGTAAGTGTGTTTAGATATTTTGCTATAATAACACATCAGCTGATGAATGTTAAAGTCATTTACATATCTGTATCAACAGTAAGTTGAAATTAAATATTAAGGGACAAGATTATGCCTACTTCTTTTAAAGTCCAGCATGGTTTAATAGTTGTGGCTTTTAAAAATCATACAGGGTATCCTTATGGAGCTTTATTTTTCATGAGACTAAACAGCAGTTATTCATTTTGGTAGGTCCAAGAATGTGATTAAAAGAATCTTAGACGTTTCAGTGTTTGCTGTGTGTTTATAACAAGGTCTATGGATAACAGTGTGTAGATGTAAAATTAAAATTACATAGAAAAATGCAGTTGCATGTAAGTTTTGAAATACTTCCATGAACTTTTTAATATCCTGGGCAACTATAAAGATCTTTTAAAAATGGCTGTGATGTGCTTATCATAATTTTATTTCAGCTGAATGTATACTTATATAAAGTTGTTTAGAAACAAACTTATTTAGATAGGATACAGTTTGAATTTATAAGTAGATTTCTTTTAGTTGAGCTGGTTAAAATGTTAACTGTACTACAGGTTTATTTCTGTGTTATACATGGTAGACCATAATGTTGAGATAATTCTGTGGTCTGTTATTTTGTAAAATTGCTTCCTTTTTGAAGTTTGCTCAAATATTGGGAGCTGCCGGAGTCAATAATTTATAATGCTTTGATTAATTTAGGATCTGACTTTTCTTCTGGTGAGGGTTAATGAGAGTATTAAACTGTTTCTTTTACTGTTTTCATATCCTCACCTCTATAACTCTAGAAAACATTTTGATCAATGTGAGATAATTTAATTTTGTATATTTCAAGTCATTACTTTGAAAATTAGATACATTACAGATACCAAATGCAAATATATACATAAATTTCATTTTTCAATTCTTAATGCAACAAGACAGCATAATTAGGATCTTTAATATACTATTTGGAAAAGCTAGCAGTTTATCAAAGAATCATACCTTTATGTTTAACAGGTTCATATCTTACAGGATTTTAAAAATGGTAACACTTACCCCAAAAGAAGTTTTGCTGACATGGTGTCACTGTGCTGAAGAGGCTGTTTGATGCCATAGTCCCTCCTTTTTTTTTCAGATAGAACTTGTACCCTCTGTTGTAAATACTGCTTGCAGCCTTAAACTGAAAATACAAACCATACCCAAACCTTGTTTTAGTTTTACAGTATGCCTGGAGTACATAGACTTTATATTTATTTTTTTCTGTCAAGAAATTATGTAGCTGGTAACATGTGAAAAGCAAAGAAACAAAACAAAAAGAGAATGAGCAAATATTTGAAGGACCTACTATTACTGCATAGACTGTGGTTAGAGAGCACTCACTGACTCTGTTGGTCTCGGTGGCTGGTAGTGACCTGCGGAGATTAACCATTTAAAAACCAGAGACTTCTTGCTGTCCTCCTGGAGAAAGTTTGCACCGCACTTGTGGTTCTGTGGTTGTTTGTGAGGCGAATGAAGCATTCACACAATCCAAAAAAGCAAAAGCTTTAAAACTCCTTTTTTTTGCAAGCACTATTACTGGAGAGGCAGAATCATGTGGTTTGTGACCTCACAGTACTCTTAAGTAAAGTGGGACTGCCTACCACTGTGGCTTTTCCCCCTTGCTCTTTCTCTCTCTCTCTTTCTCTCACAAAAGGCTTGTGGTAAGGCCTTTCCTGGCATCCAGAAGGATATAGCTTTTTAATTTTTGTGACTCATGAGGATTTGGATAGAATACAAATGCTGAAGGAGCCCAAACTCCTGTAAGGTTAAGCATTTGTAGAGCAGAGCTCTGCAGTTAAGGGCTTTCCTTTCTACTCCCCGCTCAACCTCTGCCTTTTTGCCTCCTCTTTTTAGTTCATTATTGTGTCTGTGGAAAAATGAACAAAATTGGCTCAAGAGTCTGTGTGAAATTCTGAACAACAGTGATGATTTACAATAATTCACATCTTTGGACTGTATCACATTCTGGGGTCTGCTTCATATTTGCTGGGTGGCTGGATTCCTTCTGTTTTCCTTTTTCTTGTCTTCTTAAACTTGTGAATCTGTAACTCATTGTAAAAAAAAAAAAGTTTACCTTAAGGTCTGGTTGCAAACTGCTTGCTAGGCTTGACTATAATTGGCTGTCATGAAAGTGTTAGTCTGGGCATTCTTTTACAAATTTTAAATCACGTCTGTCTAGTTTATTATCAATCTATTAGATGGCAGCCTTTACAATAAAGATTAAATGTAATGTTTCATGTATACCATTATCTCATGCCTAGTTTGAAGATCTTAAAAAAATGAATGACAGGGATTGTAATATAGTTTATTGGATGAATCTTAGTTTTCTTTATGATTGTAATATTTTTTGTCTTTCATGGAAGTGTATTCAGTTTATATAGTTCTTTAAGTAGTTTAGACATAATAGAGTTGCTGATAGCAGATCTTCTATAAAGTAAAATGCTTATGTTATAATGTAGATTGTTCAGTATTTGATTCTATGAGCTTAGAATAGAGTGGGTTAACAGAAGCTATGTATTTTTTTGTTTCTAATGGAAGCTTTGAAATAAATTACAAAATGCTGTGTGTAGTAAGGAATAATGGCCACAGACAGAGTATGTTAGTCGTCTCGATTTGCTAATTCTGATTCAGAAGAAAATTGGAAACATCTTTGGGAAACTATCTCCTTTTTTGCCCCTTTGGACAAGTATGTATAGAACTCATTTTCTTATTAGGATGATTATATATCATAGGCAGTGAATTTTATATTTATGAATAGAGCTTCCTGTTTTCATCAGTTGGGAGCGATGGAGTATTTTTCAACCAAAATTATAAAGGCGAACAGACCAATTTTCTAGGCATTTTTTTGCCATTTATCCATGCCACTCTAAATCTGCATGTTAGACTTCTTCCTAGCGTGACAGTAACTAGGAGTGGCATAAAGTAAATGGGGTGGGCGGAGACAGTGAATTACAAAAGATTATTTGGAATATGCAAGGAGGTAAGGGCTAGGGAGACAGGAGGGTGTTAGAACTAAAATATCCCTGTGTTCTTCCTAGTGCTATTCATTATCTGCTTTTGGTTCATATTAGATCACAATAACTGTACAAATATGTTCATAAGTTTCTTTACAGAAAATTTGATTTTCCCAAAATACACTGGTAGGGTATGGGAATGATTCTAGTCCTTTATTTTTCAAATGTCCAGAACCTTTTCAGAATAAACTTTTAGTGATAAAAAACCAGAAATACATTTTGGTGTTTTATTTTAACTATGGATTTATCATGCCTTATTGTATGTGTAAACAGATTTTACATTGAAAGGTAAAAGCGTTCATTTAACATGCAGTTATTCATGTGAAGGAGAGAAAAATTATTTTTTCTCTTTTATAAATAAGTCATATCCATATTATCTGTATCTCTAATTAGTATCCAAAGTAAACAAAAGGAGGGTTTTGTCCTTATAGCTTGTGGGATTTCCAAACATAGTTTCATGTGTTCCTATAATAGCAGAATCACTTAATTGAAAATATGTAGGTAGCTGCTGTAGTATGATCAGCAAATGGTTTTCTTCTTTTCAAATAAGCTTATAGTTTCTACATTAGCATTCACTGAAACATCTTACAAACCCAACATTTTGCTATTTTCTTCCTTAAAATCTTCTTTATGTAAACTTTGGCTCTTCAAATTGACCTGATAAGAATTTAAGTAATTTTTAACATCTATTTGTCATTTAATTACCTGTTCACTTTTTGCAGGTAATCCTCCTGCATGTAATTTTTGGACCAGGATTATTATTCTTAACACATGAGAGTTTAGTAGATATTGTTATATATGCACTTTTTGTCCTGTGTGAGGCCTATCAAATTCTAGCAGGAGAAAGATAGTGAAATCATGTGCTTTAAGTTAGTATATTCATTATCCACATGAATTTTTTTCCTAAAACGAAAATATATCCTCTTTGGAGCAAATATTACTTTGTTGTAAAAATTTAAAAAACAATGATAACTGGGGCACATTTGATAATTGGTACACATTTGATAACAGTGTGTTTCATTAGAAATAGCTTACTACACGTGGTGAAGAGATACTGATTTAGAAAAGTCAATGCAAATAAAGCTCTTGATTATAGATTTATACCATGGTTATAATCAGAAATCGAAAACCACAGATTTATTTTTATTTTTGTTTTTGCTTTTTAAAGACCCATAAAATTTTATCCTCTCTGGGGACATGTTAGTATTTGCTGTTTTGAAGTAAGCAACAAGTTTAGGTATACTGTATAAATCACATACTTTAATGCCACGGAAATGAAATACAGTTTTGATCTTGAAATCAATTTCAAAGAAAAAAAGTTGTTGGTATCTTGCTTCTCCATGGCTTTGTAGTGAATAAAATGTGTTAGAATTGGTTGAACTTTTGAAAATACCAAGGTATTTGTGTTTAAATGCTATGTGTGTCTTCATTGTAACCATTTGAGTAATTTTTTATTTTCTTAACTAATGATCATATTTTAATACATTAGTTTTACTTTATCAATATTGTGCTCATTTCTATGCATTTTTTTAAGGATTATTTTAGACTTATTTGCTGCTAACTCTATTCTTTTATTTGCTGCTAATTCTTTGAAAAACAAAGGAGAAAATGGTTTGATGCAGGAATTTTTAAACTTTAGAAGTCCTAATTTGGCTTAAAATGTTCTGATTATGAGGTTTTACGAAGGAAGTTTTTAATTTATTGTTTCATCTTGGTATGTGACTGTTTCTTATTTTACTTTTTTTTGACAATTTTTCTTTTTTTTGGATTTGATGTATAGCTGTTTAAGCTTACACGGGATCTATTTGGCCTCATATTGACTACTTCTGTTAGTAAAATATGTATAGTTTCATCTGTTAAATTATGGTGACTGTGCAGTATTCCATTTCCTTGTTTAATGGGGTGTATGTTTATGTACACAACTGCATGCACATTTGTCTTATTGCGTATGTATACAAGGCATTGTTTTGTAGTACTTTTTGTAATGAGAGCATTTTTCTCAGTTTATTTTAATTAGATCAGGTAAAAACCCAAACTAGCACCATTTCCCTGATTGTTTGAACAACTTCATTTGATTAGTTTTAGCAGCTGTCTAAATGTGAGATTATGTGGAATGCCAGAAGAGAAAATGCTAAGTCAATCTCTCCCGCCTTCCCTCCCTCCCTCTCCCTATCTCTCTCCCTCTACCAATCTCTCTCCCTCTACCTGTCTCCCCCATTCCTCCTCTTTCCCTTTCTTTCTCCTTCAGGCCTTTTTGGTTTCTCTTCCTTTTTTCCCTCATTTCTATACAGCCTCAAAGTAGATTCTTAAGTTCTAGTAGGGGATATTGACATTAATCCTCACTAATGAATACTCGGTAGATTTGGAGCTCTTAACATTCATTACAAATTGTTATATTCTAATATGTAATGCCTCAGTTGTTAGATAGTATTGGCATCTGATTATAGAGACTTAATTTCTTTCAGCTGTTTTTAATTGTTTCTTGAATCCTTTTATGCTAATTTACTTTAATACATTGTTCACATAGTATTAACACTTTAATTATGAGGATTACTTTTTTTTCTTTGATTATTCTTTGAAGTGCAGAGTGATCCATACTTGTTTAATGTAGCTGTATAAGTAATTCATGTTTCTTGTAATTATTAGAACAATTCATCTTTGAATGCTGTCATTTTTGTAATAATAAAAAAAGGCGAGAACTTGCAGAAAATATGGGAAACATGCTCATATGACAGCTGAGGATGTGGCTAGACTAAAGCAGGAAACTACTACCCACAATGCAATGTTACATACACTACCACTTAATAAAATTTATATCAAACATGCTACTGACAAAACCAAAGAAAAATAATATCCCAGCTATGCTATTTAATGTATCTAGGGAGAAGTGAAAGTAATCTTTTTAGAACCTTTGTACTTAGAGAATATAGTAAATGAAACTGTAGGACATTATTGTATACGTTGGAGCACTGCTGTAACTTTGTGCTATGGAACATGGCTGTAGGTAAAACTGTCCTATAATGAGAATCTTTTGTATATTAGCTTTCTTGGAAAAGGTACAAAAGGAAAATCTCCTCTCTTTCAATTGAACTCTTTTAGTATTAAATAGGATTAGAGGATATTATCACTTGAAAAAATAAGTTAAATTTTGAGATATTCATTGTCATTATCTAAACTTTTAGTACAGTCATGTATATTTCGTTACAATTTGTTTTAAGATGTCTTTTATTGCCAAGTTGGGGGTGGGACTTGAATTGTCCACTGAGGCATATTTCTTTTTCAAGTAATTGTTTTTCTTGCTCTTTATTTATGTTAATGACTTGCTCTATCAGTCTATGTGCTTTACTGTAGGGAGGTTATTCTAAAGCAAAAATGTGAACTGCTTTTATAATGTGGTTGAAAAACATGTTAAGGCATCATCTAAAAAAATCGGATTTTAATATATTTAAGGTTTCTGTTTATAAATCTTAATCCACTGTGCTCTTAGCTGTCAGACTTCAACAATTTTGATGAAGTTAATAACTTAATAATTTAGATGAATTTTGAGGTTTATAAAGGAGGTTGTTGAAGGTTTAACCGAACATAGTAGAGTTTTTGAATTGATAACCAATGTATACAAGTTTAGTTAGAGGAAGAATAGAGAAGATTGTAAGTTAGTGTTACTTATGAAGGATTCCCCTCTGAGCATTCCAGTATATAAATTGTCAGTGTTTTGTTTCACAACCGGCACAGTAATTGTCATCTCATAATTTAAACATGAATATCATCGTATGTCTGTCTGTATCTCTATTAAGGATGATTTGCTTAATTGTTTGAAGTTTTTTCTCCTTTAGAAACTGCTTATCAATAACAGCTGTAGCACTGTGGCTTTTCTCCATGGACTCATGGTGGTCTTTGGAACAACGTTCTTCAACTTTGACAGGTGAGACAGAGCCTCTCCAGTGCCACTGCTTTTGGATGAATCTGACTGTGGTTGGAGAACGTGCATCTTGCCAAAATATATGGGCGAGACCACACACAGCCTTTAAAATAGTTATTGTAGGCTTATTTTTAGGAATACATGTCTTGACAGTTCTTTTATTTGCATGCCAGTTTCATTACTGTGTATAGATTTTTCATTGGTTTCAGTAAAGGCGATCGCAGATTTAGGTCTCTATTTGTTAGGCCTTGTGTATAACTTATGCTGGAAAATACCTTGAGTTCTAGCATAATTAACAATATAGAAAATATATTGAAAATGAAGTGCTAGAATACTGATCTTTTTGTTTTTATATATTTGACAGTATTCCCATTGGAAATCTCAATTTCTCAGAAAGCATAGCAGTGAAAACTTGCACTAATTTTACTTTTAAGATTAAGGAAGTCAGGAAAGAAATGTTAAAATATTCATATATTTTAATTATATTAATATTAGAAAATTATAAAAGTATGCATTTTTATAATATTGGTATAATAAAGCATTGTTTAAAATGTAGGTTTTACACTTTAATAGAAGCTTGAAAGCATTGAAACTAATTCCTGAAGAAGTCTGTTTCTTGATGCATAGGCATAATATACGTGTTATCCAGTCTTTTTATGGGATGATTAAAACTTTATTTAGCTTAATGAACTATAAAATTGTTTGAATATGTTTAAAAATAAGTATTTCTAGTTTTCTAAAACTAGCTTTTTTAGTGACCAGTAGAGATCACTCTAGACTTTTATAAAATGTTAATTGTTTCTTTTTATAAAATGCTGCATTGGATAATTATTCATGATTCTTATTAAGTTGTTAGTATTAACAATATTAAAACTTCTTGGGAACTGGGAGGTCACAAGACTTTTTACTTGATGATTAATGAATATTTCTTAGGTATTTATTTATAATATGTTTTAACCATCTAAGGTGAGATTACAATTTTTTTTCTAGCTTCATAGGGAAAACAGATACTATAGAAGTAATTGGAAAATCAGTTTTTCCCTATTGTTATCACAGTATCCTTCCACTGCTGAATGATTCTGGCAGGTAAGTAGTGGGAAATTGTGTTCCTATCGCTTTTCAAGAGAACAAGTTTATGGATAGAAGAGAGAATGTATTATATACAAATAGATTGTTTAGAGAAAGATCTGGTGCTTACCTGTCAGAAATCAACATGCATGTGAAACTTGATTGGTTGCTAGATTGAAAGTAGAGCTACATAGTTCACTTTTAGGATATTTGAGAAAACTTGGAATATGGACTGGATTGCGATGATACTATGGAATATGTATTAAGTTAGATGTGATAATGCTATCATGTTTTTATAGTACAATATCCATAGTCTTAAAAGAGATATGAGCTGAATTAATAAAATTTAATTAAATACATTCATAAAATAAATACATTTGTAAAACAAATGTGTCAAAATGTTAATTGGTGAATATAAGTAAAGGATATATAGGCATTTTTCAGCTTAAACAGTGAATTCTGAAAGGTAAACCATTTTATGTTTAAGTGATACAGAAATTTGATTTCAAATGGAAATCATACTTGAGGAAAATTCACTCATGTATAAATAAATTTTTAAAAATGAGTGAATATGAGTAGCTTGGGCTATACAGCAATTTTAGATTTTAGTTTATAGTTTTATTCTTTAAATTTTATTCACAGTAAAAAAATGGCTAGTTTTCACAGTTTATTTATATATGGCAAATATAAATTGAAGATGGTAAAATATTTTTGAAAATCCTAACTTTAAGAATTATGAGTTTGCATTATGGTAATTCAAGGCTAGAAATTTTTAGAGGATCAAAACAAGCATCTGTTATTGGTATGTCATTTGTGTATTCTTAGCTGTATGCTTCTGGAATATATATATAAAAGCCTTAAAAAGTTTATTTACATTAAATACTATTATATTGTACTACTGTTACTAAATTATTTATACTACTACAACTGTACTAATACTACTAAATTGTTTATACTACTACATTACACTTTACAAGCAGTATTTTAATGATCAGAAGACTACGTCTCTATGTACAAAGTATTAATTTTGAATTTGTGTTATACTAGTTGATGCCCTACCAGGAATTGACACACTTTTTCTAAAAGGCCAGGTAGTAAATATTTTTGGCTTTGTGGGCCATAGGATTTCTGTTAACTACCTAACCATTGCCGTGTGAAAGCAGATGATAAGTAAACAAATGAGTATGGCTGAATTCCAGTAAAACTTTATTTACAAAAACAGGAAGTTGTGGCCAGGCATGGTGGTTCACACCTATAATCCCAGCATTTTGGGAGGCTGAGGTGGGAGGATCACTTGCCCCCAGGAGTTCGAGACCAGCCTGGGCAACATGGTGAGACCCCATGTCTACCAGAAAAAAAAAAATGGAAAAGAAAAATTAGCCAGGCATGGTGACGTACGCTTGTGGTCCCAGCTATTAGGGAGGCTGAGGTGAGAGGATCACCTGACCCCAGGAGGTGCAGGCTGCAGTGAGCTGTGTTCTTGCCACTGCACTACAGCCTGGGCGACAGAGCAAAGCCCTGTCTCAAAAAACAAAAAAAAACCTGGGAAGCTGCCATAGTGGTTTGTCCACTCCTCTTATAGAACAGGCAAGAATGACTTGTAATAATGAAGATCATGTTTCTTATTTATATATTATAATAGAATTCTTGAAGTATTTGGAAATTTTTTTAATAATATTGTTATGTGAAAGATCGTGTCTATGGTATGTAATAACCATCTCTTGAATTGAGTCATGCAAGTTCATCTTGATCATATAATCATTATATTGTGTCACCCTAAAGTCCTTTTAGGATGAGGTTGGAATCCAAATAATTTTGATTAGAGTCCATCTATAAATTATCTTCAATCTCAATATTTAATTTATTTACTTTTCATTATTACTACTAAGATGTTAAGATTTATGTACTTATTATCCACAGAAATGTTCTCTGTTTTAGAGTTCACTACGTTTAATGCCTAAGCATGAAATATTGTAGCAGAAATCTTAGTAACAACTATGATCAACTATTTTCCCTCTGTTTTATCCATATTTGAATTTCATTGGGTGGAAAAAGTAACTAGTTATATTTGATATTACTATGTATTTCCAGAAACAGTCATTGCATCTTCCATTGGACATAATATCCAAAGTAAATTCATTTTCTGAGGATTTACCTACATTAGGTAGACTTTGAGTATTATTTGATGATGGTGGTTACTACTGAGTAAGAAAAGTAATATTTTATGTATTTTTATTGGTAAATAAAAATTGAGCTTGTATTCTGATCTGAATTTCAGATCTTTAGCCTGTTAACACTTAAGGTTTTATATAAATGGGATGGCTTTAAGTAACAGCTTACAGTTCAAATTATTGTGTACTTTATTTTGTCCATGATCATTTTAAGCAATTCTAATTATTAGATATACCGGCAAGAATATGTCTCAAGTAATTTTGTTATGGAGGAGGAATCTTTCTGCCTGCTTCCTCCTGCCTTACAAACTCTGGTGATTGCCTGTTTGCCCTCATTTATGATAAAGTTCCAAAGTGATTGTTTGTACCTCCCATATTTAATTATAAGACACATCATAAGACACATAATTATAAGACACCTATTTAATTATAAAACACATAAATCATTGCAAGCAGTAAGAAAGATAGCTCGTCTGAGAGGGAAACACACACATATACAAACCCAAAAAGCATCTTCAAGGGTCATTTAATGTGAGGGCAGATTGATTGCCCTGTCTGCCTCAGTACATTTTAAAAGATATCAGTGTAGGAATTTAATGAACTAGTTGACAAGAGGAACATTTTTTTAAACATACTTTTTTATGAAAGACTGGGAAATATTTAATATTTATGTAGGGAAGATTTTCATCCAAAATTAATAAATTAAAAATAGTTTTGACATTTAAAGTTATATAATGATCATGTAGTAGGAAAATCTCTGAGAAATAAAATCTTGACTAATAATAAATGGTTAATATAGATTTACTTTATTTATTTCACTATCTCTTGGTACTATTTTAAATCTCTAGGACTCCTGTCATTTTTAGTTATAAATTCATGTTTTTTGAAAATTGAGAAATCCTAAAGACGGCATATTTTTGAAATAATTTATGGATTATTCAATACAACTGGTTGGTGTACACTCTAGCATTGCTATTTAGTTATTTACTGCATGAAATATTTATAAAGTTGATTAGTGATAATGTCTTAAATTAATAGACTTTATTTTTCAGTGCAGTTTTAAATTTACAGACAAATTGATCACAAAGTACAGAGAATTCCCATAAGCTCTCACCTTCCTGCCACTGCCAACAGCTCTCAGTTTACTCTTACTAATATCTTGCATTGGTGGTCTACACTTAATTACAATTGATGAACCAATATTGATACATTATAGTTAGCTAAAGTCCACAGTTTACATTAGGATTTATTCTTTATGTTGTACCATTTCATAGGTTTTGCCAAATGTATAATGTCCTGTCTCCAAAATTATGGTGTCATCCAGAATAGTTTCACTGCCCTAAATATCCTCTGTGCACCTCCTATCCTTCTCTCTCCACAATCCCTGTTAATAACTATTTTTTTCTTCCCTTTCTTTTTACTGATACATGTATGTAATAGTGGTTAAATACATATAACATAAATTTACTATCTTAACCATTGTGACAACGGATCTTTTTACTCTGTCTATAGTATTGCCTTTTCCAGTATGTCATGTAGTTGGAATTGACTCCCAATCCTGCAAGTCCTTTTCATAATGGTGTTAATCTATTCCTGAGGGTGAGGCTCTCATCACCTGAAAACCTCCCGTTTTAAAAATTGTGTTACTTGTTTTTTTGCATTCCTTATGTATTTTAGATATTAACCCCTTTGCAGATGTATGGTTTGCAAATATATTTTCTCATTCTGTATGCTTGTTTCTTTACTCTGTTGATTGTTTTCTTTGTTCTGTAGAAGTGTTTTAGTTTATTGTAATCCCATTTGCCTATTTTTGCTTTTGTTGCCAGTTCTTTTGGGGTCATATCCAAAACATTATTATCCAAACCAATTTCATAGAGCTTTTCCCCTCTGTTTTCTTCTAGCACCTTTGCAATTTCATGTCTTATGTTTGTGTTTAATGCAGTTTGAGTTGATTTTTGTGTATGTTGTTAGATAAGGATCTAATTTTATTCTTCTGCATGTAGCTAACCAGTTTCCCCAGCACCATTTATTGAAGAGACTATCCTTCCCTCATTTTGTGTTCTTGGCATCTTTATTGAAAATCAGTTGACAGTAAATGTATGGATTTACTTCTGGATTCACTGTTCTGTTCCGTTTGTGCGTGTGCTTTTATGCCTGTACCATGCTGTTTTGATTACTGTAGCTTGATAGTAGATTTTCAAATTAGGTAATGTGAAGTCTCTGGATTTGCTTTTTGCTCAAGACTGCTTTGGCTATTTGGGGTCATTTGTGGTTCCATATGAATTTTAGGATTGTTTTTTCTGTTTCTGTGGAAAGTGTCATTAGATAAAGATTGCATTCAGTCTTTAGGTCACTTTGGGTAGTCTGGACATTTTGACAATATTCTTTTTTTTTTTTTTTTTTTTTTTTTTTTTGAGACAGAGTCTTCCTCTGTTACCCAGGCTGAAGTGCAAGTGGTGTGATCTCAACTCACTGCAACCTCTACCTCCCAGGCTCAAGTGATCCTTCCACCTCAGCCTCCTGAGTAGCTGGAACTATCCGTGCATGCCATGATGCCTGGCTAATTTTTGTATTTTTTGTAGAGATGGGGTCTCGCCATGTTGCCCAGGCTGGTCTTGAACTTTTGAGCTCAAGTGATCCGCCCACCTTGGCCTCCTAAATTTCTGAGATTACAGGTTCCATATGGCAGGAGCCACTGTGCCTGGCCTTAACAATACTCTTTCAATACATAAAGTTAGAATATCTTTCCATTTAATTGTGTCTTCTTCCATTTCTTTCCTCAGTGTTCATGCAGGTATGAGCCGCTGTGCCTGGTTTTAACAATATTCTTTCAATCCATAAAGTTAGGATATCTTTCCATTTAATTGTGTCTTCCATTTCTTTCATCAGTGTTTTGTAGTTTTCACAGTATAGTGTACAGGCTGTACTTCTTTGGTCAAATTTATTTCTAAGTATTTACCTTTTTTTGGTAGCTATTGTTAATGAGTTTTTTAAAATTTCTTTTTTGAATAGTATGGAAATGATACTGATTTTCACATGTTAATTTTGTGTCTTGCAGAATTACTGAATTTGTTTATTTGTTCTAACAGTTTATTCCAGAGTCTTTAGGTTTTATTCTATGAAAGATTATGTTGTCTGCCAACAGAGATGATATAACTTTTTCCTTTGGATGCCTGTTATTTCTTTCTCTTATCTAATTTTGCTTGATACAATATTTTTTTTTTTTGCTTTTTATAGGAGTTATTTAGTATTTACAGCTTTCAACATAGACATCCCTCTGATTCATTTTTATTTTTTATTTTTTTAAAATTTTATTTTTCCATAAGTTATTGGAGTACAGGTGGTATTTGGTTACATGAGTAAGTTCTTTAGTGGAGATTTGTGAGAACCTGGTGCACCCATCACCCGAGCAGTATACACTGCACCGTATTTGTTGTCTTTTATCCCCCACTTCACTCCCACTCTTCTCCCCAAGTCTCCAAAGTCCATTGTATCATTGTTACGCCTTTGTGTCCTCATAGCTTAGCTCCCACGTATCAGTGAGAACATACGATGTTTGGTTTTCCATTCCTGAGTTACTTCACTTGGAATAATAGTCTCTAATCTCATCCAGGTCATTGCAAATGCTGTTAATTCATTCCTTTGTATGGTTGAGTAGTATTCCATCATCTATCTATCTATCTATCTATCTATCTATCTATCTATCTATCTATCTAAGCTTCTTTATCCACTCATTGATTGATAGGCATTTGGGTTGGTTCCATGATTTTGCTATTGTGAATTGTGCTGCTATAAACATGCGTGTGCAAGTATCTTTTTAGAATAATGACTTCTTTTCCTCAGGGTAGATACCCAGTAATGAGATTGCTGGATCAAATGGTAGTTCTACTTTTAGTTCTTTAAGGAGTCTCCACACTGTTTTCCATAGCAGCTTGTACTGGTTTACATTCCTACCAGCAGTGTAGAAGTGTTCCCTGTTCACCGCATCCATGCCAACATCTACTGTGTTTTGATTCTTTGATTATGGCCATTCTTACAGGAGTAAGGTGGTATCGCATTGTGGTTTTGATTTGCATTTCCCTGATCATTAGTGATGTTGAGCATTTTTTCATGTGTTTGTTGGCCATTTGTATATCTTCTTTTGAGAGTTGTCTATTCATGTCCTTAGCCCACTTTTTGATGGTATTGATTGATTTTTCTTGTTGATTTGAGTTTGTTGTAGATTCTAGATATTAGTCCTTTGTCAGATATATAGATTGTGAAGATTTTCTCCAACTCTGTGGGTTGTCTGTTTACTTTGCTGACTGTTCCTTTTGCCATGCAAAAGCTCTTTAATTAGGTCACAGCTATTTATTTTTGTTTTTATTGCAATTGCTTTTGGGTTTTTGGTCATGAAATCCTTGTTTAAGGCAATGTCTAGAAGGGTTTTTCCAATGTTAACTTCTAGAATTTTTAGTTTCAGGTCTTAGATTTAAGTCCTTAATCCATCTTGAGTTGATTTTTGTGTAAGGTGAGAGATGAGATCGAGTTTCATTCTCCTACATGTGGCTAGCCTAGTGTCTGAGCACCATTTGTTGAAAAGGGAGTCCTTTCCCCACTTTGTTTTTGTTTGTTTTGTCAAAGATCAGTTGGCTATAAGTATTTGGATTTATTTCTGAGTTCTCTATTCTGTTCCATTGGTCTATATGCTTATTTTTATACTAGTACCATGCTGTTTTGGTGACTATGGCCTCATAGTATATTTTGAAATCAGGTAATATGCCTCCAGATTTGTTCTTTTTGCTTAGCCTTGCTTTGGCTATGCGGGCTCTTTTTTGGTTCCATATGAATTTTAGAATTGTTTTTTCTAACTGTGGAGAATGGTGGTGCTATTTTGATGGGGATTGCTTTGAATTTATAGATTGCTTTTGGCAGTATGATGATTTTCACAATACTGATTCTGGCCATCCATGAGCATAGGATGTGTTTCCATTTGTTTGTGTTGTCTGTAATTTCTTTAGCAGTATTTTATAGTTTTCCTTGTAGAGGTCTTTCGACTCCTTTGTTAGGTATATTCCTAAGTATTTTATTATTTTTGCAGCTATTGTAAAAGGGATTGAGTTATTGATTTCTCAGCTTGATTGCTGTTGGTATATAGAAGAGCTACTGATTTGTGTACTTTAATCTTGTATCTGGAAACTTTACTGAATTCTTTTATCAATTCTAGGAGCTTTCTGGAGAAGTACTTAGGGTTTCCAAGGTAAACGATCATATTGTCAGCAAACGGCAACAGTCTGACTTCCTCTTTACCGACGTGGATGCCCTTTATCTCTTTCTCTTGTCGGATTGTTCTGGCTAAGACTTCCAGTACTATGTTGAAGAGGAGTGGTGAGAATGGGCATCCTTGTCTTGTTCCCATTCTCAGGGGGAATACTTTCAAGTTTTCCCCATTCAGTATTATGTTGGCTGTGGTTTTGTCATAGATGGCTTTTATTACATTAAGATACGTCCCTTGTATGTTGATTTTGCTGAGGGTTTTGATCATAAAGGGATGCTGGATTTTGTCGAATGCTTTTTCTGCATCGATTGAGATGATTGTGTGATTTTTGTTTTAAAATCTGTTTATGTGGTGAAATATATTTATTGACTTGCATATGTTAAACCATCCCTGCATCCGTGGTATGAAACCCACTTGATCATGGTGGATTATCTTTTTGATGTGTTACTGGATTTGGTTAGCTAGTATTTTGTTAAGGATTTTAGTATCTATGTTCATCAAGGATATCAGTCTGTAGTTTTCTTTTTTGGTTATGTCCTTCCCTGGTTTTGTTATTAGGGTGATGCTGGCTTCATAGAATGGATTAGTGAGGGTTCCCTCTTTCTCTATCTTGTGGAATAGTGTTGAAAGGATTGGTACCAGTTCTTCTTTGAATGTCTGGTAGAATTCTGCTGTGAATCCGTCTGGTCCTGGACTTTTTTTTTTTTTTTATAATTTTTAAATTACCATTTCAATCTCGCTGCTTGTTATTGGTCTGTTCAAGGTATCTAATTCTTCCTTATTTAAGCTAGCAGGGTTGTATTTTCTAGGAATTGATCCATCTGTTCTAGGTTTTCTAGTTTATGTGTGTAAAGGTGTTCATAGTAGTCTCGAATGATCTTTTGTATTTCAGTAGTGTCAGTTGTAGTATCTCCTGTTTCATTTCTCAGTGAGGTTATTTGGATTTTCTCTCTTTTCTTGGTTAATCTTGCAAATGGTCTATCAATCTTATATATGTTTTCAAATAACCATCTTTTTGTTTCATGTATCTTTTGTACTGTATTTTTTGTTTGTTTCAATTTTGTTTAGTTCTTCTCTGCTCTTATTTTTTTTCTTCTACTGGGTTTGCTTTTGGTTTGTTCTTGTTTCTGTAGTTCCCTGAGGCGTGACTTTAGATTGTCTGTTTGTGCTCTTTCAACCTTTTTGATGTAGGCGTTTAGGGCTATGAACTTTCCTCTTAGCATTGCCTTTGCTGTGTCCCAGAGGTTTTGATAAGTTATGTCATTATTGTCATTCAGTTCGAAGAATTTTTTAATTTTCATTTTGATTTCATTTTTGATCCAGTGCTCATTCAAGAGCAGGTTATTTAATTTCCATGTATTTGCATGGTTTTGAGGGTTCCTTTTGGAGTTGATTTCCAGTTTTATTCCACTGTGGTCTGAGAAAGTGCTTGATAGCATTTCAATTTTCTTAAATTTATTGAGGCTCTTTATATGGCCTATCATATGGTCTATCTTGGCGAAAGTTCCATGGCTGTTGAATAGAATGTGTATTCTGCAGTTGTTGGATGAAATGTTCTGTATATATCTGCTCAAAGTCTATTTGTTCCAAGGTATAGTTTAAATTTATTGTTTCTTTGTTGACTGTCTTGTTGACCTGTCTAGTGCTGTCAGTGGAGTATTGAAGTTCCCCCCCCACACACACACATTATTGTGTTGCTGTCTGTCTCATTCTTAGGTCTATTAGTAATTGTTTTATAAATTTGGGAGCTCCAGTATTAGGTGCATGTATGTTTAGGATTATGATATTTTCCTGTTGGACAAGGCCTTTTATCATTATATAATGTCCCTTTTTGTCTTTTTTTTTTTTTGAGACGGAGTCTCACTCTGTTGTCCAGGCTGGAGTGCAGTGGCACGATCTCGGCTCACTGCAAGCTCCGCCTCCTGGGTTCACGCCATTCTCCTGCCTCAGCCTCCTGAGTAGCTGGGACTACAGGCACCCGCCACCATGCCTGGCTAATTTTTTTGTATATTTTGTGGAGATAGGGTTTCACTGTGTTAGCCAGGGCCAGGATGGTCTTGATCTCCTGACCTCGTGATCCGCACACCTTGGCCTCCCAAAGTGCTGGGATTACAGGTGTCAGCCACCGTGCCCGGCCTTTTGTATTTTTTAACTGTTGTTGCTTTAAGGTTTCTTTTGTCTGATATAAGAATTGCTACTCCTGCTTGCTTTTGGTGTCCATTTGCATGAAATGCTCTTTACTACCCCTTTAAGTTTATGTGAGTCCTTATGTGTTAGGTGAATCTCCTGAAGGCAGCAGATAATTGGTTGGTGAGTTCTTACCTATTCTGCAATTCTGTATGTTATAAGTGGAGCATTTAGGCCATTTACATTCCATGTTAATATTGAAATATGAGGTACCCTTGCATTCATCATGTTCTTTGTTACCTTTATACTTTGTTTTTTTTTGTTTTTGCTTTTTAACTTGTATTTTTGTTTTATAGGTCGTGTGTGCTTTATGCTTTAAAGAGATTCTGTTTTGATGTGTTTCCAGGATTTGTTTCAAGATTTAGAGCTCCTTTTAGCAGTTCTTTTAGTGGTTGCTTGGTAATGGTGAATTCTCTCAGCATTTGTCTGAAAATGACTGTATCTTTCCTTCATATATGATGTTTAGTTTCGCTGGATACAAAATTCTTGGCTGAAGATTGTTTTGTTTGAGGAGGTTGAAGATAGGGCCCCAATCCCTTCTAGCTTGTAGGGTTTCTGCTCAGAAATCTGCTGTTAATCTGATAGGTTTTCCTTTATAGGTTACCTGGTACTTTTGTCTAACAGCTTTTATGATACTTTCCTTTGTCTTAACTTTGGATAACCTGATGACAGTGTGCCTAGACGTTGATCTTTTTGTGATGAATTTCCCAGGTGTTTTTTTGTGCTTCTTGTATTTGGATGTCTAGGTCTCTAGCAAGGCTGGGGAAGTTTTCCTTGATTATTCCCCCAGATATGTTTTCTAAGCTTTTAGAATTGTCTTCTTCCTCAGGAACACTGATTATTCTTAGGTCTGTTAGTAATTGTGCATTCTCCACAGAGTATTCTTAGGTTTGGTTGTTTAACATAATCCCAAACTTCTTGGAGGGTTTGTTCATATTATTCTGTTTTCTTTTTCTTTGTTGGATTGGGTTAGTTCGAAGACCTTGTCTTTGAGCTCTCAATTTCTTCTGCTTGTTCTGTTCTATTGCTGAGACTTTCCAGAGCATTTTGCATTTCTAAAAGTGTGTCCAAAGTTTCCTGAATTTTTGATTGTATTTTCTTTATGCTATCTATTTTGTTGAATATTGATCCCTTCACTTCTTATATCACTTTTTGGATTTCCTTGCATTGGGCTTCGCCTTTCTCTGGTCCCTCCCTGTTTAGCTTAATAACTAACTTCCTGAATTCTTTTTCAGGTAAGTGAGGGATTTCTTCTTGGTTTGGATCCATTGCTGGTGAACTAGTGTGATTTTATGGGGGTGTTGATGAACCCTGTTTTGTCATATTACCAGGGTTAATTTCCTGGTTCTTTCCTATTTGGGTAGGCTCTGTCAGAGGGAAGGTCTAGGGTTGAAGGCTGTTGTTCAGATTTTTTTGTCCCACAGGGGGTTCCCTTGATGTAGTACTCGCCCCCTTTTCCTGTGGTTATGGCTTCCTGTGAGCCAAACTGCCTGATTGTTTTCTCTCTTCTGGGTCTAGCCACCCAGTGAGTCTACCCAGCTCCTGGCTGGTGCTGAGGGTTTCTGTGCACAGTCCTTCTGATGTGAACCATCTATGGGTCTCTCAGCAGTGGATACCAGTGCCTGTTCTGGTGGAGGTGGTGGAGGGTGCAACGGACTCTGTGAGGGTTCTTAGCTTTGGTGGTTTAATGCTCTATTTTTGTGCTGGTTGACTTCCTGCCAGGAGGTGGTGCTTTCCAGAAAGCATCAGCTGTAGTAGTGTGGAGAGGGATCAGCAGTGGGTGGGGCCCTAGAACTCCCAGGATTGTATGTCCTTTGTCCTTGGCTACCAGGTTTCCTAGGGAAATCCTGTCAGGTGGGGATGGGGCTAGGTGTGTCTGAATTCAGACTCTACTTGGGCCGTCTTGCTGTGGCTACTGTGGGGGATGGGGTGAGATTCCCAGGTCACTGGAATTGTATACCTAGGAGGATTATGGCTGCCTCTGCCGAGTCATGCAGGTTGTCAGGGATGTGAGGAAAAGCGACAATCACAGGCCTCACTTAGCTCCCAAGCGAACTGAAAGGCTGGTCTCATTCCCACCGTGCTGCCCACAACAGCCCCAAGTCTGTTTCCAGGTGGAGGGCACGCTTGAAAACTTACCAGAGGCTTTCCACTTCCCAGAGTATTTGAGGTGTCTCCCAGGTACTGCAGGAGCAGTCCGCTTTCTTCAGAGGTTCTGTGGGTCCTCTCAGGATTGCTGGTTTGTTCCTGCGGTTGATCAGAAGCTAACATTCACAATCTGGTACACTATTCTTGGTGGACATTTTCTCCCCATCCTTTTCATCACTTTGACTATATCATCCCATTCTCTCCTGGTCTGTAAGGTGTCTACTGAGAAAACTGCTGTTAGCCTTATTTGAACTCTGTTATATGTGATTTCTTTCTTTTCTCTTGTTGGTTTCAGGATCTTTTCTTTATGTTTGATTTCTGACAGTTTGGTTATAATATACCTTCGTCTATTCTTGTTTGGATTAACTCTGATGGGAGATTTTTTTCCCTGCCTATATGTTGATATTTATATCTTCTTCAGATTTGGGACATTTTCTGCTATTTATTTAAATAAGATTTCTATCACTTTTTCTCTTTCTTCTTCTTGAACTCCTATGACCCAAATATTTGCTGTTTTGATGCTGTCTCATATATTTTATAAGCTTTCTTCAGTTACATAGTTTTTTTTTTCTCTTTTGACTATATATTTTTAACTAACTTGTCCTTAAGATCACAGATCTTCTGCTTGATCAGTTCTGATATTGTTGATACTCAGTTAAAGTTTTAATTTCATTTCATCGTGTTTTTCGGCTTTGGAATTTGTTTCTTTTTATAATTTCAATCTATTAGGTTTTTCATTTTGGTCATTTATTTTCTTGAAGTTCACTGAGCTCACTTAAAATGATTATTCTGATTTCTTTCTCAGGCAGTTTATCTTCATTTCTTTGTGGTCAGGCACTGGGAGATTGTATTCTTTTTTTTTTTTTTTCCTAAATATTTAGACATCTATTTTTAAAAGGCATAAACACTCACAGTGTTATCATAATCCTTTCTCCATTTATTTTTCTTTTTATTCAAAATGACTAGCTAGCTTATATGCATATTTTAAAGTAGCTGAATAGCTCAGGAAAAACAAAAATTTGCATAACCAAATTGTGCACCTTTTTTTTTTTCAAATATTTAGACATTCTGTTTTTAAAAGGCATAAACAGTGCTATCATAATCATTTCTCCATTTATTTTTCTTCTTATTCAAAATGACTAGCTAGCTTATATGCATGTTTTAAAGTAGCTGAATAGCTCAGGAAAAACAAAAATTTGCGTAACAAACCGAATTGTGCACCTTTTTTTTTAAAATTCAGAATTTTCATTATTTTCTTTGACTGTTTTTTTTTTAAATTTTTTTTTTTTTGTTATACTTTAAGTTCTAGGGTACATGTGCACAACTTGCAGGTTTCTTACGTATGTTTACATGTGCCATGTTGGTGTACTGCACCGATTAACTCGTCATTTACATTAGTTATATCTCCTAATGCTTTCCCTCCTCCCTCCCCCGATCCCACGACAGGAGCTCTTGTAGGGCAGGCCTGGTGGTGACAAAATCTCTCAGCATTTGCTTCTCTGTGAAGTATTTTATTTCTCCTTCACTTATGAAGCTTAGTTTGGCTGGATATGCAATTCTGGGTTGAAAATTCTTTTCTTTAAAATGTTGAATATTGGCCCCCACTTTCTTCTGGCTTGTAGTTTCTGCTGAGAGATCAGCTGTTAGTCTGATGGTCTTCCCTTTGTGGGTAACCCGACCTTTCTCTCTGGCTGCCCTTAACATTTTTTCCTTCATTTCAACTTAGGTGAATCTGACAATTATGTGTCTTGGAGTTGCTCTTCTCGAGGAGTATCTTTGTGGCGTTCTCTGTATTTCCTGACTTTGCATGTTGGCCTGCCTTGCTAGATTGGGGAAGTTCTCCTGCAGAGTGTTTTCCAACTTGGTTCCATTCTCCCTGTCACTTTCAGGTACACCAATCAGATGTAGATTTGGTCTTTTCACATAGTCCCATATTTCTTGGAGGCTTTGCTTTTGTTTCTTTTTATTCTTTTTTCTCAAAATTTCTCTTCTCACTTCATTTCATTCATTTGATCTTCCATCACTGATACCCTTTCTTCCAGTTGATCAAATTGGCTACTGAAGCTTGTGCATTTGTCACGTAGTTCTCGTGCTGTGGTTTTCAGCTCCATCAGGTCCTTTAAGGACTTCTCTGCATTGGTTATTCTAGTTAGCCATTCGTCTAATCTTATTTCAAGGTTTGCCATGGGTTCGAACTTCCTCCTTTAGCTCGGAGAAGCTTGATCGTCTGAAGCCTTCTTCTCTCAACTCGTCAAAGTCATTCTCCATCCAGCTTTGTTCCGTTTCTTGTGAGGAGCTGCGTTCCTTTAGAGGAGGAGAGGCACTCTGATTTTTAGAATTTTCAGTTTTTCTGTTCTGCTTTTTCCCCATCTTTGTGGTTTTATCTACCTTTGGTCTTTGATGATGGTGATGTACAGATGGGGTTTTGGTGCGAATGTCCTTTCTGTTTGTTAGTTTTCCTTTTAACAGTCAGGACCCTCAGCTGCATGTCTGTTGGAGTTCGCTGGAGCTCCACTCCAGACCCTGTTTGCCTGGGTATCAGCAGCAGAGGCTGCAGAACAGCATATATTGCTGAACAGCAAATGTTGCTTTCTGATTGTTTCTCTGGAGGTTTCGTCTCAGAGGGGTACCCAGCCGTGTGAGGTGTCAGTCTGCCCCTACTGGGGGGTGCCTCCCAGTTAGGCTACTCGGGTGTCAGGGACCCACTTGAGGAGGCAGTCTGTCTGTTCTCAGATCTCCAGCTGTGTGCTGGGAGAACCCCTACTCTCTTCAAAGCTGTCAGACAGGGACGTTTAAGTCTGCAGAGGTTTCTGCTGCCTTTTGTTCGTTTATGCCCTGCCCCCAGAGGTGGAGTCTACAGAGGCAGGCAGGCCTCCTTGAGCTGCTGTGGGCTCCACCCAGTTCAAGCTTCCTGGCGGCTTTGTCTACCTACTCAAGCCTCAGCAATGGCGGGCACCCCTCCCCCAGCCTTGCTGCCACCTTGCAGTTTGATCTCAGACAGCTGTGCTAGCAATGAGTGAGGCTCCATGGGCCTGGGACCTTCTGAGCCAGGTGCGGGATATAATCTCCTGTGTGCCGTTTGCTAAGACCATTGGAAAAGCGCAGTGTTAGGGTGGGAGTGACCTGATTTTCCAGCTTTGCTTGGCCATGAAAGGGAATTCCCTGACCCCTTGCACTTCCAGGGTGAGGCGATGCCTCGCCCTGCTTCGGCTCACGCTCAGTGCGCTGCACCCACTGTCCTGCACCCAGTGTCTGACAAGCCTCAGTGAGATGAACCCGGTACCTCAGTTGGAAATGCAGAAATCACCCGTCTTCTGTGTCGCTCATGCTGGGAGCTGTAGACTGGAGCTGTTCCTATTCGGCCATCTTGGAACCGCCCGATTGTATTCTTTTGGTGGTGTTTTGTCTCCTTGGTTTTTCATGGTTCTTGTTGCATTATGTTGATGTCTGAGCATTTGGTGGAGTAGTCACCCCTTGCAGACTTTTTGGGCTAGTTTTGCTATGGAAAGACCTTCACCTTATGAGGGCGCTTGTTGGTTAGGGTACAACAGTTCTGGCACCAGTGTGGGTTCAAGCTGGGTAATCTGTGTAGCTCTGCCAGCCGAGATTGATTTTAGACCAAGATTGGAGGGATGCTCAGTGGCCAATAGTGTGAATCCTCAGTGGCTAATACTGATGTCTGTGGTGGCAGCAAGGGTTTTGGGGTCTTTGGTGACAATGGCTGCTAAGGTCCTTGTGATCTCTTTTACTCCTAACAGAGAAGTTGTGGCTGAGCATGGATTCATTTTGGTACTGGGTATGGCTTGTGGACTTGCTTGAAATAGCAATGGTACTAGTTTGTGATGTGTGTTGCCTGTGATGTGGCCTTGGAGTTGAGACCTGAAGCCTGGGTACTTGTGGAGGGAGTATGGCTCTGGCATCTGGGTCCATAATGGCACTGATATGTATCATGTAGGCACCTCACCTGCCATGTTGGCAGCAGTATGTGATGCCTGGAGGCTTGTGAACACATCAGTGGAGATGAGAATTGGGAGTACAGGTATATGCAGAATTAGAGAGGCTCCTAGGTAGAGGTGGGGCCTAGCTCTGTGTGATAGCTGGTTTGGTACTTGGAGTACAGGCATGAGCAGTGAGGGCTTGGCTTTTAGCCCAGGGAATGTGAAGTTGCTCACTAAGGTGATGGCTCAGATATCTGAAATGTGGGCCCAGTGCAGCCACATTGCCTGGGCTTGGAGTGGGTTATTTGTAGAATGACTGCAGTTCTGGGGTTGGGGCAGGTGTGGAGTTGGGAAAGATAGTGGCTTCTACTCTGTCGTTGGTGATGTCATTTCCATTATTGGATTTTTAAGGCAAGGAGTTACATGATGTATGGTTTTGAATCATCTAATAGCAATGTGGTATATAGTATATATTAGAAGGGACCAGAAGGATTTTGTAGTGAACAATGCTGAGGGCTTGAATGAACTAAAACCACATAAAGAAAGGGAACTCTGAAAACTGGTTGAAAATTAGTTTTGTGCATGTAATTTAATTTATAAACAAACAAGTTGGCGGAAGGAACATTTTGTCAAATGTTATTAGAATAATCTAGCTGAATTTATGTAGATGTATTTGTGAAAAGACTTTTGTAACTTCTTGAAAATTTCAAAACATGACGATTCATTTTATATGTGTAATAACACTGAATCATAAAATGCAGTAGGTATAGCGGAAGCAATAAATATTGTAGTTATATTGGAGTTGGTATGAAAAGACCATGATATTATGTAATACAGGTGGTGAGTTATGTTCCAGTAATATGGAAACAATTCATTTAGATTTAGAGCTAAAAGCCGATGTTTTTCGTTTGAGGTAGTTCAGGGAGTCTAATAGCTTAGATTCAAAAGTTCTACAAACTATAATTAGCCATGTCATTCTCTGGAATTTATGCCTCATGAAAATAATACTTTTCTTTGAAAAGCAAATGAATAAGCAAATATAAAAGCGTGAAGAAAATGCCTATTCCTCTGTGATTCCTATTGGATACATTATGTATTCAAAAAGAAGATCAGGCCATGGTGTTCTTGAGTTGGGTTTCTGTAATCAACTGTTTGTAAAAATAAATGTTTCAGGCTGTTGATTTCTTCTATTTGTGTTCTTTTAGTGCTCAAGTGGGTTTTCATTTTAAGTACATTATTGACTGATGATGGCCATTGGTGCTTAAAAAGAATCTAGGTATAATGGCATTGTGCATTTTCTAAGATATTTTTGGCATTCTTACCCATTAAAATGGTTACTTTGCGAGGATAAGCAACTGGAAAAAAATCATTGAAGCCATTCTTTTCTATTCGTATTTTTGGTTTTGTTTTGAATACTACTTCTTTTATTTTCTCACCCCGTATTCCTAATAACTTCTTCCTCTTTGACCTTTCTTTTTAGGAAAAAAAATTTAACAGAAACTTTCTGAGGTCTGTTTGTATAGCTTTGAAATAACTTCTGCTAACAGTCTGTTTAGTTTTAGAAAATGATACTAGCCTTGTAGAGCAGTAGAATACTAAGTGGTATCATTAATGCCAAACATAACGATAAAATAGTGGAAAAATTTATTACATATTTAGTTTTTTGGATGGTTTCATTGAGGTGTGTCTTTGAGCATAATTATCAAAGTGATTTTTCCTTTAAATTAAGTAACATTCCTCACTCTGCTAAATTGATTTTCAAAATTAGACTTCTATAATTTGGATGGATGGGTAGAGATTAGTAACTTTTATCTGTAATATTTTCCTGTATAAAGCAGTTTTAAATGTCTTTTAATATATTTTAAGTGAAATATAATTATTAGATATTGCTGTTTACACATTTAAATAGATAAAAAGTGTATTATTTTTCTATTTATAAAGCATCCACTTTGTGAGAGTGACTAACTCTTACTGATCCTGATCTGTAGTATACTAGTACTTAGTTCTCATCTGCCAACATATTTAGCTTTCTACAGTATATAGTCTATTAAAAGAGAAGTACAACAAATTTAATTTAAAGATTTAATTGGCTTTGGGTTTTTTTTTTTTTTTTTTTTTTTTTTTGAGACAGAGTCTTGCTCTGTCGCCCAGGCTGGAGTGCAGTGGTGCAACCTCCCCCTCCTGGGTTCAAGCAATTCTTTTGCCTCAGCTTCCCGAGTAGCTGGGACTACAGGCGCGCACCACTATGCCCGGCTAATTTTTGTATTTTTATTAGATATGAGGTTTCACCATATTGGCCAGGCTGGTCTCGAACTCCTGACCTCATGATCCGCCCACCTTGGCCTCCCAAAGTGCTGGGATTACAGGCATGAGCCACTGTGCCCGGCCTGGCTTTTTTTGTTTGTTTCTTTTTTTTTTTTTTTTTTTTTTTTACTTCTAGAATCAGGCAACATCTCATTCTATTAAATAGAATGGACTGAGCAGAGATAGTTGGCTTTATAGGCCAAAAATGGCTGAAGAAAACAGAAACGAGAAACAAAAAGCAAATTGGTTGTTTCAAAGTTACTTTCCTTAGTGATGTTAAGCATTTTTTCATATGTTTGTTGGCCATTTCTCTATCTTCTTTTGAAAATTGTTCATGTCCTTAGCCCACTTTTTGATGGGATTGTTTGCTTTTTTGTTGCTAATTTGCTTGAGTTCCTTGTAGATTCTGGATATTAGTCCTTTGTCGGATGTATAGCTTGCGAAGATTTTCTCCCACTCTGTGGGTTGTCTGTTTACTCTGCTGTTTATATCCTTTTGCTGTGCAGAAGCTCTTTAGTTTAATTAAGTCCCACCTATTTGTCTTTGTTTTTGTTATATTTGCTTTTGGGTTCTTGGTCATGAAGTCTTTGCCTAAGCCAAGGTCTAGAAGGGTTTTTCTGATGTTATCTTCGAGTATTTTTATAGTTTCAGGTTTTATATTTAAGTCCTTGATCCATCTTGAGTTGATTTTTGTATAAGGTGAGAGATAAGGATCCAGTTTCACTCTCCTTTATGTGGCTTGCCAGTTATCCCAGCACCATTTGTTCAATAGGGTATCCTTTCCCCGCTTTATGTTTCGTTTGTTGAAGATCAGTTGACTGTAAGTATTTGGGTTTATTTCTGGCTTCTCTCTTCTGTTCCATTGGTCCTGTGCCTATTCAAACCAAAACCCAATGCAATACCACTATACTCCTACGAGAATGGCCATAATCAAAAAATAAAAAATTAATAGATGGTGCCATGGATGTGGTGAAAAGGCAACACTTACATACTGCTGTTGGGAATGTAAACTGGTACAACCACTTTGGAAAACAGGGTGGAGATTCCTTAAAGAACTAAAAATGGAACTACTATTTGATCCAACAATCCCAATCCTGGGTATCTACCCAGAGGAAAAGAAGTTGCTATACAGAAAAGATACTTGCACACACATGTTTACAGCAGTACAATTTGCAATTGCAAAAATATGGAACCAGCCCAAATGCCCATCAATCAATAAGTAGATAAATAAATTGTGGCATATATATATATATATATATATATATTCCTGAGATA
Organism: Pan paniscus; assembly: GCF_029289425.2. Taxonomy (NCBI): domain Eukaryota; kingdom Metazoa; phylum Chordata; class Mammalia; order Primates; family Hominidae; genus Pan; species Pan paniscus. Next base: position 59,797,048 of record NC_073254.2, on the reverse strand, counting down.
CTTCATTATATATTATATATTCCATATATATATATATGTATATATGGAATACTACTCAGCCATAAAAAGGAACTAATGGCATTCACAGCACCTGGATGGAACTGGAGACTATTATTCTAAATGAAGTAACTCAGGAACGGAAAACCAAACATTGTATATTCTCACTCATAAGGGGGAGCTAAGCTATGAGGATGCAAAGGCATAAGAATTATATAATGGACTTTGGGGACTTGGGGAAAAGGGTGGGAAGGGGGTGAGGGATAAAAGACTACAAATTGGGTTCAGTGTATACTGCTTGCATGATGGGAGCATCATAATCTCACAAATCACCACTAAAAAACTTACTCATGTGACCAAATACCACCTTTCCCCTGCAAAGCCTATGGAAATAAATTTATTTAAAAAGTTACTTCCCTCATACAATTGAAGCAGAGGGGACTTCCTTATCATGCTGGCTCCAGGTAAACTGGGCCTCATTGGTTGCTGTGGAAAACTGGCCCATCTCAAAATTCAGTTCATTTACTTGGCACTTAACAGGAGTGATTCCATTTTGGTTTGGTTTTGTCTGCTAAAGTTTAGTGTGGGAGGCTAATCTAAAACAGTGACTTGCCATAAACTTTAACAAATCAAATCCACTTGCTAAAGGACACTGAAAGATACAAAGTTAAAAAAATACTGTACCTTTGGCTCTTTTCTAGTTATATTAAAACAAAGTACAGCTTAATTCAACAAACTATTTTCAAATTCCCATTAGGTGCCACATACTGATAATATAAAGATTGATAAACTAAAATGATCCTTGCTTTCAAGTATTTGACAATGTTAAGAGTAAACAGTCTTGCACACATGATTCATATGAAATAATACAAATCATAGCTATAAACAGGATTTTTAGGGACATAAATTAGAAGAACCACTTCTGTAAGGTGATGTAACATTAACTAGGAGATTGCCAGGAGGGAGAACTGATGGCAAAGGTCATTTCAAGCAGAGATGAAGCAATTATCCTCAACCCCTGCCTGCACCAAAAAGACCCAAAACAATAAAAGAAAAACCCTGAACTAAAAAGAATAAGGGGAAAAACTTAAAGGGCTAATGAATAGAAAAAAGAGAACTTCCCATTATGTTTTAATAGGTTGAAATTATATAAAGCTGGAATGGAAAAGAGCATGAGTTATAAGGTAAAGAGAATACGTTTCAAGTTCCAATTGTACCTGCTCTGTGTTTCCAGATAAGTCACTCAGTTTTTGTAAGCTTCCTTTTTCTCGTTGCAGTAGATGCTGTTAGTACCCCATCCAGTCCCTTTTTATCTGGATGGTTTATTTACCTATCCCTCACCCATACTGTTGGTGACTTACAGCTCTCAGTTCTCACTAGTGCCACAGAATTGCCAGGACCTGCCTGCCCAGAAACCCCAGAGATCTTAAGCTTCCCACTTTCCCAGGGGGTAGGTAGGTGACTTGTAGTCAATGACTGGTTGATATAAGGGTATAAGGCCTTGTCTTTGTCTCAATATGTGACATCTCCCTGGTGCCAGTTAGACTCCAGAGCTCACTCTGAGATCAGGTTGAGGCTAGTCTTTAGCTGAACCCACAGTTTTGTTGCCTCATTCACTTCTTTAAATTTTTTACTAAGAGCAGTTCCTCAATCATGTGCACAGAGTTCTTGTCTTAGGTTTTGCCTCTCAGGGACTTGACCTAACACCCACCCCCACTTTCCCCAGCCCTTTAAAAAATCTGCGATCAGGTATACATAATTTAAAATGTACAGTTTTCACCATTTTAAAGTATACAATTCAGTGGCATTAAGTATATTCCCAATGTTGTGCAACTGTCACCACTATCTCTTTTCAGAACTTTTTCATCAACCCATAGGATAACTCCAAACCCATTAAGCCGTCGCTTCCTGTCTTCCAGCCCCTAAGCAGCCACTGGTAACACCAAGGAGTAGAATTATCTCATCATATGGTAATTTAACTCACTGAAGTACTTGCCAGCTGTTTTCCAAAAGGGCCATGTAATTTTATATTTCTACCAGCAATTTTGAAGTATTAGTATTTTGATTCTCCACATGCTCACCAATGCTTGTTATTTTCCAATTTTATTTTGAGGGTCATTCTAGTGGCTGTGGATACTCTTCTTTCAAATTGAACTAACTCTCCTCTTAACATTATTGTGAGAATCAACTTGTGAGAGAAAACTTTTGGCGTATTACAAAGCACTGTGATGTACGATGCAAACTGAAATCGGATTTAAAAGATTTGTTCTATCTTTGGTTTTATAAGACTTGCATAGAAAGAAAATAATAAAATTCAGTTGTGATTAACTATTGGGCAGTCTAATAGAAGTATACAGTATTAAGCTTTTGGTTGTCCCTTTTTACATTTGAGAGATGTTATTCTTGACATAGTTTCAGTGTAAGAAAAGATAATTGGGGCTCAGTTTCATTTTCAGTGCCTGCTATTAATTAAAGGGCCACTTATGCCAGAATTTCCCATTGATATGTTTTGTTGTGTGTGTGTGTGTGCACATATATATATATATTCACATATATAATACGCATATAAAAGTCATGTTATATACTTACTAAGAAAAATGACAAAATGTTGGACAATAAAAAGAATATAAAAACATTTTTCCTATAGATAAAAATTTTAAATCAGTCTATTTTTGTATGTATTTGAGATGTATATATATGTACATGATACTGTTAATTAATTAATTTTTTTTTTTTTGGCAGAGCCGGGGTCTCACTGTGTTGCCCAGGCTGGTCTGAAACTCCTTGGCTTAAGTGATCTTCCTTCCTCAGCCTCCCCAAAGTGTTGGGATTATAGGCTTGTTAATTTTTTTAGCTACCATTAAAATTTGTTTTCTGAATTGACTAAAAAACCTCTATAGTGTGATTTTTAATGACTGTGTACAGTATTCCTCCTTGTGGATATTACAGCATTTTCATAAAAAGATAAATAAAATTGAACTTTTATTTATATGACACATTTTTGTGTGTGCATATGAATTAAAATCTCTAATCTTCAATCTTCAGTTAAGATTTCTTTTGTTAAAGGGGACGCATATCTTATATTACTGCTTTTGTTTTTAACATAGTCATCAGTTTAAGATCATTACTTCATACAATTCTTTTTTTTTTTTTTTTTTGAGACAGAGTCTTGCTGTGTTGCCCAAGCTGGAGTGCAGTGGCGCAATCTCGGCTTATTGCAACCTCTGCCTCCTGGGTTCAAGTGATCCAAGTAGCTGGGACAACAGGCCCCTGCCATCACATGCGACTAATTTTTTTTTTTTTTGTACTTTCAGTAGAGATGGGGTGCCACCATGTTGGCCAGACTGGTTTCGAACTCCTGACCTCAAATGGATCCACCTGCCTTGGCCTCCCAAAGTGTTAGGATTATAGGTGTGACCACTGCTCCTGGGCACTTCATGTAATTCTACAAAACATTTTAATTTATTTTGATGTTTTTTAAACTTTGCATTTACGTGGTTTTATGGTTTTTTGTCAAGGATAATTTATTGCCACAGGATTAAAATGGTCCATGTTTTAGAAGCATTAGTTTTATTCTTTGATGAGTAATTAAAAATTTTTAATATAAAAAGACACAGGGATCATTGTGAGATCAAGGTAAAGTTGACAGGAACTTAAAAGATAAATTTGGTTATATACTTTTAAAGGTTTCCTATATTCTAGAGAGTTACTTTAGTGGAGAGGTTTAGTTTGCAATATGGGATATTTTCAGATTTTACCATTCAGTAAATAGAAAAGTAACAATTACATTGGCCAATTTTAGTCATTTTTCTGTCTCATTTGAGCAGATCTGATAACTTTGTATGTTTTACAAAGTGTTGTTTGGATGTTTGAGTTATTGGTCATTAAGAGATAACATTTTAGGGAGGCCGAGACGGATGGATCACGAGGTCAGGAGATCGAGACCGTCCTGACTCCATCTCAAAAAAAAAAAAGAGATAACATTTTAATGAATATTCTTCATATGTGTTAGGCCCATCTTGGAAGGCTCTTTTCTGATTTTTGTAAATTACTTTTTTGATATGTTACAGGTGGATCAAAGAACAGATATCTAGGAATTAACTGTGATACACCTCCCATTCTCCTCTTGATAACCTACTTTTTTTTTTCTTTTAAGTGACAAAAATAATTTTAGTTTTTCCTGATTCTAAAACTTATTCATGCACATTGCTAAAATGTAGAAAACAAAATTTCTTAATGGCACTGTCATCCTTCCAGTCTGTCTTCTGTGTTCGTGTTCCTATTCGTTCTTTGGTCTATAATAATCTTCCTGTCTCCACTTTCTGAAGTCATGATCATTCATTAAATTATCGAAAGTCCTAACTCTTCATAAAACTTCTCAGTGTAGCCTTGTGGAAAAGAGATGAACTTCATTGTGAGAACTGCATGAAGCTGTGAAAAGTTACCAGCTTTGGATTTTGTCAAATTGCATTCCACTCCTGGCTCTACAAATTATCAGCTTGGTGGCCTGAAGCTTGTTATTAAACTTCTGTGTTTTTATGCTTTTTTATCTCTAAAGTGGGCATAATAATCTTTTTATGGATATTGTGAGCATTAAATGAAATAATATGTGTAAAGTACCTAATACAAGGAGCTGATAAGCAATTCATGTTGAATCGTTCATTCAGTAGATACATACTGGATGTCTACTCTGTGCTAAGTTTTCTCTGGGTGATAGGCTGCATAGGGAGACAGATACTAAAGTATTAAAATTTTATATACCATTAGTAATGGGGAGAAGGGAAGTATCTTACTGAACTTCAAGTTCATTATGAACATGTGTGTAACATTGTGTGTGTGTAGTTTGTTAATATGTTAAGTTTTAAAAAGCCTCCAACAATTTATTGGTTCCCAGAAGACAATAAAATGAGCTCAGATTTAAAATAAATGTGTTAGCATATTTATAGTAATCCTTCTAAACTTGCATTTCTGCCAACCTGTCTTGGAACTTCAGTGACAGAGGGACTTCTAGTGTTTAAAATATTTTATGTAATTTTTGTATAACACAAACCTTTAAACACAAACCAACTATTTTATCTAGAAGTACAAAAAAGACAGTGATCTGACACACTGGTGAAGGAAAATCTAGCTTTGTTATGCCTATGAGACAGTACTATTCTGCACTTTATTAAAAACTTAAGGGACTTTGTATAGGATAACTCTGAATACAGTTGATTTCCTCTTTTCCTTATAAATCTGCACCTAAGACAAAAGTCTACTATACAGAATTTTAGTTAACAATGACAGGTAGATAGATATCCCTTCCTCTAAAATTTTTGCTTGTATAATGGTTGAGTTAAACTTCATGATGTCTGAAACCTGGCTTTACTATTTGCTCTGTAATGGGGGATGAAACACATCATTTTTTTTTCCTTTTATTTTTTTTTAAATTTCTTTCCGTAGGTTATTGGGGAACAGGTGGTGTTTGGTTACATGAATAAGTTCTTTAGTGGTGATTTGTGAGATTTTGGTGTACTCATCACCTGAGCAGATTACGCTATACATTTGTAGTCTTTCCTTTTTTTTTTTTTCTTGAGACAGAATCTCACTCTGTCGGCCAGGCTGGAATGCAGAGTGCAGTGGCATGATCTCCATGGGGCACAGGTGGTGTTTGGTTACATGAATAAGTTCTTTAGTGGTGATTTGTGAGATTTTGGTGCACCCATCACCTGAGCAGAATATGCTGCACCCTATTTGTAATCTTTTTTTTTTTTTTTTTTTTTTTTGAGACAGAGTCTTACTCTGTTGGCCAGGCTGGAGTGCAGTGGCACGATCTCAGCTCACTGCAACCTCCATGTCCCGGGTTCAAGTGCTTCTCCTGCCTCAGCCTCCCGAGTAGCTGGGATTACAGGCATGTGCCACCACGCCTGGCTAATTTTTATATTTTTAGTAGAGACGGGGTTTCACCGTGTTGGCCAGGCTAGTCTCAAACTCCTGGCCTCAGGTAATCTGCCCACCTTGCCCTCCCAAAGTGCTGGGATTACAGGCATGAGCCATCACACCTGGCACTGTTTGTAGTCTTTTATCCCTAACCCCCTTCCCACCCTTTCCCCCTGAGTCCCCAAAGTCCATTGTGTCATTCTTATGCCTTTGCATTCTCATAGCTTAGCTCCCACTTACGAGTGAGAAAATAACGATGTTTGGTTTTCTATTCCTGCATTACTTCACTTAGAGTAATAGTCTCTAGTCTCATTCAGGTAGCTGTGAATGCCGTTAGTTCATTCGTTTTTATGGTTGAGTAGTGTTCCATTGTGTGTGTGTGTGTATATATATATATAGTATGTGTATGTATATATGTATGTATATGTGTGTATGTGTATGTATATGTATATGTGTGTATATATACTTATATATATATCACAATTTCCTTATCCATTCATTGATTGATGGGCATCTGGGTTGATTCCGTGTTTTTGCAGTTGCGAATTGTGCTGCTGTAAACGTGTGTGCAAGTATCTTTTCCTATGACTTTTTTTTCCTCTGGGTAGATACCCAGGATTGGGATTGCTGGATCAAATGGTAGTTCTACTTTTAGTTCTTTAAGGAATCTCTGTACCATTTTCCGTAGTGGTTTTACTAGTTTGTATTCCCACCAGCAGTGTAGAAGTGTTGCCTGTTTAGTGCATCCATGCCAACATTTACCCAGTTTTTGTTTTTTGATTATGGCCATTCTTGCAGGATTTGGTGGTATTGATCATTAGTGATGTTGAGCATTTTTTCATATGTTTGTTGGCCATTTGCATATCTTCTTTTGAGAATTGTCTATTCCTGTCCTTAGCCCACTTTTTGATGGGATTGTTTTTTTCTTGTTGATTTCTGTGAGTTCATTGTAGATTTTGGGTATTAGACCTTTGTCAGATGTATAGATTGTGAAGATTTTCTCTCACTTTGTAGGTTGTCTGTTGACTCTGCTGTTTTTTTTTTTTTTTTTTTTTTGCTGTGCAAAAGCTCTTTAGTTTAATTAAGTCCCAGAAATTTATCTTTGTTCTTATTGCATTTGTTTTTAGGTTATTGGTCATGAAATCCTTGCCTAAGCCAATGTCTAGAAGGGTTTTTCCAATGCTACCTTCTGGAACTTTTATAGTTTCAGGTCTTAGATTTAAGTCCTTAATCTATCTTGAGTTGATTTTTGTATACAGAGAGAGATGAAGATTGAGTTTCATTCTCCTACATGTGGCTAGCCTAGTATCCCAGCACCATTTGTTGAAAAGTGTTCCCAATTTATGTTTTGTTTGTTTGTTTTTTTCAAAGATCAGTTGGCTGTAAGTGTTTGGGTTTATTTCTGGGTTCTCTATTCCATTGGTCTATGTGCCTGTTTTTCTACCAGTACCACGCTGTTTTGGTGACTATAGCCTAATAGTATAGTTTGAAATCAGGTAATGTGATGCCTCCAGATTTATTCTTTTTGCTTAGTCTTGCTTTGTCTATGTGGGCTCTTTTTTGCTTCCATATGAATTTTAGAATTGTTTTTCTCTAATTCAGTGACGAATGATGGTGGTATTTTCATGGGAATTGCATTGATGAATTTGTAGATTGCTTTTGGCAGTATGGTCATTTTCACCATATTGATTCTACCCATCCATTAGGATGGGATGTGTTTCCATTTGTTTGTGTTGTCTGGGATTTCTTTCAGCAGTGTTTTGTAGTTTCCCTTGTAGAGGTCTTTCACCTCCTTGGTTAGGTATATTCCTAAGTTTTTTTTTTTTTTTTTTTTTGCAGCTATTGTAAAAGGGGTTGATTCTTGATTTGATTCTCAACCTGGTCACTGTTGATGTACAGAAGAGGTGCTGATTAGTGTAGAATAATTCTGTGTCCGGGAACTTTGCTGAATTCTTTTATCAGTTCCAGGAGCTTTCTGGAGGAGGCTTTAGGGTTTTCTAGGTAAACGATCATATCAGCAAACAGCAACAGTTTGACTTCCTCTTTACTGATGTGGATGCCCTTTATCTCTTTCTCTTGTCAGATTGCTCTGGCTAGGACTTTCAGTACTGTGCTGAAGGGGAGTAGTGAAAGCTAGCAGCCTTGTATTGTTCCTGTTCTCAGAGGGAATGCTTTCAACTTTTCCCCATTCAGTATTATGTTGGCTGTGGGTTTGTCATAGATGGCTTTTATTATATTGAGGTATATCCCTTGTATGCTGATTTTGCCAAGAGTTTTAATCATAAAGTGATGCTGGATTTTGTTGAATGCTTTTTCTGCTTCTATTGAGATGATCATGTGATTTTTAATTCTGTTTATGTGGTGTATCACATTTATTAACTTGTGTATGTTAAACCATCCCTGTATCCCTGGTATGAAACCCACTTGAACATAGTGAATTGTCTTTTTGATATATTGTGGATTTGGTTAACAAGTATTTTGTTAAGGATTTTAGTATCTGTGTTCATCAGGGTTATTGGTCTGTAGTTTTCTTTTTTTGGTTATGTCCTTTCCTGGTTTTAGTATTAGCGTGATAATGGCTTCATAGAATGATTTAGGGAGGGTTCCCGCTTTCTCTATCTTGTAGAATAGTGTCAATAAGATTGGTACCAATTCTTTCAATGTCTGGTAGAATTCTGCTGTGAATCCATCTGGTCCTGGACTTTTTTTTTGATAGTAATTTTTAAATTACCATTTCAATCTCACTACTTGTTATTGGTCAGTTCAGGGTATCTAATTTATCCTGATTTAAGCTAGGAAGGTTGTATCTTTTCAAGAATTTATCCATTTCTTCTAGGTTTTCTAGTCTGTGGATGTAAAGGTCTTCATAGTAGCCTTGAAGGGTCTTTTGTATTTCTTTGGCGTCAGTTGTAATTTCACATGTATTGTTTCTCACTGAGCTTATATCGATTTTCTCTCTTCTTTTCTTAGTTAATCTTGTTAATGGTCTCTCAGGTTTATCGTTTGAAAGAACCAGCTTTTTGTTTCATTTATCTTTTGTATTTTTTTTTTTTTGATTGTTTCAGTTTCGTTTAGTTCTGCTCTGATCTTGGTTATTTACTTTCTTCTGCAAGGCTTGGGTTTGGTTTGTTCTTGTTTCTCTGGTTCCTTGAGGTGTGACCTTAGATTGTCTGTCTGTGCTCTTTCAGACTTTTTGATGTTGGTGTTTAGGGCTATGAGCTTTCCTCTTAGCACTGCCTTTGCTGTGTCCCAGAGGTTTTGATAGGTTGTGTCACTATTGTCATTCAGTTCAAAGAATTTTTTAAATTCCATTTTGATTTCATTTTTGACCCACTGATTATTCAGGAGCAGGTTGTTTAATTTCCATGTGTTTGTGTGGCTTTGGAGGTTCCTTTTGGAGTTGATTTCCAGTTTTATCCCACTGTGGTTTGAAAGAGTGCTTGATATAATTTCAGTTTTCTTAAATTTATTGAGGCTCATTTTGTGCCCCATTATGTGGTCTGCCTTGGAGAAAGTTCCACGCCTTGTTGAATAGAATGTATATTCTGTGGTTGTTGGATGGAATGTTCTGTATATATCTGCTAAGTTCATTTGTTCCAAGGTATAGTTTAAATCCATTGTTTCTTTGTTGACTTTCTGTCTTAATGACCTATCTACTGCTGTCAGTGGAGTATTGAAGTCCCCCACTATTATTGTGTTGCTGTCTATCTCATTTCTTAGGTCTGTTAGTAATTGTTTTATAAATTTGGGAACTCCAGTGTCAGGTGCATGTATTTTTAGGATTGTGATATTTTCCTGTTGGACAAGGCCTTTTATCATTATATAATGTCCCTCCTTGTCTTTTTTAACTGCTGTTGCTTTAAAGTTTCTTTTGTCTGGTATAAGAATAGCTACTCCTGCTTGCTTTTGGTGTCCTTTTGCATAAAATGTCTTTTTCCACCCCTCTGCCTTAAGTTTGTGTGAGTCTTTATATGTTAGCTAGGTGAGTCTCCTGAAGGCAGCAGATAATTGGTTGGTGGATACGTATCCATTCTGCATTTCTGTATCTTCTAAGTGGAACATTTAGGCCATTTACATTCAATATTAGTATTGAGATGTGAGGTACCATTTTATTCACCATGGTATTCGTTGCCTGTATACATTAGATTTTGTTTTTGTTTTTTAAATTGTATTTTTGTTTTTGTTTTTTAAAATTGTATTTTTGTTTTATAGGTCCTGTGAGATTTATGCTTTAAAGTGGTTCTATTTTGATGTGCTTCCAGGATTTATTTCAAGATTTAGAGCTCCTTTTAGCAGCTCGTGTGGTGGTGGCTTGGTAGTGGCGAATTCTCTCGGCATTTGTTTGTCTGAAAAAGACTGTATCTTTCTTTCATATATGAAGCTTAGTTTCACTGGATACAAAATTCTTGACAAAAATCATTTTGTTTGAGGAGACTGAAGATAGGGCCCCAATCCCTCCTAGCTTGTAGGGTTTCTGCTTAGGTATCTGCTGTTAATCTGATAGGTTTTCCTTTGTAGGTTACCTGGTGCTTTTTTCTCACAGGTCTTAAGATTCTTTCCTTCATCTTAACTTTAGATAACCTGATGTCAGTGTGCCTAGGCAGTAAACTTTTTGTGATGAATTTTGCTGGTGTTCCTTTTGCTTCTTCTATTTGGATGTCTAGGTCTCTAGCAAGGTCAGGAAAGTTTTCCTCGATTATTCCCCCAAGTATGTTTTCCAAACTTTTCAATTTCTCTTCTTCCTTGGGGACACCGATTATTCTTAGATTTGGTTGTTTAACATAAGCCCAGAATGTTTGGAGCCTTTGTTCGTATTTTCTGATTTTTTTTTGGTCTTTGTTGGAGTTTGTTAATTAGAAGACCTTGTCTTCAAGCTCTGAATTTTTCTTCTACTTTTTCAGTTTTATTGCTGAGACTTTCCAGAGCATTTTGCGTTTCTATGAGTGTCCATTGTTTTCTGAAGTTTTGATTGTTTTTTATTTATACTGTTTCCCTGAATATTTCTTCTTTCACTTCGTGTAATATTTTTTGGATTTCCTTACATTGTGGCCACCTTTCTCTGGTGTCTCCCCTATTAGCTTAATAACTATCCTCCTGAATTCTTTTTCAGGTACATCAGGGATTTCTTCTTGGTTTGGTTCCATTGCTGGTGAGCCAGTGTGTGATTTTGGGGGGTGTTAAAGAACCTTGTTTTGTCATATTACCAGAGTTGGTTTTCTGGTTCCTTCTCATTTGGTTCCTTCTCTCTGTCAGAGGAAAGGTCTAGCGCTAAAGGCTGTTGTTCAGATTCTTTTGTCCCATGAGGTGTTCCCTTGATGTAGTACTCTCCCCCTTTTCCCATGGATGTGGCTTCCTGGGAGCCGAGTTGTAGTGATTATCTCTCTTCTGGATCTAGCCACCCAGCAAGTCTACCAGGCTCTGGGCTGGTATTGCAGGTTGTCTGCAGAGTCCTGTGATGTGAACCATCTATGAGTCTCTCAGCACAGTATTTGGGGTGTCTCCAGGGTCTTGCAGGAGCAGTCTGCTTCCTTCAGGGGGTCTGTGGGTCCTCTCAGGTTTCCTGATTTATTCCTGCAGTCGTTCTGGAGCAAAAATTCATGATGCGAGCCTCCACATGCTGCTCTGTCCATCCGAGTTAGAGCTGCAGTCTAGTCCTGCCTCCTGTCTGCCATGATCCATCCATTTTCTTGGGCCTCAGATTCCTCATTTGTGAAATGAGACTAGAAAAGCCTCTGGCTCCATAGGCTTATGTGATACAATACTGTGGGATACTTAGTACATAGAGTAAGTCCTCAGTGTTAGCTACTGTTATCATGTGACACTACAAACAATAGTTTAGAAATAATTTGGAATTGGATAGACCTGATATCTGGTCTAACTCTGCTTTTAGCTTTGAATGAGAGTTTCAGCCACTTCTTTGGACTTAGTTTTTAGTTTTTTAAAAATATTTTTAAAAGAGAGATCATAAGGCCCAACTTATGGGATTTTTGTTGATGTTTAAAGGAGTATATAGTTAAAACAGTGCCCAGAAGAGTAAATACAAAATAAATGCTAGATTTCTCTTCCATTCCACTCCCTACCCTCTGCTTTTTTTTTTTTTTTTTTTTTTTTAAATCATCCATGCCCTGATCTTTTTCCAGAAGAGATTCACTTAATCCCATGACAGTGCAGTTCAGACCTGACTGGAGTACTACAAATGTAGTTTGATCTGTGCCTGGTAGATAATTTAAATTGACCAACTCCAAGGTAGTTATATGTTAAGTCAGTATTTGTCTTCCTTTTTGTTCACAAATAAAAGCAAGAGCCTTTTTACTTTCCAAATGATTTTAAAATTTAGATTGAATTTGTCCAAAGGAAGAAAAATATATTTAATTTTTTTTTCTTTTTTTGAGACGGGGTCTCACTCTGTTGCCCAGGTTGGAGTGCAGTGGCATGATCATGGCTTACTGCAGTCTTGAACTTCTGGACTTAAGCGATTGCCCCACCTCAGGCTTGTCAGTAGCTGGGACTACAGGTGTGTGTCACCACGCCTGACTAACTTTTTTAAATTTTTGTAAAGATGGCATCTCTGTTGCCCATGCTGGTCCTGAACTCCTGGGCTCAAGCAGTCCTCCTGCCTCAGCCTCCAACATGCTAGGCGACTATAGGTGTGAACCATTGCACCAGGACTTTAATATTTTTGTTAAGAAATTGTTGCTGTTAAAAACAATCATAATTCAGTCTCCTCTGTACTAGTGTTACCAGCTGACGTACCATTTTTTCTTTAAAATCTAAACAGCAAGCATATTTAGTAAATATCTCATCCTTACCTGTGAAACTTATAGCATATGACGTAACAGAGGTATGACTGATGGATGTTTTCTCGTGTTTACTTATTCCTTTTTGAGGAACTGAAGAGCAATAATGGTTTATGCATACGTATTTTCTAAAAAGCCTATGTGTTAATATATTATCTGACCTCTCAAATTATTCAGATGATATCTCTTTAATATGCCACTAAGAATGGAAGGAGAGTGGCTCAGGGAAGATAAGACAAAAACTTTTCATGTTATTATTTTTTAAATTATGAATTACTTTAAAGATACAGTGAATTACTGAGAAATCCTCAGATTTCCACTTTCTCAATATTTTATTCGATAAAAGAAAGGTGGATGGTGGCTTTCTATTTCCTCAGTAATACTCTGTATCTTTATAGTACTTTATAATTTCAAAAATGAGTCAGAAGCAGTTTGTCATTAGAATTTATTAATATCTTATTTTGGCTCTTCTTATGGTTCTCTTTTATTTATAATACATGATTCTGGATTTTTTTATGGTAGGGATATAAAAATTCCCTTTAAAATTAATTTTAGTAACAATTTAACAACATAAAGGGTTGATAATTTGAAAAAATACTTGAAGAAAATATTAAGCAAATAAGAGTGCAATAGTATGCTGATATGCAAGATGGTTAAACATGGAATATGAAAAACACATTAGAAAGAACCATGTTTTAAGATACAGTTTCTTATTAAAAGAAATGTGTTACTAATCCTGGCCCGATGCTGAGAGTAGAGAGAAATAGCTCCTATGGATCCTATATTAGAGGACACGTATAATGTTTATCACCTGTATCAAATGTAGAATGTGTATATAGGACCTCGTCTCATGTATTCTTTAAAATTGAGTCAGTGGAAGGGAGAGAAGATAAGTGGGAAGATGGATCAATGGACAGAGGATGGGCAAAAAGTTCTCTCTTTTTCTTTCTTTTAAATGTCTTTTGTGAAAACTGTCAGAAAAAGTTGTGTTCTTTATAATGGTAATGGTTTGTCTTTATCAAACGGTGAATATTTAGAATATATTAAAGTATCCCACAGTGTGATTATTGCATGGAATTAATGAATTTATAAACAGTACTCAGAATATTGCATGTAGACTGAAAAATGCTTTGCTATATATATATATATATATACACACACACACTGTATCTCTTATTGTGTGTAAATATTGTGATTAATAAAGTACAAATACATTTTAAAACATTATTGAATTTATAATAATTTTGCCATCTATATTCTAAATCAGCATTGCATAGTTATTATGTTTGAATATGTGATTTTTTTGTGTTAAAGAAATTACCTTCTGACTTAAAATGGCATGAAACCACTGTTACTGATTCAAAAACTATCCTTAAGTCTCTTAATAAATATCGTTATTTATGCTTCTCAGTTATAATCCCTAAAAGATACATTAGTTTCAGCCCTTTTTAGTTGTCAGTTAAGTATTGAGTTATGTTTGAGGTTGAGGTGGAATGGATTTGATATCATATTGTGAAAGGTGAGTAGCAGAAGGTGGCTTTGGCACATAAAAGATGTCAACTCAGAAACTACCTGATGGCTGCTCTAGGATTCTCTTTAGAAAATAGTATTAGGTAAGTTCTAGTAAGAAATAGGTGCATCAAGCCTTATAATTTCATAAAATACATGAATGGCTGTCATGTTAACCTGGAAACTTAAAAGGCAAATATAACAATTAGCTGTTCTCAGCTACAGAAGTAAAATTTTAGGAAAGGAATGTGCAGCAGACCTCATTTTCAAAAAGTTACAAAATAACACGAAGAACTAAGTGTGGTAAGTTGCTTTAAGTAATTTTTAGGATAAGTCTGTTACAGTTCAGAAGTTGCAGTTATTTTTGGAAACTATTGAAATTGATCGATGGTCTTGTGCTTTTCAAAATTGTAGTGATACATTAAATTTACCATTTGCACTATTCTTAACTGTAGAGTTCATTGGCATTAAGTACCTTGACATTGCATAATCATTACTCCTATTCATCTCCAGAACTTTTTCATCTTCCTAAACTGAAATTTGGCAACCATTAAACAATAACTGCTCCTTCCCCCATCCTCCCAGTCCCTGGCAACCAGCATTCTACTGTTTCTTTCTTTGAATTGGACTATACAAATTATATGAGGTCACTCCTATAAGTAGAATCATGCAATATTCATCCTTTGGTGACTGGTTTATTTCACTAAACAATCTTCATGGTTCATCCGTATTGTAGTGTGTTACAGAATTTCCTTTCTTTTTAAGGCTAAATGCCTTATATGGATATACAGCATTTTGTTTATCAGTTTATCTGCTGAGGGACAGTTGGATTTGTTGACCTTTTGGCTATTGTGAATAATGGTGTTACGAACATCAGAGTACCGATATCAGCCATTCACTCATGTTATAATTTTTTTTATTTTTTATTTTTTATTTTTATTATACTTTAAGTTTTAGGGTACATGTGCACAATGTGCAGGTTTGTCACATATGTATACATGTGCCATGTTGGTGTGCTGCACCATTAACTCGTCATTTAACATTAGGTATATCTCCTAATGCTATCCCTCCCCCCTCCTCCGACCCCACAACAGGCTCCGGTGTGTGATGTTCCCCTTCCTGTGTCCATGTGTTCTCATTGTTCAGTTCCCACCTATGAGTGAGAACATGTGGTGTTTGGTTTTTTCTCCTTGTGATAGTTTGCTGAGAATGATGGTTTCCAGCTTCATCCATGCCCCTACAAAGGACATGAACTCATCATTTTTTATGGCTGCATAGTATTCCATGGTGTGTATGTGCCACATTTTCTTAATCCAGTCTATCATTGATGGACATTTGGCTTGGTTCCTAGTCTTTGCTATTGTGAATAGTGCTGCAATAAACATACGTGTGCATGTGTCTTTATAGCAGCATGTTTTATAATCCTTTGGGTATATACCCAGTAATGGGATGGCTGAGTCAAATGGTATTTCTAGTTCTAGATCCCTGAGGAATCGCCACACTGACTTCCACAATGGTTGAACTAGTTTACAGTCCCACCAACAGTGTAAAAGTGTTCCTATTTCTCCACATCCTCTAAAGCACCCGTTGTTTCCTCAGTTCTTAATGATGGCCATTCTAACTGGTGTGAGTTGGTATCTCATTGTCGTTTTGATTTGCATTTCTCTCCTGGCCAGTGATGATGAGCATTTTTTCACGTGTCTTTTGGTTGCATAAATGTCTTCTTTTGAGAAGTGTCTGTTCATATTCTTTGCCCACTTTTTGATGGGGTTGTTTTTTCTTGTAAATTTGTTTGAGTTCCTTGTAGATTCTAGATATTCGCCCTTTGTCAGATGAGTAGATTGCAAAAATTTTTTCCCATTCTGTAGGTTGCCTGTTCACTCTGATGGTAGTTTCTTTTGCTGTGCAGAAGCTCTTTAGTTTAATTAGATCCCATGTGTCAATTTTGGCTTCTGTTGCCATTGCTTTTGGTGTTTTAGACATGAAGTCCTTGCCCATGCCTATGTCCTGAATGGTATTGCCTAGGTTTTCTTCTAGGGTTTTTATGGTTTTAGGTCTAACATTTAAGTCTTTAATCCATCTTGAATTAATTTTTGTATAAGGTGTAAGGAAGGGATCCAGTTTCAGCTTTCTACATATGGCTAGCCAGTTTTCCCAGCACCATTTATTAAATAGGGAATCCTTTCCCCATTTCTTGTTTTTGTCACGTTTGTCAAAGATCAGATAGTTGTAGATATGTGGCATTATTTCTGAGGGCTCTGTTCTGTTCCATTGGTCTATATCCTCTGTTTTGGTACCAGTACCATGCTGTTTTGGTTACTGTCACCTTGTAGTATAGTTTGAAGTCAGGTAGTGTGATGCCTTCAGCTTTGTTCTTTTGGGCTTAGGATTGACTTGGCAATGCAGGCTCTTTTTTGGTACCATATGAACTTTAAAGTAGTTTTTTCCAATTCTGTGAAGAAAGTCATTGGTAGCTTGATGGGGATGGCATTGAATCTATAAATTATCTTGGGCAGTATGGCCATTTTCATGATATTAATTCTTCCTACCCATGAGCATGGAATGTTCTTCCATTTGTTTGTATCCTCTTTTTTTTAATTGAGCAGTGGTTTGTAGTTCTCCTTGAAGAGGTCCTTCACGTCCTTTGTAAGTTGGATTCCTAGGTATTTTATTCTCTTTGAAGCAATTGTGAATGGGAGTTCATTCATGATTTGGCTCTCTGTTTGTCTGTTATTGGTGTATAAGAATGCTTGTGATTTTTGCACATTGATTTTGTATCCTGAGACTTTGCTGAAGTTGCTTATCAGCTTAAGGAGATTTTGGGCTGAGACAGTGGGGTTTTCTAGATATACAATCATGTCATCTGCAGACAGGGACAATTTGACTTCCTCTTTTCCTAATTGAATACCCTTTATTTCCTTCTCCTGTCTAATTGCCCTGGCCAGAACTTCCAACACTATGTTGAATAGGAGTGGTGAGAGAGGGCATCCCTGTCTTGTGCCAGTTTTCAAAGGGAATGCTTCCAGTTTTTGCCCATTCAGTATGATATTGGCTGTGGGTTTGTCATAGATAGCTCTTATTATTTTGAGATACGTCCCATCAATACCTAATTTATTGAGAGTTTTTAGCATGAAGGGCTGTTGAATTTTCTCAAAGGCCTTTTCTGCATCTATTGAGATAATCGTGTGGTTTTTGTCTTTGGTTCTGTTTATATGCTGGATTACATTTATTGATTTGTGTATGTTCAACCAGCCTTCCATCCCAGGGATGAAGCCCACTTGATCATGGTGGATAAGCTTTTTGATGCACTGCTGGATTCAGTTTGCCAGTATTTTGTTGAGTATTTTTGCATCGATGTTCATCAGAGATATTGGTCTAAAATTCTCTTTTTTTGTTGTGTCTCTGCTAGGCTTTGGTATCAGGATGATGCTGGCCTCATAAAATGAGTTAGGGAGGATTCCCTCTTTTTCTGTTGATTGGAATAGTTTCAGAAGGAATGGTACCAGCTCTTCCTTGTACCTCTGGTAGAATTCGGCTGTGAATCCCTCTGGTCCTGGACTTTTTTTGGTTGGTAAGCTATTAATTATTGCCTCTATTTCAGAGCCTGTTATTGGTCTATTCAGAGATTCAACTTCTTCCTCATTTAGTCTTGGGATGGTGTATGTGTTAAGGAATTTATCCATTTCTTCTAGATTTTCTAGTTTATTTGCGTAGAGGTGTTTATAGTATTCTCTGATGATAGTTTGTATTTCTGTGGGATCAGTGGTGATATCCCCTTTATCATTTTTTATTGCATGTATTTGATTCCTCTCATTTCTTCTTTATTAGTCTTGGTAGCAGTCTATGAATTTTGTTGATCTTTTCAAAAAAAACCAGCTCCTGGATTCATTGATTTTCTGAAGGGTTTTTTGTGTTTCTATTTCCTTCAGTTCTGCTCTGATCTTAGTTATTTCTTGCCTTCTGCTAGCTTTTGAATGTGTTTGCTCTTGCTTCTCCAGTTGTTTTAATTATGATGTTAGGGTGTCAATTTTAGATCTTTCCTGCTTTCTCTTGTGGGCATGTAGTGCTCTAAATTTCCCTCTACACACTGCTTTGAATGTGTCCCAGAGATTCTGGTACATTGTGTCTTTGTTCTCGTTGGTTTCAAAGAACATCTTTATTTCTGTTTTCATTTCATATTTCATTATGTACCCAGTAGTCATTCAGGAGCAGGTTGTTCCGTTTACATGTAATTGAGCAGTTCTGAGTGAGTTTCTTAATCCTGAGTTCTAGTTTGATTGCACTGTGGTCTGAGAGACAGTTTGTTATAATTTCTGTTCTTTTGCATTTGCTGAGGAGTACTTTACTTCCAACTATGTGGTCAGTTTGGGGATAGGTGTGGTGTGGTGCTGAAAAGAATGTATATTCTGTTGATTTGGGGTGGAGAGTTCTGTAGATGTCTATTATGTCTGTTTGGTGAAAACCTGAGTTCAATTCCTGGGTATCCTTGTTAACTTTCTGTCTCGTTGGTCTGTCTAGTGTTGACAGTGGGGTGTTAAAGTCTCCCATTATTATTGTGTGGGAGTCTAAGTCTCTTTGTAGGTTTCTGAGGACTTGCTTTATGAATCTGGGTGGTCCTGTATTGGGTGCATATATATTTAGGATAGTTTGCTCTTCTTGTTGAATTGATCCCTTTACCATTATGTAATGGCCTTCTTTGTCTCTTTTGACCTTTGTTGGTTTAAAGTCTGTTTTATCAGAGACTAGGATTGCAACCCCTGCCTTTTTTTGTTTTCCATTTGCTTGGTAGATCTTCCTCCATCCCTTTATTTTGATCCTATGTATGTCTCTGCACGTGAGATGGGTTTCCTGAATACAGCACACTGATGGGTCTTGACTCTTTATACAGTTTGGCAGTGTGTGTCTTTTAATTGGAGCCTTTAGCCCATTTACATTTAAGGTTAATATTTTTATGTGTGAATTTGATCCTGTCATTATGATGTTAGCTGGTTATTTTGCTCGTTAGTTGATGCAGTTTTTTCCTAGCCTTGATGGTCTTTACAATTTGGCATGTTTTTGCAGTGGCTGGTACTGGTTGTTCCTTTCCATGTTTAGTGCTTCCTTCAGGAGCTCTTTTCGGGCAGGCCTGGTGGTGACAAAATCTCTCAGCATTTGCTTGCCTGTAAAGTATTTTATTTCTCCTTCACTTATGAAGCTTAGTTTGGCTGGATATGAAATTCTGGGTTAAAAATTCTTTTCCTTAAGAATGTTGAATGTTGGCCCCCACTCTCTTCTGGCTTGTAGAGTTTCTACTGAGAGATCAGCCGTTAGTCTGATGGGCTTCCGTTAGTGGGTAACTTGACCTTTCTCTCTGGCTGCCCTTAACATTTTTTCCTTCATTTCAACTTAGGTGAATCTGACAGTTATGTGTCTTGGAGTTGCTCTTCTCAAGGAGTATCTTTGTGGCGTTGTCTGTATTTCCTGACTTTGCATGTTGGCCGCCTTGCTAGATTGGGGAAGTTCTTCGGATAATATCCAGCAGAGTGTTTTCCAACTTGGTTCCATTCTCCCCGTCACTTTCAGGTACACCAATCAGATGTAGAGTTGGTCTTTTCACATAGTCCCATATTTCTTGGAGGCTTTGTTTGTTTCTTTTTATTCTTTTTTTCAAAACTTCTCTTCTCACTTCATTTCATTCATTTGATCTTCCATCACTGATACCCTTTCTTCCAGTTGATCAAATCAGCTACTGAAGCTTGTGCATTTGTCACGTAGTTCTCGTGCCATGGTTTTCAGTTCCATCAGGTCCTTTAAGGACTTCTCTGCATTGGTTATTCTAGTTCGCCATTTGTCTAATTTTTTTTCAAGGTTTTTAACTTCTTTGCGAAGCGTTCGAACTTCCTCCTTTAGCTCGGATTAGTTTGATTGTCTGAAACCTTCTTCTCTCAACTTGTCAAAGTCATTCTCCATCCAGCTTTGTTCTGTTGCTGGTGAGGAGCTGCGTTCCTTTAGAGGAGGAGAGGTGCTCTGATTTTTAGAATTTCCAGTTTTTCTGCTCTGTTTTTTCCCCATTTTTGTGGTTTTATCTACCTTTGGTCTTTGATGATAGTGACGTACAGATGGGCTTTTGGTGTGGATGTCCTTTCTGTTTGTTAGTTTTCCTTCTAACAGTCAGGACCCTCAGCTGCAGGTCTGTTGGAGTTTGCTGGATGTCCACTCCAGACCCTGTTTGCCTGGGTATCAGCAGTGGATGCTGCAGAACAGCAGATATTGGTGAACAGCAAATGTTGTTGCCTGATCGTTCCTCTGGAAGTTTTGTCTCAGAGGGGTACCCGGCCGTGTGAGGTGTCAGTCTGCCCCTACTGGGGGGTGCCTCCCAGTTAGGCTATTCGGGTATCAGGGACCCACTTGAGGAGGCAGTCTGTCTGTTCTCAGATGTCCAGCTGGGTGCTGGGAGAACCACTCTCTTCAAAGCTGTCAGACAGGGACATTTAAGTGTGCAGAGGTTTCTGCTGCCTATTGTTTGGCTATGCCCTGCCCCCAGAGATGGAGTCTACAGAGGCAGGCAGGCCTCCTTGAGCTGTGCTGGGCTCCATCCAGTTTGAGCTTCCCGGCTGCTTTGTTTACCTACTCGAGCATCGGCAATGGCGGGCGCCCCTCCCCCAACCTCGCTGCCACCTTGCAGTTTGATCTCAGACAGCTGTGCTAGCAATGAGCGAGGCTTCATGGGCATAGGACCCTCTGAGCCATGCGCGGGATATAATCTCCTGGTGTGCCGTTTGCTAAGAGCTTTGGAAAAGCGCAGTATTAGGGTGAGAATGACCCGATTTTCCAGGTGCCGTCTGTCACCCCTTTCTTTGACTAGGAAATGGAATTCCCTGACCCCTTGTGCTTCCCGGGTGATGCGATGCCTTGCCCTACTTCGGTTTATGCTTGGTGCGCTGCACCCACTGTCCTGTCCCCACTGTCTGACAGTCCACAGTGAGATGAACCGGTACCTCAGTTGGAAATGCAGAAATCACCTGTCTTCTGCATCGCTCACGCTGGGAGCTGTAGACTGGAGCTGTTCCTATTCGGCCATCTTGTCTCCACCCCCCATAAATTTTTAAAGATATTAAAAACTAAAACCGTCTTTTATAAGTTGCTTAATTTGAAATGAGCTATCTCAGTTAATTACTATTACTTTGAAAAACAAATAATCTACATCTGGTTACATCGAAGTGCAGTTTTCCCCCTTTATTTTTGTTAGCTATTTTTAATTGTATGTTTTTTATGGACATTACAGATGTTAATGGCAATTACTCAACCATTTCAGGAAGTTTTAAATATTTAGGAATGTTTAACCACTCTGTTGCTATAGAACATGTTACATTTTTAAATAGGAGAAATAAAGTTGATAAGGCATAAACTATTTTTAATAATTTGCCCATATATTTTATCCGACGGTTACCACTCTAGGTGAAGCCATTAGGAGTTCTGTAGTTGGTTTCCTCTTATCCACAATAGACCTTTTATTACCAGTTCATGTTACAAGGGGAGTAATTAATAATAATCCTCACGTGTTCTGAATTTATTGAAAAGACACAGAAGATAGACAAATGATAATCAAAGTATAAACCTTTTTTTCTTTTTCTGTTTTTTAATGATAAGCTGAATGGAAAATGTGGTTCTGTATCTATACCTAAGAGGTTTTTGTTGTTGTTTTTTGGTTTTGTTTTATTTTTGAGATTTTGCAGTGGCATGATCTTGGCTCACCATAACCTCCGCTTCCTGGATTCAAGCAGTTCTCCTGTGTCAGCCCCCCGAGTAGCTGGGATTACAGGCATGTGCTATGATGCCTGGCTAACTTTTTTTTGTATTTTTAGTAGAGACAGGGTTTCACCATGTTGGCCAGGCTGGTCTCAAAATCCTAACCTCAAGTGATACACCCACCTCGGCCTTCCAAAATGGTGGAATTACAGGTGTGAGCCATGACACCTGGCCTATACCTAAAAGTTTGTGCTCACATTCTTGGTGTACCCTCATTTAGTTCTTGGAAACTGTTTTTGATTGTGGAAAAATTTGGCTTCCCGTGTTAGACATACATATTTTTGCAGTAGAAGAGATGGTGAGACATGATTAGATTCTCGATATATTTAAAAGAGTCAAGATAATTTGCTAAGAGATTGGATGTGGGGATTGAAAATAAAGCTGGAGTTAAAATGACTCAAAAGTTGTTGTTCTTGTCAACTAAATAGATAGGAATGGTCATCAGCTATCATGGAGTGCAAGTAGAGCAGGTATATTAGAAATTAAGTTTTGGTTATGTTAAATTTGAGGTATCTGTTAGATTACCAAGTTGAAATATCAAGTAGGCTATTGGATGTGAGTCTGGAGAGATTTCTGGACCGGATATAACAGTTCTATCAATATGATAGCTTTTATAGATGTCTTTGTATAAATACATTGTATTAGGCCATTTTTATATCACTATAATGAAATATGTGAACTCGGTAATTTATGAAGAAAAGAGGTTTAATTGGCTCATGGTTCTGCAGGCTGTACAGGAAGTGTGGTGGCAGCATCTGCTTGACTTCTTATGATGCCTCAGAAAGTTTACAGTCGTGGTGGAAGGCAAAGTGTGAGCTGGCATCTCACATAGCAGAAGCAGGAGCAAGTCAGAAAGGGGGGGGGTGCTACACATTTTTTAAAAATCAGATCTTGGCAGAACTTACTCTCAGGAGGACAGCACCAAGCCACTCATGAGAGATCTGCCTCCATGACCCAAACGTTTCCTGCCAGGCCGCACCTCCAGCATTAGGGATTGCATATCAACATGAGTCTTGTAGGGGACACATATCCAAACCATATCATACATGCACACAAACATACACATAACCTCTACTTAAATGGTTTCTCTCATTGTTTTCATTAAATATGTACATTTTACATTGTCCCTAAATATTTTCTACAGTGTAATGCTTACTGGTCACATGGTATTTTATTTTGCAGATGTCATAATTTGGTTTCATTAATCCCATTTTGGGTCAAAAGATTTTAGATATTTGAAGGCTGTTTTTAAACTTTTAAATAATAAAAGTTGTAGTTAACACTAAGAAACATAAGTATCTTAATCGAGAATTAAATAAAAATTTTAATTAGGTGACAGTTTTTTCATTGTACTTGGGATCTGGAGTTTTAGGTTTCATGAATTATTTTAACTTTTTTCAGAAATATTATCCAAATGTCTTATTTTTGAAATATGCTAGTTGTAAAAAATTCTACATTGTATCTACTCTATCAATTAAATGATTTTTGTGTTGCTTGAAGGTCACAATTAGCACTTTTTGTGTTTATTGTCTTATTCATGAATAATTTGCAGTGCTCCTAAATATGTCTGCTTGTTGCTCACAGTCCAGTGTTTTTTAAATGATTGTTCTGTCATTTTCTATAATCTGTATTGAACAAGTCATAGACTTCTTATTGTACTCTTCTCTGTGTAATTCTTGCTTATAAATTGTAGTGCTTTGAGGAAATCATTAATTCTTTTGCAATGACATTTAAAATGAAATCAACATTTAGTTGTTTGAAAAAGTAACAGCTGTGACTTTGTAAGCTACTGTTAGTGGCTTTGGAAGCTAGTTCGCTAGTTGTCATAATGAGGTCATTTTCCAAAAGAAGATGAAGTCATTTGCCATTTTGTTTTAGTCATAGTGGGCTTTTTCTTTGCCCAAATATTTTTGGATTACACATTCCCACCCACTTATTTTCATAGTTGCTAATGCTTTTGTGGAATAGGATAATGATGGAACTTTGAAAGGCAACAGTTTATACTTAACATGTTCATTATAGGATTTTTGTTTTGTACCATAGTTGGAAAAAGACCTGTGTAGACTTGAATATCATTAAAGTATATTTTCTTTTTTTTTAAATTATACTTTTAGTTCTGGGATACATGTGCAGAATGTGCAGGTTTGTTATTTAGGTATACATGTGCCATGGTGGTTTGCTGCACCCATCAACTCGTCATCTACATTAGGTATTTCTTCTAATGCTATCCCTCCCATAGCCTCCCAACCCTTCCCCGACCCCACCCACTGCCGACAGGCCCCAGTGTGTTATGTTCCCCTCGCTGTGTCCATGTGTTCTTATTGTTCAACTCCCACTTATGCGTGAGAACATGCAGTGTTTGGTTTTCTGTTCCTGTGTTAGTTTGCTGAGAATGAGGGTTTCTAGCTTCATCCATGTCCCTGCAAAGGACATGAACACATCCTTTTTTATGGCTGCATAGTATTCCATGCTGTATAAATTGTAGTGCTTTGAGGAAATCATTAATTCTTTTGAAATGACATTTAAAATGAAATCAACAGTTGTTTGAAAAAGTAACAGCTGTGACTTTGTAAGCTACTGTTAGTGGCTTTGTAAGCTAGTTAATTAGCTAGTTGTCATAAGGAGGTAGTTTTCCTTATATGCCACATTTTCTTTATCCAGTCTATCACTTCTAATCGGAGATCCAAGTCATGTTTGGAATTGCATGTGTGTAAATCCTGACACAGAGAATATGGAGTTACACCAGAAATTGTATTCTTCTGAGTCCCTATAGGGTAATGCTTTATTCAGAGTCATGTAATAATTCCCACCTACTTGAATGCCTGCCTGTTGCTTCACCATATGTCTACAGTTTTGGAGGGTCTGTGACCCTCCAGATCCATTTGTGGTGGAAAGTTTATGGCTAGTAGAGATAAAGATTGTATCCATCCCACTGATTGTCATCTATTTTCACTGGTACAAAAAAAATTCTCTTTTCTTCTGGGATGTATTCCATATAAACCTGTACGTTTATTGTAGCCTGAGGATTCCAGACATATTAGAAGTGCTAATCCTAGATAATAATTCTAATCTAAACCTCCTTTTCTTTGTAAAGGAAAAATAATTGTAATATTTTATGCAGTAACATAAAAATAGCTATATATAATTTGGACACTTCTAATAGAGAAAAGTATTTCTATGAAGTATTAGAATTTATCTTAACTAATAATAATAATTTGACATTAGTGGAATAAAATGGAGAGTCCCAAAATGAATTCAGTTGCATTTAAGAATTTAGTATAAGCATCACAAAGCAAGAATAAGTGATTATTAAATAATGTTACATTAGATTAAATGGTTTAATATATTGAGTTTACATTGGATAAGGAGTTTTATGTAATATAAAATCATAAGAAAAGCTTATAGAAAATAGAAATGTGTTTTATCTTTGGAAGTATTGTAATTAAAAGGTAGTTTCTGGTGACCAGTGTCCTAAGTAGTATATAGTTAAGTATCTTGTATCAGTTATCTATTGCTACAGTAATGCAATATCACAAAGCAGTTCAAAGTCTCTGTGGCATGCAACAGTTAAGTCCTCATTGGTCATATGTGTATGATGGTCAGCTAGGCAGCTCTGCTGATTTTGGATGGCCTTAATTGGAGGAACTGTTTGACTTGGTTTTACTCTCTCATCAAGTAGCAGGTGTGTTCTCCTCATAATGGGAGAGGTGTAATAAAGACCAAAAAATGTGATACATTTTAAAGCCTAATCTTGTAGCTGGTGTGCCATCACTTTAATCTGTTGGCCAGAGTAAATCAGAAAATCAGCTAGGGTTCAATGAGTGGGAAATACACGCTGACCCTTTAAATGAAAAGAATTGCAAAAATTGCAAAACCACATGGAAAAAGATACAGATATGGGGAGGGGTGAAGAATTCGGGCCATTATTGTAATCTATCTCACAGACCCTAAAGCAACAAAAGCAAATGAACAATAGCTATTTTAGTGCATAACATTTTTCTTTATATAGTATTTGATTATATTGTGTAAGTTTTTATAGGAGAGGTTTCTATTTTCATATTATAATTTTGAAAAGCTGTGTAGTTTTTTACATTAATTTTGAAATGTTAAATGGTACTAATATATAAACTCCATTTAGTTGTGCTGTATTATTCTATTTATATGTCTGCAGAGTGTGTTTATTCAAACACTGTTTTTAGTAAACTTTTTAGGCTTTTATGTTTATGTTGACATTTTTGGTAAAATAAACAGTAATGCAGTAAATAGCAGAATATTTTAGTGCGTTGTTAGCATAAATTCTGGGACTGGAATTGTTTTATGAAAAGCTGTTTCTGGGGGAAAATAATATACATACCTGACAGGTATGTATTTTCTTATGGTACATTAGAAAAAATAATCTCTGGAAGGGAATAGAAAACAGATAATACTGGTTGTTCTTCAGTAAGGGAACTAGATAGTTAGTAGACAATAATAGGAGGGAGACTTTTCAGTGTGTGTTTCTTTTTTAATTTTTTAACCTATTGAATATTGAGCTAGATAAATGTATTATTCAGTCACAAGGTAATATTTTTAAAACCTTTTAATTTTTAAATAATTTATGTCATTCTAAAAAGTTGCAACAATAGAGTGGAGAATTTAAGTATTCTCTTCACCCAACTTCCCCTAATATTAACAACTTACCTAACCAAAGTATAAATATGAGAACTAGGAAATGCTATGTTTTATCATACTATTAACTAAATTACAGGCCTTATTTAAATTTCACCAGTTTTTCCTCCAGTGGAATTTTCCTGTTCCAGGAATCAGTCTGTCATTTCACATTACATTTAAATATTCTATCTTCTTAGTCTCTTCGAATGTGTGACAGTTCTTCATTCTTTTCCTGTCTTTCAAGACGTGATACTTTAGATGAATACTGACAATAATTTTACACAATGTGTAACAGATAATTTTAAAAAGAACACTTTTAAGAACAAATTTAGAAATATGTCATAGTGATTTTTTCTTTTTCTAAAAAAATGGTGAAGTAAAACATACATCTCAAAAATAACACAGATTATAAGAATATTATAGATGAATGAATATTGAAAAACTGAACATAGTCATGAAACAAGTAAGCAGACCAAGAAATAGAAGATTGCCTTCATCTTAGAATCCTCCCTCATGTTCCCAGTCACCAAGCCCACTACTTTTTCATCTCCCAGTTTATTTTGTGATGTTAATATTACTGTGATATAAAAAACAGTAATTGCAAGAAAAGAAAGCTGTACACTACTATCGCTTATGAATATAGGTACAAAAATTCTCAACAAAATAAAAGCAGCATATAAAACATATATACCAAGTTTCAGGGAAATTTATCTCAGGAATGCAAAGTTGGTTCAGCATCCAAAAATCAATTAATATAATATGCCTCATTAATAGAAAAAAAGAAAAAAATCAAAGCATCAACTCAATAGATACATACAAAAATTAATATTTGACAATGTCCAACACCTTTTCTTTCTTTTTTTGAAACAGGGTTTTGCTCTGTCACCCAGGCCACAGTGCATGTTTGGCTCACTGCAGTCTCGACCTCCTGGGCTCAGGTGATGCTCCCACCTCGGCCTCCAAAGTAGCTGGGAGTACAGGCATACAACACCACACCTGGCAAATTTTAAAAATATTTTTAATACAGACAGGGTTTCACCGTGTTGCCCAGACTGGTCTCAAACTCCTGGGCTCAAGCCATCCACCTGCCTCAGCCTCCCAGAGTGCTGCGATTACAGGCATGAGCTGCAGTTCCCAGCTAATCAACTGATTTTTGATAAAGGTTCTGAAATATTCAAAAAGGAAAGAATAGCTATTTCAAGGAATGGTGCTGGGACAACATGAAATAATTTGGACCTCTTCTTCATGCCATACATAGATATTAAAGTGGATCATAGATCTAAATATAAGAGCTCAAACTATAAAATGTTTAGAAATATAGGAGTAAATGTTCATGACCTTGAGTTTGGCAAAACACTCTTAGATATAACACAATGACCTTGAGTTTGGCAAAGCATTCTTAGATAGAACAAGCTAACAAAGGAAAAAAGGTAAATTGGACATCATTGTAATTTAAAGTTTTTGTATTTTAAGGACACTTTCAAGACAATAAAAGCACAGTTCACTCAATGGGAGAAAATTTCTGAAAATCACAGATTTGTAAGTTACTTGTATCTGTGAAGAACCTCTTACAAGTCAACAATTAAAAAGACATTACAATTAAAAAATGGGCAAAGGATCTGAATAGACTTTTCTCCAAAGAAGATTTACAAATGGCCAAATAAACACATGAAAAGATGCTCAATGTCATTAGCTATTGGCAAATCAAAACAACAATGATGACTACTTCACACCCACTAGGATAGCTATGATCAAAAAGATAACAAATGTGATGATGCGGAGAGATTGAAACCTTACAATGTTGATGGGAATGTGCTATGGTGTGGCTAGTTTGGAAAACATTTTTAGCAGCTTTTCTAGAGGTTAAATGAATACAGATTTCCCACGTGATCGAGCAGATTCACTCCTAGTGAAGCAGAATGAAGAGAAATGAAAATATAAGTCCACACAAAATTTGTACATGATGTTTGTAGCAGCATTATTTCTAATAGTCAAAAAATAAAAATGACCCAAATATTTGTTACCTGATGAATGGATAGCAAATGTGGAGGAGTCATACAATTAAATATTGTTATTTGATAATAAAAAGGAATTAATTACTGATATACAAGGGGTCTTTTAAAAGTTTGTGGAAAATGTGAATTATGAAATACTATGCCTGGGTTTCACATTTTTTTTAAACAACAAAATAAACTCTTACTAACTTGTTATAACATGTATGACAGGATCTAGTTTGAGGGACATCCATTTGAAAAGAGCAACATGAATTCTGCCCAAGTTGAAGCAAGAACTAATATCAAATTTATGGTGAAGCTTGGGTGGTAGAATGGTGAAATCACTGATGCTTCACAAGAAGTATATGAGGACGACAATGCCCCAAGATATCAGCAGTTTACAAATGAACGTCTCATTTCATGAAGGGATGAGGCGATGCTGTGAAACCCACAGCAGCGGACCATCCACATCAATTTTCAAGGAAAAAATTTATCTTGTTTGTAGCCTTATCGGAGAGGATTGACAACAGCAGAAACTGGCCAATACCATAGATATCTCAATTGGTTCACCTTATACAATTCTGACTGAAAAATTAAAGTTGAGCAAACTTTCCACCCGATGGGTGCCAAGGTTGCTGCACCCAGATCAGCTGCAGACAAGAACAGAGCTTTCAGTGGAAATTTCAAACAAATGGGCT
This sequence comes from Pan paniscus, assembly GCF_029289425.2. Classification (NCBI taxonomy): domain Eukaryota; kingdom Metazoa; phylum Chordata; class Mammalia; order Primates; family Hominidae; genus Pan; species Pan paniscus. The sequence goes on along the minus strand of NC_073254.2, from coordinate 59,767,696 downwards.
CAAGATCTCAAAACATTTCTTCAAAGAATTGTAACAGGAGTTGAAATGTGTATTTACTAGTATGATCCTAAAGACAAAGAACAACAAAAACCATGGCTACCAAGAGGTAAAAGTGGTCCAGGCAAAGCAAAAGCAGACTGGTCAAGAGCAAAAGTCATGGCAACAGTTTTTTTGGGGATGCTTGAGGCATTTTGCTTGTTGACTTTCTGGAGGGCCAAAGAATGATAACATCTGCTTATTATTAGAGTGTTTTGAGAAAGTCAGCCAAAGCTTTAGCAGAAAAAAAATGCCTGGTAAAGCTAGAATCCTTCTCCACCAGGACGGTACTCCTGTCTTTCCTCCAATCAAGAGCAATTTTGTGAGAGTTTCCATGAGATACCATTAGGCATCCACCTTACAGTCCTGATTCAGTTTCTTCTGACTTCTTTTTCTTTACTAATCTTAAACTGTCTTTAAAGGTCAATGTATTAGCCCATTTTCACGCTGTTGATAAAGATATATCCGAGACTGGACAATTTACAAAAGACAGAGGTTTAATTGGACTAACAGTTCCACATGGCCAGGGAAGTCTCACAATTATGGCAGCAGGCAAAGAAACAATGAGAGCCAAGTTAAAAGGGTTTCCTTTATCAAACCATCAGATCTCGTGACACTTACTATCACAAGAACAGCATGGGAAAAACCTGCCACCATGATTCAGTCACCTCCCACTTGTCCCTCCCACAACATGTGGGAATTCAAGATGAGGTTTGGGTGGGGACAGAGCCAAACCATATCATTTCATCCCTAGCCCCTCCCAAATCTCATGTCCTCACATTTCAAAACCAAACATGCCTTCCCGACAGTCTCCCAAAGTCTTAACTCATTTCAGCATTAACTCAAAAGTCCACAGTCCCAAGTCTCATCTGAGACAAGGCAAGTCCTTTCTGCCTATGAGCCTGTCAAATCAAAAGCAAGTTTGTTACTTCCTAGATACAATGGGAGTACATCATTGGGTAAATACAGCCATTCCAAATGGGAGAAATTGGCCAAAACAAAGGGGCTACAGGCCCTGTGCAAGTCTGAAATCCAGTGGGGCCATCAAATCTTAATGCTCCAAAATGATTTCCTTTGACCCCATGTCTCACATCCAGGTCACACTGATGCAAGAGGTGGGTTCCCATGGTCTTGGGCAGCTTTGCCCCTCTGTTTGCAGGGTACAGCCTCCCTCCCAGCTGCTTTCATGGGGTGGAATTGAGTGTCTGCAGGTTTTCCAGATGGACAATGCAAGGTGTCCATGCATCTGTCATACTGGGGTCTAGAGGATGGTGGCCCTCTTCTCACAGCTCCACCAAGGAGTGCCGCAGTAGGTACTCTGTGTGGAGGCTCCAACCACACATTTTCCTTTCACATTGCCTGAGCAAAGGTTCTCCATGAGGGCCCTGCCCCTACTGCAAACTTCTGCGTGGGTATCCAGGCATTACCATGCATCCTCTGAAATCTAGGTGGAGGCTCACAGGCTTCAATTCTTGACTTCTGTGCACCCACAGGCTCAACACCACGTGGAAGCTGCCAAGACTTGGGGCTTCCACCCTCTAAAGCCACAGCCCAAGCTATACCTTGGCCTCTTTTAGTCATGTCTGGAGCACCTGGCACGTAGGACACCAAGTCCCTAGACTGCACACACCGCGGGGACCCTGGGCCTGGCCCAGGAAACCATTTTTTCCTCCTAGGCCTCTGGAACTGTAATGACAGGGGATTCCGTGAAGACCTCTGACATTCCCTGGAGACATTTTGCTCATTATCTTGGGGATTAACATGTAGCTCCTTGTTACTTATGCAAATTTCTGCAGCTGGCTTGAATTTCTCCCCAGAAAATGGGATTTTCTTTTCAGTCGCATTGTCAGGCTGCACATTTTCCAAACTTTTATGCTCTGTTTCCCTTTTAAAATGGAATGCCTTTAACAGCACCCAGGTCACCTCTTGAATGCTTTGCTGCTTAGAAATATCTTCTGTCAGATACCCTAAATTATCTCTCTCAAGTTCAAAGTTCCACAAATTTCTAGGGCAGGGGCAAGATGCCACTAATCTCTTTGCTGAAACATAAGAGTCACCTTTGCTTCAGTTCCCATAAAGTTCCCCATCTCCATCTGAGACCAGTTCAGCCTGGAGTTCATTGTTCATATCATTATCAGTATTTTGGCCAAAGCCATTCAACAAGTCTCTAGGGAGTTCCAAGCTTTCCCACATTTTCCTGTCTTTCTGAGCCCTCCAAATTCCAGCCTCTGCCTGTTACTCAGTTCCAAAGTTGCTTTCACATTTTCAGGTATCTTTTCAGCAGCGCCCCACTCTGGTGGTACCAGTTTACTGTATTAGTCCATTTTCACACTGCTGATAAGGACATACTCGAGACTGGGCAATTTACAAAAGAAAGAGGTTTAATTAGACTTACAGTTCCACATGGCTGAGGAACCCTCACAATTATGACAGAAGGCAAGGAGGAGCAAGTCCCGTGCTACATGGTTGGCTGCAGGCTAAGAGAGAATGAGAGCTAAGCAAAACAGGTTTCCCCTTATCAAACCGTCAGATCTCGTGAGACTTATGTACTACCACGAGAACAGCATAGGAAAGTCCTTCCCCCATGATTCGGTCACCTCCCACTGGGTGCCTCCCACAACACCTGGGAATTCAAGATGAGACTTAGGTGGGGACACAGCCAAACCATATCTGTCAACCACTTTTTTTAAAATATAGTTAATAGTGTATAAAAAAAGACTGCATTGACATGGCTAAATTCCCAGGACTCTCAGTTCTTTAGGGATAGAGTAATAAGTGGCTGGTATCATCATTTACAAGTGTCTTGACCTTGATGGAGCTTATGTTGAACATAAGGTTTATATTCTTTCATTTTTATCTTTTAATTACATTTTCCATTAACTTGTCATATGAAGTCCCTTCATATGAACTTAAAAACATTATGTTGAAGAAGCCAGTCATAAAATACCACGTATTGCATGATTTCACTTATTTGTAATATCTAGAATAGGCAAATCTATAGAAACAGGATAGATCCGTGGTTGCCTAGGGCTGGGAGCAGGGAGTGAGTAGGGTCAGGATAGAGGAATGACTGTTAAAGGACAGGGTTTGTTTTTGGAGTGATGAAAATGTTCTGAAATTAGATTGTGTTGATGGTTGCACAACTATGAATACACTAAAAACTATTGAATGGTATAATTTCAGTGGATGGATTTTATGGTATGTGAGTTATATCTCAATAAAATTGTTAAATGATCAATAACCCTTGCGCTTTAAACATCTGTCTCATATGGGAGGCAAGTGTATAAAGCAAACAATTAAATTGATAACGTGGTAAGTGCAATAGCTTAAAGATACTGTGAAGCTTGAAGGTTGACTAGTTGTTTACCTGTCAGACTGTGGAAGGGATCTCTGTAGAGGGAATTGTCTTTCCTAACCATTCAAATGTCGGTTGAGGGGATAATACTTTGAGAGATTTACAAATGATTCTGTTTAAGTAGAGATAAAGTGCGTGCCTAATACTCAGAGCTTAGTAGACTCTCAAATTGTAGTTGTCATGGTGAGACAACAGTACTAATAATTTTGATGATTAAAATGGTATGGTCTGAGGAAGTAATTGTTTCTTTAGCGTTTTCTAAAATATGTTCTAAATAAGGCTTTCCTTCAGATGCTTCTTGATAAAATGGTGTTAAACAAATGAGGAATGTGGTATTATTTGTACTTAACAGTGTAGGTACCATATTAAAGGCTCCAAATAGTCCTACAGTAAGGAAACTATTTAATTTTGTTCAACTAAGGGTTTCCCAAATTTAGTTCATTCAGTATCCATTTGATTTGACGATACCTGTTACCATGTTTTGCCGTTATCCTTCTCTGAAACATATTTTAGTATGTGCTGCTCAAATTTCTTTCTTTTCACTAGCTGTGGTGATTGGAGTATGATATACCCAAGCTTTACTTATTTGGCTTTCTAGGTGATTGACTTTCCAGAACAATCCTTCAGTTATAATGTTCATGTCTCTCTTTCATAAAGCTCTGCATGACACCATCTTTTTGAAGACAGGAAAAAAGTTACATTTTCCTGATGAATTGTTGTGCTTCATTTTATTAGGTTAAGCAGTAGGAACATTTTAACCAATATATTCATTAAATCTTTAATAATTTTGACTAGGATGAAGTTCAGAGTAAAAATCCATATTCAATTTGTCAGGTTATCTGAAATAAGTTTCTTTCAGAAACTATCACACATTCTTCTTAGTTATCTAACATTTAGTTTTGTTGAATAGTTATGGTTTTTGTTTTCTATGTGCCTCTGCTGTAGTTTACTTTAGACCCTTTTTACAAGTAGGTATACTATACACTTGTATAATTGCTTACAGTGAGAATAAAAATTCATGTCAGTTGACGTATATAAGAATGTCATGATTATGTTTTGGAGATTGTATTTTAAATGACCTCCAATTTACCCTAATCGTTCATTAAAAAATATTTTAAGGGGTTTCTGTTGTCCTTTTATGGAGAATCATGTTTTTTGTTGTTGTTTTTACTCTATTTAGGCAGATCTGTAAATCATGTATCTAGATGCTAAGCTGTGGAAAAATATTTGACATTCAAGTTTGATGGCATTTTTATGTTTTGGAGGATTTGCCATTAATTTCAGAGTTCCACACACACCCCTTTTTAATTTCAGAGTTCCACACACACCCCTTTTTAATTTCTAAAAGTGTGAATTGTAATTACAAGATATAAATTATTTGGGTCTCTGAGTCTGTCATGTCATAGCAGCAGGACTATGATTGCATATATGTATTCCAGATAAAAGAAGGAACTAATTGTTTCCATTGATGTGTTTACCTTAATGATTTCATTTGTTTTTTAACTTTGAATATCAAGGCCTTTCATTCTATGGAAAGAGAACTAATTTTATATTGTTGTATACTGTTGATGTTTCAACCTTAATGTCAATGAGAATAATGTACCTGTAACTCTTTTTACCATTGTTGCATAGCAAATAATGGGTAGCTCAGTGGCAACAATTATTTGTATGTGAGCTGGCAGCTCTGCCTCGCATTGCAGATGTGTGGGTAGGCTGGGTTGGTGCTACTCCACGTGACTTTCATCTTTACTTTTGGATTAGGGGGCAACCTAGGTCATGCTTTTTTTCTTTTTCTTTTGGTGATGGTGGCGTCTCCAGAGGGCCTCTTAAGTCCTTGTAAGGCCTAGGCTCTTAACTGGCACATTTTGTCACTACTGCCTATTTATCATTGGCCAATTTAAAGTCAAGAGGCAGAGAAGTAACTCTGCTAAGTGCAATATATTGGATGTAGACGGTGTATATTGTAATCTATCGCAGTGTGAGAGTTCAAAGGAGATAGGTATTAGGCACTGAAGAATAACACTAAGAAATTGAATATTAGCCAAGTTTTTAAAATAATTTCTTAATATCTCAACTATTTTCAAATATATTTTTTAATTCAATAACTTTCAGTTTACTGCCCTGGCAGACAACATTGGGATCATTTTAAAGCTTGCAATAAAAACATTGCACTTGTATGCATGTGCAGAAATGTGTCCATATTTTTATGTATGAATATGGGAGAGAGAATTAAATATTTTCCTTTTTACTCTATAAAAGGAATAGATTGAAGAAGTAAGGGATTTTAGATGTCCTTGTTAACTCCTTAATTAGGGCATGAATTTTAGGTCTTAAAATGCGTATTCTCTAAATCCGTTATATAAATTAAAATCGGAGATATGTGTGGCATAGTCAGCCTTTTCAATAATACAGGTTGAGTATCTCATATCCAAAATACTTGGGACCAGAAGTATTTTGGATTTTGAGTTTGTTTTTCATATTTTGGAATACTTGTGTATATATAATGAGATACCTTGAGGATGGGACCCAAGTCTAAACATGAAATTCATTTATGTTTCGTATATACCTTATACATATAGGCTGAAGGAAATTTTATACCATAATTTTAATAATTTTGTTCACTGAACAGTTTTGACTATGTAAACTGTAACCTGTCACATGAGGTCAGTTGTGGAATTTTCCACTTGTAGATATCATGCTGGTGCTCAAAAACTTTTGGATTTTGGAGCATTCTGGATGTTCAGGTTAGGAATGCTTAAGCTGTACTCATTTATTGAATATGCCAACATAATTTGTAAAGAAGATGTTCCTTAATGGCTACCTCTGTAAATATGTGAAAAAATATTTTTCATTTTATGCCTCAGAGTTTTTATATATGACTGAATATAGTGTCTCTGAATATAAGGCAGATTTCTATTTATCAGATGAGAAGATTTAAAAAAGTTGTTTACTTAGTTGAATGTGAAAATTATTAGGGATATAGATGTCATCAAATGTCTATTCATAATATTTAATAATTTAATATATGTTCAAATCATATAAATGTTAATTTAAATATACTATTTTTCTATTTAAATTTCTTGAGTCTTTTCATATTGTTGCATGCATTTGACTTAAGTGTATTCATCAATCCTAGAAATATTTTTTAAGTTATCCACTGAGTTTTCCATGGTATATGATTTTTATTTCTTCTTGGTTGTTTGAGGTAAAGTATCACTTTGACGAAATCATTAGAAATTTTTACCAAGTCCTAAGCACTCATTATTTATGATGTCCATGTTGTATTTTATTTCTTTTGAAGTTTCTAGATTTTTTAAAAAAAATTTTACAGTAACATCTAGCATTTGGAATTGTAAAGTAATTCTCCCAGGAATAACTGCTAAATCCATTTTGAATTTCCTTGTGGCTTTTCTCTTTCTTAAAAAAAAAAAATTGTCAGGTTACGTTTATAAGTTTTTAAGCTATAACTCTATAAGCTTCCAACTGATTGAGGTCAATTCAGGCTAGTGTATTTTTCTCAAATGTTACTTTTTGATTAAAAATAAAAAATCGTGGTGGTACTGTGTAATATGAGAATCTTTGTTAGGATTCTAATGTGAGGCAACTGTTTCTGAACAGTAATTCTGTGAAAGGTGACTTATATTTGGGCAAAAGATATGAATGAGTTTCTTTTTGATCACTTTTTGGTAGATACATTTTGATGTATTTTATCTTCTCAAATATCTATTTTATTGTTATAGTGTGATCTTTTTAACTACTTTAAGGAGATTAATTGGTCAAACATAACATTCTTGCTTGCATAATATATTCAGTACCTCTATCCAAATGGCATAATTTTTGTTGGAATGCTGCAGGGAACACACTAATTTTACGTGATATTTTTTCTTGGCCATGTAATACTGTTAGTACTTTTTCTGCAGATTTATTTCTAAAGGTAAAAGTAAAAACCCTACTTTGGTGTGCCTTATGTATTTAAGGATTTTTCAAAAGTACTAGATTTTAACCTTAATGTATTTAAATATATCACCAGTGTTGCTCAATGTGCAGTCTTTTCTTGGCTTAGCTCAAGGTTTTGATTGCTAAGATGTATATCCCAGGAAGTGTGAAGGTTAAAAAACTTTTGAAAGTTATTTAAGACCTAGCCGGACTAGACTCATGCTAAATATCATTAGCCAAAACAATTAGTAGTTGATTCTGTTTGACAGGACAAAGTTCAGTTAAACATTCTCCATCTGTCAACAACTTAGAAAAACTAACAATGAAATATACAAGGTTTCTTTTGTGATATAACAAAGTAGAATTGAAAGTATGTGGAAAGGACATAAGGTCTTACCTAAGAAAAATTTTCAATTATGTTTAGTACGGTTTTATTAAAATTGAGGATCATTTAAAATACACTGATAATATTAGGTGTCCTATTGAGAGGTCTTTTCTATTGTATGTATTTCATTCATTTCCAAAAATATTGCTTTAATCTGAATAATTAAGATTTTCTTGAGGAAATGCACTGGATTTGAAATAATTGTGTGTATATCAAGGAAAATTCATTGTAACTAGAGCTGTTGTCTTCTCACTCCAATACTTCATAGGGGAAATTTCAGTTCAAATTAATCTCATTAAAGTGATTTTTTTCCTTTAATAGATGTTTATCCTTTTTACATTTATTCTGATATGTTTTGCCTTCTCTCACTTAAAAATAGTTTCTCTTTTCTTTAAACTAGTTCTCATGTTTTCTAAATTTTGCTCGTCTCCCTACTTGTCTTCATTTGTCTCTTTCCTCTCCTTCCTTCCTCCCTTCTTTCTTTTCTCTTTCTTTCCCTCCCTTCCTTTCTTGGTAGCAAATATTATAAGAGTTAGGCTCATATTAGACTTGTTGTAATGAAAACATAACAAATAGTGACTTAAGTAAGTGGTGTTTTATTTATTTTATCCTGCCTCACAAGAAGTGCAGGGCTAGACAGTTTAGGGTTGGTATAGCTGATGAACTGTTGTGCTTTGTTTATTAAGTTAAACAACAGGAACCTTATAACCAATGTTCATTAAATCTTAATGACTACAGGTGTGCACCACCATGCCTGGCTAATTTTTGTACTCTAAGTAGAGACATTGTTTCACCATGTTGGCCAGGCTGGTCTTGAACTCCTGATCTCAAGTGATCCACCTGCCTCAGCCTCTCAAAGTGCTAGGATTACAGGAGTGAGCCACCGTGCCCAGCCAGTTTTCTTGAGGAAGTTAGAAAATGAAAGAAAAATGACTGGCTGGTGAACTTTTACCCACAACAATTTTTACACCACAACAATTAAAAATGTATATAAAAATACTTCTTCTGAAATCTTATTCTGGGTGTTTCTAAAAAATACAGATTTCAAGATCCAATCAGTTTTTTAAATGCACTTTGTCATTTCTGTTTTATAATGCTTATGTAAATTTTTTAAAAAATAAGTGTTTTCATTTCTTTTTCATTAATTAATTCATAGCTAATAGATTTCTACTTCTCTGGTGTACCACCACAATGTTTGACTTAATGAAACAAGTAATTTTTTTCTGTAAATTGAATTTGCTTATTTAATTGGATCTGGTTTTCTTTCAATTTTATGTTGGAGAATTGATCCTCTGGAAGGTGTTCAAATGATGTACATAATCGATGTTTAAGTACAAGTTACTGATCAGGTAACATAATTTTCCTAAAAATTTACTTTAGTGGTATTTTTAATAGAAAATGGACTATAATATACAATGTTATGAAATCACCAAGGTGCCTTTGTGTGATGGTTACGATTTTATGGCAAGAAAAAGCACATTTTTGGGGGGTGAGAAGGGACTATGTTTGTTTCTTTTGTTGGATTTGAGACTGTAGGGATACAAGAATGGCATTCCCGTTATCATCATGCAGCAAGTCCGTTTTTTACATTTGTTCATTTCTGTAGCTTTTCAAATGATAGCCTGTTTCCTCCAATTTTATTTTAGATTCAGGGGTGCATGTTCAGGTTTGTTACGTGGGTAAATTGCATGTTACTGAGGTTTGGTGTACGAATTATCTCATCACCCAGGTAGTAAACGTAGTACTCAATATGTAGTTTTTCAACCCATACCCCACTCCCTCACCCACCCTCTAGAAGTTTCCACCTTCTGTTGTTGCCATCTTTATGTCCATGTCTGCCTAATGTTTAGCTCCCACTTTTAGGTGAGAACATACGGTATTTGGTTCACTGTTCCTTTGTTAATTTGCTTAGAACAATGGCCTTCAGCTGCATCCATATTTCTGCAAAGGACATAATTCGTTCTTTTTATTGCTGTGTGGTATTCCATGGTGTGTATGTACCACATTTTCTTTATCCAGGCCACTCTTGATGGGCATCTAGGTTGATTCCATGTCTTTGCAGTTATGAACCCTGCTGTGCTGAACATATGTGTGCCAGTGTCTATCTGGTGGAATGATTTATTTTTCCTTGGGTATATATCCAGTAGTGGGATTGCTGGGTCAAATGGTGGTTCTGTTTTAACTTCTAAGAGAAATCTCCAAACTGCTTTCCACAGTGGCTGAACTAACTTACGTTCCCACCAGCAGTGTATAAGCTTTCTTTTTTTCTGCAACCTCACCTACATCTATTATTTTTTGACTTTTTAATAACAACGATTCTGACTGTTGTGAGATGGTATCTTATTGTGGTTTTGATTTACATTTCTCTAATAATTAGTGATGTTGAGCATTTTCTCATATATTTGTTGGCTGTTTGTATGTTGTCTTTTAAGAAGCTCCTGTTCAAGTCTTTTGCCCACTTTTTAATGGGGTCGTATTTCACATATTAAGTTCCTCCTAGATTCTGTATATTAGACCTTTGTCGGATGCATAGTTTGCCAATATTTTCTCCCATTTTGTAGGAGACATTGTTTGCTCTACAGATAATTTCTTTTGCTGTGCAGAAGTTTAATTAGATTCCACTTGTCAATTTTTGTTTCTGTTGCAATTGCTTTAGGGGACTTGGCCATAAACTGTGCTAAGGTTGATGTCCAGATAGGTATGCTAGGTTTTCTTCTAGAGTTTTTGTAGTTTTAGGTCTTACATCTAAGTCTTTAATCCATCTTGAGTTGATTTTTGTATGTGGTGAAAGGAAGGGGTCCAGGTTCAATCTTCTGCATATGGTAAGCCAGTTATCGTATACTGTTCATTGAATGGGGAGTCCTTTCCCCATTACTTGTTATTGTTGACTTTGTTGAAGATCAGGTGGTCGTAGGTGCTTGGGTTTATTTCTGGGTTCTCTATTCTGTTCTGTTGGTCTGTGTATCTGTTTTTGTGCCAGTAATATGCTTTTCTTTTTGCTTAGAATTGCTTTGGCTATCTAGGCTCTTTTTTGGTTCCATAAGAATTTTAGAATAGTTTAAAAAATTCTGTGAAGAGTGAGATTGGTGGTTTGATAGGAATAGCATTGAATCTGTAAATTGCCTTGTGCAGTATGGCCATTTTAACAATATTGATTCTTGCTATCCGCAAGCATGGACTATATTTCCATTTGTTTATGTCATCGCTGATTTCTTTTAGCAGTGTTTTGTAATTCTTGTAGAGATCTTTTACCTCCTTGGTTTGCTGTATTCCTGGGTATTTGATGCTATTTGTGGGTATTGTAGGTGGGATTGCATTTTTTATTTGGCTTTCAGCTTGGGCATTATTGGTATATAGAAATGCTTCTGATTTTTTATGTTGATTTTGTATTCTGAAACTTTACTGACCCTGTTTACCAGTTCTAGGAGCCTTTTAGCAGAATCTGAGATTTTCTAGGTATAGAGTGATATCATTTTTGAAGAGAGATACGTTGACTTCCTTTGTTTTTATTTGAATGCCTTTTGTTTCTTCTCTTTCCTTGATTGCTCTGGCTAGGACTTTCAGTACTATGTTGACTAGATGTGGTGAGAGTGGTGGCATCTTTGTCTCCTTCCAGTTCTCAAGGAGAATGCTTCCAGCTTTTGCCTGTCCAGTATGATGATGGCTATGGGTTTGTCATAGATGATTCTTACTATTTGAGGTATGTTCCTTTGATGCCATTGATGAGAGTTTTTAACATGAAGGGATGTTGAATTTTATTGACAGCCTTTTCTACATCTATGGAGATGATCATGTGGTTTTTTTTTCTGATTTTGTTAATTCTTTTTGTGTGGTGAATCACATTTATCGATTTGCGTATGTTGACCCAACCTTGCATCACAAGAATAAAGCCTACTTTATCATTGTCAGTTAGCTTTTTGATGTGCCTCTGGATTCAGTTTGCTGGTATTTTGTTGACAATTTGTGCATCTCTGTTCATCAGGGATATTGATCTGAAGTTTTCTTTTTTTGTTGTGTCTCTGGCAGGTTTTGGTATCAGAATGATGCTGGAGTCACAGAATGATTAAAGGAGGAGTTCCCACTTGATTTTTGTTTTTTTTGGAATAATTTCACCAGGATTGGTACTAGCTCTTCTTTGTATGTCTAGTAGAATTTGGCTGTGAATTTGCCTGGTCCAGGGCTTTTGTTTTTGATTGGTAGGGTTTTAAAAAAATTATTTTAAAATATACTTCTAATTCTTGGCTTTATTTTCAGTTATAAACATAAGCTGGCCTATCTGGTGGTGTGCAAGTAGTATACTGTGGGCAGTTTCATCTGTTTAGATGAGGAATTTATTGCAGGGAATTGGACCAGGACACCTGACGCAGCTGGGTCAAAAGTCTTTCAGTGATTTTCATCTTGGTGACTTCTAATATAGCTCAGGCTGTCACATATTTGTTTACCTTATTTTATTTGCCTATCTTGTTAGCTTGGTAAGAAGTTCCTTCATTGTTCAGAGATGATCTTTTATATAGGCAATTCATGTAAGGATTTTCAGGAGCTTTTTATTTTTCATAAAGAGGATATTCTTCAAACATCTTTGTATAACTGTTGCTCAAGAAGTTGGTGGAAGCTGTTAAATAATCTTGTGTAGTTAATGTTAATTCATTATTTTACTTGTTAAAATGTAGAGATTAAAAGATAATCTGTTATGAGAGACTAATAAAAATGGACTAATTTTAATATACTTGTTTTAAAAATGATTTATTATGATTATCTTTCAATCAGCAATGCTGCTAGAAAGCTGTTATTTAGCCTGAATTTTAGAAAATGTGTTAATTTTTTTAAAGGTACATTGATTTTTTTTGATAGGAATAAATTGAATGCAGTGACGGTGGCAGCTTTGGCCATGATTATTTAGGTAAACCACAACTAATTCATAAAGTGCTGAGGACCCTTTAATACCTACCAAAAATGGGCAGGCTGTCAATTTGGAAGTTTCCATGTGAAACATATTCTTTCACTTGGCCTCTGAAAAACTTTCCTGCAGTTCCCTGCGTAGAATGTAGTTTATTTACTGAAAAGAAGGAATGATTGAGTCAACTCACAGGAGATAAATCTGTGGTAGGTGTTACAGGGCTGATTTTTATACCATATAACATAAGTTTATTTTACTTGGTAGTATGTAAATTTTACTGGTGAAAGCAGGAGTACCCATTCAGAGGTATTTTAGACTTCGATGAAGAACAGTGCTTTTTGTTAGGAATAACGTATTAGTTTGTTCCTTAGTAACGGAATTCAAAGCTTTTAGAAGGAGATTAAGTTATTTAATCTGTGTTAACACAAGAGAAAAAGAACTATCTAATGATAATTTATATGTTTAAAGGTTAATTTATAATTTACCTGTAACATACATTGTTACTTTCCATCAGATTAACTGCAATGAACCTGTCATTTCCAACATCAGTTTTGAAGACCAACATTATGCTGCCTTTAATGGAGGGGATCGGTGTAAACAACATCCACATTCCATCCAAGGCCAAGACTAGACACCAGAGTTACTAGTTTTTACATGGCTTGATTAGAAAAGAGGTGGTTCCTATTCACTGAAGTTTTCTCTACTAGAATGGGCACATTTCCCAGCACAAATATGATACTTCTATACTAATCAGGATGGAGTCTTATCCTGCAATGAGACTTAAATTTTGGGCCTTTCACCACATCATTGCTGTTTTCTACGAGGTCAAAAATAGATATAGAGTAAACCAACCCCAAAAGTCAATTACAGGGTTTTATAGTGATGTACTGTGAAAAATTTGGTCATGTTTTTCATTATACAGAATGTTCTTTCCAAAGACATAAACAGAAAAAGCACATACGTTTGATTTTAAAAATAACTCTGCCTAGCCCTTTAAACTAGTGGAGACATTTTGGATCCTTTTAAATGATCATTATTATAATTACATGATAAACCTCTATCTAAAGGCAGCCATTCTTTGTAATTACTTATTCACCCTCCCCCCCCAATTGAAAAGAATTTTTTAAAAATGAAATTACAACATAGGTACTTTGAAAGTATTTCTGGTGCGCAATTGGAAGATCTGATAAACGCATCTTATTTTCTCATCTCTTCCCAACAAGCAAATGCTAAAGTGTACTGCATCATTTTTGGAGCATACACACTAATTTACAAGTATAAAATTATAAAAAGTACAGAAAAAATTTGTCTATTATCAACTAATACTATGGTTAAAATATGATTGATGAAATCTGGTTGGTAGTACAGTTGTTAGAGTAACATAGTACTTGAAATTATTTTAAATTAAACTTTACATTTTTAAGACAAGCTTATCTAAGCCTCAAAAAACTAAAATGAACAAAAATTTTTGCTATATAAGTGACATTTTATTGGAAGGGATACTTTGAAGCCTTGTAACTTAAAATCATGTTTTTTATTAATGATTAATTGCTGTTTTTCAGCTTTAAATTCCACATAACTCAAGTTTTTGAAGATTAGGAAATGTGCAAATAAATTTTTTTACTTAATGCTTTGCTCCTATAGTGAAGGCTTAGTTTTCCATAGACAGATTTCAACCTAGTGCAAATTTTTGTTTGTTTGCTTTTTTGAAATGGTTGCTTCCTTTGTTGTGAAGTCTTTTACTGACTGACTTGTAATTATCCATTTACTCATACTTATGCAAATAACACTAGCGCAATGGAAGCTGAATGATAACTCTTTAAATCTGGTAACTTTTCTTATTTCTGAGATGGTGTAAAAAGTGAAAACAAAGTTTTGTTTGTTTATACCTGTTGCAGATACTATTGATTTGACTGATCAAGACTTACCTTTCTCGAAGAGCCCTGATTTTGCTTGGAAATCTTGAATAATCTCAGCCAATTATGGTTGCTATGGTTTGAATGTTTTTCCCCTTTAAAACTCATGTCGAAATTTAATTGCCATTGTAATGAAGAAAATGGACTTTTAACCCTTTTCCCATTTAGAAAAGTGCAGTTTGCTGACAACGCTCATTTAATTTTACATAAACATGTTCTTTGAGGCTGAAGAAAATCTGATTTTCAATGTGAAAATAAAATGTAAAAACTCTTCTTGGAGTTGTGTCTAAACAGAACTAATATCAGAATTGTCTGATTCATCAGAATCATCTATTTCAGAAAAACTGGATTCAATAAATGAATCTTTGGCTAACAATTATTCAAGAACGATGTTAACATCATGCCTAGGAATGCTACATTTTCTGGGATTTGAGGTTTTCCGTGATCGAGAATTATTATGTTTCGTAAACGGAAATATCACTATTAAAAACAGAATGCTGTAAATAGAATGATGTTTTTTGTTTCCAAAGTCAATATATTAGACCAATGCAAAAATAATAAAAATGAGGTATTTTGTGGCAAAGTTATCTCAGGGTAAATGCTGCAGCCACAATCGCCCCCAGTGAGTATTCTCAGGTCACATGGGAAAAAGGTTAAGAGGTGATTAGGCCATCAGGGCTTCACACTCATGGGTAGGACTGTGACATTATAAAAGGGTGAGTTTGGCTCCCTCTTGTTCTCTCTTGCCCTTTCACCTTCCACCTATGGGATGCTGCAGCAAGAAGGCCCTCACCAGATCTTGGACTTCCTAGCTTCCAGAACTGTGAGACAATAAATTTTTATTATAAATTACCCAGTCTGTGGTAATCTGTTATAGTAGCACAAAACAGACTGAAACAATGATGACTGTATTCTTCTTATCAGTAATTGGTTTAAGAAGGGTCATGTGACCCAAACCTAGTCTATGTATGACATTTAAAAAGTTTGAATGGCGTCTGAGAATATTTTCTCACTGATAAAACAGACTCTCTGGAAATGTCTATCCTTCTTGCATTGAATGAAATGCCTAGAAATGCTGCTGGAGTATAGTAAAATTCTGGGCATGGAGCCAGGGTGCCTGGGTGATGAAAATCTCAGCATTTCCTTTAGTAGGTTTGTGACCTTGGATAATTTATTTAATATCTCTGTACCTTAGTTTTTCTTATGGTAAAAATGGGGCTCATATTCAAATGGAACATTAGTCGTTTGGAAAAAGACATTATAGTCATTAATCATTAGGGAAGTGCAAATCAAAACCTTAATGAGATACCACTTCACACTCGCTAGGATAGGATCAAAAAGTCAGATAGCAACAAGTGTTGGTGAGGATGTGGAAAAATTGGAACCCTCATACACTGCTAGTAAGAATGTAAAATGGTACAGCTGCTTTGGGAAACAAACTAGTAGTTCCTCAAACCATTAAACGTGGAATTACGACATGACCTAGCAATTCTACATCTGGGTATGCACTCAAGAGAACTGAAGACATATGTCAGCACAGAAACTTGTACTTGAATGTTTATAGCAACATTATTCATAATAGCCAAAAGGTTGAAACATCCCAAATGTTCATCAGTGCATGAGTGGATAAGCAAAATGTGGTATATCCACATAACAGATTATTATTCAGGCACAAAAAGGACGGAAGTACTGACATATGCCAAAACATGAATGAAGCTTGAAAACACTATGGTAAATGAAAAAGCCAGTCACTATATTATTTTACTACTACAAAAGTCTATAATTGGGAAATTTATACCAACAGAAAGCAGATTTGTGGTTCCTTAGAGTGGTGGTGGTGGAGGTTCAGGAAGACTAGTGGAGGGAGGGTGGGGGGTGGAGAGTGCTGTAGTCAGAATGTTTGTGTCCTTCCAGAATTCATGTTGAAATCTCATTCCTGTTGTGGTATTAAGAGATGGGGCTTTTAGGCGGTGATTAGGTAATGAGGGCTCTGCCCTCATCGATGAGATTAGTACCCTTATTAAAGAGGCTTGAGGGAGCCTTTACCCCTTCCTCCATGTGAGGAAACAGAGAAATCATCATTCATGGGGAATAGGCCCTCACCAGATCAATGAATGTGCTGGTGTCTTGGTTTAGGACTTCCCAGTCTCCAGAATGGTGAGAAATAAATTTCTGTTGTTTATAAATTACTGTCTATGGCATTTTGCTATAGCAGGCTGAACAGACCATGACAGAATGACAGCTAAAGGATACTAGTTTTATTTTTATTTATTTATTTTTTGAGACAGAGTCTTGCACTGTCGCCCAGGCTGGAGTGCAGTGGTGCAAACTCGGCTCACTGGAAGGCCTGCCTCCTGGGTTCACACCATTCTGTTGCCTCAGACTCCTGAGTAGCTGGAACTACAGGCACCCGCCACCACGCCCGGTTAATTTTTTGTATCTTTAGTAGAGACGGGGTTTCACCGTGTTAGCCAGGGTGGTCTCGATCTCCTGACCTCGTGATCTTCCCACCTCGGCCTCCCAAAGTGCTGGGATTATAGGCATGAGCCACCATGCCCGGCCACTAGTTTTATTTTTTCTGTGTGATAAAAATGTTCTCAAATTGACTGTGGTGATAGTTGCACATATCTGCGAATATATTAAAAGCCATTGAGTGAGTGAATTTATGGTTTGTGAATTATGTCTCAATAAAGCTGTTGAAACATGGTGCCAATAATAGTATCTACCTAGTCTGGGTTTGATGGGTCATGCTTTTAGTCCAACCACTTTGGGAGGCTGATGCGGGAGGATCACCTGAGGCCAGGAGTTCAAGACTAACTGGGGCAACATAGTGAGACCCCATTTCTACAAAAATTAAAAAAACATTTCTGGGCATGGTGATGCCTGCCTATAGTCCCAGGTACTTGGGAAGCTGAGGTGGCAGGAGTGCTTGAGCACAGGAATTCAAAGCTTCATTGAGCTATGATTTTGCCACCGCATTCCAGCCTGGGTGAGAGAGAGCGAGACCCTGACTGGAAAAAAAAAAAAAAAACCTATTATAGGTTGTTGTTAAGAATGAAATAAATTAATGAACTTTATGTTCATTGAGTGGTGCAGAGCAAGCACTCAAATAATGATAAATATGGTAAAAATTAATTATAGCCCTTAGAGGAGCTAGTCAGAAAGAAGACAATATCATAGTCCCCCATTATCCCGGGAATATATTCCAAGACCCTTAGTGCATGTCTGAAATCTCAAATACTACCAAACTCTCTCTCTCTATATATATAGTGTTTTTTCCCATACAGATATACCTTTGATAAAGTTTAATTAATTAGGCATAGTATGAGATTAGCAGCAACTAATAAAATAGTACAATCATAGCAATATGCCAGCATCACTACTCTTATGCTTTGGGGCCGTTATTAAGTAATATAAGGATTATTTGCCCACAAGTGGTGCAGTACAGCAAGTTGATCTGATAAACTAGACAGCTGCTGAGTGATTAATGGGTAGATAGCCTATACAGTGTAGATCTGCTGGACAAATGGAGAATTCATTCCAGAGGGGAATGCAGCAGGTTGGCATGAGATTTCATTATGCTGCTCCGAATGACACACAATTGAAAACTTATGAATTGTTTATTTCTGGAATTTTCTGTTTAATGTTTTGAGACTGCAGTTGACTGTAGGTAACTTAAACCATGGGTAAGTGAAACTTGGATAATGGGGAGCAGAGGAAGGAATTTTTTAGAGTTGGAAAGGCCTTGGTCCGCTCTGCTTTGGGATTACTTATGTGATAAAAATAAGGCATGTGATTCAGCGTTTTCTGTTTCTTGCAATGGAAGGCATTTTACCTGATACTACAGCTCTCTTCTGTAATTTTATTTATTCCTTATCAGAGCAATAAAACTGTCACTTTTTCTGAACTTCTGCACTTAGAATCTTTGCCAATCTTTGACCTTTCTGTATACTAATGTGTGTGTGTTTAGTTTTAGTTTTTATCTCATTACTGATTAACACTTCTTTGAGGACATAGACTGTTTTAAATTTTAGTGTCCTTTGTATTAAATTGCTGAGCACAGATTTGAGCTTGCTAATAGTAGGTGGTTAATCATGTATTAGTACAAGAGAAAAGGAAATGGCTTTTAAATTGTGTGCCTCCTCTAAAATTTACTAATTTCTGCTGTTTCTATCCTGTGTTTGTCAGTGTTTCATGGTCGAAGTCTCCCTTTGTTGGTTTAATACAACTTGGGTTCCTATTTCAATTCTGATTAAAGTAGAAATATCTCTAAAATGCTAGTAACTATCTGCCCCAGACTTTTATCCCAGTTGCCAAATAGAGTGGGTCCCATTGCTGATTATAAATGTAGTAATACTCATTTAAAGATATAAAATATAAACATACGAGGTACATTTCAAAAGAATTTGTTTGTTGTTCGGTGCCTATTGCTTCACATATCAGTAATGATACAGGTATAGATATGAATGTGTGTGTGTCTGTGCATGTGTACGTGTGTATATATGTATGTATTTTTGTTCTGGTGCTTCCACATAACTTTTGGTTCTATATATGTACTGTGTGTATATATATATATATATATGTGTGTGTGTGTGTGTGTATGTGTACGTGTGTATTTTTTCCTCCAGTACTTAACATTTTATTTATTTATTTTAGAGACAGGGTCTTGGTCTGTTGCCTCGGGTGTAGTAGCACAGTCATAGCTCACTGTAACCTGAAGCTTCTGGACTCAAGTGATTCTCCTGCTCCAGCCTCTCAAGTAGCTAGGACTCTAGGCACGTGTGACCACGCTTAGTTGATTTTTTAAGTTTTATGTAGAGACAAGGTTCTGCTTAGGTTGCTCAGGCTGGTCTCGAGCTACTGGGATCAAGTGATCCTCCCACTTCAGCCTCCCAAAGTTCTTGGATTACAGCCATGAGCCACTGGGCCCAGCTTATAATTTGTTTTGATTCTGAGCTAGAGATGGAATGGGGTAAATGGAGAAGTGGATCAATTACAATTTAAAAATTGTGCTCAGTTACACTGTTTTCTTTGGAGGGCACTTCAAAATGCCCAGTAGTGCTTGATAATTAGATAGTTATCAGATCATTGTTGTCTACAAAAATAGGTTTTTGATGCCT
Organism: Pan paniscus; assembly: GCF_029289425.2. Classification (NCBI taxonomy): domain Eukaryota; kingdom Metazoa; phylum Chordata; class Mammalia; order Primates; family Hominidae; genus Pan; species Pan paniscus. The sequence continues at coordinate 59,748,051 of NC_073254.2, read as the reverse complement.
AGCTCTCTGCCCTTACTTCAGGCAGACTAATTCTTTGTAAATTATCTGCTATTCTTTACCCATGTAAAAGTGTTGAGATATTTGTATTTCCTTACTGAGTTACAAGAAATCTTTGTATATTGAGAGAAATTCTTTAATTCTTTGTTTTTTATAAGAAATTTTTAGTTTATTATTTGAAATAATAAACTTATATGTTTATAGTACTTATTTTTATTCAGGAGTTTAAAAATCTATGTCATGTCACACATGAGTCTTTTTTTTGTTTTTTTCCAGCTTCGATGTCATGCTAGGTAACTACTTTTTGGTAAGGTTAGTATTAAGTCATCCTCTCATAGCCCTCTATGAATAACTCACTGAAGATGGTTAGGCTCACATATTGTATTTTTAGTCTCCATTAATGCTTGTTAGTTTTTGAATCCAGTCCTCCCAGGAATAATCCATAGGAATGCTTTCTTTCTTGGTTTTTTTCTTGTGTTCTGATACATTATTTCTAATTTTCTTTTATTCATCACAGCCCTGACCCTACTCACTAACATTTGTCTTGTTGCTCTACCACTAAATATGACTGGCATATAACAGGGTTGTAGAAAATATTCTTTTAATGAATGAATAAACTTCAAGAACCTGCACATGAATCACCTCTTCTGATAGATGTTTTCTGACAGCATCCTTTTTTTTTTTCAGGTGCCTGTTTGTATTGTACCTTAGAACTCTTAACCCTTTCAAATTTACATGTTTAGGTGTCTACTGTGCCATTCCTGGATGTGAAATTCTATTGGACAGAACTGCAGCGCCAGAACAGTGCTTGTTACATCATAGGAAACGAGTGAATTATTCAATGGAACTGAGCTAAAGGGCAGCATACAGACAATTGGCAAATATCTATTTTCCCTGAATCTGTGTTGTTTCATCATATTATTTCATTAATAGAAATATTATTGGTTTCACAGCATCAGAAACATATTGAAGCAAAAGTATAACATTTCATTTTTAAATTGTGCATTACTCATTTTTGGATTAGAGTGACTTCAGCTGGAGAATTAAGTCAGTTTACCTCTCTCTCATGAACTGTGACCTTGGACAAACTGCTTAACCATTTTCAGCACAGTTCTCTTTCTACAAATGAGACTAATATGTTTGTTGTTGATGAGAGCTAAATGAGATGTCTGTAATATATGTAGAACATAGTTGAGAATCAATAAACATTTGCAATATTTTCTCATCCATTCTTGTTTTAATTTGGAACATAGAGCTAAAGTTGACCATATCTTCATCTTCTGGTCGGCTGGTTATTTTCTTATTTCCACTCCCTCACCCCATTTATAAGACCTTTTCTTTATTTAAACATAATTTATTGAAATTGAATATTTGAGATAATGTTTTTTTTTCTTTTTTTCTTATCAATGACCTTTCTTATCTTGGGACCCTGTTCTTTTATACTATGAACAGTTCATATCGAAACCTTTGGAGACCATCTAGCCTAGTGGAAGAAATACTGACATTTATCATCAGGCAAGGAGTAATTCACTCAATTACTCTGGTTTTTGTTTATGGTAAAATGAAACTAGCACTGGCCTTTGTTTATGGTAGAATGAAACTAGCACTGGAATTTTTTTGAGAAATTATTCAGTTCTGTAAATATCAGAGAGGTGTTTTATTTAAGCATGTCTTTTTCTACTTGAAAATACCTTCTTTTTTTCTGTTATACCTATCTTTTCATTTAAATTTTCCAATTTTTACTTTACTCTTTATTAGGACTTAAGAATTCTGTGACTAGATTGCTGTTCAGATGGAAATTGACAGCTATAAATTTCATTATACTCACCTGTGCCTGGGAATTACAGCAAATTTTCAGTCTTACTTTGGCTTTCTGCTGGCATCGAACACTTTGTGTGTGTGTGTGTGTGTGTGTGTGTGTGTGTGTGTGTGTGTCTGTGCAGCTTCTCTTCTTAGTCATTTAGAATAAGCTTAAAGAAGAGACTAATTGGTTTTAGAGAAACATAATTTAGATGTTAACTATTGTTGAAAGAATATACATAACATAAATTCTAAAGCCGAGAATAATGATTGGGAACACATACATACACATACATCTCTGATCATTTGTATATAAACTTCATATTATTTGAGAATAGGTTTTATATTGCAAATCATTTTCCCTTAAAAATTTGAAGTCTTTGTTCTGCTCTTTTCTAGCTTGTATTGTTGCTGTTGAGAAGTCCTGGCTGGGAACGGTGGCTAACACCTGTAATCCCAGCACTCTGGGAGGCTGAGGAAGGAGGATTGCTTGGGCCCAGGAGTTTGAGACCAGCCTGAGCAACATAGCGAGAACCCTGTCTCTACTAAAAATGAAAAAATAAAAATAGCTGGTGTGATAGTGCTCATGTGTAGTCCCAGCTACTTGCTTGAGCCCAGGAGTTCAAAGCTGCAGTGAACTATGATAGCGCTACTGTATTCCAGCCTGGGTGACTGAGCAAGACTCTGTCTCAAAAGAAAAAAAAAAGGCAGTCTTATGCCCTTCTGATCCATGAGCTTTTCTATAAACCCTTTTTTCCCCTTACTTGATGCTTTTAGGATCTTTTTTTCTGTTGTGTTCTGAAATTTTCTGATACTGTGCTGTGAGATGGGTGTTTTTTCAATCAATTTGCTAGATATAGTTATCTTTCAGTTCTTGGAAATTTTTTTGAATTATTTCTTTGATAATTTTTTTCTCCTGTTTCCTCTGTTTTTCCATCTTTCAGCTTTCCGGAATTGCTGTTATTCAGCTATTGGTTTTCTTGAAGTGGTCCTTCAGCTTTCTTTTCTATCCTGTTTTCCATTTGTTACTTTTTTGTTTTACTTTCTAGGAGATTATTCTCAACTTTATCTGGAAAATTTTAACAGTTTTTTATTCTTCTAGTCAAAATTTTAATTTGTAAGAGCTTTTTTTATTGTCTTTGTTTTATTTTTTATTGTTTTATTTTTTTATTGCCTTAATGTTTCTTTTACATTTTTTTTCATTGAAAGAAAAGCCTCTGGGGTCTTTTCATAGATGTAAGATTCTGTCTGCCTTAGATATTTGTCATGATTGCATGAAGTTTTCTTTTACTCCCTTTATTTTTCTGCTGCTTCTGATTTCCTTTTTATCCTTTTTGTTTTGCTCACCATCTTTCATGTCAGAGGCTTTTCCTTATTCTTTGGTGATTTTTGATGCCTGTTCATACTTAAGACCGAGGCATCAAAATGTATTTGAGGTAGACCTTTATTGTAGGATGACCAGGTAGAGATCTGGCTGTTTTTTTGTGCAGGATTCCTCAGTGATAGAATTAACTGTAGATTTTGTTTCTCTTAGACTGAACATTTCTCCAAACAGGAACCTTTTAGTCTTTTGTCTAGGGTTTATAAGCCTGGTTGTAAATACTTTTGCAGCTGAGCAGAAGGGATCTGGTATAAGGTTTGAGGGTGTTTTCTCATAAATTGGTATGTAGATTTTTCTTTTCAGTATGATATATCATCAACCCTTTCCCCTTGGCCCCACCCCCCACAGATGTGTTGTTCACAAACACAGCGTTTCTCTGGTGTAACGTCCCCAAAGATGAAAGCTTCAGTGTTTTGCAGGAGTGGTGAAGGAATAGTGGCATGGCTTGAGTGAGGTTGGAAAAGGGATTTGGAGTTCTGTTTCCTTTAACAATTTACAATGTGTTTTGGTTGTCAGTGCCACCGTGGATCCCTGCCTTCAGGTCCCGAACTTTGTCAGAGTTCTGTGGCATACAGCTTCTTGATTGTTGCTGAGTTAATCCCCCTGGGCTTAGGTTTCTATTTCATCGGGTGTGCTTTCTAGCTTCCAAAATGCTATTAACATTTTTTGTCTGCTGTCTTCCTTTCCCTTTTTTTTGTGTGTGTCTGTTGTTTGTATTCCTTTAGAATTTTTACTAAAATAAAAAGACTAGTAATTTTGCCTTTTTAGTACAGAGCAGAGTTAAATGTCATTTGACTAGATATACTATTTCCTTCTTAAGTTAGAGCATGTAATGTTTGCTTACAGTTTTATCTACATGATAGACAATAAAATGCAATACAGAGAAACTATAAGCAAAATAAAAGAATAATGCTAAGTAAATCTCTGAATGAAATAATAAATCAGAAAATGAGGGAAGATTAACATATGAATATTAGTCAGGAAACTATTTAAATGAAATATTCTTATATCTGGGAAAGAATAACTGCTATTCTTCAACTCCTTTTTTTGTTGCTAAAAAAGTTTAGAAACGATATTGCGTGGTTTCTAAGTGGTAAATTCCTGGGAGTAGAATTCCCAGATTGCATGGTACGTATATACTTAATTTTGTTAGAAACTGCCAAATTTTTTTCCAGAGTGTCCTTTGTATTTCGCATTGCCATCAGTAATGTATGAGAGTTCTTTTTTTTTTTTTTTTTTGAGATGGAGTCTTGCTCTGTCACCAGGCTGGAGTGCAGTGGCGTGATTTCAGCTCACTGCAACCTCCACCTCTTGGGTTCAAGTGATTCCCCTGCCTCAGCCTCCCGAGTAGCTGGGACTACAGGTGCGCTCCACCACGCCCAGCTAATCTTTTGTATTTTAGTAGAGACTGGGTTTCACCATGTTGACCAGGGTGGTCTCGATCTCCTGACCTCGTGATCTATCCACCTTGGCCTCCCAAAGTGCTGGGATTACAGGCAAGAGCCACGCCTGACCAATGTATGAGAGTTCTAATTCTTCCACATCCTCATTGGCACTTCGCATTGCCAGTTTTTTCTCTTTTTTTGATTTAGCCATTCTAATAGGTGTGAAGATGTGTCATACTATGATTTTCTTTTGCATTTCCTAGTGACTAATGATGTTGATGGCTTATTTGCTATCTGTAAACCTTCCTTGGTGAAGTATCTGCTCAGCATTTTCCTTTTTTATTTACTGGATAATTTTTCTTATTTTTTTTATTTGGAGAGCTTTTTATACATTCTGGATACCAGTCCTTTGGAAGTCCTTTGTCTCATATGTAATTTGAAATATTTTCTCCCATGGAAATATGTAGCTTTTCATTCTTCCAACAGCATCTTTTGCAGAGCAAAAGCTTTTAATTTTTATGAAATTCGATTAGTCATTTTTTCTTTTATATATCATGGTTTTGGTATTATATCTAGGAACTCTGTACATAAACAAATGTCACAAAGATTTTCTTCAGTTTTTTCTCTAAGTGATTCATAGTTTTTTTGTATAGGTTTTTTTCTGTTTTATATTTAAGTCTGTGATTGATTTTGAATTACATTTGTATAAGTTGTAAAGTATGGGTCAATATTCATTTTTTCTGCATATGGGTGTCCTGTTATTCTAGCACTATTTGTTGACAAGTAAGTCTGTCATTTCTCCAGTGAATTACTTTGCATCCTTGTGAACAGTCAATTGACTATATTTCTTTGGGTTTATTTCTGCACCTTCTATTCTGTTCCACTGATTTTTGAGTCTAACCTTTCTCCATTACCACACTGTCTTGATGACTGTAGCTTTGTAATAAGTCAGAAAATGTCTTAGAGTGAATTCTTTTTGTTCTTCTTTTTCAACATTTTTGGCTCTAGTTCTTGTTTTCTTACCTTTTTTGTATGAAAGTTAGAATTGGGTTTCTATGTCTACAAAAAAAAAAAATGGAAAAAGAATCCAGTAGAGTCTGGAGGCATCTAGATTTAAGCTTCCAAAGTTCTCCCTATTGAGAGTAGTAGGCACAAAGAACACACTTCTTCCAGCAGTGAATTGTAGTAATGCATGTGCATTGTTTCTATCTAGAAAGCCCCCTTAAGACTTAAGAGTTTTTTTATTAAGGGTTGGTCATGTAGGCACATGGTACCTGCATGACTAGCCATAACTAGTAAAATACTTGACTCCAAGAAAGAGAACAGGTCTTTATAATAAACCACAGTGTTTCTACAAAAGACCTAGATTAAGCTGGTATGTCAGGGTTTTGTGCCCAAAACAGGCAAAATAACCATGTTACATGGGAACACCCCAAAGGCCAAGTTTTTACATGCCAGCTGAAGGCCAGCTCTGCAGTCAGGCTCCCCAAAAGATAGCAGAAGGGCTGCTCAACTCTTTCCTGAAAAACATAGGGCTATTCCAGTTGTCTCTTTCTACTTCAGTGAATTTTGGTAGTTTGTATGTTTCAAGGAAATCATCAATTTCTTTTAATTCGTCAAAGTTATTATCAGAGATTTGCTTATAGTATTCCTTTATTATCCTTTTAGCATCTGTGGGATCCATTGGGATAGCTCTTCTTGTACTTTGTGCTTGGACTGGCTGGAAAATTATCAATTTTAAAGTTTCTACTTTTATTGATTTTACTCTGTTTTCAATATCATTGATTTCTGTCTCAATTATATCTTTCCTTCTGCTTACTTTAGGTTTACTTCTTATCTTTTTAGTTTCTTAAGAGGGAAGGTTTGGTTATTGACTTAAGACCTTCTTTTCTAATATGTGTAATTAATGCTGTAAGTTTTCCTCTTAGCACTGCATTAGGTGTATCTTACAAATTTTGATATGTTGTATTTACATTTTCATTTAGTTAAAAATATGTGTAAATCCCCTTAAGACATCTGCCTTGACCCGTGAATTGCTTAGATACGTGTTTTACAATTTCTGATTACTTGGGGGATTTCACAGGTACCTTCCTTTTGTTGATTTCTAGGTTATTTATGGTCAGAGAACATACTTTGTAAGAAGTAATAGCGTCTTATTTTCCTATTTCGAATCTGCATTACTTTCTATTTTTTACATGCTAGTAGGAGTTAAATATTGATTCTTAAGAGCAAATGCTTTTCATAATTTGGAGAAAACAAACCATGGGACTGATAATTTTAACTTAGTGCAAAGTTGCACTCTACTTCCTGTTACGATAATGGTTAAAAGTTCACCTGTGTTGATAAAAGACCTGAATGTAAGAGCTCAATCTGTAAAACTCTTAAAAGAAAACATAGTGAAGAAGCTTCAAGACATTGAAATTGGCAGTGATTTCTTGGATATTATACTAAAAACACAGGTAACGAAAGAAAAATAAAAAATTAGACATCATTAAAATTTAAAAGTTTTGTGCATCAAAGGACGCTGTCAAGAGAGTGAAAAGGAAATCCACAGAATGGGAAAATATTTCTAAATCATATGTCTGATAAGGGGTTAATATCCAGAATACATAAAGAACTCCCAAAACTCAACAGAAAAACTCCCAAACAACCCAATTAAAAAATGGGCAAAAATGTTGAATAAACATTCTCCAAAGAAAATATACAGGTGGCCAATTAGAATATGAAAATATGCTCTATATTACCAGTCCTTAGACAAATGCAAATCAAAACCACAATGAGTTACCATTTCATACCCATTAGAAAGGCTATTTATTAAAAAAACAGTGTTGGCAAGCATATGGACAAATTAGAACACTTCTGCATGGCTGGTAGGAATTTAAAATTGTTGAGCTGCTGTGAAAAATGGTATAGTGGTTCTTCAAAAATTAAACAGAATTACCACATGATCCAGCTATTGTATTTCTGGTTATATACCCAAAAGAATTGAAAGCAGAGTATCAAATGGATATTGGTACACCAGTGTTTGTAGCAGCATTATTCACAATATCCAAAAGGTGGAAACAACCAACATGTCCATCAGTGGATGAATGGATAAAAAAATGTGGTACCTACATGAAATGGAATATTATTTAGTTTTACAAAGGAATTAAATTTTGAACTTCTTGCGTCATGGATAATTTTAGAAAACATTAGGCTAAGTGAAATAAACCAGACCTAAAAGGACAAATTTTATGCAATTCCATTTATATGAGGTACCTAGAATGGTCAAATTCATAGTGACAGAAAGTAGATTACCAGGCGCTAGAGGAGGGGGAATTTGGAGCTTTTGATTAATAGGTGTGGAGTTTCAGCTTGGTATGATAGAAAATTTCTGGTTATGGATAGTGGTGATGTTTGCTCAATAATGTGAATGTACTTAATGTCACTGAATTTTAACCTTAAGAATGGTTACAATAGTAAACTTTATGTTATGAATATTTTACCACACAAAGAAAAGTTCACTTGTATTTTAATTGTTTGGAACTCAGAATACACATTACCTTGGTAATGGTATTATTTAGGGACTTAAATTCCCAGATTAACCAAAATAGATATTCTTGAAAAAACATGTGAAATATCTGAAATACTACACATTTGCAATGAAAAACTTGTAGAAAATATTTATGATCTTACCAATCAAAGCATTACCAATCTTAAAAAATGATTTTTACAAAATCTTTTAGTGCTCGAAGGTAAAGCTAGTTTTACTGTGGAAGAATTTGTAAATAATGAAATGGGAATTTTAGGTGCATTCATAGATATTTAGTAACTGGTTGTATTTATTATGTCAAATTGCAGCTCAAATAATAAGATTTTTCATGTATTTAGTATAGATTTATAATACATCTATATTATAAGCACATAGAAAACTTTATTCTCAAGAAATTTAACCCTCAGAATGAAAAGTGCTGAAATATTGGAATGGAGAAGGGAATGAACATGTGTATTTTAGAAGACAGGGAAGTAGGAATTAGGTTAATGTGAAAGAGAATGTTGGGTGTGGAAGAGATAGAAGTTTACTGAGGTGTAATAGCAACAGGTAAGGAGTTAGAAAATTACATACAATTAAACTCTAAACAGTGTTAAACAGGTAGAGATGATAGGCAAGAAAATTGGGTAAAATTAGTATAGAAGGTATTAACCAGGAAGAATTTAGTATTGTGTGGACAGCACCAGTTTTCAGGAAAAGGTAGTGGGGTTGTTTGTTTAAAATGTTCACTTATACAAGAGTACTGTTTTGTGTAAGATTTAAATAATGAAGGAGAGCATAAGATTGGAAAATTTTCCTAAAGCTATTTGGGAAAAATAATGATTTAAAAATGAGATGAATAATGAAATTATTATTAAGGATATAAATAAGGTGTGGCTAATAGGTTTTATCTTTATATGCAGCTCCCCTTGGTTGCTTGAAATGTTTGAGAAGAACTGTGGGAGTGTATCTGGGCTTTAGTAGGATAAAGATTTGTGATTGGTTGTAATGGCTCCTATAGGTGAATTACGGAGGCCGTGCCATCTCTGATCTAAATGGTAATCAGTCAAAAGCAAAACAGCCAGATGCCATGGCTCATGCCTGTAATCCCAGCACTTTGGGAGGCCAAGGATCACCTGATCCCGGGAGTTTGAGACCAGCCTGGGCAACATAGTGAGACCCTGTCTCTACTAAAAATAGAAAAAAATTAGCCAGGTGTGGTGGCACATGCCTGTCTTCCCAGCTACTCAGGAGGGCAGATGTGGGAGGATGACTTGAGCCCAGATGTTGAGGCTGCAGTGAGCCATGATCACACCACTGCACTCCAGCCTGGGTGACAGAGTGAGACCTTGTCTCAAATAAAATAAAATGAACAAATAGTAAATTAAAAATATAAAACAGATCGGGTATATTGTAATCTGATACAGGGGAATTACAGGCAACAGTATTAGTGCAAAGAAGAAGAACTGCTCTTTGTAATTCAGAATGATATTTATTGGAAAATTTTTACTTAGTAGTTTAGTATCTTTAATACATATAGGGCTATTCAGATTTTCAAAGTTTTATACCATTTTTGGTAGTGTCTTTCAAGGAGTTTGCCCATCTCATCTCAGTTGTTGAATGTATTGGCATAAAGTAACTCAAAATATTACCCTATTATCATTTCAGTGTTTGTAGAATATATAGTTATGCCTCTTCTTTTACAGTCTTTTGTATTAATGAGATTCATAATTTGTGTTCTTTTTCTCATTCTCAGTTAGTTTAACTAGTGATTTATTGATTTTATCAATCTTTTAAAAAGATCAGGTTTAGGTTTGAGTAATTTTTCTGTGTTTTTGGTCTGTTTTCTATTTGATTTTCATTCAAATTTTTATTATTTCTTTTCATTGGCTGACTTTGTTAAGCTGTGCAGTGAGTTTTTTCACTTTGTATATATTTTTTATGCTATAGAAGTTTTCTTAAGATTCTTTTTCATTGTTAGATTTTTTTGTCTGCTCATTTTAAATTCTTGAGCTTGTATATAATACATAGTAGCTTTTTTTTTTTTTTTTTTTTGAGAAGGAGTCTCGCTCTGTTTCCCAGGCTGGAGTGCAGTGGCACAATCTATCTCAACTCATTGCAACCTCTGCCTCCCAGTCTCAAGCAATCCTCCCACTGCAGCCTCCCGACTAGCTGGGATTACAGGTGCACACCACCATGCCCAGCTAATTTTTGTATTTTTAGTAGAGACAGGGTTTCACCATGTTGGTTAGGCTGGTCCTAAATCCTGACCTCAAGTAATCCACACTCCTCGGCCTCCCAAAGTGTTGGGATTACAGGCATGAGCCACCACGCCCAGCCTTATAATAGCTCTTTTAAAAGCTTTTCCTGCCAAGTTTTGTTATCTATGCCATTTCTGCATCTGTTTCTATTGACTTTTCTTCTGTTTATGGGCCTTATTTTCCTGCTTTTGTGCATGTCTAATAAATTATTTGGTGGTGAGTCATTGTGACTCATGTTTTTGACTTTCTAGATTTTGTTATCTTCCTTCAAGAATGGTGAATTTTGTTTTTCCAGGCAATTTAATTATAGATTAGTTATAGATACACTTGATCTTGTTGAGTTTTTAAAATTTTCTTAGAATTAGTATGGAATACTTTTTACTCTAGGGCCATTATAGTCTACTGCTTTCCAAGAGTCACTATTGAATGCCACTATTGTATTCAGTGATGTCTACACTCTGACTGGTGTGAACTTAAATGTCTCCCAGCTTGATATGAGCTCTGAGAATGTTCATCTTCAAGCTCCCCTATGGTTGTGTCTTGTGTTGTGAATTTTGTCTTTATGCACTTTCAACTTAGTATTTAGCCAAAGCCTCAAGGGGACATCAGTGGAGACTTCTAAAGTTCTTTCTTGGTGAAATACTATCTCTTCGGTACACTTAGGCACTTCAGTTGCCTCTACCTCTCAGGTTGTTGTCTCTGTCTCTTGAACTTTGGCTTCTATGTTCTATCCCTGTCCTTATTCTGTTTAGAAAGTACCTACACACGAAAGGCTGGATAAGCATAGGGTGTTCTTTATTATGCTTCTTTCAGTCATTGCTGTTATGCATGGTTTTTGTTTGTTGTGTGAGGCCAGTTATTTCACGTATTTTATCTAGTTTTCTGGTTGTTTACAGCAGAAGACCAAGTCAAGTAAATTTGCTCTGTAGTTTCCACAAGTGGAACTGTCTGGAATGTTATTTAGAATACTGTTGGAATAATGTAATTGATTGGTTTCTTATTAATCATGTTTTATTGGATAGAGTAAAACATAACCACTTTGTGTAGTCCTTCACGAGTAGCAATTTGCTTTCTTGCCTTGTGTTCTTTCCTCAAAGGAGCCTATGCTTTGTTTTATTCTTCTGGACAAATTTACTTTGCTTTTTCCTAATTATATTCCATTCTCTTTAAGCCAGTAGTTTTTATTCTAGTTACCTTTCTTTTTCCCCCTTCCATTTCTGTTAACTCTCTTTCATTGGTCATGTACTTTCTTGGCCACAAACCTCTTTTCTCACTGATGACCTTTCACTCTTGCTGAGACCAGCTTGATCGAGGAGACCCTAACCCAGCAGCGCTAGAGGAATTAAAGACACACACACAAATATAGCGTGTGGAGTGGGAAATCAGGGGACTCACAGCCTTCAGAACTGAGAGCCCCGAACAGAGATTTACCCACATATTTATTGACCTCAAGCCAGCGATAAACATTGTTTCTATAGATTATAGATTAAAAGTATTCCTTACGGGAAAAAAGGGATGGGCCGAAACAAAGGGATGGGCTCTGGCTAGTTTCCTGCAGCAGAAACATGTCCTTAAGGCACAGATTGCTCATGCCATTATTTGTGGTTTAAGAACGCCTTTAAGTGGTTTTCTGCCCTGGTTGGGCCAGGTATTCCTTGCCTTCATTCTGGTAAACCCACAACCTTCAGCATGGGCATCATGGCCATCATGAACATGTCACAGTGTTGCAGAGATTTTGTTTATGGCCAGTTTTGGGGCCAGCTTATGGCAAGATTTGGGGGGGGCCTGTTCCCAACATGTCCCCCTTTTTTGTTTCACGAAGTGATAAAAACAAAGGCAGCTTTGTCACGGTGAGCTACTTCTCGCAGGAGTCGGGATCTGCATCTGCAGACTATACAAAGACGAATAACACAGATTAAAAGCACAATCATCATTGAAATCACCCAGCTTCCAAGTGTTTTTATCCTTTTTAATGGGTTACTAGCTGCTAATCTGTCTGCAGCTCCTTCAAGCACTCCAGTTCCTAGCATTAAGGTCAGGTGTGCCTGGGATGCTTTAAATATTTGTTCTTTTAATTTTGCAATATCCAAAGACAAGTTTGTAGAGTGTCCTTCTAGATGTTTTTTAATTCTTTCCATTAATAGTTTCCACAAATCCTTATGTTAAGCTCCTACAGCAGGCATATCATCTGAGGTTGAGGTGCCTCTATACCACCATGTTTCCAAATAATAGGAACTTGCCGTATTTTTTACTGTTTCTACCATCTGATTGTTTTGTTTGGACCAGCTGAACATAGTGTGGCCATGGCACGCAGACTGAGAGGTGTAATTCAAATTAAACATCCCCTTAGGGGACCAATCAGTGATTCCATAGGAATCGTTGCGCAGCACCTCTGCCTGTTCTGTAATGCAGTCTTCCCAAACAAGTAAGTTCATTATTTCTGGCCAGGTCCAATTCTGTTTACAGATAGGTTTTTGAGGGCGGTACGCCTAATTATAGGAGCAGATTTATTATGGTAAATACTGAGACCAGAAAGCATGTGTATATGTGTCATAGAGTGATTACATCCAGGCATTATTGCCAGCCAAGATTGATAAATATGCCCAATAAGAATAATTGTTCTCTGTGTCAGCCCTTGTTGAAGGAATACTCATGGCAGTAGTGACCACCGCTATCATAGCTATCATTAAATTACTCGTTGTGACAGGTTGTCCGCTTTCCTCAGGTTTTCTTCCACTATCTGTGACAGCTGGGGTCCTCCTCAGCATCAGTGTCAACATGGCTGCAACTGGGGGGTCCTCGCAATCCTGCTAGAATGTCTTCTTTGGCATCTGGCTCATGATAAGGTTTCAGGTGTCTTGATGGTATCCAAATTGGCTGCTGGTTTTGGCCTGGAGAAACACAAGCATAACCTCTACCCCAAGTTATTATTTTACCTATTTCCCAACTTTTTGTTATCGGATCTCTCCACCAAACCAGTTGTTCTGCTTCTGTCTTTGCAGCTGGTTTCTGTAGATGCTCTTCAGCTGCTGATAGCATCTGGCCTTTAGGCAGGCTCAAAAAATTTGAAGTCAATAATGCTAGATTAAGTTGCATATGGGGTGTTCCATAGTCCCTGTTTCCCCCTTTGTGCTTTTGCAATTGTTGTTTTAGGGAGAGATTCATTCGTTCTACAATGGCTTGTCCTTGAGAATTATATGGGATGCCAGTAATGTGTTTAATATTCCATATAGAGAAAAATGTAGCTAGAGCTTTGCTAGTATAGCCTGGGGCATCATCTGTTTTAATGGAAGCTGTAATGCCTATCACTGTAAAACACTGCAAAAGGTGATGTTTAACACAGGCAGAAGACTCTCCTGATTGGCATGTAGCCCAAAGTTAGAAAAGGTGTCCACACATACATGTACACAAGCTAGTCTCCCAAACGAGGGAACATGTGTGATGTCCATTTGCCGAAGAGAATTAGATTCCAGTCCTCGAGGATTAACTCCTCCTGTAAAAGATGAGGAATGCACCATTTGGCAAGTTGGGCATCACTGGATAATAGCTTTAGCTTCTTTCCAGGTAATGCTGTATCTGCGCTTGAGACCAGAGGCATTAACATGGGTTAAATTGGGAAAGTGTGTAGCATTAGATATTGCAGTAGCAACTAGGCAATCAGCCATTTGATTCCCTTCAGTTAAAGGTCCTGGAAGAAATGTATGAGCTGTAATATGAGTAACGTAAAAAGGGTGCATTCTACTCCTAACTGCTGTTTGCAGTTGGGTAAATAAAGTCATCAGTTGTTCATCTGTATGAAGTCATAACTGAGCACTTTCAATTCATTGTGTAGAATAAACCATATATGAAGAATCAGAAATCACATTAATAGGCATATTAAAAGCAGTCAATACCTCAATTACAGCTACAAGCTCTGCATTTTGAGCTGAAGTATAGGGTGTCTGAAAAACTTCACCTTTCGATCCAGAATAAGAAGCTTTACTATTACTGGACCCATCTGTAAAAATATTCTCAGCACCTTCAATTGGTTTGAATTTAGTTATTTTAGGGAGAATCCAATTAGTTAATTTCAAAAATTGAAACAGTTCGTTTTAGGAAAAAATGACTGGAGAATACCCACAAAGTCAGCTAAATGGGTTTGCCAAGTAAGACTCTTTATAAAAGCTTGCTGTATTTGTGCCTTCGTGAGAGGGACAATAATTTTTCCAGGATCATATCCATGTAATTTAACAATCCAAGTTCTCCCATTTCCTATTGTAGTAGCAATTTGATCCAAATAAGGAGTTAGAGTCCATGAATTCACATGTGGAAGAAAAAGCCATTCTACTAAGTCCTGTTCTTGGACAATAACAAAATAACAACAGTAGGTGAATGCTGAGTCGGAAAAATTAGCAAATCTAGAGTCTTCTTGGGATCTATTCTATTTATTTGAGCTTTATGGACTTGCCTTTCAATCAGCTGTAACTCTGCCTCAGCCTCCTTTGTTAATTGCCAAGGGCTAGTGAGACTAGGATCTCCTCTAAGGGTAGAAAATAGATTACTCATGGCATGGGCAGGAATGCCTAGAGCAGGTCGTATCCAATTAATGTCCCCTGGTAATTTTTGAAAGTCATTCAGTGTTTTAAATTGATCCCTACATATGGTTACTTTCTGTGGCGCAATTGTACTGTCAGTTACTGAGGTCCCCAAGTAGGAGTAAGGAGTAGTCTGAATTTTGTCAGGAGCTATAATTAAACCAGTGCAAGAAATCGAATTTTGCAAGTGATCATAACATTGGAGTAATATTTCTCAAGTTGGGGCAGCACAAAGTATATCATCCATATACTGAATAATGTAACACTAAAAATTTTTTTACGAGTAGGTTCAATTGCTTGCCCTACATAAGTCTGGCAAATTGTTGGACTGTTTAACATGCCTTGTCACAACACTTTCCAATGAAAATGCTTAGCAGGCTGCAGGTTGTTTACTGCAGGAATTGTAAGTTCAAAGTGTTCACAGTCTTGCTCAGCTAAAGGGATAGTAAAGAAACAGTCTTTTAAATGTATGACAATTAAAGACCAGTTTTTTGGAATCATAGCAGGAGAAGGCAATCCTGGCTGTAATGCTCCCATAGGTTGTATAACTGAATTAATGGCTCTTAAGTCAGTTAACATTCTCCATTTACCTGATTTTTTCTTAATTATGAAAACTGGGGAATTCTAAGGGGAAAATATTGAAGCTATGTGTCCTTTTTCTAATTGTTCAGGAACTAAGTCCTCTAAAGCCTCCATTTTCTCTTTACTTAGCGGCCATTGTTCTATCCAAATTGGCTTATCTTTTAACCATTTTAAAGGTATAGGTTCTGGAGGCTTAACAATGGCTGCCATCAAAAATGATAACCTAAACCTTGGCAGGAACTTTGTCTTTCCGCTTGAAGCAGTTCCTTCAAACCTTGCAAATTTTGTCCTAGTCCCATACCAGGGACATACCCCATTTCATGCAACATACTTTGACTTTGAGGGCTGTACAATTGCTCTGGAATTAGAACTTGTGTTCCCCATTGTTGTAATAAATCTCTTCCCCATAAATTTATAGGTACAGAAGTTATAATTGGTTGAATATTCCCAGGTTGTCCATCGGGTCCTTCACAATGCAAAATGTAACTACTTTGATATGCTTCAGGGGCTTTACCAACTCCAACTATGTTAAATTGAGTGGGTTGAATTGGCTAGGTGAACAGCCAATGCTATAGAGAAATGATTGAAATGTCCACTCCTGTATCTACTGAACCTTTAAATTTCTTTCTCTGAATAGTTATTTCACGGGTAGGACATTGATCAGTAATTTGATTCACCCAATAAGCTGCTTTGCCTTGTTTGTTTGTGTTTCCAAATCCTCCTATTCGTTTAGTTTCACTTTTTCCCATTTCCACATATGGCACAGTCAGGAGTTGTGCTATATGCTCTCCTGGCTCTACTTTCCGGAGAACAGAAGTAGATATAACAATCTGAATTTGCCCATTGTAGTCTGAATCAATGACTTCTGTTTGTACTTGCACTCCTTTTAAATTTAAACCAGACCTACCTAGAAGTAATCCTACCGTCCCCACTGGCAACATCTGACTGGAGACAGCAACATTCTTTAACAGTCCCATTACAAAAGGAGAACCTGGTCCATATTGATTAATTGCTTGTTTAAATTCTTTGAGTAATTTAAAAGGAAAAGGCTCAAATGTAGCTATAATATTTCCCTGTTGATCTCGGGGGTGTATTCTAACAGGGAACTGCCAAGCCTCTAAATCACCCTCTCTTCTAGCTTGCTGGATTCCTGCCTGAATAGAACTGAGAGAGGTTGCTTGAGGCACTGCTTGAACAGTCACTGGGGCAACTACTTTTCACCCAAGGTCCTCCAGAAAAGAAAGATCTGGAGGGTTAGGCCACTCTTTTTCTTCAAAATAAGGAGGGGGTGCAGAAGGGTAGGGATGAACATCTGCCTCCTTTGCCACTTTAGCTTTACCTGGCAAACAAACCTGCTCTGTTACTTTGTTATACTCTCCTTCCTCCTCATCATCAGTGTGAAAAGGTTCCAAGATGGAACTAACCAGAGCCCACACTTGTCCCATTGTTACCCTGATGCTTCTGAGCTCCCCTTTTTACTCACCACGGGGATTGCTTAAGAGCACTCGGGTGTCCTCCAGCTTAGTTCCACGTTCTCCAACCGTTGCCCCAGCGACCTTTCAACCTGGGTTTGAGCCCCAACGTTGGGTTCCACTTGCCGAGACCAGCTCAGTCGTGGAGACCCTAACCCAGCAGCGCTAGAGGAATTAAAGACATATGCACAAATATAGCGTGTGGAGTGGGAAATCAGGGGACTCACAGCCTTCAGAACTGAGAGCCCCGAACAGAAATTTACCCACATATTTATTGACAGCAAGCCAGTGATAAACATTGTTTCTATAGATTACAGATTAACTAAAAGTATTCCTTACGGGAAAAAAGGGATGGGCCAAAACAAAGGGATGGGCTCTGGCTAGTTTCCTGCAGCAGAAACATGTCCTTAAGGCACAGATCGCTCATGCCATTATTTGTGGTTTAGGAAAGCCTTTAAGTGGTTTTCTGCTCTGGTTGGGCCAGGTATTCCTTGCCTTCATTCCAGTAAACCCACAACCTTCAGCATGGGAGTCATGGCCATCATGAACATGTCACAGTGCTGCAGAGATTTTGTTTATGGCCGGTTTTGAGGTCAGCTTATGGCCAGATTTGGGGGTCTGTTCCCAGCACACTCCTAATCTGCCTTCTTCTTTAAGATTAACTTTATTTTCTCCAGTTCCTTAATTCTCTTGTCCAGTAGAAACCTAATTTTCCACCTTCTCACCATCCTAGTACGTGAGGCCCTAAATTGATTTACTTAAAAATAAATGCGCGTGTGTGTTTGTAAAGTAAATCAATTTAGGGTCTTAGGTACTGGGTACAATTTAGGTCTCAGGTACACACACACACGTGTATATATCCTGTAAATATAAAGTTATCAAATACATATATTACATTTTTCTGTTTCTAAGGAGCTCTTTCCCTAATAATATTTATATTAGAATCTACAAATTTAATGCCACTTGATCCTCCCAGATTTCAAAAGAGAATTAATGGTGACTTTTGAGTAAAAAGACATATTTATGTACAGTACAGAATGGAGATTGTCCTTATCAGTAATTTAAACTTTTCAGTTATTAGAATTATTCATAAGTGTTTATAAGGTGGGGCTATTTTATTTAAAATGTGGCCTTATAATAATGTTTATACTGACGCAGAAAAATTCATTGGAAACATATATATCATTTCCCTTTAATTTCTAATTTCAAATGTTTTATCCATAGTTTTAGATACAGCATTTGTCACTTGTATCATTGGCTTTCTTTCCAGTGTTAATTTTAATTTCTTTCCATTCTCTTTTTCTCGTCTAATTTCTGTGTCATTTTTTTCCTAAATCCGAAAAAATTCTCATGAGAGGTATTTTCATGTTAGACAGGTTAAGGCAGAATTTTGTAAACTACTGGTTCATTCAGCTCTTTAATTTTATTAAGAAGCGTTTTGTATCTTGTCAAACTATTTCTAGGCATTTTAAGGACTTGGGAGTGTTAAAATTCATAAAAATCTGTTGTACCATGGAATAGTTTCTGATCAGCAGAGATCTCCAGAAAAGTTGCCACTTAAATGAAGAAAATTATCAGTTGGATATAAAAGTGGGTAACTTGATAGCTATAGTTTGTTTACATTTTCAAAGTTTTTAAGCTGAATAATTTTAAGTTGGCATGCTATAAGGGTTGTGACTAGGTAAGGAAAAAATCAGTTTTTAAAAATTGCAGCAGTTATTTGAAAATAAGCATTTGTTCAGCCCAATAATAATTTAGAACTTCAGGTCATGTGTGTATATATATGTGTATTTCTTTTTTTTCTTTTTCTTTTTTTTTTTTTTTGTGACAGCGTCTCGCTCTGTCTCCCACGCAGGAGTGCAGTGGTGCAATCTTGGCTCACTGCAACCTCTGCCTCCTGGGTTCAAGATATTTTGCTGCCTCAGCCTCCTGAGTAGCTGGGATTGCAGGTGCCCACCACCATGCCCAGCTGATTTTTGTAGTATTAGTAGAGACAGGGTTTCACCATGTTGGCCAGGCTGGTCTCGAACTCCTAACCTCAGACAATCTGCCCACCTCAGCCTCCCAAAGTGTATCTTTGGTTTTATTCAACAACATCAATGTATTTTACCAAAGGATTAAATAATTTTATCCTTTGTAACTGATACTCACTCCAGACAATAATTGAATATAATGTCAGTATTTACTGAGCAATGTATTTTATGAAAGTCAATTATACATAGGTAATATTTACATGGGAAAAGGGGATTTTATAGCTTTAAAAAGAAAGAGAGTACTTCTAATAACATTGAGCCAGTTTAGAATTTAGTACATATTCAAATACCTTGCAAGGACTAGGTGACTATTTTTTAGACAGTAAGAATTTGAGAATGTATCCATTTTAGTTGTTTTTAGTAATTTATTAGTGACAGCAAGGGTGTTTTTATTATCCCAATAAAGGACATCTATTTTTAAGGTAATTTATAGTTTTAGTCATACTGTTCTAAAAGAGTTAATAGAAAGGGAAAGATTTTCCTTTAGAGTAGCTGTAGGTGGCTTTATCATAGTGGTTAGGAATGTGGGTTTAGAGATCCCAGTTTAAATGGCTAAGACATCAGACACACATCCTCTCCAGAAAGAAGAGCTAAAATTACAAATAGACAATCATACCTTGAATAGAATATATAGGAGAGAACACCAGAATCCAACAGAGAAGTCACAGGAAACATCTGCGGCACAGAAGAAGGAAGCCATTGGAGACTTGGCTGAGATTGGTTGGGAGCCCATAGGGGCTTGATATTGTGGTGAAAGAGTAAGTGAGAGAACCTCAGCAGTTAACATTGCCACTGCACAGTACTGTGGTTGGAACCAGAGAGAGCTTCTCTACCTTCACAAATTCTGACACTAGCATGGGTAGCCATTTAAAGACCTCACCAAGGCATTAGACTGGACAGGGTACTCACGCTGGCTCACTCACACACCTGAGACTTGAGTGACTGCAGCTGAGCACCATCGTGAGCGCATAGCTGTCATGGAGCTGCATCCTGTCTTCGGGACCACAGCTCCCGTATTTCCACATCCTGTGAGCCACCACTGATGTCTCCCAGAGTCCATTTGGAGGGCTGTAGCAGCACAGCGCTGGCTGGACCCAGCCCAAAAGTGCTGAAGGGTCCTCGGTACTCTAGCCCACAGGGAGTACTAATCCCTGGAGTAAGGACAATGCAGCACACCAAAGACAGCCTCTTGTACAAAGAAAACTAAAGCGCGTAATTTCTAAAACCTGAGGGACTCCTGTCTCAGGCTGTGAGAAGTGACCCTGCCCCCAGCTGAAATAAACTGTGTGCTCGGCCTAGCACACAGAGAGTATGATCTCTTCCCCCCCGTAAGAGTTATCACTGTGTTCAGGCTCTCACATGTAGAGAGGGACCCTTTGTCTCACTCCAGACGCTTCTGTAGGCCCAGCCACTGTTGCTGCTCCTGGAGGCTGGGGCAGGCGAACTGGAGGGTTAGCTTTCCAGGGCTGTGAGTGGTGACGGCACCCTCACTGGCAGTGGGATCTTCAGTTTGTGTGTGAAGGTCTGGGTGCCTCCCCCTAACCCTTATGCAGTGCTGTGGTGCTCCTGTCACAGAGAGTGGAAGAACCTGAGAGTTGTGTGTCTGGGACTCTGGCTGGTGACCGTGCACTGTAGCCAGTGTCAACATCAGTGTGCCACTACTACCATCACCCACATCACACAGGTTATCCAGTGACTCAAGAACCCTCTCATCTGCTCAATCCACTGATTCCACTACCAGTATTTGAGCAGGCCACCTGGGTGCCCATGAATTGGCCTGCCTGGTCCCATTAATACCCTCATACCAATGTACACTGCCCTGGAGCCCATGATCAGGCACAGTCAGCTCATTGCTGCCATCATTGTGATCTTAAGACTAGCCCACCTGGCATCTCTGTCTTCAACAAAACATTACCATAGGATCTACTGATAACCATAACCTAAGCCACCAGGGAAAGCACAGATACCACTGAAGCCATTTACAGCTGGAGAAATCATATAGTGATGACACTACTGCACACACCGATAATCAAAGCCAAAGGGGCCTACCCAACCAGCACAATTGGTACATCTTCAGAAAAAGTTCTCCCCTAAGAAGGCAAATTCAGAAAACCTGAAGAAGCAGCTGTTCCACCAGATGTGCAGATATCAATGTTAGGACACAGGAAGTATGAAATAGAATGTGATAATCCTTCAGCAATAGATCCCAATCAAAAATAAATTTACACAATTCTGGAAAAAGAATGTAAAATTAAACTAAAAATGCTCAGAGAGATACAAGAGAATTCTGAAAATACAAAAAATGAGAAAAACTATTCAGGATATTTATGAGAAATTTATCAAACAGATAATCGTAAATAAGAATCAAATAGCAACTCTGGAACTGATGAATTCCTTTTATGAAATACAAAATACACTCGAAAGCTTCAGCAATAGACTAGAACAACCAGAAGAGAGACTCTCAACTTGAAGAGACATCTTTTGTAATAATCCACTTAGACAAAAATAAAAGGAGTAAAGGATGAACAAAGTGTTCATGATATATGGACACCACATAGTGATCAAATGTATGAGTTATTAGTATCCCTGAAGGTTGAGGAGAGAATGAAGGGGTTCGGAAACTTATTAAACAAATTAATAGATTAAAACTTCCCAAGTCTAGCAAGAGATTTAGACATTCAGATACAGAAAGCCTAGTGACCCCCAATCACATGCAATGTAAAAAGGTTTCTCCACCCCACATTATAGTGAAATTGCCTAAAGTCAGTGACACATAGAAAATCCTAAAAATTGTAAGAGAAAAGCGTTTAGTCACCTATAAAAGAGCCCCATCAGACTAACAGCAGCTTTCTCAGTAGAAACCTTACAGGTCAGCAGAGAATGGGAGGATATATTTAATGTGCTCAAAGACAAAAACCCTGCCAGCCAAGCATACTTTATCTAGCAAAATGATTCTTCATGAAGGAAGGATAAATAAAGTCTTTTCCAGACAAGCAAATGCTGAGAGAATTCATCACTACTATACCTATCTTACAAGAAATATTCAAGGGAGTCCTAAACCTAGAAGCAAGCAAAAGGGTGACAGTTACCATTATGAAAACACTTGAAAGTAAACTCACTGGTAAAGCAACAAATGAGGAAGAAAAAAAGACTCAAATGGTATCACCACAGAAAATCAGCAAACTACAAGGACAATCAATCAGAAAATAAGAAAGGAACAAAGAATATTCAAAACAACTAAACAACAGTTAACAAGGTGACGGGGAAAAACCTTTCATATCCATAATAACCTGTGTGTAAATGATTTAAATTCTTAAAAGATATAGATTGGCTGGGCGCAGTGGCTCACGCCTGTAATCCCAGCACTTTGGGAGGCCGAGGCAGGCAGATCATGAGGTCAGGAGATCTAGACCATCCTGGCCAACATGGTGAAACCCTGTCTCTACTAAAATACAAAAAATTAGCCAGGCATGGTGGCACATGCTTGTAATCCCAGCTGCTCAGGAGGCTGAGGCAGGGGAATCGCTTGAACCCAGGAGGCAGAGGTTGCAGTGAGCTGAGATCGTGCCACTGCGCTGCAGCCTGGTGATAGAGCAAGACTCCATCTCAAAAAAAAATATATATATATATGCTGAATGAATTTAAAACATGATTTCACTATATGTTTACTACCAGCAATGTACTTTACTTGTAAAGACACATACAGACTGAAAGTAAAGGGATGGATAAGGATAGTCCATGCAAACAGAAACCAAAAATGAGCAGAAGTAGATATACTTAGATAAAACAAAACCCATAAAAAAAGACAAAGATGGTCATTATATAATAATGATAAAGTGAAGAATTCACATAACAATTGTTACATAAGCCCCCCCACACTGGGGCATGCAGGTTCATAAAGCAAAAATATTACTAGATCTAAAGAAAGAGACAGACTCTAATAAAATAATTGTGCAGGCCTGAACATCCCACTTTCACCATTAGGCAGGTCATCTAGACAGAGAATCTATAAAGAAACGTTGGACTTAAACTAGACTTTAGACCAAATGGACTTAACAGACATTGATAGAACATTTTATCCACTAACTGCAGAATCCTGTGAATGCAACTGGAAGTCATTTTATCTAACAGCTTTATCCAGTTTGTGGATGGAACTGGAGGTCATTGTGTTCACTGAAATGAAAATTAGCCAGATACAGAAAGACAAATACCACATGTTATCACTCATATCTGGGACTAAAACACTAGATCTAATGGACATGGAGAATAGAAGAATAGATACCAGAGACAGGGTAAGTTGGGAGGGTGGGGGAAAGGGACCATGAATAGAGGTTGGTTATGGGTACAAATGTATAGTTAGGTAGAATAGATACATTCCAATGGTTGATAGCAGAATAGGGTGACTGTACTAGTAAGAATATTATATATATTTCAAAGTAACTAGAGGACTTGATACCTGTACATAAAAATAATAAATAGTCAAGATGTTGGATTACCCCATTTATCTTGACTTGATCATTACACTTTTTTTGCATGTAACAAACATTATCATATATCCCCAAAATATATAAATTATTATGTATTAATAAAAGAGAGAAACAAAATGTGGGCTTAGAGTTAGGCTGGGGTTTGAAGGAGGTTTAGCTACTTAGTCTTTAATGTGTTCTCGGAATAGTTGTTATCTTTGGGCCTCAGTTTTCTCATCTGCAAAATGTGGCTGATAATTGTATCAGCAAGATAATCTGTTTTAGAAGATTATATATATATAGAACACCATCTATGTCTGGAATGTAATAAGTACTCAGTTCATGCCAGATATTGTTATTTTTATTTTAGTATTTTGCTATAGTAGAATACATGGCTCATACTCCTATTTCATCCTGTGTATTTCATGCAGTGGGGCAGTATCACCTTTCAGAATGCAAAAGAAAACTCTCTCAGTATAAGTTGATTTGTAGTTCTCCTAGGAAAAAGAATGAGTTTAAAGACATAACTCCTGCTGTGATACAATGAGTCCCAAGAAGTTAGTTAAATAATGGCTATTTTGGTAAAAATGGTTACTGCAATAATAAAAAATTAAAATTAAAAAATAAAATTAAAAAACCCAAACCAGTAAGTAATATTTCAAATAACTCAGTTTTTACCAAACTCATGATTTTTATAAAAAAGATTCCAGAATTTTGATTTTATATATGATTTTAAAAAATGTTAGGGTTTAATCTTAGCATATTTTGGAGTGCTTGTTAATTCATTCAATTAAATGCTTTCATGCAAGATTATATCTTCTTATCATCATAGCAAAAGTTTGATAATCCTATTGGTAAATTGATTATTAAGAATTTATTTTTAGGTTGGGCACGGTGGCTCATGCCTGTAATCCCAGCACTTTCAGAGGCCAAGACGGGTGGATCGCCTTAGGTCAGGAGTTCGAGACCAGCCTGACCAACATTGTGAAACCACATCTCTACTAAAAATACAAAAATTAGCCTGGTGTGATGGTGCATGCCTGTAGTCCCAGCTTCTTTGGGAGGAGAATCACCTGAACTCTGGGGGCGGCGGCTGTAGTGAGCCGAGACTGTGCCACTGCACTGCAGCCTGAGCCACAAAGTGAGACTCCATCTCAAAAAAAAAATTTTTTTTTATTTTTATTTTTAGAAGGTGTATTCTTCAGAGAAAACCAATAGTGTGTGTGTGTGTGTGTGCGCGCGCGCGTGTGGGTGTTTGCATAGAAAGAGATTTATTATAAAGAGTTGGCTCACATGATTCAAGTTTAACATCTGCAGAGCCAACATACCAATTTGAATCTGAAGGCTAGAAGCTCCTATATAACCAGGAAAAGGCAATGTTTCAGGTTTAAGACAATAGGCAAGAAGAGCTCATGTTTCATTTCTAAGGCTATAAAGCAGCAAAATTCTCTCTTACTTGGAGGAAGGTCAGCCTTTTGCTCTATTAAGGCCTTCAACTGATTGGATTAGAACCACTGCCATTATGGAGGGCTATCTGCTTTGCTTAGTTTGCTGATTTAAATGTTAATCTCATCCCAAAACATTCTCATAGAATAACTTAGAATAATGTTTCATGAGATATTGGGGTGCCCTTTGGCCCATTTAAGTCACACATAAAATTGAACATTGTAAAAGGTAAGCAGAAAATAATAAAAGCAGACATTTTTGGCTTCACTTACTGATTGCACTTGAGGAGCAGATAGAAAATGATTCACCTGTAGAAGTTACACCTTCACAGTGTGATATTGCCATAGCATTGCTCTGTATGTTTTCATATTGGCAACAGATCATTATGTACTTTGAGTGTAGTTTTTTTTTTTTGCTTGTTTTCTTCCCCATTCTTATTATTTTGATAAAAATTAAAATATAAAAGTTTCATTTTGTTTTATTTTTAATATATTCCTCACTCTCAGCAAGCTTTACTGTATCATCTGAAAACATTAGCTATATTGCCTTAATGGGCTTAGTGTGTTTTTAGTCAGGCCAGACACAATGTTAAATTAAGGAATAATTTAATCATTGAAGTGATTGGTACCTGTCTTTTGGACCTTTTCTTATTATTCTCTACCTTTGAATCTTATTGTTCATGGCATAAAGCTGCCTGGTGGGTTGGGTGTCCTGTCTCACTGGGAAACCAGTTGTGATCTAGGAATGCAACAGGTGTCCAGGTAACCTTTTGTTTAATATTATGTGTTAGGTTCCTAATCTGAAACATAAAATGGAAAAGGAAGTCCAAGTATAAATAGTCTTTTTTGGAGGGAGCCTGGAAATAGTTTAAAACTAGTGGGAAAAGCTAATAACTGAAATTGCATGAATTTTATTTTTTATGAGCAGTATCTAGTTTTATGATTATTTTTAAAGCTGAAATCTACAGTTAAGTTAAATAAGTTAAACATAATTGTGAAGGCATAAGCACATAAACATCACAGAGTTAAGGAATCATCAAACTAATTAACATATTACTAATGTTGAAAATGTCTGAGGTAGAATATGTTTTTCAAAAGATATCTAATATAAATAATTTTTCATAATTATTTTAATTCCAGAAATTTTTCTCTTATAAACATATTCTAGTTTCCTTCAATCATGGAATTTATTTTAGTATTATTTCATATACTAACTATCATTAAATAGGTTAAAAATTTGATAATTTTGGCTGGGCATTGTGGCTCATCCTGTAATCCAGCATTTTGGGAGGCTGAAGCAGGATGATCCCTTGAGCTCAGGAGTTTGAGAATAGCAAAACCTTTTCTCTACTAAATATATATATTTAGTATATATTTAAATATATATATATTTTTCTAGATGGTCTCACTCTGTCATCCAGGCTGGAGTGCAGTCGCGTGATCGTAGCTCACTGTAACCTCGAACAGGGCTCAAGCCATTCCCCCACCTCAGCCTCCCTAGTCACTTGGGACTACAGGCACTTGCCACAGAGTACATGTAGTTTTTTTTAAATATTTTTGTTGGCTAGGCGCAGTGGCTCACGCCTGTAATCCCAGCACTTTGGGAGGGCAGGGCGGGCGGATCATGAGGTCAGGAGTTCGAGACCAGCCTTACTAACATGGTGAAACCCCATCTCTACTAAAATATAAAAATTAGCTGGGTGTGGTGGCATGGGCCTGAAATCCCAGCTACTCAAGGCAGGAGAATTGCTTGAACCCGGGATGCGGAGGTTGCAGTGAGCCAAGATTGCGCCACTGCACTGGGTGACAGAGCAAGACTCCGTCTCAAAAAGAAGAAAAAAATTTTTTTTGTAGAGATGGGGGTCTTCCTATGTTGCTTAGGCTGGCCTGAAACTCCTGGCCTCAAGCAGTCCTCCCACCTCGGCCTCCCAAAGCATGACAATTTAATAAGCCTATTTTACCAGCACAGCACAATACCACAATCAGTCATCATGCAGGCTTAAAATTTAATTTTTTTCTGTATTTGAGTAAACGTTATACACACACACACTCAAACATACACACATACAAATATATATTGTATGCTTAGAGTCATATTGTATAGTGTACATCCCCTGGTGGCAGAAAGCAAAACAATTTAGCTGCCTTAAAATAGGAATACTTCTCTGAAATAAAACTTAGAGTTTTAATATACCCAACTGAAAAATATCACCATTTCCTGGACTTCATATATCTGCTGTAAAATTATAGGATTATCGAGAGGATTAAATTCACTGATAAATGTAAAGGGCACACTACTTGGCACATTGTAAGTGCTTAATATAATGTATGACTTATTCTTACATATCTGAGGATTGCATTGGTGTATATGTCTTGTGAAGATGACAGTGTTTAGGTTAATTTTTTTCTCCTTAACAAATTTATGCCCTCTTTGTCATTGTACTAAACAGTTGGCTCCATGTTTATTGCTTGTTATGTAGAGTAGGGAATGTTTTAGTGGTGTATTTTAGTTTCATTGATAAATTACTACAACCATGTGGAAGGCTGTTATTTCTTCAGGTCTTTTGGGATTGTGCTTGATCTGTGGGTATAAAAGAGATTTTTGTATGTATTTAATAATGTGATGAGACAGAAATATACTAAATTGTATGTTTTATTCTACAGCAGACTCTGTTAAAAAGTGGATTATTGTTATATACACTTAATAAAAGCCTTGAAACAAACCTCCAAGATACTTGCAGGGTTGCCAAAAAACATACTAGCATACCATCTATTCAGTGATGAGGAAGAAGATAGTGGAAGAAAGTAGTAATCCAACCAGTTAATCTCTCTCCATATGTGGAATGGTCAAAAATATTAATTTTTATAAGAAATTTTGTATAGATTTAGCTGGGGCCAATATTGTTTATGATACAGTAGCTATCTGTAAAGATTTGGTGTTGATTCTTAATATTAAAAATTAAGGCATATAAGATAGTTCACAAAATGTCGATTAAATGAAGTAGCTGTATTTGCCTAAATGTTCTTTTGTCCTTGTTAGTGAAGAACATAAAAATCCTATCTGACAGTATAGATTGTATATTTTTATTGTCTTTTTTTTTTTTTTTTAGATGGAGTTTCGCTCTCGTTGTCCAGGCTGGAGTGCAGTAGCTAAATCTTGGCTCATTGCAACCTCCACCTCCCAGGTTCAAGCGATTCTCCTGCCTCAGCCTCCCGAGTAGCTGAGATTACAGATGCACGCCACCACACCCGGCTAATTTTTGTATTTTTAGTAGAGATGAGATTTCACCATGTTGGTCAGGTTTGTCTTGAACTCCTGTCCTCAGGTGATCCACCCACCTTGGCCTCCTAAAGTACTGGGATTACAGGTGTGAGTCACCACGCCTGGCAGATTGTATATTTTTAGAAGTTTAATAACTTAAATGTATGGGACCTTTTATGTGTTCAGAAATACACATAATGATAACTTTTATTTCTGTGTCAAAATTTATTATAGTGGCAATGATAGATATTATAATAAATGAAAAATTATCTTACCTTGACTAATAGTTAATAAAATCTGTTGGGTGTAGTTTTTTTCTTTCTATCTTTCTTTCTTTTTTTTTTTTGGAGACAAAGTCTCACTCTTTTGCCCAGGCTAGAGTGCAGTGGTGCGATCTCAGCTCACTGCAACCTCTGCCTCCCAGGTTCAAGCAATTCTCCTGCCTCAGCCTCCAGAGTAGCTGAAATTACAGGCTCACACCACCACGCCCGGCTAATTTTTGTATTTTTAGTAAAGACGAGATTTCACCATCTTGGCCAGGCTGGTCTCGAACTCCTGACCTCTTGATCCAGTTGGGTATAATTTTGAATGAACTCTTGCTTGCCTATTCATCCTTTTGTCAAATGATGGTAATATATAGAGATTTAAATTTTTTTGAAGATGTATTGATACTAAAATGCTGTACACTGTGAAGTGTCACTACCATTTATTTAAAATAGTAAACTCAGTATGTAGGTGGTGACAGAACCACACAGTGAGAAACATTCTTTCAGCATGTCATAGTTTGTTCTGCTCAAACCATGAAGTACTGTAGATCTTTTAACAATCCCATTGAGAGAATTTTATGCATTTTAGAGGGAGTACTTACATATGGGTAATGAGAACATCTTTAAGTAGACAATACAATGGGAACAGGAAAACCTGTATAGTGAATGGTAAGAATGATATTAGTTTTAATGACATTTACATTTATATGTATATATATATATATATTATGTTTGTCTTTCAATCCTGTGAGTGAATTCTAACTAAAAATATATTGCCTTTGGT
Organism: Pan paniscus; assembly: GCF_029289425.2. NCBI lineage: Eukaryota > Metazoa > Chordata > Mammalia > Primates > Hominidae > Pan > Pan paniscus. The sequence continues at coordinate 59,718,832 of NC_073254.2, read as the reverse complement.
TCTTTATGGAATTTTTTTTCAAATGATTTGTTTTTGGTACATTATGATATATTTTATATTTAATATGTATATTTAATATATATTAAGATATTAGATATATTTTTATTAAGGCTTGTTGGTGTAATTTACTGTTGGTAAGTATTTCTATCATTTTTAGTGTTCTACTTGTAATTTAACATTGTTAGATTAAGATTATATTAATGTTTTAAATTGAGGAATTTAAAATAAACTAGTAATTTAGTGCTTCATAGTAAATTCGTAAGTAGAGCTCTAGCTTTGATTATACTTATATTTGCAATAATTTACATCATGATGTGATAATTACAGTAAATGTATCCTTGAAGTTAAATTTAAATATTTGGTAATTTTAGACTTTACTCATTCAGAATTTGCTAGAATTTGATAGAGCTTGCAACTTAGCTTTAGTTTGTCTGTTATAAGAGGGTAAGATTAATTGAGAAGATATATATCAGATTAAGAAAAAATTTCATTATTAAATATAAAATTTAGGGGCTTTGTAGGGTATGATTTATATAGTTAGAAAAAAGTTCTATAATTGATGTTTTAATTCTGGGAATCTGAAATTTTAGATTGGAATTTCTAGGTACATACGAATTTAGTATGGCACACCTTACTAAACTTTTACAATAGTATATGGTATCATTTCTGTTTCTTCATTTTAGTTATTTAAAATTAAACTTTTTATTTTGAGATAATTGTAGATTCAAAGGTAGTTGCAAGTAATAATACAGACAGATCCTGTGTATCCTTTATCTAGTTACCCCCAATGGTAAGAGGTTGTAAAACTATAGTACACTATTAAAATTAGAATATTAACATTGATAACATCCATTGATTTTGTGAAGATTTCTGCACTTGAACTTGTGTGTTTGTTTAGTGTTTAGTTCTCTTCTTTTTTTCTCACATACGGTTTCATGTATCTACTACACCAGTCAAGACACATAACAGTTCTATTACCATGAAATTCCTTGTGTTGCTTCCCCTTTTATAGCCTCAACCAACTCTTCTCTCATATTCTCTACCTCTTTCCCTATCCCATGGCAACCACTGATTTGTTCTTTCTTTCTATTGTTTTGACATTTTAAGAATGTTAAATGGATGAATTACAATATGTAATATTTGGTATTGATTTTTTTTACTCAAACATAATTCCATGAAGATTCATCCATGTTGTTGCATTCATTAGTAGTTATTAGCTCTTTATTGATAAGAGTATTCCATGGTGTGGATGTACCAGTTTCTTTAATAGTCACCCATTGAAGGACATCTGAGTTGTCTCCAGTTTTGGGCTATTAAAAATAAAGCTTCTGTGAACATTTATATACAGAATTTTGTGTGAACACATGTTTTCATTTCTCTGGAATAAATGCCCAAGAGCATAATTGCTGTGTCATTATGGTAATTGTGTGTTTAATTTTTTAAAGAAACTGATAAACTGTTTTCCAGAGTATCTGTACAATTTTACATTGTCATCAGAAATGTATGAATGATTCACTTTCTCCATATTCTTATCAGTCTTTGTTGTTGTCACTGTTTTTAAATTTTAGCCATTCTGATGGTTCCGTAGTGATAATCTCCTGTGGTTTACATTTGCATTTCCTTGTTGGCTAATATGTTGAACACCATTTTGTGTGCTTATTTGCCATCTGTATGTCATCTTCCATGAAATGTCCATTCCTGCCTTCTGTCATTTTCTAATTGGATTGTTTGTAGTTTTACTGTCAAGCGTTGAGTGTTTTCCTTACGGTTTGTAGTTTATCTGTTCATCCTCTTAACAGGCTGTTTTGCATAGCAAAAGTTTTTAATTTTGATGAGGTGCAATGTATCTAATGTTAGGGATCTTGCTTTTGATGTCAATCCTAGCCTTAGATTCTAAAGATTTTCTTCTACTTTTTTTTTTAAGTTTTATGTTTTATATTTAGGCCTGTGATACATTTTTTAGTTTTTATATATGCTGTGAGGTTTAAGTGGAAGTTTATTTTTTTGCCTATGAATGTCCAAATGCTCCATCACTATTTGTTGAAAAGGTTATATTTCCTATATTGAATTATACTTTTAAGCTTCTAAAAAATCTGTGAGCCATTATTTGCTTGGTCCATTTCTGTGTTCTGTATTCTGTTCTATTGATCTATGTTTTTGTCCATCTACAGTACCACACTGTATTTATTATTGTAGTTATATGTAGACTTTAATATTAAGTAGAGTGAGTCCTTTCATTTGTTCTTCTTTTATAAGATTGTTTTAGCTGTTCTAGAAGTAGCTGTTCTACAAATTATTATTTTCGTAAATTATTGTGATCATGAAGTGAGAAAAGCACTACAAATTAGAATAAGCTTCCCTATGTCTACAAAAAGAAAAAACCTTGATGGGATTATGATAGGAATTAAATTAAACTTATATATCAATTTAGGGAAAATTAACATCTTCAGTATGTTGAGTCTTCTAATCTATGAACATAAACTGTGTCTCCATTTATTTAGGTTGTCTGATTTCTTTCATCAACATTTTATACTTTTGAGTATATAACTCTTGTTTATGTTTTGTTAAGTAATTGTCTTAGGAGTAATTATAATTTCTTTGGAGTATTTTAATTTCTGTTTTCACATGTTAATTGTTAGCATTTATAAACGGCTTGATTTTTGTGTGTCAATCTTGTATCCTGTAACTATTTCACTCTTATTATTATATTTTATATTATACTTTAAGTTCTAGGGTACATGTGCACAACGTGCAGGTGTGTTACATATATATACAAGTGCCATGTTGGTTTGCTGCACCCATTAACTCGTCATTTACATTAGATTTCTCCTAATGCTATCCCTCCCGCATGCCCCCACCCCACGACAGGCCCTGGTGTATGATGTTTCCCACCCTGTGTCCAAGTGTTCTCATTGTTCAATTCCCACCTATGAGTGAGAACATGCAGTGTTTGGTTTTCTGTCCTTGTGATAGTTTGCTCAGAATAATGGTTTCCAGCTTTATCCGTGTCCCTACAAAGGACATGAACTCATCATTTTTTATGGCTGCATAGTATTCTATGGTGTATTTGTGCCATATTTTCTTAATCCAGTCTATCATTGATGGACATTTGGGTTGATTCCAAGTCTTTGCTATTGTGAATAGTGCTGCAGTAAACATACGTGTGCATGTGTCTTTATAGTAGCATGATTTATAATCCTTTGGGTATATACCCAGTAATGGGATTGCTGGGTCAAATGGTATTTCCAGTTCTAGATCCTTGAGGAATCGCCACACTGTCTTCCACAATGGTTGAACTCCCACCAACAGTGTCTTGCCCATGCCTGTGTCCTGAATGGTATGGCCTAGGTTTTCTTCTAGGGTTCACTCTGTTATTTTTTTCCAGGAGGCTTTTGTAGATTCTTTGTGATTTCCTATGCAGACAGTAATGTCATTAGCAAGTAGGAACAGTTATATTTTGTTTGTTTCCAATATGTGTGCTTTTTATTTCTTTTTCTTATGGTGTTGTACTAGCTAGAACTTCCAGTAAGTAGTATGTTGAGAAAGAGTGGGGAGAGTGGATATCTTTGCCTTGTTACTAATTTTAGGGGTAAAGCATTTAGTCTTCTATCATTATGAATAATTTTAGCTGTCATTTTTTGGTTGTTGGGAAAGTTTCCCTTGATGAAATAATGTTGGATTTTGTCAGATTTTTTTTTTCTGCCTCAATTGATATGTTCATACTATTTTTCTTCTTTAGCTTGTTGATGTGATTGTTTGCATTGCTTTATTTTTGAATGTTGAACCGTGTTGCACATGTGGAATAACTCCCACTTTTTTAGGATATGTAATTATTTTTATATATGGTTGAATTTGATATGCTAATTTTTGTGTAGGTATTTTATGTCTGTATTTGTGAGAGAAGATGGTCTGCAATAATCTTTTTCTGTCTGGTTTTAGTTTCAGTTTATATTTGCCTGATAAAATGGGAAGCATTTTCTCATCTTTTTTTTAATAGATTGTGAAAATGGGTGTAATTCTTTTTTTTTTTTTTTTTTTGAGACAGAGTCTCTCTCTCTGTCACCCAGGCTGGAGTGCAATGGCATGGTCTCGGCTCACTGAAACCTCCGCCTCCCAGGTTCAAGCGATTCTCCTGCGTCAGCCTCCCAAATAGCTGGGACTATGGGCACGTGCCACCACACCCAGCTAATTTTTTTATTTTTAATGGAGACAGGGTTTCACTATGTTGGCCAGGCTTGTCTCAAACTCCTGACCTCGTGATCCACCCACCTCGGCCTCCCAAAGTGCTGGGATTACAGGTGTGAGCTGCTGCGCCTGGCAATTCTTTTTTAAAAGTTTACTTGAATTCTCCACCCAACCAGTTAGGCCTAGAGAATTTTGAATTCTCCACTTAAACCAATTAGGCCTAGATAATTGTTTTGGAATTGGGGGGAGCTGTAAAATTATGAATTCAATTTTTAACATTGTTATAGGACAGTTCATATTATCCATTTCACACTGGTTGTATTTTGGTACTGTGTGGTTTTCAAGGAATTGGCTTGTTTCTTCTAACTTGTCAGATTCGTAAGTCTAAAGTTGTTTGTAGTATTCCCTTTTTAATCTTTTAGTAGATGCAGGATTTGTGGTAATGTCGTTTTTTTCATTCCTGGTGTTTGTGATTTGTGTCTTTTCTCTATTTTTGTTAGTTTTTCATTCCTGGCGTTTGTGATTTGTGTCTTTTCTCTATTTTTGTTATTCTTCCTGTAGGTTTATCTATTTTATTCATCTGTTTTCAAAGAACCAGTTCTTTTATGGATTTTCTGTACTATTTTCCTACTTTAAATTTTGTGTCTTATCTTTATGATTTCCTTCCATCTACCTGCTTAGGTTTATTTGCTTTTTTTCTACTTTCTTGAGATAAGAACTTAGATCATTTATTTAAGACTTTTTTTTCTAATGTAAGCATGTAGTGATGTGAGTTTCTTTTTCCTCTTGATTTTAGCTGCATCAAACATATTTTGGTGTGTTGTCTTTTTATTTTCATTCAGTTTTATGAGTTTTAGACTTTCTTTGTAACTTCTTCTTTGACCCATGGATTATTTAGAAGTGTGCTTAGAGATTTTCTCATTATCTTTCTGTTATTGATTAATAGTTTGATTCAATTATGGTTAGATAACATGTTCTATATTGATTTAACTCTTTGAAATATGTTGAGATTTGTTTCATGGCTCAGGACGTGGTCTATCTTAGTGAATATTCAATGGGTACTTTTTTCTGGTGTAGTATTTGTATGTTTTAATTTGATTTTGTTGAGTGTGTTGTTCAGATTTTCTATATTCTTGATGATTTTCTCACTAGTACTTTTTTTGAGACGGAGTTTTGCTCCTGTTGTCCAGGCTGGAATGCAATGGCGTGATCTCAGCTCACCGCAACCTCCACCTCCCAGGTTCAAGTGATTCTCCTGCCTCAGCTTCCCAAGTAGATGGGATTACAGGCATGCGCCATCATGCCCAGCTAATTTTTAAATATTTTTTTAGTAGAGGTGGGATTTCTCCATGTTGGTCAGGCTGGTCTCGAACTCCCGACTTCAGGTGATCCACCTGCCTCGGCCTCCCAAAGTGTTGGGATTACAGACGTGAGCCACCGTACCCGGCCACTAGTACTTTTATCAATTGTTGAGATAGGGCTTTTGAAATCCCCATGTATAGTTGTGGATATATCAGTTTTTTTTCCAGCTCTATCAGTTTTGCTTTATGTATTCGAGACTCTGTTTTTGGTTGTTTGTATTTACAGGATTCCTATGTCTTCCTAGTAGATTGCTCCTTTGATCATTATATAATATCTTTTCTCATGTTTAGTAATTTTCTTTGCTCTGAAATTCACCTTATCTGATATTAATACAGCTCCTTCTGCTTTCTATTAATATTCCATGTTATATATTTTTCACTCTTTTGCTTTCAAAGGATTACCTTCACGTGTTTTTATGTACTCTACCCAACTTTGCCCCTTTAAATGGTATATTTCAACAATTTTCATTTAATTATGAATATGTTACAGCTTTTCTTCCATTTTATTTATTGTTTTCTGTTTATTTTCCTCTATTTCTCATTTCTCTCATTCTTTCTTTTTGCCTTCCTGTGTATACTAGAACATTTTTTCAGATTCCACCTTGCTTCATATATATGTTTTTTTGTTTTGTTTTCTTTTTCTTTTGAGACAGAGTCTTGCTCTGTCACTCAGGCTGGAGTGCAGCAGTGTGATCTCGGCCTACTGCAGCCTCTGCCTCCCAGATATAAGCAGTTCTCCTGTCTCAGCCTCCCTAGTAGCTAGGACTACAGGCACACGTCACCACGCCTGGCTAATTTTTGTATTTTTGTGGAGACTGGATTTTGCCATGTCGATCAGACTGGTCTCGAACTCCTGACCTCAAGTGATCCACCTGCCTTGGCCTCCCAAAGTGTTGGAATTACAGCGTGAGCCACCACATTCGGCCAGATTAAAATATATAGTATTTTTGACTATATTTTGTATAATTTTCCTAGTAGTTGCTTAGGGTATACATACATGTGACTTATTCTAGTCTACTGATGTCATCATTTTATATTTTATTTTATTTTTTTTTTTTTTGAGGCGGAATCTTGCTCTGTCGCCCAGGCTGGAGTGCAGTTGCGTGATCTCGGCTCACTGCAGCCTCCACCTCCCGGGTTCAAGTGATTCTCTTGCCTCAGCCTCCTGAGTAGCTGGGATTACAGACGCGCACCGCTACACCTGGCTAACTTTTGTAGTTTTAGTAGAGATGGGGTTTCATCATGTTGGTCAGGTTGGTCTTGGACTCCTGACCTTGTGATTCACCTGCCTCGGCCTCCCAAAGTGCTGGGATTACAGGCATGAGCCACCATGCCTGGCCATCATTTTATTTTTCTAAGGAAATGTAGAAACTTTATTTTTATTTAGGTCTCTTTACATTTTGGCTTTTTATTTTATTTTTCATTGACACATAATAATTGTATCTATGGGGCATTGAGCAATATTTAAATACAATGTGTAATGATCAAATTAGAATAGTTTTATATCCTTTAACCAAAGTTGTCCTACCTTGTAATCTCTCTGCCCTCCCTAGTCTCTAATAACTACTATTCTATGCCCTACTTCTGTGAGATCAATTTTTTTAGCTTCCACATGTGAGTGAGAACATGTGGTACTTATTTTTCTTTGCCTATCTTATTTCCCTTAACATAATATCCTCCAGGCTCATACATGTATTGGAGTCTGTTTCTCTCGTTAGGTATAATAATTTTAAAATATATATCAGGTGTTCCTGTGTTAGGTACAAATATATTTACAGCTGTTATATCCTCTTGCAGTTTTGATCCATTTATCATTACGTAATGACCTTCATTGTCTCTTTTTACTATTTTGACTTAAAGCTTGTCTTAGCTGATATAAATATAGCTACTGCTGCTCATTTTGAATTTCCATTTGCATGGCATACCTTTGGCATCTTTTCGCTTTCAGTCTATGTGTGTCTTTACAGCTGAAGTGAGCTTCTTGTAGGTAGTGTGTTTGCATCTTTTTCAAAATAATTTATTCAGTTTATTTATCCAGCCTATCTTTTAATTGGTGAATTAAAACTTTCTATTTAAAGTTATTATTTACAAGTAAGGGCTTACTCTTATCATTTTGTTAATTGTTTTCTGGTTGTTTTATATATACTTTGTTCCTTTATTAATTTTTTTTACAGTTTCGTGGGTTTCTTTTTGCAGTGATAAGCTTTGATTTCTTTCACTTTCTCATATGTATCTGCTGTATCAGTGAGTTTTATACTTTGTGTGTTTTCATGATGGTAGTTACCATCCTTTTACTTCCAGATGGTAGTTACCATCCTTTTACTTCCTTAGGCATTTCTTGTAAGTTCGGTCTAGTCGTGATGAATTTTCTCAGTTTTCTAGTCTGGGAATGTGTATATTTCTCTTTCATCTCTGAAGGATAGCCTTGCTGTGTATGATATTCTTGGCTACCATTACCCCCATCCCCCCACACTTTTCATCACTTTGAATATGTCATCTTAGTCTCTCTGGACTGCATGATTTCTCCTGAGAAATCCTGTTAGTCTAGTGGGGATTCCCTTATATGTGACTTGACACTTGTCTTGCTTGTTTTTAGAATTCTGGCTTTGACTTTTGACAGTTTGACTATATTCTGCTTCAGAGAAGATATTTTTGGGTTCAGTCTATTTGGCCTTTAAGCTTTATGAATCTGGATGTCCATATCTTTCCCCAGACTTCTCAGCTATTATTTCATTAAACATGTTTTCTATGCCCTTTCCTGTATCTTCTCCTTTTGGGACTTCTGTAATGTGGCTGTGGTTTGCTTAATAATTTCCCATAATTTCTGTAGGCTTTCTTCATTCTTTTTTTCCTTTCTTTTTTGTCTGACTAGATTAATTCAGAAGATCTGCCTTCTAATGTAGATTTTTTTTCTTCTGCTTCATCTAGTTTATTGTTAGTGCTCTCAATTGTACTACATTTTTTAAAATTTCATTCATTGAATTCTTTAACTCCAAGATTTTTTTCCCCGATATTTATCACTTCATATAATTTTTCTTGTAGATCACATACTGTTTTCTTGATTGGGTTGAATTGTCTGTGTATTCTCTTGTATCTCATTGAGTTTTGTAAGGATCATTATTTTGAATTCTTTTTCAGGCATATCATAGTTATCTTTTTCATTAGGGTCTGTCACTGAGGATTATTGTCTTCCTTTGGCAGTTTCATATTTTCTGGCTTTTTCATGTTTCTTGTGTCTTTACCTTGGTTTCTGTAAATCTAGTGGGACAATCAGCTCTTCAGATTTTATGTTAATTTTGTTAATTAGGGATAACATTTTTCCTGCTAGTTGTGTCCTATCATGTTGGTTGAGTAGGCTTTGATTTTTGGTTCTGAGTTAGTGCAGTAGTGGTAGTATAAATTTCCAGTGATTTCTTCAGCTCTATTTGATATCAGTGGTGTCTGTGATTGGCTTTGTGGCCTAGGCTGTGGGTATTTGTTGTTGCTGTCGTGCAGCTTTCCTGGGAGTAGGAGCCACGGGGTAGGTTGATTCTCAGGTCTGGGATGGAATACACTGGGCACAGCGGCTCTGCTGGTTGCAGAGGTAGTATCACTAGGAAGGGGCATGGAGTGCCGATTCTCGGTCGTGAGGGGGTTACAGGCAGCAGGTCTTGGCTCCAGTGTTAATGAAGTCTCTGTTACCTATTTTGGAGTGCACTGCCATGATGATAGCTCAATGCAGCCTCAAACTCCTTGGCTCAAGTGATCTTCCTCCCTTACCCTCCTGAGTAAATGGGACTACAAGCATGTGCCAACACACTCAGCTAACATGAAATAAATTATTTTAGAGATGGGAGCTCACTGTATTGCTCAGGCTGGTCTTCAACTCTTGGCCTCAAGTGATCCTCCTGCATCAGCCTTCTGAGCAGCTGGGATTACAGATGTGTGCCACCACACCTGGCTTTTCAGTCTTTATTTCAAAATTGTCTGTACTTTATGATCCATCTTTAAATATTTATTTTCAGTGTTTTACATGAAGAGTTTAATTATTAGATACAAGTTTCTATATTTCTTTCCTTTCTGTATTTTTTCATTTTTTTTTTGTATGTAATTCTTTTCTTTAATGCTGATTTCCTTTCTCCAAGTAATCCTGATTTTCTTGACCCAGCTTTTACTATCATTAGTTTTCTGAATACTGTCAATCACATTACATTCCCATTTGGCAATTTTTACTTTTTCTTCATTTTTAGATTATTTTTTTCTCTGTTATTTTCACTTTTCTCAGCATGGATTGAGAATGTGTGTGGTCACTTATTTAAATTTTTTTCATAAGGTGTTGTAGAAAACTGATTTTTTCCTTCTGAGCTGTTATGTACTTGGGTGGTCACTGAATCGTTTGATACTGTAGCTGTGAGCTGTGTTTGCTCATTTATACATTGGTTTATTGTTTAAAATCTCTTCCTGGAGTTAATTGCTTTTAGTCTATTGACTTGTTTTTTTTTTTTTTTTGCATTTCAAAATCTCAAAAGGCTTTCGAGTGTTATTAACATGATTATGGACATGGCTGATTACATTTAAGTAGTAAATTATGTAAATTTTAATGTATTTTAGAAATTTGAAATAAGCCCTTTTTAGTACCAACTTTCAAATTGATTCCCAGATGAGAATTTTTATCTTCTGTTTAAAATGATAGAGATTTGGTAATAAAGACTGCTGTCTTAATTCAAAATTTGGAATAATTTTTGTGTGACTTGGACTAAAAACTTATAAAAATTTAGATTTTTTTCTAGCTTTTAATAAATAACGAACATTTAATGGGCTTCCTTGTTCTTAATAATTTGATTGATTAATTATCATAGGATATAATCCTTAAAAGTTTGCTTACTGTTTCAGCAGAATTGGTCACTTATGATTAATATTACCTAATTGATTTATGAATGTTTTGTTCATTCTGTTATTTACAGTGGCTATAAATATTTGTTTCTCCAACATATTACAACACAGTATTTATCTGTTTTATCTTTGCCAATGAAGAATAATAGGTTATTTAATTTATATTCCCTCAGTGATGTTAAATATTTAAAAAAATGTTTTGGCCATTTATGTTTGTTCTTCTGTGAATTATAAAACAGTTCATTTTTCTTTTGGAGCATTCTTTTTTTCATATTAAATTTACATGGCTTTTTATATGCTAAAGACATTAACTTATTAAAAAATACATGTTTGTTATATGTTTTATTCAGTTTTCTTTATATTCAGTTCATCACCAGAATGCTTGCCTTTAGGGGTCCTGTTGCTTGAACAATGCATACTCAAACTCTTCCAGGCACACTTCCTGTGGTGAGAAGCTCAAGCTAAATGAATCATGAGGGAACTTAGATTCATGTCACTCTTCAGGATATATGCTAATTGAATTGTGTGGCAAACACAGTTGTTTTGTCTTTTTGACTCATATTTTAGAATATTGGTGGGAGCTTGGTGTCATTTGTTTGGCTAAACCAGTATATTTTTGCATTTACATTCAAAATCGGCTTCCTTTCTTGTGCTGATTGTGGCATGTTTTGGTATTTGGGTTTTGTCATCCTTGGAAAATAAACTTGCCTTACCTGGAAACAACCTTGTATAATTTTTGATCATGTAAATGCATCCATCCATGGTGGGGGAAGGACATCACCTGTAAACAGAAGGATATTTAAGGTAAACAAGAATGATATTTAATCAGGTATCAAGAGCAGATCCTAAAAGACGATGAATGATGTCCTAAGAACTGTGAGGGAAGGTTATTTGTATGTAGAATTCGATACCTAAGCAAATTGTCAGCCCTGAAGACAGAAAAAGATTATTTTTAGGTATTCAAGTGATTAGTACTACATCCTATATACCCTTTGGAAGTTTCTTGAAGACTTTCTCCAATAAATAAGGAAGAAAATCAAGAAAAACAAAGTCATAGGACCTAGTGAGTAGTAGAGTCAATACACACACACACACACACACACACACACACACACAAATAGTGGAGGTGGAGGGAAGTTTCAGAACCTATGGCTGAGGAAGAGAGCATTTTCCAGGAAGAAAAGGAAACTCCTTTTAATAAAGCCATGATGAAGTGAGTGGAATGCTTAAACTCATTGAGATACATTTTTCATTTTAAACAAGAAGAATGAAAACAAGTAAAATTCCAACCCTAAAAGTTATATTAAAAGTTCGGGGAAGAACAACCAAGTATAGTAAAATGAAGCATGATTTTTAAGCAATTGATTCAGCATAAGAAAAGTGCGTATATTTGATCTTGCTGCTAGAAAAATTTCCTTTTTCTTTTTCTTTTTTCTTTTTGAGACAGAGTCTTGCTCTGTGGCTGGAGTGCAGTGGTGCAATCTTGGCTCACTTCAGCCTCTGCCTCCCGGGTTCAAGGAATTCTCTCATCTCAGCACCCAGAGTAGCTGGTAATACAGGCATGCACTGCCACACCTGGCTAATCTTTTTCCATTTTTAGTAGAGATGGTGTTTTGCTATTTTGGTCAGGCTGGTCTTGAACTCCTGGCCTCCTGTGATTCGCCCACCTCAGCCTCCCAAAGTGCTGGGATTACACATGTAAGCCACTGTGCCTGGCTGAAGAATTCTCTTTTTTTTTTTTTTTAATTGAGACGGAGTCTTGCTGTGTCGCCAGGCTGGAGTGCAGTGGTGCTATCTCAGTTTACTGCAACGTCCACCTCCGGGATTCAAGTGATTCTCCTGCTTCAGCCTCCCGTGTAGCTGGGATTACAGGCACATGCCACCACGCCCCCCTAATTTTTATATTTTTAGTAGGGACAGAGTTTCACTATGTTGGCCAGGATGGTCTCGATCTCTTTACCTTGTGATCTGTCTGCCTCGGTCTCCCAAAGTGCTGGGATTACAGGTGCGAGCCACCACGCCTGGCCCAGAATTCTCTTTTAATTGGCCTAGAGATCATGTTATTGGACAAATACCGAAGGAGATGTGTTCGTTGTCCTCTACTTGGAAAGCACAGAACATAATTATAATAAAAATAATCATTTTTATTGATTTTTAGAATTTAGAGTCATTCTGTGGTCAAAACATAAGTGTCTTGTTTGTATTTAAGGGAGATAATATGAATCTTAATAAACTTTACAGTATAAAAATAAACATAAAGTACGAGGACCATGAAAGGGCAGGGGAGAGAGTAGGAGCCTTACTGTTACAACTTCACCTTACAGAGATGGATATCGAGATACTGTAGAACATTAAGAAATAAAAGTTTACTTACATTTATAAAAATTAGGTTTTTTAACCATGTAAGTATTTGCTTGTAACTTTTATACTTGTTATTTTCAAAGACAGTTATGTTGGGAAATTTTGACTCATTAAAATTTTTTTCTTCTTTGTTTAAAAAAAATGGAAGTGTAATAAAATGAGTCTAATAAAAAACACCTTTTCCCATGCTCCTTTGTGGAATGGTCAGTTAAAGTGAAAGTCACTGGGTGGAAAACTTTTGGGACTGGTGCTTGAAAGAGGCTTGTTCAGATGGGAGCTTACTTTACTTTTTGCTCCCTTTTCTTCTCTTTTCCATTCTTGTACTTGGACCTGGTCTTGGATCTTTAAGAGAAAGACTGGAAGCACAGACATGCTTCTGAGATATTGTGGGTTTAGTTCCAGACCACCGCAATGAAGTCAGTCTCATGAATTTTTTGATTGCCTGGTGCTTATAAAAGTTACGTTTACCCTATACTATAGTTTATTAAGTGTCTGTGAATGCAAAAGTATCTGAGACAGATCTCAATCAGTTTAGAAAGTTTATTTTGCCAAGGTTAAGGATGCACCCATGAGACAGCCTCAGGAAGTTCTGATGACATGTGCTCAAGGTGGTCAGAGCACAGCTTGGTTTTACATATTTTAGGGAGACATGAGATATCAATCAATATGTGTAAGATATACATTAGTTCTGTCCAGAAAGGCAGAACCTATTGAAGTGGGGGAGGGGGCTTCCAGGTTATAGGTAGATAAGAGAAAAATGGTTACATTCTTTTGAGCCTCTTAGCCTTTTACTGAAGACACAATTTATATGTGAGAGGAGGGTAGAGGAATAGTCACTTATGCCTTTGTCAGGCTTAGTGAAACAATAGGGCAGAGAAAGCAATCAGATATGCATTTGTCCTAGGTGAACAGAAGTATGACTTTGAGTTCTGTCTGTCCTTTGTCTAAAAGCAATTTCCTTCTGGGCAAATTGTGAGGTGAGTATGTAGCTTTTTGTCTTTGTAGCTGTCTTATTTAGGAATAAAATGGATGGCAGATTTGCCTAACAGTCTCCAACTTGTCTTTTCCCTTTGGCTTAGTGATTTTGGGGTCCCGAGATTTATTTTCCTTTCCAGTAGCCTTATGTCTTTAAAAAAAAAGCAGTATACATACCTTAATTACAAAAATACTTTATTTTTATAAAATGCTATCTTGATCATACGAGCCTTCAATGTGTCATAGTCTTTTTGCTGGTATCATCTGAGCCTTCAATGTGTCATGGTCTTTTTGCTGGTATCGTCTGAACCTTCAATGTGTCATAGTCTTTTTGCTGGCAGAGGATCTTGCCTTGATGTTGACAGCTGCTGAGTTTGAGTGGCTGAGGCAATTTCTTCAAATAAGACAACAATGAACTTTGCTGCACCAGTTGGCTTTTGCTTTCACAAAAGATTTCTCTATAGCACATGATGCTCTTTAATAGCATTTTACCCACAGCAGAACTTCTCTCAAAATTGGATTCAGTTCTCTCAAACCTTGTATCTGCTTTAGCAACTATGTTTATGGAATATTCTAAATTATTTGTAGTCATTTCAACAATGTTCACAACATCTTCACCAGGAACAGATTTCATCTCAGGAAACCACTTTCTTTGCTCATCCATAAGAAGCAACTCCTCATTGCTTCAACTTTGATCATGAGATTGCAGCACTTTAGTCACACAACAGGCTCTACTTCTAATTCTAATTCTCTTACAGTTTCTACCACATCAGCAGTTACTTCCTGCTCTGAATTTCTGAATCCCTAAAAGTTATCCATGAGCGCTGAAATCAGCTTCTTCCAAACTCCTATTGATGCTGATATTTTGACCTTCTCCCATGAATCACAAATGTTCTTAGTGGCATCTAGAATGGTGACTCCTTTCCAGAGGGTTTCAACTTACTTTGCCCACATCTGTCAGAGGAATCACTATCTGTGGCAACTGTAGCCTCATGAAATAGATTTCGAAAGTTGAGCTGACTCCTTGATCCATGGGCTGCAGAATGGATGTTGTGTTAGCAGTCATGAAAACAACATTCATCTCCTTGTATATCTCCACCAGAGCTCTTGGGTGACCAGGTACATTGTCAATGAGCAATAATATTTTGAAAGGAATCTTTTTTCTGAGTAGTAGGTCTCAACAGTAGACTTAAATTATTCAGTAAACCATGCTGTAAGTAGATATGCTGTCATCCAGGCTTTGTTATTTCATTTACTGAGCAAAGGAAGAGTACATTTAGTATAATTCTTAAGGGCCTGACATTTTTCTGAATGGTAAATGAACACTGGCTTCAACTTAAAGTCGTCAGCCTCATGAGCCCCTAACAAGAGGGTCAGCCTGTCCTTTGAAGCTTTGAATTGACTTCTCCTCTCCAGCTATGGAAGTTTTAGATGGCATCTTCTTCCAGTAGGAGGTTGTTTTGTTTCCACTGAGAATTTTTTTTTTGTTTTTTTTTTTTGAGACAGAGTCTTGCTGTGTTGCCCAGGCTGGAGTACAGTGGTGTGATCTTCACTCACTGCAACCTCCACCTCCTGTGTTCAAGCGATTCTCCTGTCTCAGCCTCCTGAACAGCTGGGACTACAGGTGCACACCACCATACCTGGCTAATTTTTGTATCTTTAGTAGGGACAGGGTTTCACCATGTTGGCCAGGATGGTCTCAATCTCCTGACCTTATGATCTGCCCGCCTTGGCCTCCCAAAGTTCTGGGATTACAGGCATGGGCACCACACCCAGTCAAGAATCTCTTTTTTTGTATAGCCATCTTCATCAGTGATCTTAGTTAGATCTTCTTGTTAAGTTGCTACAGCTTCTACATCATTGTTTGCTCCTTCACCTTGCACTTTTATGTTATGGAGGTGGCTTATTTCCTTAAGCCTCATGAACCAACATCTGCCAGTTTCTAACTTTTCTTCTGAATCCTTACCTTTCTCAGCCTTCATAGAATTGAGAAGAATTAATGCCTTGGTCTAGATTAGGCTTTGGCTTATGGGAATGTTCTAACTGGTATTATCATCTACCCAGACCACTAAAACTTTCTCCATATCAGCAATGAAGTTGTTTTGCTTTCTTATTCTTGTATTCACTGGAGTAGCACTTCTGATTTCCTCCAATAACTTTCCCTTTTCATGCACAACTTGGTTAACTGTTTGGCACAAGAGGCTTAGCTTTTGGACTGTGTTGACTTTCGGCATACCTTCTTAACTAAGCTTAATTCTTTCTAGCTTTTTATTTAAAGTAGAAGAAGTAAAACTTTAACTTTCACTGGAACAGTTAGAGGCCATTGTAGGGTTATTGACTGGCCAAATTCCAATTTTGTTGCATCTTGAGGAATAGGTAGGCTCCAGGAGAGGGTGTGAGATGGGAGAATAGCCAGGTGGTAGAGTAGTCAGAATATACATGATATGTATCAATTAAATTTGCTATTTTATATGGGCCTGGTTCTTGGTGCCCCCAAACAATTACAGTGGTAGCATCAAAAATCAGTGATCACAGATCACTATAACAGGTGTGAAACTAGTGAAGAGTTAAAAATGTTGTGAGAATTACCAAAACATGACACAGAGATATGAAATGAGCCCATGCTGTTGAAAAATGGCACCAAGTAGACTTGCCACAAATGACATACAGACTTGCATGAATTTTACTCATCTTAAACAACAAACACAACATCTAGATCATACATTAGTCTCCATTTACCATCCCATTACTTTGCTTCCTTTTTAGCATAATTTCTCAAAGGAATTGCTTTCTCCCTATCTCCAGTTTTTATCCTCCCCTTCTTTCTAAAATTTACTTCAGTCAGACTTTTTCCTTTTATCACTCCACCAAAGCTGCTCTTCTCAGGTTCACCACTGACCTTTATATTGCTAAATCCAGTGACTAGTTTTCAGTCCTTATCTTCCTTGACCTATCAATAGCATTTGACACAGTTGTTCACCCTCCTCTTTAAAAGACTTCATTCACTTGACTTCCAGAACACCTCAGTCTTCTGGTTTATTTTTTTTTATTTAGGTTTAACTTCACTAGTAGTTTCTACTCATCTCCTAGATGTTGGTTGCTTTTCTTCTTCTGGATCTCTGAACAATGGATTGTGCTAGGTTTCAGCCTTTGTTTCTTATCTTCTCTATCTAAACTTAACCTATAGTTGATCTCATCCAGTCCTGTGGTTTTCAATATTAAATACCATATACCCAACTGTTTCTGACTACTCCACATAGAGCTTTCCTCTGAACTCCTTGTTCACATATTGAAATCAGTACTATACCTCTCTCTCCACTTGAATGTCTGGTAGATTTCTCAAATTTAGTGTAGCCAAAACCAGGTCCTTATATTCCCTCAAACATGCTCCTGCTGCCATCTCCCCCTCATCTCAGCAATCTATTTGGCAATTCTTTACTTCCAGCAGGTCAAAATCTTTGGAGTTATCTTTAACTCTCTCACAGCCCACATTTCTTTCCACTGCTACACATTGCTCTTAGTCATCACTATCTTTTACTTGGATTTTATTCTTGTAATAGGTCTGTCTTTCTGCAACTACTTTTGCTCCTGTTTTTCATTTCTACCCCCTGCCCCTTGTTTTATTCTTCCTGTGATATTGAGTGAAATTTTAAATATTTAAATTAGATTTTTTTTTTTACTTTTATAATTTGAAATTCTTTAATGGCATCTCATTTTATTCAGAGTAAAAGTCACATATTTTATGATGGGCTGTGTGTCCTCACTTTTCACTACTTTTCTGATCTCAGTTTCTTCTGCTCTTGCCCTCACCTTCTGCTAGAATATTCTTTCCTCAAATATCTTCTTACTCTCTTCCTCATGTTCCTGCTTAAAGGTCTCCTCATCATTGAAGACCTCATTAATCGCCATATTTGAAATAGCAGTCTTTCCCTTCTCTACTTGCCATTTCTACCTAATTTTTCTTCATAGCCTTATCTCTGTGTGACACTGTAAATATCTAATTTACATATTCATTTATTCATTCATATATTATTCTTCCTTACTAACACATGTTCTTCATAAATGTATTTTAGTCAGTTTTGTTCAGTATTGTATCTCTCACACATGGTAGGTGCTTGCTAAATGCTGGTTAAATGAATGAGTCTTACATACTGTATAGATACATAGCTAAAAATTAATATAATGGAATGTCAAATTTTATTTTCAAGTAAGTGTTGTGACCTATTTTCAAACTCCAGCACTGTGACTCTAGAATCATTTCTCATAATTGTTGAATTTTAAGGCCTTCTGTGAAAATAGTTGTAGCTGATCATAAGAAAAAGGCAGTGAGCTGATCTCAACTGGTAGTCTGTTTTCAGCACTACCATTAACTTAGTGGTGTAACTTTGAACACATTGCTTACTGGTTTTTGTTTTTGTTTTTTTTTTTTAAACAGAGTCTTGCTGTGTCACCCAGGCTGGAGTAGAGTGGCGCAATCTTGGCTCTCTGCAGCCTCTGCCTCCCAGGTTCAAGCAATTCTCCTGCCTCAGCCTCCCGGGTAGCTAGGATTACAGGCGCTTGCCACCATGCCCAGGTCATTTTTGTATTTTTAGTAGAGATGGGGTTTCACCATGTTGGCTAGGCTGGTCTCAAACTCCTGACCTCAAGTGATCCGCCATCCTCAGCCTCCCAAAGTGCTGAGATTACAGCATGAGCCACCACCCGCAACCATTGCTTTTTTGAGCTTCCTTTTCTTATCTATGAATTGCATTTTGTAAGCTATACATTATATAAAGTTTATCAGAATTTCAGGAATTTTATATTATGTAATTGTGGAATGGTATGCCATGACCTAATGGAGCTGGAAACTATAGAAAATGTGGGAATAAATAAAGATCATTCCAATAGCGCAAACTCGGAAAACTGGCAACATGGAGTCCTTCTATGTTATGTCTGATGGTCTTCAGTAACTTAGGGCATACTACTTTGCATCTGTAGATAGAAGTGTATATCCTGCTTAAATGATTACAATGTACTTTTGAGAAAACTAAAAAACCAATCTGATAGAAGGAGAAGGAAATCTAATAGGTTGAGTAGCTAGTTTGGGCAGGTTATAGAAAGAGGATTTCAAAAGTCAGAGATGGGAATTTGGTTTTGCTTTATAGTACAGTATAAAACTGGAATCTACGAGATATTATTTCTATAGTTAAAATGAAAGTACTGCATGAGAAAGTTGAGCCCAACATGGGCATATTTAATGAAGGGGAGATTGGAGTTAAGCAAGCAAGTTAGGAAGTAAAATTACTTGGTATAGTAATTTCAGGAATAAGAAGGGTCTGAATCTGTTTTAAACTGACAATAGTGAGAATGAGAAAAATGGGATAATGTAAGAAAGGAATAATAATAGGATCTGGTGATTGATTAGATATGGAGGAGTCAAGGAATCAAAAATTAAGGTGATTTTGGGTTTCAGCCTGAGTTATTAGGGGTGGTTTCTGTCAGTCAGTAGCCTGGGAGTGATTCCAGGAAAGGATTGTATTTGAATGGAAGGACTGCATCAAGATTTGGAAATTTTTCAGCATAGAGGTTTTCAAACTTTTCCCCCCAAATGAAATGTTATGTGATGACTCGATATGTTAAAAACACATAAGATTGAAGCAGATCTGTTTGATGCAGAGGTGGAGAATATATGTGGAAGGAATGAGCATCTTCCTGACTCTTGTCCTCCTTGAACCCAAAGGCTCTGATGAGTATAGTAAGAAATCACTAAAGTAGATTCTTTATAAGTGTTCCCGTAGATCCAGTATTTGGTGAACTGCTTGTCTGTGATAACCTGTGTATCTTCTGCACGGCTGTATCTTTTGTTGTTTCTTCTCACCTTAGCAGTTATCAAATGTTTATTATTTTAGACTCTTACCTGGCTCTGAAGATGTATAGAATACAAAAGAGATATAGGTGGTTCTTCTTCTCCTTCTTCTTCTTTTTTTTTTTTTTGAGATGGAATCTTGCTCTGTCACCCAGACTGGAATGCAGTGGCTCAATCTCGGCTCACTGCAACCTCCGCCTCCTGGGTTCAAGCTATTCTCCTGCCTCAGCCTCCCGAGTAGCTGGGACTATAGGCATGCACCACCATACCCGGTGAGTTTTTGTATTTTTAGTAGAGATGGGGTTTCACAATGTTGGCCAGCTGGTCTTGAACTCCTAACCTCAAGTGATCCTCCAGCTTCGGCCTCCTAAAGTGCTGGGATTATAGGCGTGAGCCACTGTGTTTGGGTGGCCCTTCTTAACAGAACTAATAATTTATTATTGAAAGCTGCCATTTAAAAGCTGTGACAGAGAAGTATTAGTAGTTCAGAGTTTAAGTAGACTTAGTGTAGTCTGTCATGTTTCATAAGAGGGATGGTCAAGGGGGGCTTTCTTGGAAAAGTTACAATTGATCTTGCCTGGAGATGAGAGAGAAAGTGCACAAATAGGTTGTATGAAAAACTGAGAGAAGTCCTTCATGGCTGGGGCAGAAGGCTCTGCATGAGGCTGGAGAGGTACAAAGTAAAACTGGTAAGATAGATTAGGACCACAGCAACACATGTCGTGTTAAAGATTCCGGACATTATTTTGACAGTATTGGTAATCCACTGAAAGGTTTTTTAGTGAGGGCATAAAGTGACCTGATTTGCATTTCAAACAGATCATCCTGGGCAGAAATATGCAGAAAAGGTTTCAAGTGAGGGAGAAGTGAAATTGAGGGCAAGGGGATGCAGTAACACTACCTTGGAGGCTACAAAAATAGTTCAGATGAGAGATAGTCTGAATAACAGGTGGTGCTGCTGGGGAACTAAAGACAACTCAGGATATACTTAAGAGGTAGAATTAACAGGAATTGGTGATCATTTAGGTACAGAGTGTAGGGCAGAGGAAAGTATCATTGATGACAGCTTAGATTTTGACCTGAACAGTTGGGTAAATGTTAGTGCCGTTTATAAACTTTATGGACTGCACCTCCTTTATTTCGGTTGTTTTGCGTGTTGTCTTTACATGGTGTTTTCTGTCTCCTCAGTGCCTGTGTTCCTCGCCATTTACTCCATGCCCTGTATTCTCTATCCACTTAAATGACTGCTTTATAAAACCTATATTTTATTTTATTTCGAGATCTTCCTCCAAACTGTGGTGCAAGACTTCCTTCATGGAGTCTTTCATCAATATTCTTATCCTTGATTATGTTATCTTTACCTTATAGTTTATCAGTATTTGTGTATAATCTATATCTTACTGTCTTGTATTTGATGCTGCTCTGTAATTGATCTCTAGTGATTTATATATATATATACACACACACATACATTTGTAGGATTTCTTCAATTTATATTATAATTTATTTCTACATTATGAATATCTGCACCTGAAAGTCAGTGTAAAATGTGTAAGTACTACCTCTGTTAAATCAATTTGCTCTTTAGTTCATTAAATAGAATTGTATATTATTTATAAATGTCAGATTTATAATATTGATAAACATTTTTTGTCCATTCTAGGTTAATGCTCCAAATGGAATGACAAAGATATTTCAAAATAGAGATTTTGATAGTACGAGTAGTAATAATGTACAAGGTATTTTTTGACGTTAATGACTAGGAAAAGTTTATGGATACAATTATTTAGGCAAACTTCTAAATGGGATATTTGACTACATTATACAAAAGATCATTGGGTAAAAGCAATCTGATTAAGTTTTTATTAACTTTGTAAATGCTTTTGAAGAAACTGTTATATAAAAAGTAATCCTAAATTTTTGTTGCAGTAGTTTTGACTTTAACAAGTATGTAAGGCCTTCATTGTTTTCCTTTTTCTGTTTTCTCCTCTTCTTTCTTTTATACTATTTTATTTTTATATTCTGGATGTGAAATTTTTTTTAAGCCGTTTCATAATTATCTGCAATTTTATAATTTTGTAAACGTTCCAAGGAAGGTATCATCATTATTAAAAGATTCTTATGACAGATAATGTCTAAATATTGCATGATTTATTTTTAATTTCCAATTATTGGGTATGTCAAAAGAGTTAATAGTATTGCTTTTGATGCCTGATTTTGAGAGCTGGATTTCTTATTTTGGAAGATATTCAAAGTGAAAATAAAATGAAGTCACCTTAATATTATAATGGCAAAATATATGATTTGTACCATTTTAAGAAGTTGCTTGAGTCAGTGAAAAACAATTGAGGTTTCCTAACTTTGGAAATCACAGATGTAAAATGTTGATTAGTCGTGCATATTCTACTACTTTTTAACATGTTAACATAATTTGAAAATGTACATTTTATGGGCTTAACTAGTTGCAAATTAAGCAGAACAATATAAAACTGTTAATATTTTAAAAACTAAGCATAAGGTAGTTTGGTAAATTTTAAGAACACACGTTTTAGTTGGAACAGATGTGAAAGACATATTATTTTAAAGGAAAATGGGGTCCACAGCTATCTGTTTGGAAATGTCTTTCAATTACAGTGGCATCCATGACTGTTGGATTAGAATGAAGATTTGGCTGGAAGTTCTCTCTGTCCTATTCTGTGTTTCCTTTTGAATAAGAAACAGCATGTGTGAAGTACATTTACTATAATCCATTCCATACTGAGTAATAAAAATTCTGTGAAGAATGATTATGCATGTTATGAAATTATTCCGATTATGTTTTTTTCCACTTTCAGCTCACTAGTATTTTTAAGTTTATATAAATTTTACAGTGTGTTGATATATTAATTTATTTTTAAAAATGGGAATATGGAATAACTAACTCTCATTATAGATAATCGCATTCCATTGGTGGCGTGACTTCCTGTATTTTACCAAATGTGAAACAGTATTCACTGAAAAAGAAATAAAAATTTTCTGAGTGAGCAATAAACCAAGCAATTAGAAATGAATTCTTGCATTTTAAGTTGGCAAGTTGCAGTATGAGATTATTTGCATATACCAATTCATATGTTAAACTCTAGGATTACACTGAACTTTAAAAAATAAGACAGTTGAAAGGGTAACTTTTAGTTCACATTACAAATAAAATGAATGATTATGTTACCCGTATCATTCACTTAAGCTTAAATATTAAAATTTTGGTTAATGAAATGCAAGTTAACATGTATACTTAATTATTATGTAAGTTACTAATCATCAGAAAATATTTTTATGCTTGATTTTAGTAAATTCGTTTATATTGAAATCTTCGTATTGTTCCCATAAGGAAGTAATACATAGGTGCTTATGTGTATATTTGTACACATGACTGTTTAATTCAAATTGATAAGAGAGAAACTTTGATTTTGTTACTTTGAATGAAAATGATTACAAATAAGGTACATTTATTACCAGTATGTAATTTATATGAAGTTTATGGTAGCATCCTCAAATAAGAATATTTGACATATTTGTCCTAGGCATTATGTCAGTGAATACCACAGTTTTCTTCTTTCAAATTAAAAAAAAATCTTATATTACAGTGATGCTTTTCAGGGTAGGCCTAAAGAGAATGGACTTTGGAACCAAACTGTCACTTAATAACTGTGTGACTTCTGGTAAGCTGCTTAACCCCTATGAGCTTCATTTTTTATTGTCTCTAAAGTGAAAGGTGTTCTGAGCATTAAGAAGGTTCAAAAATGTAAAGTGCTTACAAACAGTACTTTGCACATCATAAGTACTATTAGCATATGATATCTGTTAGTTTTCTTACCAGCTGCACCTAAAAAATATGAGGCTTTAGGATCTTGTTAAGTTTGTTAATATTTTTAAAATGTGCATCAAAATGGGATATACTTTAGACATTTTGATCATGGGTTAATTTTTTATTAATGTAATAAGTCATACTTGCTTTCATTCAACATTGAACAATTTAACTTTCATTTAATGGTAACTTACTAGAAATAGACAAAATATATATGGCAGTTATACAAACAATATTTTGTATGATAATACAATTAGAGAACATATAAATACAGCACTCATTATGTTTACATTTTAGGATTTTATTAAACATTTGTAGAATTGAATAAGAAATGTTAACAAATATTTACACTGAGTATTGTTACTAATTAATGTTCAAAATTATAAATGTTTTTCTTTCATCATTTTGCTTTTCATTTTTCTCTATTGCACAGAAGATTTTTATCTATCGCACAGAATAATGATTCTTACAGTCTCTGATTTGGTTGATGGGGTGTATAACATTTGACTGAGTGAGTCTTTGCAGATGTTTATATGGACGGAAGCTAGATTATAGTATTTCAGATACAAACTGACTGACTTTCCTTGGAACAGAAAAATTCTTGTCAGTTAAGCCACAGACTCACATAAATAAGGCTCTAGACTTAAAGAAACATAATGTTTAACTAATCTTTGAAAAACCTGAGTTCAAAGTCATGTATTGCAAAAAAGGAAAACATTTCTGAATTATGAATGGCTTTTGTACTGCTGTCAGATGAAACATATTCCTTTTAGGGTTAAAGACAGAAAAAAATACCCACAGAGAAACAGAAAATGTGTTATAGGTTTAACAGTGGTTTCAAGTAATGTGAAAAATTATGCTACTGTGAAACTACTGAAGAATTATCATCTGACTATTGAATTACCTACAAATGTCAGTCTTCTATATTTAGTGGGGTTGGTTGCCTGACCATAATGTAGGAAAAATAGTCTTTTGGATGACGAAGTATTTTTGCTGTATTCTTTATTCTAAAACAAATGACTTTTTTTTTTCACTGTAAGAAGCCCAGGAAATGATCTTAATGGAGTTAAAGAAATATGCAAAAAATACTTTTTTAAATAAAATTACTTAAGGTGCTGCAGAATTGTGGAGATTCATGCTCTAATTGTAATTCCTCAGATGACCAGAGCAGGTCTCAGGTTACAGTATTTGTATATAATTTTAAGTTCTGAAGGGTATAATAAAATAGTTAAAAATTAAGCTGAGTTGTTTTTTTCTGGCAAGGAAAAATAGACTTAAATCTTTATATTGGAAGCATTCATTAATCACATATATACATTTAGTCCAATGCAACAACAGTATTTTAAAATAGATCTTAAGAAATAGGTGTATTTTATTGTCTTTGAGTTAATACATTTTGAAATATAAAATTGTATGCATTTCTAATTTTAAAGATGTTGTGTCTTTAAAGATGACAACAGCCCTTATAAGCACTAGTAAAAGATGTAATTATTTCTAGTCTTAAGATTTTAAAATGTTATAAAATAGCACAGATATTTGTTAAGTAACAGTATGGGAAATAAAGTGTTGTAATTGGTCTGTTATAAAGCTATTCTGTTGCATTTTTCTATATCCTTAATTACATGATTTAGTTTCATATTATTCAAAGCTTAAAATAACAGATATGATTAGAAGTTAGTACGTTTACTTAAAAATAATAGGTAGCTATTTCATGATAATAATTAAGATATTGGTGTTCCAAATGTAACTTCAGGTAGTGTGACTTAACTCAGAGTAACTCAAGGACTGTGTATATAGAATTAAAAAGATATAGCAGCTTAGTCAAAAACCACTCATGTTACCTGTTATAAATAACCCTGGATCAAACTAATTTTCTTAAAAATTAACTTATATCAAGAAGTTATTTTAACTGTGTCATTGTTACAGATGAGACATTGATTCATTGTTATATGCTGTTCCCAAGTTCTGAAACTTGATTTGTTTTCACAAGTGAAAATTTCAGCAAATTAATGTATTGGGACTGATTCTTTTCTTTTTCTTCGTTTTCTTATGGTTAATTAAGAAAACAAATATTTTAACCTAAAGATATAACAAAGTATTAGGAGGAAGGTTTCTAGTTTTAAATTGCAAGGCTTGTGTGTTCCATAAGCCACCAGTGTGTAATTCAGTATTTCCATCTAAGAACTTACATTATAGCAAATGAGGTAGACATTTATACCTTTTTTTTTCTGCTGCTGTTGAATACAAAATGACACTCAGTATTTGTAAAAGTGATCCTGTTTCAAATCAGAAAACTGCATCACTAGAATATGTATTCCTATTTTGAAAAGCTATTTTTAAAATTTTTTTTTGTTCCTGCCTGGCTTTCATATTGATTAGACCAGCTCTTAAGAAGATATGATTAAGTATCATTTTAAAGTAAAAATGGGTATTCAAAGCATGTAACATTTCAGATAATATCTTGTTCAGCAGACCAAAAGATAAGTTGAGAACTTTGAGAGATTTTTTTATTTCTAGAAATGCAGTGATGGAACATTATCAAGTTTGGGTTATTAAACAGTATTCAGAGTAAGAAGAAATCTGAATGCTTTTGTAAGTTTACAGTCTGAATAGATGCTAATTGCAGATGAGAAATACAGCTTTAAGTTTCTTACGTTGTATGTAATTTGGGTTTTTTTGGTGATTAATTTGGCAGTTAGACTCACTTTACACTTTGTAAATTCAAAGAAAAGCAATTATCTAACAAAGTCAAATTCTTATTAAAAGACATGGGGTAAAACCATTATGCATTGTGGGGCCCTAAAAATACAATGCATAATGGTTTTTCACTTTTTATCTTCTTATTTTATGTAAATGAAAAAATAGTACTGTCAATTTTTTTCTGCAAATACCACAAAACTTTTGTCTTTCTCATAGTTTACCTTAATTTTGTTACATTGCATATTTCAATTTGAATTCTTATTTTTTAATTAGTTTTAAAAAGCATGTATTATAGAGGATATATGAAGTATTCATCCAACCAAATAGCACAATTTAACTGATCTTTGAAAAATGTTTATTGGTTAAATGCACTTAGTAACAATGTATGTAAAGAAGAAACACCATGTAAAACAGGAGCCACTTAAAAATTCCTTGGTAGATTTATTTTTCTTTCAAATCATTTAAGTTATTAGATCATAGTATGAACTATTGTTCATGAGTTTTTGAGTCATTTATTTTAAAAATTTCATGAAAAAATCTGAAATGATCAAGTGCCATTTTCTCTCCATTTACTTGATTATTTGTTCATTCAGTGTTAATTGAACACAATTTTATTGGATGCATCAAAATATTAAAAAATAATCTTTATTCCTATTACTGATACTTAAAACCAATTTAAATATGTAGTAGCAATTTTAATATTAAAATGAGAAATGAGTATTGAAGAATTATGTCTTAAAACAAAACTTCTTCCTCCACTGTTGAATTTAGCATACTATTTTTTATGTTAACCTTTTGTACCAGGGATTTTTTTTTTCTTCTCCTCAGAAGCTGAGGATGTGTTATTTTAGATGTATCTTTACCAAGGAAGAGATGGTAAATCCATGTTGTGGCTTTTTACGTATTTTATAAAGACAGGGTTTTAAAAAAATAATATAGCAACACTGTAAGTCAATCTTCTCCATGTTTTCTTGAATCATTTTTGTATTCTCATCTTTTATCAGTAGTTGTCACACTTTTTATGGAACCAAATGCCTAATAATTGAAACACATACACATGATCTTTGAGAAATCATGAAAATACAATTCTTGTGCTTAGTGATATCCAGAAAGCATAATATTCTGAAAAAAGTTATTCCCTTCAGTCAATTTAAAATTAAACACTCTAATGCAAAAGGATATCTAAGGTGAAAGATGTTTGTGTAATGCTAAACATAACCAAAGAAACTGTGGTTTTAGCAAAGGTACTATTGCTCTATTTTATCAAGTGCCAGAAATTGCATAATGAAAGTCTTTCAGTTAGTGAAAATATAAGTATAAAAACACAAAAATACCACCCAGCTGGTAGAGATCTTCCTAATTTTTACCTGATTGTATTTCTGAAGAAATATGGCAGGGCTGTTGTAAATTTTCAACATGAACTGCATTTTTGTTGCCAATTTCCATATCCTTTAAAAAGTGCTGAAGCGTGCATTTGCTATTTATGTTTGCAGTAGACTGAGTACACTTTTACTATTTGTGGTTTTAGAAATTGGAAACAACCAAACAGTGGTGCTATGGTCTAAAAAAATAAATTTTAAACAGCTGCGGGACAGTATTTTTAGAATGGTAGGAGTACTTCTAAAGCAATATATCTGCCCCCTACCCCCTTTTAAAATGATTGAATATTGTCACAGATATAAAGTCAGATATCTATTGTGTATTATCTATGGTAGATTGGATAAATTAAACTAAAAGTATATTTTGATAGATGTGAAATATATTTTTAGCATGCTAGTGTCAGCTCACTTTTCTAACCTGTAAATATTTGTTACTATATGCCAGCTACTGGCATATACACTTCATAGGCATTGAATCTTCTCCTTCCTTGGGTAAGAACGATCATTATTCCCATCTTACAAATAAGAAAACTGATGTAAGTAACTTGCCCGGGATCAGAAAGTTTGTAACTACAGACCTCAGTGAGATTCAAACTAGTTTTCTCTAAGACTCATGAATCCAATTGTTTTTCACCTTATGTTTGGGGCAGATACTATTAAAAGAGGAAAAGAAATAATATGTACCCTAGTTTTAACTTCAAGTATTTTTCTGCTGATGTTACTGAAATATGAACAAACATAAAAATCTAGATAGCAATTCTTCATTGCATTTAAATCTATTGAAACTAGTAAGTCAAAAAAAATCAGAAATGAAAAACAAATCGATCATATCACAATCAAAATAATAACCTTAATTTGATATGACAGACTTTTAACTCCTGAAAATAAATTCCCTTTCTTAATTATGACTACTGTGTTCTAAAAGTTTGTTACATCTTCCCAGTGTTTTGCAATTCTTTTGACATTATGGCACAAGTGAAAAATGATAATATTCATAGGGCCACTGGATATAGAAGCACAAGGTTGCTCTTGACAGCAGACAATTCAGGGGTTCCTAAATGCCTCTGGTCCCACCAGTCAGGCATTCCATAGGCTGAGAGCATTAAAACCTACACACCTGTACCTAGTTGGTGGCTTTTGTTCCTAAGGGCATGGGTTGGAAAGCTCTGATCATTGCTCTCTTTTTCTGTAAGATAACAAACACAATTTCCTGTGACTTTTCTCTGTTCCAGTTATTATGAAACCATTGTATAATATATCATAGCATCACTTGGCCATTATTTTATATTAAGCTAGCCTCATTTCACGTCCCTTCTTTCTTTTCCATTATCCTGCCACAAAAAGCCAATTTTTTGTGCCAATTCATTGTTTTTTATTGACATAAAAATTTAATTATACAAGAAATATTACAGAAAATTTGCAAACTCTCAAGAATTAGATTCACAGATTTCAACTGAAAAACATCACACTGCAATTTATAGGTCTTTTCACAGTAGTTAAAGCATTTTAGTTTTGTCTTTTATGATTTGGTATCCTAGAAACAGATAAATTTGTCTAAAGTATAGTAGTCAGCTTCTTTTGGAATAAAATTGCTAAGCATTCTGAGATTAGATGAATACTGCTTAGGATGAGATTGGGTTTAAATTGTATTGATTTAAATGACTGTAATAAAAATATCACAGCAGGTTCAGTTTAATTTTTTTTCTATTGCAATGACATTCTTTTTGTTGCATTATAACCGTAGTGTATTTTTTATTAGAATTAATGTATTTTTATTAACCTTGATGCCACTTTAGAGAACTTCTTTTGATTGTATACATATGTGTGTGTATTTCACTAAAATGTTTTGCAGCATGTGCTTACGAAGGCATTAGAAAATAAATCATTTTTACTTCAACCAATTTAGTCATAGAAGATTGAATGATAATTTTACTCTGCTCTTTTTTGGTAGAAAACAGTTATCACCAATACAACAAGCACTTGAATAGTATTCTTTAAACTTATGATTTCTGTATTTTGTTGTAAACAATAGGTTTAGTAAAACAAAATTTATATTTGTAGATATATAATAGAGGTGGTTTTTCTTCTTCCTCCACACCACAAACAACACTTTAAAGTATCATTTTGAGTTGATTTTTTTTTCTTCTCAACCAGATTCTATATAGCATGATTCTTGTGAAACCAGGGATACATGTGTTGTGTTTGAAATATAGTTAATAAAGATAAGATGATTTTCTTATTTGGATGATGGAAAAAATGTAAATTTTATTTTTTAAATGCATACCATAAAATGTAAAGTTTGACAGAATCCT
Source organism: Pan paniscus (assembly GCF_029289425.2). Classification (NCBI taxonomy): domain Eukaryota; kingdom Metazoa; phylum Chordata; class Mammalia; order Primates; family Hominidae; genus Pan; species Pan paniscus. The sequence goes on along the minus strand of NC_073254.2, from coordinate 59,688,998 downwards.
GTTGGTTGTAAAAGTATGTCAGTTGTGAAATAACCACATAGACCGTGTAAAGGCCTGCTAATAATGATCAACAAAAAGTTGTCTTTAATTTCTAATGAATGAACCCACTGGAAAAGGAAGCTGAAGACCCAAGTGTATAACTGGACAGTTTAAATTTCTAATGTGGAACAGATATATACTCTGTTCAATGTGTGTTTAAACTAAGACACATTTTAAATAGATAAAATACTTAAAATTTCAAAAGCTGTATGTTAGTTTACAGAACTAATGTTAATTATCTGTATGAGGGCTCACTCTAAGAATTCTGTATTGCAATCTTTGGGATTTAATCCCTAATGTACGTTACAACCTGGTGTGACTCTACTGATTGAACTTTTCTAAGAAAGCTAACAAGAATACATTACTTTTATTTTTATTATTTGAGATGGAGTTTTGCTCTTGTTGCTCAGGCTGGAGTGCAATGACACGATCTCAGCTCACTGCAGACCCGCCTCCCGGGTTCAAGCGATTCTCCTGCCTCAGCCTCCCAAATAGCTGGGATTACAGGTGCCCGTCACCATGCCCAGCTAATTTTTTGAGGAATACATTATTTTACTCAACTTTGTTCAATGAAGGACTATTTATTGAACACTGACTCTGCTTGGCCCTGGAGATTTAAAAGTGAATTTGATACAGCATCTTAATATTTAATTTGACATTACAGAAGCTTTTTCTTGACATAATCTTGAAATATTAAAATAGCTTTGATTTTAAAAAGTCAAAGATTCTTAATGAAAAACAATCCCTTTTAAAATTTGGAACTAAATTTTAAAGCTTATTTAGGACATTAAACTTTTCTGATCATGGCCTATTTATAAATAGTAGATTTTACATTAGGAACCAGTGTACACAAACTTATATATAAATGGATATAAGTGGGGTTTTTTTGGTGTACATGTGTTATTCTGAATCGAGAGTTTCAAAGAACATTTATTCCTACTTTACATACATACACTCTAATATTTATTTCTTAAAGCGTGGTGGTCATGGTCCCTTAACGAATCTTACTTAGTTTGAAAAACATTGTCAAAGAGAATTCTTTGGAACTCTATGGGTGCTGTTTCTGTTTTTGTCCTGGTTTCTACAGTAAGTACCTTCATCAAATGTAGAAAATTTGGGCGGGCTGGTCATAGCAAAACCTTTTTAGAAAATGGTTCAAAGAGCAAAAGAGTCGGATACATTTTCTTACAATTTTGCATTTCTCATATCTATAATACTAGAAGTCAGAGTTATTATTTTTGTGTCTTAAATCTTATGGAATTTTATATTTCTGATTTTCTTTATTTGTTGTAGCTAAATTCTCTGCGGTAGGGATCTGCTTTAGTGTGGTGTGATGAGTCATAATCAATGAGTTATTAAGTTCTGTGTGCCTTTTATTCTCAGAGTTAACCACTTTGCTTTGATTCGAAATATTAAGTAAGGAATCTTTGCTTTGTTATATGATAAAGGCTTATAAAGTGTGCAAAGTTGTTCTTTCGTTAGATCTAAGATTAAGAACACTTTATTTAAATAGCTTATTAATACAATTTAAAGAGAAACACCAAAAATTACCTAATTATTCATCCTTGTTAGGCTGACTTATTTGGGTTATAAACATACTCTTTAAAAACATAAAATTAAAGCTGAAATAAATTAAAATGTATTTTTTTGAAGTAATCAAGTTTCATTTTCATCTGATCCCAAGTTAACCATTCTCATTTCAAAGAATATAATTCTTGTGCTTAATCAGATTTTTGCTTTTTCAAACAGTTTTGTTTTAATAAGTCAAAATGTTATATAAACAGAAGACATTGTATTTCCCTATAAACTGATTTTTTCCCCTTGCAAAATCTATATTACAGCCAGTTCCATAATGCCAGCATGGGAACCTTGACTTCTCCTTTCATCAGATGACTAAGAGAATTCAGTTAACTGCCTGTAAAAGATATTAGAAGTATACTGGGAATACCAACTCCTAGAAATCTAAATTGAAGGGATTTAGAGAATGGGAGTACTGGACTAACAGATACGAAAAACTTATTTCTGTGGCAGAGCTTTCAGTGAACTAATGTTGCCCTTTTCGACATAGCAGTTTCTCTGACATCAGTTTACTCAGTAAAGTAAGTGAATATGAGGAGACTGAAATAAAATGTTGAAGACTTGTATTGGGTATAAAGTTTGATTATATAAATTTAAGAAATGAGGTATATTAATATTTTTTAGTCTCATGACCTGAATTATTTAAGCCACAGACACTGGAAGTGCTGGGATAGTAAATAATATCTTCTCTGCTTTTGCTAGGGAGATGACATAAATACGTTGTTGTTGGTCTTAATGTGGAACTGGTGATTTGATAAACATTTTTGTAAAATTTGAATGTAGCTAACTTCTTCTCTCTTAAAGTGCCCACATTTATCTTATTTTTGTAGACTGTATTTTTTAGAGCAGTTAATGTTTACAGAAGAATTGAGCTGAAAGTACAGAGTTCCTACCTGCCACCCTCCCTACAGTTTCAATTATATTTGTTGAGCCAATATTGATATGTTATTATTAACTAAAGTTCATAGTTTAGGATTCACTCTTGGTGTTTCACATTCTGTGGGTTTGGACAAATGTATAATGACATTTATCCACCATTATATTACTACACAGAATAGTTCCATTGCCTTAAAAATCCCCTGTGCTCCACCTATTCCTCCCTCCTTCCCTCTGAATTTCTGGCAAACACTGATCTTTTTATTGTCTACATAGTTCTGCCTTTTTCAGAATTTCATATAGTTGGAATCATATATGATGTAGCCTTTTCAGATTGACTTCTATTACTTGGCAGTGCACATCTAAGGTTCTTCCATGTCTTTTCATGGCTTGGTAGCTCATATCTTTTTATTGTTGCATAATTATTCATTATATGGATATACCACAGTTTATCCATTTGCCTATTGAAGGACATCTTGGTTGCTTACTAGTTTTGGCAATTATAAATAAAGCCGCTATAAACATTTGTGTGTAGGTTTATATGTGGACATAAGTTTTTTACTCAAACCTTTGAGTAAATACCAAGGTATTTGATTGCTGGATCATATAGTAAGAATATGTTTAGTTTTATAAGACACTATCAAATTATTTTCCAAAGTGGCAAATCATTTTACATTCCCGCCAGCAGTGAATGAGAGTTCCTGTTGCTCCACACCTTTGTCAGCATATGGTATTGTTAGTGTTTTGGGTTTTAGCCATAGTTGTAACTCGTTGTCTTATTTGCAACATAATGACATATGTTGAGCATCTTTTCCTGTGCTTATTTGCTATGTGTGTATGTTCTTGGGTGAGGTGTCTGTTCAGATCTTCGGGCCCATGTTTGAGATTCTTATTTTCTTACTTTTGAATTTTAAGGGTTCTTTGTATATTTTGGATACCAGTCCTTGATCAAATAAGTGTTTTACAAAGATGGTCTATGGCTTGTCTTTTTATTCTTTTAAAACATTTATTTTTAAAATCTTCCCTTATAAGCTATCTACGTTTTCAAAATCTATTTTCATTCTACCTGATGGGTCTCCTCACAACTCAATTTAATAGTTTAAATGAGAATAACCCAACAAAGTCTTCTATCATTTTTTTTTTCACATAAGTTTCAGCACAAAGAATTGGGCCGTATACAGAGTTTACATATGGAAAAACATTTGTAAAAATTAAATGTTAGGTTTTTGGTTTATCTTATTCTTGGTGTGTGTTGCTTTGGGAAGCTTTGCATTGAAACCACTGATTTCTTTGGGCCAATGAGAATTCCTAATCCATTTTAGTTTGCAGTTAAAATACTATTTCTCAAACTGTATTTCATGGAATTTGAATCTTTTTCAAGATATGTATAGATTTCTTTTTTAACCATAACATTTTTATTTCTTAGTCCCATTTTTTGGGAAATATTTCATGCTATATATTATCACTTGGAGAGTTGCAATGCATATTAAAGCTTTAACAAGTTTTATAGTAAAGAAACCTAATTCATTAGTTTAACGCAACAGTTGAAGTCTTTGACAATGGAATCTGTTCCTCTGGAACATATATTAAAGCTTCCAGAATATTGTTGTGCAGAACATTCATGAAATAAATGATGCCCTAGATCTGCATGCAGTGGGACATTCCCTTGGCCTAGTTCCAAAGGGAAGATACATTAAAAAGTTTAAATTTTGCTGTGCTTTTAAAGGGATTTTTCTGTGGTAACTTTTCAGAAACTGTTTCCAATCCTATGCTTATTAAAAGTGGCCAATTGTGTTACATATAACTTGGGACATCAAGGAACGTGGGGTTATTAATGGCTTTCCAATAAAAATAAAATCAATTGTGCTATTCCTCTGTAAAAAAGGGGTCTCAAAGGTAAGGCTCTTAGTTTGTTTCACAAATAAATTTTACTGGAAAGAGTGTTGTTTTCTTTGGTGGTGAGGACTTCCTCTTTGATTTTTCTAAGCTTTGACCAGTGAAAATGTCTTTGGGTGGTCTTTTGGCCTTGGGGATTGACACAGAAATCCTACTTTACCTTTTCAAATAAATAACGATTACAGTTCTCCTTATTCAGACCCCATCTTATGGTTTCCTCTATAGATTTGGTCAAATGAATAGGATTGGCTCATGAACTTCCTTGAGGGTTGGTTTTTTAATAAGGGAACCATGTTTCTCTGAAATTTTGGATTGATGAGAACATTAACATTTTTTATTAGTTGAACTGAAATGAACCTGAAATATATTCACATTAAAAATTAAATTTTTCATTTTAGAGACTATCTTAAAGTTTTTGTTTTATATTTAAAACTTTGAACCTTGTGATTTATAAACATGGTAAGGAGAAAAATATCACTAAGTGATAGACTAATTATCTGAAACATTTTATTTTACTTACTAGGGTTTCTCACTCATAAAAGTTGCTTTTGCCCAATATAATTTTATTTGTTTGGCAAATAAGACAAATGATCTCTCACATTTTATTTTATTTTTTTAAGTTCTTTCTAAGAAATGGCCAATGGGTCGGATCTGGTGGCTCATGCCTGTAATCCCAGCACTTTGGGAGGCCAATGCAGGAGGTTCACTTGAGCCCGTGAGTTCAAGACCACCTTGGGCAACATAGACCTCATCTCTAGCAAAAAAACAAAACAAAACAAAAACAACAAAAAAACAGAAAGAAAAGTGCCAATGATATTGCCACCTTAAAGGTTTATTATACAATGAATACTTTTTTACCTATTTTAAAGAACAAAAAGTCTGCAATGACGTGAACTCAAACTACCTATAAAAATGAGTACCATCATTTAAGGGTGGTTAAGTGCTGAGGTACACAATGAGTACAGTAGAGGTGAGAACCAGCATTTGCTGAGAGTTTTTTTTTTAATCATGAAATGATGTTGAATTATGTTGAATGATTTTTCAGCATCAATTTATATGATCATATAAATATCTTTAGTTTGTAGACATGGTGGATTACATTGATTGATTTACAAATGTTGTAACAGGCTTGCATGCCTGGAATAAATTCCACTGATTATTGTAGACACAGTAGTCTCTCCTTATCTGTGCAGGATACATTCCAAGACCCCCAGTGGATGCATTAAACCACAAATAGTACCAAACTTGATTGCTATAAATTAGAACACATTTCTGTTCATGTCTTCCACAAATTTAATGCCTTTTCCACCTTCACTAAGCACTTATCATGCACTGTGGCCATAACTTTTGCAGTTTGAGGTGGGACAGCAAAACTAGCAAGAAAATCTTTTTCCTTTTTCCCGATTTCATGAATAGAAGATTCGTTCTTACTATACGTCTTAGCAATCTCAGCATAAGATTTCTTTCCTTTCCTTGTTAAATCAAGAAGTCTTACCTTTCCAATTTAAGAAACCACTTTATGGCATCTCTTTGGCAAATTGGAATTGCCAGCATCACTGCTGTTGCCCTTTGGGGTCATTATTAAATAATATAAGGATGACTTAAACACAACCGCTGTGATGCTGTGACATTTGATCTGATAGAATTTAGAAGGCAGCAAAGTGACTAATGGGCAGGTAGCCTATAGAAGTGTGTACATGCTTAACAAAGGGGTGATTCATGTCCTGGGTGGGCCAGAGTGAGATTTCATCATGCTACCCAGAATGGTATGCAATTTAAAACTTATGAATTGTTTATTTCTTGAATTTTCCATGTAATATTTTCTGACCACAGTTGACAGTAGATAACTGAAACCTCAGAAAGTGAAACTATGGTGAGGGGGAACTGCTGTAATTATTTTTCTATATTGCCAGACTTGATTTGCTAACATTTTGTTGATGATTTTGCATCTAAGTTCATGAGAAATATTGGTCTGTTATTTTCTGTTTTGTACTTCCCTTTGGTTTTGTTGTGCCTTGGTCTTTTTGTACTGTATTGTTTTGGTATAACAGTAATAATAATAGTTATAAAATCAGGTGTTTCCCCTCATCCTTTATTTCCTGGAACAGATTATATAAAATGGATGTGTTTGGGAGGAAAAGTGTCTTTTCCTCACTCTTAGGTCCTCACATCTTAGGTTCATGGCTGAGGCCAGTATAAGAAAAGACAGATTAACAAGAGAAAAGATACATTTATATAATAGAAGTTTTACATGGCACACAGCCCTCGTAAGGGAAAGGAACCTGAAGAAAGAGGTAAATCTGTGTGTGGGTTGTCTTTTTTTTTTTTTGAAACGGAGTTTTGCCCTTGTCGCCCAGGTTGGAGTGCAATGGCACAATCTTGGCTCATTGCAACTTCCACCTCCTGGGTTCAAGCGATTCTCCTGCCTTAGCCTCCTGAGTAGCTGAAATTACAAGCACCCGCCACCTGGTCCAGCTAATTTTTCTATTTTTAGTAGAGACGGCGTTTCGCCATGTTGGCCAGGCTGGTCCCGAGCTCCTGACCTCTGGTGATCCACCTGCCTCCGCCTCCCAGAGTGTTGGGATTACAGGCATGAGCCACTGCATCTGGCCATCTTTTTTTTTTTTTTTTTTTTTTTTAAAGGCGACAAAGTATCACCATGTTGCCCAGGCTGGACTCCTGGGCTCAAGGTATCTACTGGCCGCAGCCTCCCAAGTAGTTGGGGCTACAGGGGTGCATACTCTGCGCTTGGCCTAAACCTGTGTACTTTTAGTGCTAGGTTTGATGAAGAAGTGGATAGTGTGTGTATGACTGGATTAAAAAGTATGACCTAATGGTAATAAACCGGAGGGAACATAGCAAGGTGTTATTCAGGTTCTTCTCTGTGACCCTAAATCATCAGAAATCAGGATGTTCCTTTCCTCTGAGTATAGGAAGGACACCTCTCAAACGAGGATCTTATGACTTGCTTCATGGGAATGTCAGAAAATCCTTTTTAGATTTTATGACCTGGGTCAGGGGAGAAGAGCTGGAGGAAGGTAAGAGTGGTCTACCTTCTTCTGAGATTTTCTCAAATTTTTCCAGCTTAAAATATTTTGGAGGAGTGTGTACTGAACCTTATTAGATGTTAATTCTACTTTAAATCTGGTAGAAGTGTGGTAGAATTTTCCTGTGAAACCATCTGAGCCTGGAGATTTTGTCTGTCATCTCCACTCTAACATTGAGTGCATCCAGCGAGTTCATTTGGGCTATTATATTTTCAGTTCTATAATTTCTATTTGGTTATTTTTTTAATTGTGTTTCTTTGCTGAGATTTTCCATTTTTTGAGAGAGATTTTTGAAGGTTTTTTGAAATACGTCTTTGATGGTTACTTTAAAATCCTGTCAGATAATTTAAACATTTGATTCATCTTAGTTTTGACATCTGTTGGTTGTTTTTTTCATTCATATTATGATTTCCTGGTTCTTGGGATGACAGTGATTTTTGGATATTATGAGGCTTTGAATGTTTTTTGTTGTTGTTGAAGTGTAACATGAGGGCTGGGTGAGTATATTCTCACCTTCCCACTGCCTGCCCTTTCCCCCAGTACCACTACAGCAAAGTGGGACACTGACTTACATTGCCTTTACAGATAGGATGTGGATGTTCACCTCCTCAGCCCACTGATGCCTTCTTGCGAAAGTGGTCTACCTCCCTTCCTGTTTGCCTCTGGTTTGAGTTTAACATTGGTCCCCTGCTGAACCCACTGCTACAGGAGTAGGAGGGGAAAGTGGAGTGCCCACCAGCTCTGCATTCCTTCACCTTCTTTGGCTTCATTGGTACAAAGTGGGTTGGGACTCTGCTTCCCTCTGGGCTTTGCTGATCCTGATGGGTGGAGTGGAGAACAGGAGTGCTGAGTAGCCCTGCTTGACACTGCCTCTTCAGTCTGTCAGCATGAAGTAAATATATAGAGACAAGTCTCCAAGCAAAGGTTTTATTTGGAAATAATATACAGGAATTGCAGTTCAGAACACAAAAACTGGGGTAGCCCCTAGGTGTGTCTGAAGAACAAAGGAAAAGTCTGGGGCTTTACTGGGGGAACAGAGGAAGCTTATGTAATTTGTTTTGCAAGTTCATTGGTGTTGGCAGTGTCTTACAGGGGCTGGTGAATTCTGATTGGTGAGTGACAGTTTCTAGGTAAAACTTGTAAGCTTAAAGTTATGGCAGGCTGTTGCGGTTTTGGACTGGGCTTGTGAGATAGTTCCTAGAATGTTTTTCCCTAAGACTCCTCCCACTTTATTTTTGTTGGGTATGACAAAAAAATCTCCTTTGCATAATCAGTTTTCACAAGTCTCTTTGCTTCTGGGTAGGTATGGAGACCCAGCTTCCATTGGGCATCAGTAACACCAAGGGTAGGAGAAAAGTAGAATACCAGTTAGCCCCCACTTGTACAGTCTCTTTGTTCCTGTCTGGTAGTTCAGGCTCAACTCTTTCCTGCGTCCCACTAACAACAGACATAGTGGGGATTAGCTGTGCTTTGGATTTCCTTCTTAATAAAGTCTCCTTGCTGCTGGGTCAGGATGGAGGCTTAGCTTGCTGCTGCACCCTGTAGACACTAATCAGTTGGAGGAATGCGATCCACAGAGGGGAATGTAAAATCAGTTCCTCCTGCTTCTGCCCCAGTGAAAGTACCCTTAGCCTATCTGGTAGATGATGGAAAATTAGCCTGCCAAACTTCCTGATTGACTACTGTTGGGTAAGTTAGGCTACCTGCAAGGACGGAATAGGTTAGAGATTTTTGGAGTGGAAATTTAATGTACCATTTGGCCTGCTGAAAGTGGGTGGTAAAGCTGTTTTTCCATTGATGATTGGCTGATACTGCCAAAAATGCTTTTTGTTGTTTGCCCACCCTTTTTATGATCATTGCTTTGCTAGTTAGGAACAGGCTTTCCTTGGAGCTTTTTTTTTTTTTTTTTTTTTTTCCTCTGCCTGTTGGTGGTTCTACATCGGAGTCTTCTCTATCACCCTGTTTGGGATATACGGGAGGCAATAAGGAGATGCAGGGGACTCATTGCCATGTTATTTATCAAATAGTGACGTCCCTAGGCAGCCAGCCTTCTTTTTTTCTACCTTTCAGCGATGTCCTGTGCTTTTCTTGTTGTGTTGTGTTTTGGGTTTTTTAGTTGTAAGAGGAACGACCTGGGAGCTCTGGGGCTTTCCACGTTGATGCAACCAGAGAGCCTTCAAAATATTGTTTTTGTTCACATAGAAGCACTCAGAAATAAAATTAAATCTCATTATTATAGTGGAGTAATATTTGGTGAGAATTTTTTCCATGAAGATTTTCATCAATTTGGACATCGGGCTGTGATTCACTATTACCATTTCCCCTGTTAGAATAACAGGATTATTTTCCTATAAAAAAAGGAGTGCTTTGTCTTTTAATGTGGTAAAATATATATAACATAAAATTTATAATTTAGCCATTTTTAAGCATACAGTTCAGAGGCGTTAATTACATTCACGATGTTGTGCAATCATCACACTGTTTCTAAAACTTAAAAAGATTTATGGACTTTTTTTTAAGAAGTTTTAAGTTTACAGAAAAATGTAAAGGAAGTATAGAGTGTTTCCATGTACTCTCTCCTTCCCCCACTTATTAACGTCTTGCGTTAGTGTGATGTGTTTGTTAAAACTGATGAGCCAAATACATCCTGTATGTTCTGACAAATGTATGACATGTATGCACCATTACAGTATCATAGAAAATAGTTTCACTGTGCTAAAAATTCTTTGTGTCTACCTGTTCATCCCTTCATCTTTCGCTTCCTCATCCCCCACCAACCCCTAATAACCAATGATCTTTTTGCCATCTCCATCGTTTTGCTTTTTTCAGAATGTTGTATCAGAATCATACAGTAGGTATCCTTTTCAGATTGGCTTCTTTGACTCTTAGCAAGGTACGTTTAAGGTTCTTCTGTGTCTTTGTGGCTTAGTAAGCTTTTTGTTACTGAATATTTTCCAAAGCACTCTCATTATACTTGATATGATTTGGATGTGTGTCCCCTCCAAATCTCGCTGAAATGTGATCCCCAGTGTTGGAGGCGGGGCCTAGTGGGAGTTGTTGATCATGGGATGGGATCCCTCCTGAATGGCTTGGTACCATCCACTTGGTGATGAGCGAGTTCTTACTCTGAGTTCACGCAAGAGCTGGTTGTTTAAAAGCTTGTGGGACCTTTTTCTTCTCTCTTTTGCTCCCTCTCTTGCCTTGTGATGTACCTGCTCCCACTTTACCTTCTGCTATGAGTAAATTTGTTTATGTTTTCATTATAAATTATCTAGTCTCAGTTACTTATGTACATTACTTATGCAACGTGAAGACGGACTAACACAATAGCTAACAGAAACTCTGTATACATTCCGCAGTTACTTTCCATTCCTCTCTCCCCCCAGCTTTTGGTAACCACTAACTTACTTTGTCTCTATCAGTTTGCCTATTCTAGATACTTTATATAAGTGAAGTCATACAATATTTGTCTTTTTGTGTCTGGCTTATTTTACTTAGTACAGTGTCCTCAAGGTTCATTTATGTTGTAGCATTATCACTACTTCATTCTTTTTGTGGCTGAATAATATTGTATGCATATACCACATTTCGTTTATCCATTCACCTTTTGACACTTAGGTTGTTGCCACCTTTTGGCTATTTATTGTGAATAATGCTGCAGTGAACACTGATATACAAATACCCATGTATATCTGCAGTTCTTTGCACGTATAACTAGGAGTGGAATTGATGGATCTTATGGTAATTACATGTTTAACCTTTTGAGGATCCACCCAGCTAGCTGTTTTGACAGTGACTGGACCATTTTGTATTTCCACCAGCAATGTAAGAGGATTCAAGTTCCTCCACAACAGGCCAACACTTGTTATTTTCCTTTTTGTTTAAATAGACATCCTGGTAGGTATGTAGTTGTATCTCATTGTGTTTCTGTGTGTATGGCTTTTTATGTTCAAAGTAACGATAAGTCATCCAAAAAAGAAATACAGCCTTCCATTCCTGTCCTGTGTAGATAAGAGACTTCATATTAAGCTTTCGTAGGTCAAATACCATATAGGAATTACCACTTAAAAATTGAAACCTTTTGCAATGAACCTAAAACTGCTCTAAAAAAGTGTATTTAAAAAAGAAAGGCAGGCCAGGTGCGGTGGCTCACGCCTGTAATCCCAGCCTTTTGGGAGGATGAGGCGGGCAGATCACCTGAGGTCAGAAGTTTGTGATCAGCCTGGCCAGCGTGGTGAAACCCCATCTCTACTGAAAATGCAAAAATTAGCCAGGCGTGGGGGCGGGTGCCTGTAATCCCAGCTACCTGGAGGGCTTGAGGCATGAGAATCACTTGAACCTGGGAGGCGGAGGTTGCAGTGAGTCGAGATTGCGCCACTACACTCCAGCCTGGGGGTTACAGTGAGACTCTGTCTCTTAAAATAAATAACTAAAAAATAAAAATAAAAAAGGCAAACAAATGAGCTATTTCTCTATAAGCTCTATGGGACAGTAACAGCAGTTGTGGCTTCTTCAGAATACTCAACACTAAACGTTGGAATTTTGTTACAGGCATCAGCTCCTTCTACTATGAATAGCTTTTGAAGACATCAGCTCCAGCACCTTTGGTGCATAAAAATTTATTAAGGTAAAGTACAACAAAAAAGGAAACGTATTATGATTATGTTCAGAGAAAAAGGATGGACTTACTCTCAACCACTGTGCCTTTGAGAATACAACTTGTATGTATTTTCAAAGCATAAATTTACTTAGCACTTTCAAAAGCAGTTTTATTAGACAAGATATAGTTTTATTATTTATTTATTTATTTATTATTATTATACTTTAAGTTTTAGGGTACATGTGCACAATGTGCAGGTTAGTTACATATGTATACATGTACCATGCTGGTGCGCTGCACCCACTAACTCGTCATCTAGCATTAGGTATATCTCCCGATGCTATCCCTCCCCCCTCCTCCCGCCCCACAACAGTCCCCAGAGTATGATGTTCCCCTTACTGTGTCCATGTGTTCTCATTGTTCAATTCCCACCTATGAGTGAGAATATGCGGTGTTTGGTTTTTTGTCCTTGCGATGGTTTACTGAGAATGATGATTTCCAATTTCATCCGTGTCCCTACAAAGGACATGAACTCATCATTTTTTATGGCTGCATAGTATTCCATGGTGTATATGTGCCACATTTTCTTAATCCAGTCTATCATTGTTGGACATTTGGGTTGGTTCCAAGTCTTTGCTATTGTGAATAATGCCGCAAGAAACATATGTGTGCATGTGTCTTTATAGCAGCATGATTTATAGTCCTTTGGGTATATACCCAGTAATGAGATGGCTGGGTCAAATGGTATTTCTAGTTCTAGATCCCTGAGGAATCGCCACACTGACTTCCACAATGGTTGAATTAGTTTACAGTCCCACCAACAGTGTAAAAGTGTTCCTATTTCTCCACATCCTCTCCAGCACCTGTTGTTTCCTGACTTTTTAATGATTGCCATTCTAACTGGTGTGAGATGGTATCTCATTGTGGTTTTGATTTGCATTTCTCTGATGGCCAGTGATGGTGAGCATTTTTCCATGTGTTTTTTGGCTGCATAAATGTTTTCTTTTGAGAAGTGTCTGTTCATGTCCTTCACCCACTTTTTGATGGGGTTTTTTTTTTTCTTGTAAATTTGTTTGAGTTCATTGTAGCTTCTGGATATTAGCCCTTTGTCAGATGAGTAGGCTGTGAAAATTTTCTCCCGTTTTGTAGGTTGCCTGTTCACTCTGATGGTAGTTTCTTTTGCTGTGCAGAAGCTCTTTAGTTTAATTAGATCCCATTTGTCAATTTTGGCTTTGGTTGCCATTGCTTTTGGTGTTTTAGACATGAAGTCCTTGCCCATGCCTATGTCCTGAATGGTATTGCCTAGGTTTTCTTCCAGGGTTTTTATGGTTTTAGGTCTAACATTTAAGTCTTTAATCCATCTTGAATTAATTTTTGTATAAGGTGTAAGGAAGGGATCCAGTTTCAGCTTTCTACATATGGCTAGCCAGTTCTCCCAGCACCGTTTATTAAATAGGGAATCCTTTCCCCATTGCTTGTTTTTCTCAGGTTTGTCAAAGATCAGATAGTTGTAGATATGCGGCGTTATTTCTGAGGGCTCTGTTCTGTTCCATTGATCTATATCTCTGTTTTGGTACCAGTACCATGCTATTTTGGTTACTGTAGCCTTGTAGTATAGTTTGAAGTCAGGTAGCGTGATGCCTCCAGCTTTGTTCTTTTGGCTTAGGATTGACTTGGAGTTGCAGGCTCTGTTTTGGTTCCATATGAACTTTAAAGTAGTTTTTTCCAATTCTGTGAAGAGAGTCATTGGTAGCTTGATGGGGATGGCATTGAATCTATAAATTACCTTGGGCAGTATGGCCATTTTCACAATATTGATTCTTCCTACGCATGAGCATGGAATGTTCTTCCATTTGTTTGTATCCTCTTTTATTTCCTTGAGCAGTGGTTTGTAGTTCTCCTTGAAGAGGTCCTTCACATCCCTTGCAAGTTGGATTCCTAGGTATTTTATTCTCTTTGAAGCAATTGTGAATGGGAGTTCACTCATGATTTGGCTCTCTGTTTGTCTGTTATTGGTGTATAAGAATGCTTGTGATTTTTGTACATTGATTTTGTATCCTGAGACTTTGCTGAAGTTGCTTATCAGCTTAAGGAGATTTTGGGCTGAGACGATGGGGTTTTCTAGATATACAATCATGTCATCTGCAAACAGGGACAATTTGACTTCCTCTTTTCCTAATTGAATACCCTTTATTTCCTCCTGCCTAATTGCCCTGGACAGAACTTCCATCACTATGTTGAATAGGAGTGGTGAGAGAGGGCATCCCTGTCTTGTGCCAGTTTTCAAAGGGAATGCTTCCAGTTTTTGCCCATTCAGAATGATATTGGCTGTGGGTTTGTCATAGATAGCTCTTACTATTTTGAAATACGTTCCATCAATACCTAATTTATTGAGAGTTTTTAGCATGAAGGTTGTTGAATTTTGTCAAAGGCCTTTTCTGCATCTATTGAGATAATCATGTTGTTTTTGTCTTTGGTTCTGTTGATATGCTGGATTACATTTATTGATTTGCATATATTGAACCAGCCTTGCATCCCAGGGATGAAGCCCACTTGATCATGGTGGATAAGCTTTTTGATGCACTGCTGGATTCAGTTTGCCAGTATTTTATTGAGGATTTTTGCATCAATGTTCATCAAGGATATTGGTCTAAAATTCTCCTCTTTGGTTGTGTCTCTGCCCGGCTTTGGTATCAGGATAATGCTGGCCTCATAAAGTGAGTTAGGGAAGATTGCCTCTTTTTCTATTGATTGGAATAGTTTCAGAAGGAATGGTACCAGCTCCTGCTTGTACCTCTGGTAGAATTCGGCTGTGAATCCATCTGGTCCTGGACTCTTTTTGGTTGGTAAGCTATTGATTATTACACAATTTCAGCTCCTGTTATTGGTCTATTCAGAGATTCAACTTCTTCCTGGTTTAGTCTTGGGAGAGTGTATGTGTCGAGGAATTTATCCATTTCTTCTAGATTTTCTAGTTTATTTGCGTAGAGGTGTTTGTAGTATTCCCTGATGGTAGTTTGTATTTCTGTGGGATCGGTGGTGATATCCCCTTTATCATTTTTTATTGCGTCTATTTGATTCTTCTCTCTTTTAATTGTGATGTTAGGGTGTCAATTTTGGATCTTTCCTGCTTTCTCTTGTGGGCATTTAGTGCTATAAATTTCCCTCTACACACTGCTTTGAATGCGTCCCAGAGATTCTGGTATGTTGTGTCTTTGTTCTCGTTGGTTTCAAAGAGCATGTTTATTTCTGCCTTCATTTCGTTATGTACCCAGTAGTCATTCAGGAGCAGGTTGTTCAGTTTCCGTGTAGTTGAGCGATTTTGAGTGAGATTCTTAATCCTGAGTTCTAGTTTGATTGCACTGTGGTCTGAGAGACAGTTTGTTATAATTTCTGTTCTTTTACATTTGCTGAGGAGAGCTTTACTTCCAACTATGTGGTCAATTTTGGAACAGGTGTGGTGTGGTGCTGAAAAAAATGTATATTCTGTTGATTTGGGGTGGAGAGTTCTGTAGATGTCTATTAGGTCCGCTTGGTGCAGAGCTGAGTTCAATTCCTGTGTATCCTTGTTGACTGTCTGTCTCGTTGATCTGTCTAATGTTGACAGTGGGGTGTTAAAGTCTCCCATTATTAATGTGTGGGAGTCTAAGTCTCTTTGTAGGTCACTCAGGAGTTGCTTTATGAATCTGGGTGGTCCTGTATTGGATGCATATATATTTAGGATAGTTAGCTCTTCTTGTTGAATTGATCCCTTTACCATTATGTAATGACCTTCTTTGTCTCTTTTGATCTTTGTTGGTTTAAAGTCTGTTTTATCAGAGACTAGGATTGCAACCCCTGCCTTTTTTTGTTTTCCATTTGCTTGGTAGATCTTCCTCTATCCTTTTATTTGAGCCTATGTGTGTCTCTGCACATGAGATGGGTTTCCTAAATACAGCACACTGATGGGTCTTGACTCTTTATCCAATTTGCCAGTCTGTGTCTTCTAATTGGAGCATTTAATCCATTTACATTTAAAGTTAATATTGTTATGTGTGAATTTGATCCTGTCATAATGATGTTAGCTGGTTATTTTGCTTGTTAGTTGATGCAGTTTCTTCCTAGTCCCGATGGTCTTTACATTTTGGCATGATTTTGCAGAGGCTGGTACCGGTTGTTCCTTTCCATGTTTAGCGCTTCCTTCAGGAGCTCTTTTAGGGCAGGCCTGGTGGTGACAAAATCTCTCAGCATTTGCTTGTCTGTAAAGGATTTTATTTCTCCTTCACTTCTGAAGCTTAGTTTGGCTGGATATGAAATTCTGGGTTGAAAATTCTTTTCTTTAAGAATGTTGAATATTGGCCCCCACTCTCTTCTGGCTTGTAGGGCTTCTGGCGAGAGATCAGCTGTTAGTCTGATGGGCTTCCCTTTGAGGGTAACCCGACCTTTCTCTCTGGCTGCCCTTAACATTTTTTCCTTCATTTCAACTTTGGTGAATCTGACAATTATGTGTCTTGGAGTTGCTCTTCTCGAGGAGTATCTTTGTGGTGTTCTTTGTATTTCCTGAATCTGAATGTTGGCCTGCCTTGCTAGATTGGGGAAGTTCTCCTGGATAATATCCTGCAGAGTGTTTTCCAACTTGGTTCCATTCTCCCCGTCACTTTCAAGTACACCAATCAGACGTAGATTTGGTCTTTTCACATAGTCCCATATTTCTTGGAAGCTTTACTCGTTTCTTTTTATTCTTTTTTCTCTAAACTTCCCTTCCTGCTTCATTTCATTCATTTCATCTTCCATCACGGATACCCTTTCTTCCAGTTGACCGCATTGGCTCCTGAGGCTTCTGCATTCTTCACGAAGTTCTTGAGCCTTGGTTTTCCGCTCCATCAGCTCCTTTAAGCACTTCTCTGTATTGGTTCTTTTAGTTATATATTCTTCTAAATTTTTTTCAAAGTTTTCAACTTCTTTGCCTTTGGTTTGAATGTCCTCCCGTAGCTCAGAGTAATTTGATCGTCTGAAGCCTTCTTCTCTCAGCTAGTCAAAGTCATTCTCCGTCCAGCTTTGTTCCGTTGCTGGTGAGGAACTGCCTTCCTTTGGAGGAGGAGAGGCGCTCTGTTTTTTAGAGTTTCCAGTTTTTCTGCTCTGTTTTTTCCCCATCTTTGTGGTTTTATCTACTTTTGGTCTTTGATGATGCTGATGTACAGATGGGTTTTTGGTGTGGATGTCCCTTCTGTTTGTTAGTTTTCCTTCTAACAGACAGGACCCTCAGCTGCAGGTCTGTTGGAGTACCCGGCCTTGTGTCAGTCTGCTCCTGCTGGGGGTGCCTCCTAGTTAGGCTGCTCGGGGGTCAGGGGTCAGGGACCCACTTGAGGAGGCAGTCTGCCTGTTCTCAGATCTCCAGCTGGGTGCTGGGAGAACCACTGCTCTCTTCAAAGCTGTCAGACAGGGATATTGAAGTCTGCAGAGGTTACTGCTGTCTTTTTGTTTGTCTGTGCCCTGCCCCCAGAGGTGGAGCCTACAGAGGCAGGCAGGTCTCCTTGAGCTGTGGTGGGCTGCACAGTTCGAGCTTCCTGGCTGCTTTGTTTACCTAAGCAAGCCTGGGCAATGGCGGGCGCCCCTCCCCCAGCCTCGCCGCCGCCTTGCAGTTTGATCTCAGACTGCTGAGCTAGCAATCAGCAAGACTCCGTGGGCGTAGGACCCTCTGAGCCAGGTGCGGGATGTAATCTCCTGGTGTGCTGTTTTTTAAGCCCGTCGGAAAAGCGCAGTATTTTGGTGGGAGTGACCCGATTTTCCAGGTGCCGTCTGTCACCCGTTTCTTTGACTAGGAGAGGGAACTCCCTGACCCCTTGCGCTTCCCGAGTGAGGCAGTGCCTCACCCTGCTTCGGCTCACGCACGGTGCGCGCACCCACTGATCTGCACCCACTGTCTGGCACTCCCTAGTGAGATGAACCCGGTACCTCAGATGTAAATGCAGAAATCACCTGTCTTCTGCATCGCTCACGCTGGGAGCTATAGACCAGAGCTGTTCCTATTCGGCCATCTTGGCTCCTCCCCCCAAGATACAGTTTTAAATACCAATCATGGACCAAGGTGAGCAATCAGATTGAGTCATTGCTTGGGAGATACAAAATAAATTCAGTTATATTGGAGATATCTGCTAGGAAGAAATTCCCTTCACCTTCTTCCCAAAGATTCTAAAGTAATTCAAAGGGAATCAGCCAGTCTAGCAATAAGCTTGATGTCACATGAGAATAACTGGTATCTATAACGAGAAGCTTTGAATCATGGAGTTATCTGTTTCTCAGTATAAGCTTATTTTTAGTATAATTTATCCAAATTCGAAATAGGATTTCATAAAACTTTGGGTTCCATAATACGTAGCCTAAAAATTACCATTTTTTTTTAATATCACTTGAGTCTCCCTCAGGGCCTAGCACCATGGTATCGTATTCATGTAGGATGCCTTCAAAATCTGTTAGTTTATTTAGTAAACTCATGAGTACTGCTGCTAGAGATAAGAAGATTGGTGAAAGACCCAAACCTCTTCCATTTAGGAGCTGATATGGCTAGGCTTTGTGTCCACACCCATGTCTCCTCTTGAATTGTAATCCTCGTAATCACCACGTGTGAAGGGAGAGACCAGGTGGAGGTAATTGAATCATGGGGGCAGTTTCCCCCATGCTGTTCTCATGATCCCCCTTTGCTCAGCACTTCTTCCTTCTGTCTTGTGAAGAAAGTGCCTTGCTTCCCCATTGCCTTTCACCGTGACTGTAAGTTTCCTGAGGCCTCCCCAGCCATGCTGAACTGTGAATCAGTTAAACCTCTTTCCTTTGTAAATTACTCAGTCTCGGGCAGTTTTTTGTAGCAGTGTGAGAACGGACTAATACAGCAGTTCAATCTAGTAATAAAAGATTATATGTGCACACACACACATCTGCAAACATATACGGTATATATATACAAACAAATAATTTTTATTAGATGTTAAGTGATATAGTAGGAAGTTCTATGTACGTAAATAACAATCTAGTATTCAGCAAAAATGTGGACAAGGAAGTGACATTTAATTTTTTTATTTTTTATTTTTTTTTTATTTTTTTTAGTCACGAGGGCTCACTATGTTGCCCAGGCTGGATTTCAACTCCTGGGCTCAAGTGATCCTGTCACCTTGACCTCCCGAGTAGCTGGGACTTCAGGCGTGATTTACCATGCCTGGTTTAGAAGTGACATTTTAGATGAATCATGTGTAAGGAGAAATTAATGAAGATACTTCAGATAGGTATTTCAAAGAATGGCTATTTTTATTTTTATTCTATACCTAATTTAGTCTAACAGAATTTCTGTATATATATGTGCAAAACTTTTGGAGAATATAATTTAGTTTCAGAACATCAGGAAGATGAGATATAATATAAAACTTTTTTATAAATGTTGCTCTAAAATAGAGCATGTTACTACAGACTGTGTGTTCTTCTTTTAGAGTATTTTGTAAAGGTGCTGTTTTATAGCTCATAAAAGTGAAAGCTGTTTTAAGCAGTTAGCATTGTGCACCATTATGGCTGTTGATGTTCCTGTTGCCCAATTTTTCTCTTATTCACCTCACTTTATGCTCAATGATTCTTAACCTGCCGCATGGTCTGTATCTTAGATTTGGAGCATAGATTATAGATTTGAAAGAAAGAGGTCAGAATCTTTTATAATAATATACTTAAATACCCTTGTGTCATAAGAGTGGAACCAAACTCCAGAGATGTAAAAGATTAATTTCTTGTTTATTTAGAGAAAGGCGATACACTTCTGCTTTATCACTAGAATGTGTCTTTATGCCTGTTGACAAACCTGAGGATCACATCAATGGGTAATCTTGCCTGTGATCACGTAGAATGTTAATGGGACAACCCAGATTAAAACTGTTGACTCTTAACCACTGTAACCACTGTTCAGTACTTAGCCAAGAAAAGCTGCACATTGAAAAGTCTTTTTCAGGTTTCTTCACATTTTGATGTTGAAGCCTAGTTGCTGAAGTCAGCTAGATTGAAAGGTTAGAGTCAGGTGGATTCTATTTATCCCTGAATGAAAGAATTACTGGGTGAGATCACCAAGCAAACCATTGTGGCCACAAACAGATGCACTATTTTCCAGTAACTCTTTGGGCAGCAGGGGCACAAAAGTAAAAAGGCAGAGGGCAGTGGTGTGAGTAGAACAATAAAGTAGGTATTGATAGTGCAAGGTAAGCAGTACTGTAAAATTTTTTTGATTATACATGGTGGGGGCATCAGTGATGTCTTCCCCCAAAAGAGGACAGTTAAATTCAGTTTTGCTATTGGCATGACTTAAAGAAGTGTTAATGCCTCTGCAGCATCTATCTCTTAGGCTTTTGAAGTATGTATGTGGCCTTTTCTGGCTCTATGCTGATAAGTTCTCCCCAACACCAAGATTCCAAGTCTCAGTTGACAGAGTATGGTTTACAGTTATTGGTTTAGAACCATTAGAAATAATCAAACTTCTGCATCTACTACAGGTGTCAGATGTCAGTGATAAAATCATTTAATGAAAAGTGGTTGGCTTTCTTAGGAAAAAGAGATCAGCTCTGGAATTTGGTAAACCTGATTTGATTTAAATCCTGCTCCTATAGTGTGTGACCATGGATAAAGCAGGTAATCTCTGTGAAACACTAGTTTTGTAGATTAAATGAGATTATGTTTATGAAGCTCTTAGCACAGTGCCTGATATATACTCAGTACTATGTTAACTGCTTTTATTAATAAAATGAGCTTGTATTTATAATTGCAAAAATGTAATGGTTACCATGTTACCTTTGATACTAAGTTTGTGCCTCAAATAGTGGGGAAAATGTTCTGTTTAAGTTTATGTAAGATTTATAATATTTCAAGTAGTAACCATAAATTTAAACCATGTGAAGAAACAAGAATTAACATTCTTATTTTGGTGATAGATATTAAAACAGTGTTTTTTGAAGAAATCCACAAAGAATTTACCAATAGAGTTCTTAAGTGTGTGATCAGGATGTTTAGTGTTTGATTATTTGTATGTACCTTCTCCAGGACTTGGAAATCTATATGCTTTGTTTGCATCTTTATTTCATCACATATGGAAGCTGAGAAGTTTTTGATAAAGGACTTTTTGTCTCATTGATATTTTTCAGATTTTTATCTGTTGAAGGATAGCCAATATAATTCCTCAACTACGAATTTTAAAAAATATCTGGGCCAGGTGTGGTGGCTCACACCTGTAATCCCAGCACTTTGGGAGGCCGAGATGGGCGGATCACGAGGTCAGGAGTTCGAGACCAGCCTGGCCAACATGGTGAAACCGCATCTCCAATAAAAATACAAAAATTAGCTGGGCACGGTGGTGCGCACCTGTAGTCCCAGCTACTTGGGAGGCTGAGACAGGAGAATCACTTGAACCTGGGAGGCAGAGGTTGTAGCCAGCTGAGATCACGCCACTGCACTCCAGCCTGGGCAACAGAGCAGACTCCATTTCAAAAAAATATATATATATGTATCTTTAAGGATTTATCTTCAGACTTTTTTTTTCCTGTTTTCAGGCATATTGGGTTTCTATTTAATCATAAATCATCAACTGTGTTCCTATTTAATCATAAATCAAGCCGCATTCCCTGGATTCAAAGAGTTTACACTCTGAGATGGTCAGGATTGTTAGAGATAAATAGAGGATAATGTAAGGATAATATTTTATAGACAATGAAGATAAAATAGGGCTGGGCACAGTGGCTCATGCCTGTAATCCCAGCACTTTGGGAGGCCGAAGGGGGCGGATCATGAGGTCCAGAGATCGAGACCATTCTGGCCAACATGGTGAAACCCCATCTCTACTAAAAGCACAAAAATTAGCTGGGCGTGGTAGCGTGCACCTATAGTCCCAGCTACTCTGGAGGCTGAGGGAGGAGAATCGCTTGAACCCAGGAGATGGAAGTTGCAGTGAGCCGAGATCACGCCACTGCACTCCAGCCTGGCGACAGAGTGAGACTCTGTCTCAAAAAGAAAAAAAAAAAAAAAAAGATAAATAAATGACCATACTCCATTGGAATGCCATCACTTTTTAAAAAGTGAGTGGAGGCCAGGTGTGGTGGCTCACGCATGTAATCCCAGCACTTTGGGAGACCGAGGCAGCCTGATCACGAGGTCAGGAGTTCAAGACCAGCCAGGCCACCATGGTGAAACCCTGTCTCTACTTAAAATACAAAAATTAGCCGGGCGTGGTGGTGCATGCCTTTAGTCCCAGCTACTTTGGAGGCTGAGGCAGGAGAATCGCTTGAACCTGGGCGGCAGAGGTTGCAGTGAGCCGAGATCACACCACTGCACTCCAGCCTGGGTGACAGAGCAAGAGTCTGTCAAAAAAAAAAAAAAAAAAAAAAAAAAGCAAGTGGAATTTTTGTTAATGCCTTACCAGAAGGGAATGATTTCAAATAGTCGTCTGCATTTTATGACAGCTAGGTGTTGGTATTACGTAAGATCATAATCTTACTTTTATCAGTCTTGAAGTGACTCACTGTTCAATTTGGGGACACTGGTTTGAAAGGTCCTCTTCAGTTATAAGGCATGAAAATACCATGGTGGTTTTGGGTTTTGATTAAAAATAGCATGTACTGATTTCTGTGTAGGTGTACTTAACATATTTGTTTATATTTATTCAGTGTTGGTATTGCCTTTATTTCTAGCAAATATTTCTTAAGAGTATTTTTGCCTTGTTTATGTTGTAAAACACAGAAACAACAAAACTGAATGTATAAATTTATGCACAATTTATAATGTTAAATAAGGTATTCATTTTAGAAAATAATATGACAGATTGCTTTTTTCTTTGATTTTATGTATCTTCTGATAAATTAGTGCCCTGAGATCAAATAAAAATTTGTTTTCATCATCTTGATGCTCATGCTCAAAACTAATATAGATACAAAAAATGAATACATTTCAGAAATTTGGACAGTTAGTAGAAATTAAAATACACCAGTAGCTAACATGCTTATAACATTTTGCTATTTATAGAACCAGTATGTCCTTTTGATTCCACCGCCAATATGATAAGGGAATGTTACTGTCTCAGAGAGCTTACTTGACTTGCCTGTATCATAGCACTTTGATATCACTAAGACGTTTGTTTGGCTCTAGATTCCATGTTCTTTCTATATTCCTCAAGGAAGTGTCTTGATTTTAAAATTATTGTCATGAATATTGGGCTTATGATATCACAGAATTAAGTTATATGACATTCCATTGCATTTTGGAAAAGAAAACAGAAATTATGCTAGCATTCTTATGTTAATAGTTAGAAATGACAGCTGTGGAGAAACGTTAGGACCTATGGAAGTAAAAGTAATTGTAGGATCCAAGTTAAGTAAAAGCCAATTGCCATATTCACATTCTGAACACAAATTCAAGGGACTCTACCAGATTCAGAATTTTAAATAAAAAGAAAAAGAAAAAAAGAAAATGAACCTAAACACCCTTGGTAGTCATTTTTATTTCAGTGATGGTAAACTAACACACCTTTTAAAGATTATGATAAACTACACAGATGGGCTTTAATTCCCTTAAACAGAATTTTGCTGAACTGATTTCAGCTACAGGGGATTTGCGGATGTAGTCAACAGTCAATGAACATAAACATTTTATTTGGCTGGAGAGGGCAGAGAGGTTTTTCTGTAGAAAGGAGTGTGGGGATATGCTCTTTATTTGTAGACTGCGGAAAATTTCATGTTACTGTTTGTTTTAATCCAGAAAAAATTGAGGAAACACGAAGTACTGCTCAAAGTTTTTAATTGTCTTTAATTCAGCAAGACTCATTTGCAGCCAGTGTAGAACAATGCCTATAGAATTATTCAGAAATGATTTTTTTCTTGTTCTGTCAGCCCTAGGAACGATAATAACATCTCTGTAGCTATTACAAATATTGATAGTTTGCACTTTTAAGAGGTAAATTTTCTTACCTAGAAGTCTACGAAGAGTTCTTTTTTAAATCATAGCCTGTCCTAAATCAAAGTGAGGCAACTATTAACTTTCTGTGTTGAAAGAGAGAAGTGGGAAGTATGAAGGCATGCTCCAGGAGTCTGACTTAATGTGTGACCATTCCCACCACCTGGGGCTGTGCCCTGTGGATCTATTTTGAGCTGCCAGACTCAAAAGTAAATAATTTTATTTAGCATCTTCTTTATATACTGGTTTGAACCTTAACTTTGTAAGTTAAAAAAATGACATTGCAAGCAGTTTATCCTCTTAACTGATTTTATATTCATATACTTTGACTATTGTCCTTGAAATCATAGGATGAATCTTAGAGATTTTAAACATATTACTGTTCTGCCTAGAAAATAATAAAACTACATTTTACAGAAAAAAGCTCTTAGATTTATTAACGTTGCTCATCAAGGAGCTATTGCAGAATAATCTGAAGAGCTTTTCCACAAATTTCTCCAGATAATTTGATTGGATATTTTTATACAAAATGCTTTTAAAAGACTCTAAACTCTGATATTAAATTGGAAGCAAGTTTACAATACGACCTGAACATATAAAAACATTTTTTTTTATGTTCAAGCAATATTTTGGATAGTTCTTACAATAAACATAATAAATGCTTTTTTAATGAATAATTCTGATTTGGAATAATGTAGCATCTAGTGCTGCATACAGTTGGATCATAGCAAATGATTATTTTGTCTGGGAGCCTTTTTTACAATTTTAAGTATAAATTTAATATTCCTCATAATTTAGAATAATTTTAATAATTTAGAATGATTTTTATTTCCCCAGAATAATTGGTTTGCATTATGTGTAACAGCAGCAGAGTTGTTGAATCTGAAAATAATAATGCATTTGAGTAGTAAAAAATCAGCCATGGAGTTTATGTGAGACCAAATTATACCACTAATTTTGGCTTAATTTTTTCCCTCATCTGTAAATGAATGAGTTGGGCTGGATTTCAGCTCTAAAATTTTATGAATGTTTTTGTAGTTATAAAGAAGAATATGTGGAGTCTAATTGTATGCTCCATTATCACCCTTTTTAAAATTCTCTGATCCATTACAGTCAGACTTCATACTCATCACTACATTAAAATCAGTCATTCATTCAAAGTTCAACAGTGCCACTGGAATTAACGAGTCCAGTTGTGGTTCTTCAGCACCAGATCAGCAGAATCTGATCAGTTTTTGACAACTTCCTGGCTGATTTTTTGAAAAAATTTAAGTCTCTTTATGACATTGAATGGCATTGAAGGCCCTTAACAGTTTAAGCTAAGCTTTCTCTTTTGCTCTTAGCTCTGGTAGCAAAATGCTTTTCTTTCCCATACTATGCCAGGTGCATGTATACTTACCTCCCATTGCTCACAGTGTTCACTTTACCTGGAAACAACCAGAATCCAACTTTCTCTGGCCCAGATTTACCTGAGCTTCATGGAATTAGAGATTTAGGCTCAGGGTTTATAAGTAATTTAAAAACAGATGCAGCCAGGATTTTACCTCAGGTCTTACTGATTTACTGTGTGATCCCCAAATATCTGAGACAGGTCTCAGTCATTTTAGAAAGTGTATTTTGCCAGGGTTAAGGATGTACCTGTGACATAGCCTCAGGAGGTCCTGAGAACATGTGCCCAAGGTGGTCGGGATACAGCTTACTTTTGTACATTTTGGGGAGACATGAGTGCCAATGTGACACTCAAGGAAATGCTCATTGGACCATTTTGGGTTTTGCATTTTTGGATTAGGGATGCTGAACCAGTGTAATGCAAATATTCCAAAATTCGAGAAAATTTGAAATCCTAAACACTTCCGATCCCAAGCATTTTGGATAACAGATATTTAGGCCGTTACTGTATCCTAGCATAAATTGTGAGATTCCTAGAAAGCAGTAGTGCCCTGAAGAACACAGGTAAACGGTTTTCCAAACAAACTAAAAGGAAAAGAGCATAATTGATTCTTTGGTGAGAGGTACGCTTTCATATGATGTAAGAAGTGAACTTTGCCAGGCGCAGTGGCTCACACCTGTAATCCCAGCACTTTGGGAGGCCGAGGTGGGTGGATCACCTGAGGTCGGAAGTTCGAGACCAGCCTGACCAACATAGAGAAACCCCGTCTCTACTAAAAATACAAAATTAGCCGGACATGGTAGCACATTCCCATAATCCCAGCTACTTGGGAGGTTGAGGCAGGAGAATCACTTGAACCTGAGAGGCGGAGGTTGCAGTGAGCCAAGATAGAGCCATTACACTCCAGCCTGGGCAGCTAGAGTGAAACTCTGTCTAAAAAAAAAAAATAAATGAAAATAAAGAAGTGAACTTCTTTTGCCAGTATCGGAGTCAAAACTTGAGTGAAGATATTGCTGTGTTTCATCAAAGTTAAGTAAATATTTCTCTCAATGTTTTTCATCCTCTAAATTTTCCTTATTCCAGCTAGAAAAAAAAAATAGCCAAAATCACAAGTCTCTTGTGTCCTAGAAGTTTTCATTGAGTGCTACAATTCCTAAGATAAAAAACGTTGAGTTTGACCAAAAGATACAGATGATCAAAACATTAATTATGAAGCAGAAAACATAACACATAAGCAAAGACAGAAAAAGGGTGAGAAAAATTGGCCTTCAATTGGCCTTACTACCAAAAATTACTTCAAAAAGGTTTCTTAATATGACTTCATCTAAATCTCTCACATAGGGATTAGAATTCTAGCAACTTCACAGGAAAGATAAGCGCTTAGTTATCACTTAGTAAGCCCATTCAGAGCAGTGGAGCCAGGTGTAAAGTTCCAAGAGAAATTCCAGGAGACCATCAGACTTTGGTGTACTTGGAAAGCATTCATCCGGTTGCTATCACTTCTTTTCCTCTTTGTTCTTGCCATGCATTAGGTTAAAGTGAGAGGAAACCAATGACTTTGGCTAGCTTTTATAGTACCTACACTTCTGTCCATTAAGCCCTTAGCCCATTTGAGGAATCCTACCCAGGAGCACTCTTATATTACAAGATTGTGTCTTTTCAGAGATCTTAATGTGCTCCTGGCAATTCAAAGTTAAGGCTTTTTATTAAAAAATTATTTGATTACTTTATTGGGTGTATATGTATAAGAGTGGAATTGGAATTGCTTGGTCATGTAGTATATGTTTACTGTTTAAAAAACTGCCAAAGTGTTTTCCAAAGTGGGGTACAACTTTACTTCCCTGCAAGCAATGCATGAGAGTTCTAGTTACTCATATCTTCGTCAACACTTGCTCTTGTCAGTCTTTTAACTTTTAGCCATTCTAGTGGGTATGTAATGGTGTGTAAGTGTTGTTTTAATTTGCATTCCCTAATGACTAATCATGTTGGACATCTTTTCATGTCCCTCTTAGCCATTCAGATATCTTCATTTTTGAAGTGTTTATTCAAATCCTAAACTCAGTTTTTATTTTTGGGGATTTTGCTTTTTGTTTTATCCTTTTACTGAGTCGTGATATTACTCTTCTCTTTTCTCTACTTTTTCTCCCTCCTTTTCTCTCCCCTCTTTTTTTTTTTTTTTGATGGAGTCATGCTCTGTCGCCCAGGCTGGAGTGCAGTGGCCCAATCTCTGCTCACTGCAAGCTCTGCCTCCTGGGTTCACGCCATTCTCCTGCCTCAGCCTCCCGAGTAGCTGGGACTATAGGCACCTGCCACTATGCCTAATTTTTTGTATTTTTTAGTAGAGACGGGGTTTCACTGTGTTAGCCAGGATGGTCTCAATCTCCTGACCTCGTGATCCTCCCACCTTGGCCTCCTAAAGTGCTAGGATTACACGTGTGAGCCGTCGCACCTGGCCCTCTCCCTGCTTTTTGAGACAGGGTCTCACTATGTCACCCAGGCTGAAGTGCAGCAGTGCAATCACGCTCACTGCAGCCATAAGCTCCCAGATGCAAGCCATCTTGTCACCTCAGCTTCTTAAGTAGCTGGGACCACAAGCGCGTGCCACCACCTCCAGCTAATTTTTAAATTTTTTGTAGAGATGACATCTCCCTGTGTTACCTTGGCTGGCCTTGAATTCCTGGGCTCAAGTGATTCTCCTGCCTTGGCTTCCCAAAGTGCTAGGATTGCAGGCGTGAGCCACTGTGCCTGGCCTACATTTCATTATTTAGTCTAGATTTATTTATTTAGTCTAGATACACGTCTCTTATCAGGTATGTGTTTTACATATATTTTCCTCCAATATGCATCTTATTTCTTCTCTTTCTGGGATTACAGTTTTACCTATGTTAGATCATTTAGTATTTTCTCACAGCTCTTGTGTTCTCTGTTCCCTTTCTTTCAGTCTTTTTTTTCCCCTTTGTTTATCGGTTTAGATCACTTTTGTTCACTTGTCTTTATGTTTTTGGATTCTTCCTTTAGCTATGTCCTTACTGTTAATAAGGTCATCTAATGAATTTATCTCTGATATTCTGTTTTTTATTCTTAGCGCTTTCATTTGATATTTTTTGTATGTTTTGTTTCTCATTTGCAATCCTTCTTCTCTGCATATTGGGCCTTTTTCCACTAGGACCTTTAACATATTAATACTAGTTAATTTAAAGCATTTATACAATATTTCCAACATCTGGATTATCTCTGATACTAGATTTGTTGATAACTTTATCTTTTGGCAATGGTTGTATTTTTGCGTTTCATAATTTTTTATTTGGAAATGCTGGATAATGCTTTTAAATGAACAGTATAGATTGTGCTAAAGAGTGTTTACTCCTGGAAATAGGCCCATTTCTTCTTCTGCTAACTGTGAGTGGTAGAGTCAATCAGTAGTTGAGCTATTTTGGATTTTGGTGTTGCTACATTCATTTTTAGTACACCAGGCTTCAGTCTTCTCCAGTAGAAAATAATGTTACCTTGTGCTTAGTATGGGCTCTCTGGTACTGGTGGTTTTTCTCAGTGTTCCAGCTCTTTTAGGATAGCTTTCATCAGTGCCTGTAGGGTTGCACCACAGACAGGGAATTTCTCTCTGTGCTCTTGCTCTTCCCCTAGCAGTAAACTGCTGTTCCTTGTTATTGGATGTGAGCCTTGCGGTGGGGACAGAATGGAAATTTCTTAGTTCTCAACCTTAATCTTAGGTGGGCCCTGCATACATGTGCCTTGGGGGTGTGACCTTCTCTGTGTATGTGCCTTACCCTCCTATGCAATCAAACTTTGCCTTGTATCTTTGGGGTCTTGGGCTTTAGATGACTTCTGCTAAAGTCTTGACCCAAAGTTTCATGCTTCTTCTCTGGTGGCTTAAACTTTTGTTTGGTATGAGAGAACAGTTATTGTGGATCTCTACATCCTGAAGTAGAAGCAGAACTTCCGAAAAATTTTACTATACTTTTTAAAATATGAAAAAAGTGGGATGAATTTTTATGACAAAATATAAGTTCACAAAGAAATACCTATTTATGGCAAGCTGCTTTGTGAAACAGTCCTCAGACTTTCTGGTATACGTGTTTGTCTTCTCTGACCTTAGGGGAACTTTTGTGGAAACTTTGAGAAGTACCGAGGCTTAGGCCAAGCAAAAAACAAAGGCAGAAAAACCCACCTTAAAACACTGGTGAGTCATCAGTGAGGCAGACACTTGTAGGTTGACTAAGGAAGCACTCATTCCCTAACACCTCTCCTGTCTACCTGTATAAAGGAGACTGGAAAAGCTAAATACAGTCAATCTTTGTAATTCTTGGTAGTTAGATTCTGTAAAGTCACCATGATGACTGAATTAGCAAATTCTCAACTATTGCTCCTAAGGAAAATATGAACAAACACACATACACCCACACATTTCATGTAGGCTATATAATCTTAATCCTGAAAACTACTCATCCTGGTAGAGTCTCTCTTTATTTAACAAAAGAGAAGCTGAGGTTCAGAGTGTTAACTGACTTTCTGATGCCCCATGAATAGGTCCCAGATTTGGGATTCAAACTCATTCAGCTGGTTCTAGAGCTGGAGCTACTTGAACTACACTTCACTGCCCCCCACAGCTCTGTCCTCTGGTGGGCATCTCTGTGTGAGAGCTGAAACAAGAAGGCAGAGTGTCTCCTTGTTAGACCTTAGCTGGGAATATGTGTATCAGCTACTCAGATTTTTCACTGCTCTACATGTTTGTTAATGATGATGAAAACACAGCAAGTACTGATTTTGGGGTTACAAGTAAATTTTGGTGAGTAGGCTGATTCACAAATACGAGATTGCAAATAATAAGGATCAACTATTTACTTTTTAAATCTCCCTAATAATTAGGGGTAGGTATGTGACAGAGTTCTTCTGGTTAAAGGTAAGTAATTAAATGTATGCTGAGGACCTCTTGCTTTTTTTTTTTTTTTTTGTAAAAGTGACAAGTGGTGCTGCATCACCCTTTTCTTTCTGATTTAATGTTGATTTGAGTTGAAAAGTATGGCAGTGATCCTCTGACAACAAGGTAACAAGTATAAACATGAAAAACAGGGCTGTAAGGTAAAAAGATAGTGGTCCTTGGTTATAGCAATGAGCAGCTAAACCCATCCTAGCAACCACCTACCGACAGTCATTTTAATTGAGAAAAATAACTACCTACATATTTAAGCTGCTGTTGGTTAAGCTTACTGTTATTTGGATAAGAATGATTTCCAATTGACATAGCCAATAATCCAGCTTTTACGTAAGTTTTTTTAAAAATAGAAAGTTAATGTATTTACTGGCAGTTGATTATGCTCACTACTTTACATATGTAATACTTATGTACTATATTAGATAGAAGATTATTTTAACTGGCTGTATTCTTGACCAGATTTAGGTAACAGTAAATTACCTAAATGCTAAGTTAAGTGCAGTATTGTAGTGCATTTCTTTTGATAATCACAATTAACAATGCAATTAGCAGTGAAATGAATTGTACCAGCTTGAGCTTTGTCTTTCATGACATTATTACTTTGAGTCATTAGTAATGCAATGCAAAGCTTTTTAAGTTGTTTCCAGTTATCTGCAGTTCACCTAGAAAGTCTGGAAATACAGAAACTAGTGCTCAAGAATTCCATATTGCTCACTAATGTTTTAGATATGTAATCTCCCCACTTCTCTTGCAATATATATGTTGTTCTGTAATTTCATAGGCCAGCAAAAGATCTTTGAACATCATTTGTTCTTGTGCTCTATCAAAACAAGAAAATAATTGTCACTTCACACCCTACAGATCTCCAGGGATGCAGACAGTCTTTGGAATATACTCTAGTCTTTAACTTCTTGAGTGATCAAATAATCTTATATTTAAGTGAAGTTTCTCCTTATATTTGAAGTCATTTTCCCCCATTTGATCTTCATTGATTATAGACAGTTCATTATTCTTATCATGAAAATAATTTATATATTATCTATCACTATGAACAAGCATCGTTACTCTTAGAAAAGAATGAGCATTTTAAGGGACTTGAAGTCTCTTCTTGGCTGTCTCCCTTGAACTACCTGGAGAAGACATCTCATAGAGTTGTAAACACTTTAAGGTTAGGTACCGCCTCTTACCTTTATATCCTCAGCTGTTAGCACATGGCCTTAAATAGGGAGTTTTATACCCATTTGTTGAGTCTAATTATCTTTAATTTGTATATAATGTTTTGGTTTTTGTTTTAGAGTTGAGGTTTTGCAGGCTGGAATGCAGTGGCATGATCTTGGCTCACTGGAGCCTCAAACCTCTGGGCTTAAGTGTTCCTCCTGCCTCAGTCTCCTGAGTAGCTGGGACTATAGGTGCACACCACCCCACCTGGCTAAGAGTTTTTATTTTTGTAGAGAAGGGATCTTGCTATGTTGCCCAGGCCTGCCTCAAACTCCTGCCCTCAAGCAATCCTCCCTGCCTTGTCCTACTGAGTCACTGGGATTACAAGCACTACACCTGGCTCTTTCTTCTTCTTCTTCTTCTTCTTCTTCTTTTAATGAGTCTCATTAATTTGTAGCAAGTCATATAACACTGAATTAATCTGGCAATTATATGATCATTGGTAAATCTATGGGGCAAAGACCTGCCTGTCAGGTTGGGGAATGTGAAAAATATCCATACCCTTGAAAGCAAACTGTGGCATTACCTTTGTCAGTTCCATGTTTTTGTTTTTGTTTTTGTTTTTAAACATGTTCTGAAGAGTTATACACATTCCTATGTATTTGTTGGAATACTGTGGCTGTCATTGTCTTTATTTAGTACATGTTACATTTAAGACACTGCCTAAGATACAAAACAACAGGCATCATCCTTCATCTCCTGGTTTTACTGTTTTGTTGAGTGATAAAGACATTTGAATTCAATAGTACAGAAATAGTGTGTAAAATAGTGTTTAAATTAAGCCATATAAAATAAAATGTCACTTGTGTGATGCTGAAAAAATTCGAGAGAAGAATAATATAGTAGGTCTTTATTAATCAAATGTTTATTGGATGTCAGTTGTGATTAAAGCACGAAGACAGGCTTTGTGTGTGTGTTGAGTGGTCAGCAGCTTTAGGGTATGGAGGGAGGGTCAAAGTCAAATAAGACACTATTCATGCCTTCAGGGAGCTCTGACTTCATGTACAGTGGCCTTTAGCAGTAATGGTACTTCCAAAAGTGCTTTTGAAAAAATGCAGTTTATGAGAGTCTCACACAATTTGTTGTAGAGAAGAGAAAGTGCAATAAGAGTTCAGAGAGTAGAGATACTTTTCTAGTGTCCATACTCTCAAGAGACTTCTGTTATAGAAAAGTATTGCCCTACGTAGAGATCAGATCTCCTGAAGTAGGTGCAGTCAATTGAAAGTTTATAATGTGGCTGTGAACTATTCTTTTGGGGCTCAGGAGTCACCTTTATAGTCAGGCCCAGGTAATGCTTCCTTCTGGACACAAGAGTTCATCAGATAAACATTACTGTGTTAGTCTGTTCTTGTGTTGCTATAAAGAAATACCTGAGACTGGGTAATTTATAAGAAAAGAGGTTTAATGGACTCACAGTTCTACAGGCTGTACAGGAAGCATGGTGCTGGCATCTGCTTCTGGGGAAACCTCAGAAAGCTTACAAATCATGGCAGAAGGTAAAGGGGGAGCAGGCGTCTCATGGAATGAGCAGAAGCAAGAGAGAGTGTTGGGGGAACACACTTAAACAACCAGAGCTCCTGAGAATGAACTCATTATTTCAAGGACAGCACTAAGCCATGAGGGATCCGCCCCCATGACCCAAACACCTCCCACTAGGCCCACACTCCAACACTGCAGATTTTATCTCAACATGAAATTTGGAGGGAACATTCAAACTATATCAATTACCTGTTTCAGAGGCAGGAAAATTTTGTGGTGTAGTTAAAGGATTTTATAGGAGGAGATTCATATCAAGACCTAGAATAGAAACTTTGGGTATCCATATTTTTTCTTGTATAACAAATTTTTGTATTGCCTACATATTGTATTTCTTTTGTGTCTATGAGTAGTTTTACTGTGTTTATTAATTTTTTTCCTTTGTACTTTACTTTTTTATTCTACCTTCCTCACTTAAATTTACAAATTTTATGGATTTTTTTTTGTTTCAATTCAGTATGCATTTCAGGCCTTTTGGAAACTCACCGTAATTCACTTATATATAAAAAATGTTTTTCCCAGCTAAAACAATATTTTTAGTTTCAGGTTTTGCTATGCTTGCAGAATCTGTGTGTGTCTTACTCATTCATTTTTATGGAAAATCTCTTTATATCTTGACTGTAGATGTAGTACTTATGTCTTTGGTCATCTAATTTTAGACTGATTTTCAAGAAAACATTTGGTCATGCATTTATTTTGTCCTCTACATTGAAGCACTACTGTTATACGACTACTGTGAATACTTGCTGTAGATCTTTTTGTAAGTCCCTTTTAATATTCCAGAAACTTTAACTGCCTTGTTTGAAGACCTGCCTCATATTAACAATTTTTCAAAATAAACAACATTTTAGTGAGTTTGTATTTCTTTGACAAGAACTTGAATGTGAGTCTTAGCCTGCCAAATGGCTATTTAAGAGAAACATTTCGGTATCCTTGTTAATGACCTTGGCTTTAACCATTTGAGCGGTACATGCTATGCTTTATATTAGTTCTTCTGGTACCTACTTTGCAATACTATTTTAAAGTTCTATTTTATTTCTCTGATGACTGTACCATAAATTAATTATTTGAACCCAGATTTTTTTTGTTAGTTTATAACTCGCATTAATTTTTGGGATTGTGGACTATGTTGTGTTATTTGGGTATATGTAGGTGTGGGTGTGTTTTAACTGTGACTTCTGGTCTTCAAGAAAAAAGCTCAGACCAATAATTGTTTTTGAAAAATTCCTGACATAACTGAACTGGAATTTATTAATATTTTACTTTTACATTTTGGAAACAAAATAAAGAGCAAGAACAACCAACAAACCAAAAAAGTAATAAGGAGAAGCTAACTAAACGTGGATCTTGTTGTAGTAGCTAAACAAAGAAAGGAATTTGAACACTTTAAACATGAGAAATTTATGATAGAGTTGTGTAGCAAGTACACATTTATAATTTATTTAAAACAGGATCTCTGACTGTTCAGAAACTATGTAGATGAATTGTGAGTTATGAGTGAATCTACATGGTTCTTGCTGGCCTCCATGACTGAAGAAAGCTTGATGTTTAGATATTGGGTGAGGCTAATGATGGCTCTAGATCCAAGGATGACAACCTGTCTCTGTGTAAACCCTTTCTCTGGGATGACTATTTTGATCTGTGCCTCAGATAACTGATAGTGCTAATTGATTTTGAAGCCTAGATGCCTAATTAGGCAGCCAATTAAGTCATTTCGAATAGTGACTTCATGATAAGTAATTTGAGCCAGTTACGTTCAGGTGTGCCCAGTAACAATCTTTCACCTCTGTAGAGGTGGAATCAATGTCATTGAATCCCATATTGCATCATTGGAAAATGCGTCTGCTGCATTGACAGTAAGTTAAGTACAGCTTGATCAAATCTGGTCAGTTCAATAGGATATTGTGCTTGAAGAACAGAGGCTTGACAACCTACGAAGAAAGGTGACTGGAGAGCTGAACATCTTGGTCATCCCCTTCAGTGGGGAGGAGAGAATGGGAATGTAGGGACTGGATTCTAACACAACTGCATAGGTCATCCTGACATACTACATTATGGATTTTAGAATGCAGCAGTGATGAACACTCAGTCAAATTGAAATGTGTCTTCCTTGCCATTGGATTTGAGTCCTTTTGCTCTGATTTTTTTGATCTTGTAACCACACTTTCTGATGAGATAGCCCCACTGACCAGCAAGGACCACCTACCTCAGGGTGACTAGTAGTAGTGGAGTGTCTTGTTTTCCCATTACCTACATATTCTTGGTGACAGATGCTATAGAATGTGTTCATATCAGGATATGACCTCTGGTTCTGCACCATCATAATATAAAATAGGTGAGTGAGTAGGGTGGGCAATAGGAATATTTCTGGAAGCCATTCCTATACTCTGACAGCTAGCGATAACCATACAAGGAAGTGGCTGGGTATGTCTCACCCCAAATCAAAGGTATCCCCAAGTCATCCCTTCCTTAGCAGGATTCCAAAAATGTCTGATCTAGAAGAGTGTTATCCTGTGTAGAGTTCAGATCTTTTGAGGTTGGTAGAGTCAACCCAGAACTTAGAACGTGGCTGTGAACTAGTGTTCCTTCTTCTAGGGCCCAAGATTTACTTTTATTGCCAGTCCTAGATATGCTTCCTTCTGGACACTACAGTTTATCAAGTTGAACATTACCCTATTTCAGTTGCAGTGAGCCGAGATAGTGCCACTACACTCCAGCCTGGGTGACATAGTGAGACTCCATCTCAAAACAAAAAAAAATATATATATATATATATTTATACACACATACATATTTATATATATAAAACATAGGCATTATCTATCTATCTATATATATCTCTATGGTTTCTACCCAGACCAATTAAATGATTGTAGATCAGAGTCAGGGAAGAAGTGACTCTGTTAGGGGTTGAATTTATAAAATAATTATATAATATTATATATTAGTATATAAATATATTATAAATTATAATAATTTATAAATAAATTATAAATGTGATTCTTTTTTAAATCCCCTAGAGCATGGATGGGTCATGTTGAGGAATTATAATTATGTATTATTAATAATTATTATAATTACAGAAATTATAAGTTTAGATATATAGTTTTTAGAATGCTGATCATGATCTATAACGATTCTCATCCTTGGCTACACATTAAAATTACCTAAAAAGCTTTTTAAAAATATAGTGCTGGCTGGGTGCGGTGGCTGACTCCTGTAATCCCAGCACTTTGGGAGGCCGAGGCAGGCGGATCACGAGGTCAGGAGTTCGAGACCAGCCTTACCAACATGGTGAAACCCTGTCTCTACTAAAAATACAAAAATTAGCCGGGCATGGTGGTGCGCGCCTGTAATCCCAGCTGCTCAGGAGGCTGAGGCAGGAGAATAGCTTCAACCCGGGAGCCGGAGGTTGCAGTGAGCTGAGATAGTGCCACTGCACTCCAGCCTGGGTAACACAGTGAGACTCCATCTCAAAAAGAAATACATATGTATATATATATATTTATATATATAAAACATAGGCATCATATATATACATATATGTATGTGGTTTCTACCCAGACCAATTAAATCAGAATCTCTTGGGGTTGGAGTTCTTGGCATTGGTACGTCTTTCAAATCTGTAGGTGATTCTAATGTGCAGCCAAGTTGAGAATGACTGGTCTTGTCATACATTATAAATGTATGATCTGACGATACATTATAAATGAAATGTTAAATAATATATTGATTTTTGGAGATTGGTTCTTAAATACTGTTTTTAAAGAGAATGTTTCAAAATATAAAAATCGA
The DNA here is from genome assembly GCF_029289425.2 of Pan paniscus. Classification (NCBI taxonomy): domain Eukaryota; kingdom Metazoa; phylum Chordata; class Mammalia; order Primates; family Hominidae; genus Pan; species Pan paniscus. The sequence goes on along the minus strand of NC_073254.2, from coordinate 59,652,132 downwards.
TAACCATTTTTCTTAATCATATGTTGATTGTTAAGCCTCTCCAATTATTATGACATTATTGAAACTCTTTTCTACAATGTTGTATATAAACATAGTCCATGAAGTTGAATACATTTGTGAAGTTAAAAAAAGGATGGGAAGATTTCACCAGTGTTTTAACAGAAATAAATAATATTTTTGCCAGATGATTGCATTTTCATGGAAAATTATTGGAAGTTGCATTCCTTTAACTTATTAATGTTCTCTGATCAAATCAACAGATCAAGTATAGGTGGTAGTTTCTGTTAAGTTCTTTACACATGTGTCTTGATTTCAACTAGATTATCCAAGTCTCACTTTTTTTTCACTAAAACCATAAAAATTATGGTACTAAATCATGGAATTACTTCATTAAATGTCTATGTGTCAACAAATATTTCACACTAGCTTTGGAAGTTATTGTAAAAAGTGTTCTGATAAAAAAATCAAAAACTTCATCATTCTAAAATATATATATATATATTAAGAGAAAACCAAGGGTTTTAAAAATATAGAATTGGGACATTTTAAAAAACTGATTTCTTGTTATACTCATAAACTTATTTATGTTTCTTTGGGTTGACAGATGAATTCTGCAAAGCTGACACTGATTTAACATTTTTATAAACAAAGATTCCAGAAATTTATTGAAATTATATTAATTATATTAGTATTAGAACAGAAAATATATATTATTATATTAGTATCAGAACAGAAAAGGGAAAGAAAAGGGAGCTAGCATTTTGAAATTTATGTTAGTCATTGAGCCTATGCCTTTAAATGTGACAGCAAAGGTTATCGTAAGAAGTGTTTGCATTGTTATCTTTTGACCACTCTAGAACTCAGGAAGGATGCAACAGTTTTGTTAGTTAAAAAACACTATACAAATGTTGAGGATATCTGCATGACCTTAGGAGACTGAAAGCATTTTTGTCATCCTGTGATAAGAGTAAAACCAGGTGGCTGCATTCTGTGGCTTAGGATGTGGGTTTCTTTGTTTCTGATAGTCTCAGACACTGAGAGAAACAAGTTACATATGCAAAATGAGCTTATGCTCATGCTTAAAATGTTTTTAAGCATCGTGTAGCTTGGTAGCATAATTATTGGCCATAGAATCTTCCATTGGCTGTTTTTTTGTGACAAGCTATTTTCTTTTTTCTTCTTCTTTTTTAAATCCCCTAGAACATAGATGGGTCATGTTGAGAAATTATAAACATATTATTTACTCTAAGAGGTAATGAGTTTGGCTTTATTCTCCTTGAATTTGAACGTTAGATGAATTATTTGCTGTAAGGTATAGTTCAAAAATATAAATTTGCCCATTTTTGGGTAGATTGGCCTATCATTTATATATAAGTGAACTTTTACTGGTTTCTTCAACAGAATGCTTCATAGTAGCTTCAAGTTAGCTCCATTGCCCTAATATGTGGGGGTTTTCCTGAGTACAGTGACCCTGGAATCTCAGTCTTGCCCCTTAGTCCTTTTCCCCTTATTTATCTATAATTATGTAACAGTGAAAAGGAGGCCTAGCATGACTAACTCCATTTTTGTTCCTAACTCCCCATCCTTCATGCCCTCTTTTAGGTTAGCTGCTTTTGCTTATCTTTGTACATAGGCCAAGCTAATTATGGGAGGAATTTAGCTTATAGTTTAAAGCAAGGATGATAATAGTCCCTTCCTTGAAACTAACTCCTGAGGAGATAAGGAGGGTTTACACAGAATTAACAATGTAGTATTAAAAGATTTGTTGAAGCATTGTGACCTGACCAAAGACAAAGAAGTTTCAGTCTTCTTTGACCGTCACTGCTGCCCACATCAGCCCCTTCCCTCATCTCCCTTTCCCCCACATAAAAGGAGCCTAAAATTCATATTAACTTAAGATGGTTCTTTAGGACACTAGTTCACCATCTTCTTGGTATGCTGGCTCTCCAAATAGAAGTCACTTTCCTTGCCTCTTGACATTTTGGCTGTCATGTGGCGAGTGGTAAGAGCTTTGAACTTCGTTACAATTCATTGTAAAACAGCATTCTCAATTAATTGCTTATGAAGCAAAGTCTACTTAATATTTTATGAGAATATTTATGGTTCAAAATATATATTTGAAATAGGAAGTTAGAGCTATCTTAATCACACATTCTAATGAGCCCAGTAAGATGCATTTTTTTGTTTCACACTAATTTTGTTGTGCCATTTTTTCAAACCTAACTTTTTTCCTTCTAAGATGAACAGAGTTTCACTCCAAATTGCAGATCAAACACTACCTTCTCCACGGAAGTCATGTACTGACTGTCCATATTATCAGGCACGTAGGTACAGAGGCCAAGGGGGAGCTTCCCCTTTGCCCTCTGAAGGTTCTCTGAGAATGAACTGACAAAAGGCAGATTAATAGGGGAAAGGGCATACATGTTTATTTAACAGGTATAACACAGGGGAATTGCAAGAGAATGATTACCCAATAACCCAATGAGGTTTAGATGCTACATATTCTTCCTGATTGGGGATAGGGTTGATGGGTGCAGGGCAGGATGTAGGAGTAAATGATTTTTAGGGGAGATGAATGAACCTGAAGAACAATGGCCTGGGACTAAGTTCCTCTGAACTGGAGTCAGGGAGCAGGAAGGTGAGAAGCACAACTTCACTGTGAACAAAAGTTGTCCTATTATGCACATAAATTCCCTCAGGTAATCTCTAGAAGCTGCTCTCAGAATAGATGAAAAGTCTATATGAGCATGGTGACTACTCACTGAAGTCTTCTCTCTTCTCTAGTGGTTAATTGGTCTTGATTATTTGATGAGATTCTTGGGAGGAGGTCTGTTATTTTCTGAGCCACAACATTGGCATAAGATATCTTTCTTAGCCCTGATGCCATTCTTGGAAGTTTTCTTCTTCTTCTTTTTTTTAATTGTTCAGTCATTTCTTCATTGAGCAGACATTGACTAAGCATCATCCTCCAATTGTTTCGTTTCAAACACTTCCTAGAATCCTTCTTATATAGTAGGTGTGAAGTAAATAATATGTGAATGAATTGACTATATGGATTTCAAGCTACTTGTGTTTTAAGCTAAGTAGGCAAAACCAAAAGTATTGATTGACCTTTGGGATTTTCTTTATTTGAAATTAGTTCTAACATAGGAGGACTAAGCGCTGTTTTTTTTTGTTTTTTTTTTTTTTGTTTTTTTTTTGTGACAGAGTCTTGCTCTGTTGCCCAGGCTGGAGTGCAGTGGCGTGATCTCAGCTCACTGGAACCTTTCAACTGTAGTAGGTCATAGACAGCTACAAGTTGGCATTTATGGGAAATAATTGGAGTGAAAATTGACAGTGACAGTTCATTTCCACTTTGGACAGTATTTATAATTTGTAACTTATGATGGGGTTATTCTTATGTATAGGCAATGTTTGTTCATACCAATGCATATTTGTCACAGGTATGTGTTATAATATTTTTGAAGTTACAACTACTATATATTAATATGTTTAGTAATCCCAACAGTTCACACAAAAGAGAACTGGAAATTTAAGATGTCCAAAAACATATTGTGTACTAAAAGTTTGGGATGACTACATAAATAAAGATGGGAAAACACTGTAACTTACAAGCCTGGGCACTGAAATCAGCAAACTTGAATATAACTCCACTACTTAGAGTCAGTCCTGCTAAAATGCAACATATTTGCTCCTACAAGTCAGCATGCATTTCAGAATTACACAATGAAAACCACAGGACTTACAGGAAAATGGGGTTATGGCACAATACTCAAAAACTCAGTAACACATTTAAAAAATATCATAAGTGTTAAATGGTTAATAAATAAATACTGCAATATATTTGGCACTTTATATTGAAAAAGACCTGAATTCCCTCGTGGAAGCGGAAGAGGTTGCAGCTTGTGAGTTGTGAAGTGATGGAAAGGATTATCTGAAGTCAGAAGAAAAGTTGTAGTACCAGATCTGAATAGTTATCAGTCACAACTCACATGGTGAACTGAGATAGCTGGTTAATGTCTGAGCGTGTGCTTTTGGTGTCCTCCTGTATGACTTGGTTCAGTTTTCTGTAGTCACCTCATGTTTCTTATGGATGAAGTCACTCATAAGCAAAATGAAATCTGAGTTATGCTCAAATTGTTCCCTAATGTATCAGTTGGATTGGGACACATTTGCATTTCAGAATAAGTATTATAGCAGAACTGATTGTACCGTCTAGTTAGCTTTGGCACATTACTTAACTCTCAGAGCCTTGATTTTCTCATGTGTAACACAGGGATAGTAGTACTGACCTCATAGGAGTTTGAGGAGGACTAAATGAATGTATACATACAAGTTTAAAATAGAATATGGTATATGTTTGTTAAAAAGGAAGGAATTTTCTATAACTCCTATTTAGAAATCATCCCATCTGGAGAAATTAAAAATGTATGTTTTTGTGATTTTTATTTCTTCAGTTAGACATAGATGTTACATATATAGATTTAGTGTATTGTAGATAATTTAAATCTATGTTTATAATTCAGTTAGTTGCTACCAGCAGTGATGCTTTGCTTTACCCGTGGGTACGTGATAAAAATACATGATAGAAAGTCAGCATGTTCTTATTGCTTAATTTTTTCTGTAATCATCAATTTATTTATTAAAATAGTACAGTTATTTAACTGCTGGCTGACACTACTTATTTCATCATCTTTCTTCTTTCTCTTACATTCATTGTCTTAATCTTTCATCTTCATTATTACCATAATATAATCAAATTCCTCTGTCCTCTGCCCCTTTCCTGTTTCTAGCACTAAGATTTGCCTTTATCTTCCCCCAGTTCATTCATCCTCCATACAACTGCCAAAGTGACAGGGATCAGGCTGTTTCCTTGCTAGAATTTTCTCCTCACCTCCCAGCCACCTCTTCCTATGACACCAGGCACTGAAGCCATCCTAGATGATCTAATTCTTGTCTGTGCTGTTGGAAATGTCTGGATCATATCTGTCTGGTCAGGTCCCTTATACCCTTCCTTTATGTATATCTCTCCTACAACAACAATTACACTGTATAATAATATTTTTCACATTGATGGCCTCACTGAAGTCTAAGTTCTTTGTGTTCAGAGATTTTGTATTATTGTCTCTTGGGTCTAGCATATACTAGTTGTCCAATTAGTATTAGGGAAATGAATGAAGGAAGGAAGGAACAATGAAGAAAAGGTAGGTCAAAATGTTTAAAAATTGAACACCTAGGTTCAAGTTAATGAATTAGTTCAGCTTTTATCATTCAGTGTTTAATTTCATATTTCTTTTTCTTTTTTTCTAAAACGAGGACAACGTATTTTAAATATCTCGACAATATAATGTAGTAGTCAGGAGAACAGTCTGTGAAGCTAGACTGAAGACTCCTTGGTTAGATTTCTTGCTCACCTACTTATTCATTTGATGAAGTTCGGCAATTTACTAAACCTCTCAGTGCCTCAGTTTCTTTACCTGGTAAATGAGAATAATAATAATATTTGTTTCATCAACTTATTATAATGAGTAAATAAACTGTTACTGGTAAAGTGTCTAGAATTTTAGGTGGCATATGGTAAATAATAGATGTTACCTATTCTTGTTGTTCTCAATTATTATGAACTAATGCCCTGCTGTTAAGTTGCAAGGACTTTTTTCCTATAACTTGCTGTTAAGTTTCAAGGACTTTTTTCCTACCATTGCTCTGGAGCATCTTTGCTTATACCATTCTCTCCTACTTACTTATGATGTGATGCTTCTTCTCAATTGAATAAAGAAAATCTTAACACTTACCAGATTCAGGTGTGAGTTAGTGATGAAAGGAAATCAAGGCTAATCTATTTCACCCAATTTTGATGCTTTATAAGGCCAACCACCTTTTGTAGTGATTATTAGGCATTGATTGTATTTATATTGTTGCTACATGTATTATGCACTTAATATGTTTAGCTATTAAAGCTGAGTAAGAAACAAAATATTTTATTTTTATTTCAATAGTTTGTGGGGAACAGGTGGTTTTTGGTTACATGGATAAGTTCTTTAGTGGTGATTTCTGAGATTCTGGTGCACCGTCACCCATGCAGCATATACTGTATCCAGTATTTACTCTTTTATCCCTTACCCGCCTCCATCCCTTCTTCCTGAGTCCCCAAAATCCATTATATCATTCTTGTGCCTTTGTGTCCTCATAGTATAGCTCCCACTTATAAGTGAGAACATATGATATTTGGGTTTCCATTTATATATTCCATTTAGTATATACATATATTTTCTTTATCCACTCATTGATTGATGGGCATTTAGGCTGTTTCCATATTTTTGCAATTGCGAATCGTGCTGCTATAAACATGTGTGTGCAAGTATCTTTTTCATTTAATTACTTATTTTCCTCTGGGTAGATACCCAGGAGTGGGATGCTGGATCAAATGATGGTGCTACTTGTAGTTCTTTAAAGAATCTCCACACTGTTTTCCATAGTGGTTGTACTAGTTTATGTTCCCACCAGCAGTGTAAAAGTGTTCCCTTTATACCACATCCACTCCAACATCTATTATTTTTTGATTTTTTAAATTATGGCCATTCTTACAGGAGTAAGGTGGTATCTCATTATGGTTTTGATTTGCATTTCCCTGATCATTAGTGATGTTGAGCATTTTTTCATATGTTTGTTGGCCATTTGTATATCTTCTTTTGGGAATTGTCTATTCATGTCCTTTGCCCACTTTTTGATGGGATTGTTTGCTTTTTTTGTTGCTGATTTTTGTGAGTTCATTGTAGATTCTCGATATTAGTCCTTTGTTGGATGCATAGTCTGTGACTATTTTCTTCTGTTCTGTGGGTTGTTTACTTTGCTGATTATTTCTTTTGCTGTACAGAAACTTTTTGGTTTAATTAAGTCCCATCTATTTATCTTTATTTTTGTTGCATTTGCTTTTGGGTTTTTGGTCATTAACTCTTTCCCTAAGCCAATGTCTAGAAGAGTTTGTCTAATGTTATTTTCTGGAATCCTTATGTTTTCAGGTCTTAGATTTAAGTCTTTGATCCATCTTGAGTTGATTTTTGTATAAGGTGAAAGATGAAGATCCAGCTTCAGTCTTCTACATGTAGCTTGCCAGTTATCCCAGCACCATTTGTTGAATAGGGTGTCCTTTCCTCACTTTATGTTTTTGTTTGTATTGTCGAAGATCAGTTGGCTCTAAATATTTGGCTTTATTTCTGAGTTCTCTGTTCTGTTCTATTGCTCTATGTGCCTATTTTTATACCAGTACCATGTTGTTTTGGTAACTATAGCTTTGTAGTATAATTTGAAGTCAGGTAATATGATGCCTCTAGATTTGTTCTTTTTGCTTAGTCTTGTTTTGGCTATGTGGGATCTTTATTGGTCCCCTATGAATTTTAGGATTGTTTTATCTAGATCTGTGAAAAATGATGTTGGTATTTTGATGAGAATTGCATTGAATTTGTAGATTGCTTTTGGCAGTATGCTCATGTTCACAATATGAATTCTCCCCATCCATGAGCATGGGATGTGTTTCTATTTGTGTCATTGGTGATTTATTTCAGCAGTGTTTTCTAGTTTTCCTTCTAGAGATCTTTCACCTCCTTGGTTAGGTATATTCCTAAGTATTTTATTTATTTTGCAGCTGTTGTCAAAGTGTTTGAGTTCTTGATTTGATTCTCAGCTTGGTCGTTGTTAGTGTATAGCACTGCTACTGATTTGTGTACATTCATTTTGTATCCTGAAACTACTGAATTCATTTATCAAATGAATTCATTTATCAAATCTAGGAGCTTTTTGGATGAGTCTTTAGGGTTTTCTAGGTATATGATCATATTATCAGTGAATGGTGAGAGTTTGACTTCCTCTTTACCAATTCAGATGCCCCTTATTTCTTTCGTTTTTGTCTGATTGCTCTGGCTAGGACTTCCAGCACTATGTTGACTAGGAGTGGTGAAAGTGGGCATCCTTGTCTTGTTCCATTTCTCAGGGATAATTCTTTCCAATTTTCCCTGTTCAGTATAATATTGGCTGTACATTTGTCATAGATGGGTTTTATTTCCTTGAAGTGTGTCGCCTCTGTGTCAGTTTTGCTGAGGGTTTTCATCATAAAGGGATGCTGGACTTGTCAAATGCGTTTTCTGCATTTGTTGAGATGATCATATGACTGTTGTTTTAAATTCTGTTTATGTGATATATCACATTTATTGAAACCCACTTGATCATGATATATTACCTTTTTTATATGCTGTTGGATTCAGTTAGCTAGTATTTTGTTAAGGATCTTTGCATCTATGTCCATCAGGAACATGTTTTTTAGTTCACTTTTCTTGTTATGTCCTTTTCTGGTTTTGGTATTAGGGTGATACAGGCTTCAGATAATTATTTAAGGAGGATTTCTTCTTTTTCTATCTTTTGGAATAGTTTCACTAAGTGGCGTCAGTTCTTCTTTGAATGGCTGATAGAATTCAGCTGTGAATCCATCTGCTCCTGGACTTATTTTTTGTTGGCAATTTTTTTATTACTGTTTTAATCTCACTGCTTGTTATTTGTCTGTTCAGAGTTTCTGTTTCTTCCTGATTCAATCTGGGACGGTTGTATATTTCTAGAAATTTTTCCGTTTCTCTAGATTTTCTAGTTCGTGTGTATAAAGGTGTTCATAGTAACCTTGAATGATCTTTTGTATTTCTGTGGTATCAGTTGTAATATCACCCATTTTGTTTCTAATTGAGCTTATTTGGATCTTCTCTCTTCTTTTCTCGGTTAATCTTTTACTGGTGTATCTATTTTGTTTATCTTTTCAAAGAACCAGCTTTATGTTTCACTTTATTTTGCATTTTTTTGTTTCAATTTCATTTAGTTCTGCTCTGATCTTTGTTATTTATTTTCTTCTGCTGGCTTTGGGTTTGGTTTGTTCTTGTTTCTCCAGTTCCTTGAGGTGTGACCTTAGATTGTCTATTTGTGCTCTTTCAGACTATTTGATGTAGGCATTTAATACTATGAACTTTCCTCTTAGCACTACTTTTGCTGTATCCCAGATTTTGATGAGTTTTGTCACTGTTATTCAGTTCAAAGAATTTTTAATTTTTTTATCTTGATTTCATTTTTGACCCAAAGATCATTCAAAAGCAGATTATTTAATTTCTATGTATTTGTGTTGTTTCAAAGGTTCCTTTTGGAGTTAATTTCCAGTTTTATTCCACTGTAGTCTGAGAGGATACTTGATATACTTTTGATTTTGTTGTATTTATTGAGACTTGTTTTGTGGCCTATCATATGGTCTCTCTTGCAGAACGTTCCATGTGCTGATGAAAAGAATGTATATTCTGCAGTTGTTGGGTAGAATTTTCTGTAAATATGTTGGTTCCATTTGTTCTAAGGTGTAGTTTAAGTTCGTTGTTACTATGTCGATTTGCTGTCTTGATGACCTGTCTAGTGCTGTCAGTGGAATATTGGAGTCCCCCACTATTATTGTGTTGCTGTTTATCTCATTTCTTAGGTCTAGTAGTAATTGTTTTATAAACTTGGGAGCTCCAGTGTTAGGTCCATATATATTTAGAATTGTGATATTTTCTTGTTGGACTTACTCTTTTATTATGTAATGTCCCTCTTTGTCCTTTTTTTTAATTGTCGTTGCTTTAAAATCTGTTTTGTCTGATATAAGAATAGCTATTCCTGCTCGCTTTTAGTTTCCATTTGCGTGAAATATCTTTCCACTCCTTTACCTTATGTGAGTCCTTATGTGTTAGTGAGTCTCTTGAAGACAGTAGATACTTGGTTAGTGGATTTTTATGCATTCTGCCATTCTGCTTTTTTTTTTTTTTTTTTTTTTTGAGACGGAGTTTAGCTCTTGTTGCCCAGGCTGGAGTGCAATGGCGCAATCTCTGCTCACTGCAACTTCCGCCTCCCAGGATCAAGCGATTCTCCTGCTTCAGCCTCCTGAGTAGCTCAGATTACAGGCATGCACCACCACACCCGACTAATTTTGTATTTTTAGTAGAGACGGGGTTTCTCCATGTTGGTTAGGTTGGTCTCGAACTCCTGACCTCAGGTGATCTGCCCACCTCAGCCTCCCAAAGTGCTGGAATTACAGGCGTGAGCCACCACTCCTGGCAATTCTGCATATTTTAAGTGGAGCATTTAGGCCCTTTATATTCAATGTTAGTATTGAGATGTGATGTACTGTTGTAGTTATCATGGTAGTTGTTACCTAAATACCTTGTTTTTCTTTTCATTGTGTTATTTTATAGGCTCTGTGAGATTTATGCTTTAAGGAGGTTCTTTTTTGGTGTATTGCAGGGTTTTGTTTCAAGATTTAGAACTTCTTTTAGCATTTCTTGTAGTGCTGGCTTGGTAGTAATGTATTCTCTCAGCATTTGTTTGCCTGAAAAAGACTTTATCTTTCCATCGTTTATGAAGCTTAGTTTTCCTGGATACAAAATGCTTGGCTGATAATTATTTTGTTTCAAGAGGCTAAAGATAGGACCTCAATCTTTTCTGGCTTGTAAGGTTTCTGGTGAGAAATCTGCTGTTAATCTTACAGGGGAAATTTCCCTTATAGGTTACCTGATGCTTTTGTCTCACAGATCTTAAGATTCTTTCCTTTGTCTTGACTTTAGATAACCTGATGACTATGTGCTTAGGCAATGATCTTTTTGTGATGAATTTCCCATGTGTTCTTTGAGTTTATTGTATTTGAATGTCTAGATCTCTAGCTAGACTAGCGAAGTTTTCCTCAAATAAGTTTTCCACACTTTAGATTTCTCTTCTTCCTCAGGAACACCAATTCATCTGTGAATCCATCTGCTCCTGGACTTGTTTTTGTTGGCAATTTTTTATTACTGTTTTAATCTCACAACTTGTTATTACATAATCTCAAATTTCTTGGAGGCTGTCTGCACTTAAAATTTTTTTTGTCTTTGTCTTTTGGGTTAATTTAAAGCCTTGTCTTCGTGCTCTGAAGTTCTTTCTTCTACTTGTTCTAGTCTGTTTTTGAAACTTTCTAGTAGATTTTGTGTTTCTCTAAGTGTGTCTTTCATTTCCAGAAGTCTTCATTATTTTTTTTCTTTTCTGTACCTATTTCTCTGGATCATTTTTCATCTATATGCTGTACTTTTAAAAAAATTTATTTAAGTTGCTTTTCACCTTTCTTTGGTGTCTCCTTGAGTAGCTTAATAATCAACCTTCTGAATTCTTTTCTTTTTTTTTTTTTTTTTTTTTTTGAGATGGAGTCTTGCTCTGTCTCCCAGGCTGGAGTGCAGTGGCACAACCCAGCTCACTGCAACCTTCGCCTCCTGGGTTCAAGTGATTCTCCTGTCTCAGCCTCCTGAGTAGCTGGGATTACAGGCATGTGCCACAACACCTGGCTAATTTTTATAATTTTAGTAGAGATGGAGTTCTACCATGTTGGCCAGGCTGGTCTCAATCTCCTGACCTCAGGTGATCCACCCGCCTTGGCCTCCCAAAGTGCTGAGATTACAGGCATGAGCCACTGTACTCGGCCTCTTCTGAATTCTTTATGTGGCAGTGCAGAGATTTCTTCTTGGTTTAGATCCATTGCTGGTGAACATTATGATCTTATAGAATGCTGTTTTGTCATATTACCAGAATTACTTTTCTGGACTCTTTCAGTGGAAAAGCTTGGAACTCTAGGCGTGCTGTTCACATTCTTTTGTCCCACTTGGTGACCCCTTGATGTTGTGCTCTCCCCTTTTTCCTAGGAATGGGGCTTCCTGAGAGTCAGACTGTAGCGACTGTTACTGCTCTTCTGGGTCTAGCCACCCAGTGGGGCTACCAGGCTCTGGGCTGGTGCTGGGGAATGTCTGCAGAGAGTTCTGTGATGTTATCCGTCTTCAGGTCTCCCAGCCATGGATACCAGCAACCTGCTGTGCTGGAGGTGGCAGGGGAGTGATTTACACTATGTGAGAGTCCTTGGTTATAGATATGTTTAGTGCACTGGCTTTTTTGAATGCTGATTATGCTAGCAATGAAGTTGTTCTGTGGACAGACTCAGGACCTTTGGTTAGGCAGGGTATTGCAGGCGGTGAAATTAGCTGTTGTTTTCTCATTCTTGGGAGCAGGGTTATTCTGTCATGAGTTGATGTAATTGCCTGAGTTGGGTGGTGCTTTGAAGAAAGTGCCAGCTGTGGCAGTAGTAGGGGGATCTAAGCTTGCTCTAAGTTGGCCAAGGTAAATATGCTAAGTATTCTGACTTCTCAGGTGATGGGGCCATAAAGCTCCCAAAAGTTACATGTCTTGTGTTTGGCTACTTGTGTGGGTAAAGAAATACCATCAGGTAGGGGCGTGCTTAGGTGGGTCTGGCCTCAGACTGTTGTTGGTTGGAGCTTGCCATGGCCACTGTGGAGGATGGGGAGGGGGTGGTTTGCAGGCCAATGGGGTTATTTTCCATAGGGGATTAGGGCTGCTTCTGCTGTATCATATAGTTCACCAGTGAAGTGGGGGATAATCAGTAGTGAAAGGCCTCACCCAGCTCCCATGCAGTTTCGGAGGCTGGTCTTGTTCCCATAGTACCCCGCTCAGACCTTGCCCCACTCTGATAAAGCAAGCATGGCTTTCAGGCCTCAACCCTCCCTGTCTGCCCACATTGTTGGCAGCAGCTCCTGTGCTTGTGTCTGTAGCAGTTCCCATTTTCCCCCTGAATTCTGCTGAGGTAAATTTGTGCCCAGTCAAAATTATTACAAATTTCAGTTGGAAGCTTCGTTCACCCTGTGACCCCCTCCCTAAGTACGCTGTCTGCTTTCCCCAAGGGCCCCTGTGAGATATATGAAGGTGGGCTTCCCTGTGCTCATGTTATAGACGGGGAGTGCCTGCAAGACTCTTCCTGCTGCTTCTTCTGCTTTTATATTTCGTGTGGCTCCCTATTACATTTCAGCTTTACGTAAGGTAAATCCTTCTCCTGTTATCTGGAGTTTCACATTCTTCAGTGGGGATATGTGTTCAGAGGCAGGTTTTCCCCCTCTCACAGTTTTTCTCCTGTCTCGTGGAATCTGCAGCAGTGTGCCATTTGTTTCAAAGGATCTGTGAATTCTTTCAGTTTTTCTGGTATGTTGCTGCAGTGCTTCTTGGAGCAAAAGCTCATGGTGTGAGTCTCCATGTGCTGTTCTGTCTATCCAAGTGGGAGCTGCTTGTTAGCCCTGTCTCCTCTCTGCCATCTTCCCCTACCTCTGTCAAGAAAATATATTTTTTAAACAGAATGTGACCTGATGCTTCACCAGAATTTTTAGCACGCAATAATTGTTTGTAAAATATAATAGAGGTTGTTTTATGAAATTAGAAAAATTTTCATTTTGTGTTTTTATTGCCAATTATATTTTTAAGTATCATTTACCTGAGTATCTTTTTAAGTCATAAAACTTTAGCTTTGATTTTAATTTATGAAAATAATATAAAAATAGTGACCTTCATAGGAAGGATAGGCTGCAGATTTAATGACAGTCTGACTTAAAAGGGGGGTAGACTTTTAATAAGCACTGCATTTATATGCTTGAGGTAGCTAGGAATTTTTTTCTTCTGCAATTTAAGATGACAGCAGTGCCACCAAACATGTCAGTCACTAGGGGATTTGATGCTGTTCTCTGACACTAGAGTTGAAGTCAGTGTTGCAGTAATAATACAAGTGCATTATTGTCATTATCATTTACTTAGCTTTTTTCAGATTTATTGAGGTATAATTTAAATAGTGTAAAATTCACTGTCATAAGCGTTGAATGATTTTTAGTAAATTTATAGAGTTGTGTAACCATAACTGTGATTCAGTTGTAAAACATTACTCACCTCCCCCTAAAATTATTTTGATCCTATTTGTACCCAGTCTGTATTCTTATAACTACTCTTCTTGATTGGCTTTCTGTCTTCATATATTTGCCTCTTCTGGGCATTTCATATAAATGAAATCACACACACAGACAGACAGACAGACACACACACACACACACAGAGTATTTTCCATCTGGCCTCTTTTATATAGCATAATGTTTTTGAGGGACATTCATGTTGTATCAGTATTTCCTTGAGTTTTGCTGCTAAAAAATATTCCATTGTATGGACGTGCCATATTTTTTTTATCCCATTCACCAGTTGATGGACATTTGGGTATTGTTTGCTTTTTTGCCTTATGAGTAATGTAGCTGTGAAAATCTGCATTCAAATCTTTGGACATATGTTCTCTATTCTCTTGGATGGATTGCTGGGAGTGGAATTGCTAGGAGTGGGTTATATGAGAAGTTCGTGTTTAACATATTAAGAAAATATCCAACTGTTCTCCAAAATGGCTATATCATTTTACATTCTCAGTAGCAATATATGAGGAGTTTGATTTTTCCACATCCTCCCTAGCACTTCTTATTATCTTTTTGATTATTGTCATCCTAGTTGGTATGAAATATATCTCATTGTGTGTTTGATTTGCATGTTCTTAATGACTAATACTGTTGAGCATCTTTTTGTTATTTTATTGTCCATTTGTATATCTTCTTTGGAGAAACACGTATTCAAATCTTACAATTTAAAAATTGGGTTATCTTCTTATTGAGCTTTACGTGTTCTTTTTATATTCTGAGTACAAGTCCTTCAGATATATGGTATGCAAGTAATTTCTCCCTCTTTTTGGCATGTCCTTTCATTAGCTTAATATTGTTTTTTTGAAATGAAAAAGTTTTTCATTTTAATTAAGTTCAATTTGTCAATTTTGTCACTTATTGCAGGTGCTTTATAAGTTGGGTGTTTAGTATATTTGCATGTAATGTGATTATAGTCATGGTTGAATTTATAACTGCTTTTTTTGCTGTTTGTTCTCAATCTTATATCTTTATTTCTTGGTTTCTACTTTATTGCCTTTCTGTTAAATAAATATTTTTTAGTTTACAATTTATATTTCTCTGTTCATTCATTATTATTATTTCTTTGTGGTTCTAGGAATTACAGTTTGCAACTTTGTTATAATCTGCTGCAGAATAATACCTTAATTGTGGTAAAATATTGAAATATTATTCTAATATATATTCTCCTTCTCTTTTTTGTTCTGTTATGGTCATATAGATTACATTGGTGTATGTTGGTATACATAGACATATGGTATATTTAAACCTGGTGTACATTGTTGTAATTGTTGCTTTTTATAATATGTCTTTAAAAGAAACTAAGGGAAGAAATGTGAAAAAGTGTCTTTAGAGAGTCTTTTGTGTTTACCCCCATATTTAACTTTTTGAGTGTTCTTCTTTTTTTCTTTTTGCTTGATTGGTTTGAGTTATCACATAATGTCATTTCCTTTCAAACTGAAGGACTTGTCTTAGTATTTCTTACAAGGTAGGTCCTCTAGCAACACATTCTCTCAGGCTTTTTCTTTTAATCTGTGAATGTCTTTGTTTCTCCTTTATTTTTAAAAAATAGCTTTGCTGGATTTAGGATTCTTAGTTGACATTTCTTTTAGCCCTTCTAACATATTCCATTGCTTCTTGTCTTCACTTTTTAAAAAATGAGAAATCAGCTGTTAATCCAGTTGTAATTCCCTTGTATGGAATGAGTCACTTATCTTATGCTTCTGTCAGTAATCTCTGTTTTGGCATGAGTCTCTTTGAATTTATCTTATCTGGAGTTTGCTGAGACTGGATGTGTAGATTAATGTTTTTCATTACATTTGGAATTTTTTGGCCATATTTCTGTAAATATTTTTGTCCTCTTTTTTTCTTCTCCTTCTGAGACTCTGTTATGTGCACATTGGTACACTTGTGTGTCCAGAACACTTACCATGTTCTGTGAGGGTATGTCATTTCTTTTTTACTCATTTTGTCCTCTTCAGAATTGATACTTTCTATACATCTGTGTTCAAGTTCACTGATTATTTTGACAGCTCAGTTCTGCTATTGAGCCCCTCTAGTGAATTATTCATTTCAGTTACTGTACTTTTCAACTCCAGAATTTCTGTTTTTTTTTTAAATAATGTCTCTGTTGATATTCCATTTAGTGGATTATTGTTGTTATACTTTCCTTTAGTTTTTTTAAACTTGAATTTCTTTAGCTCTTTGAAATATTTATGACTGCTTGACTTGTATTTCAATTGACTCCCTTTTTCCCAGGTCAATAAGTTGCTTTCTTATTTGTTATATCTTATAATTTTTTGTTTGAACACTGGACTAAGATAGTATTTTGTAGCAAGCAATTACAGTTTTTTACTTTTTTCTCCCCTTGGGGTTATTGTTATTGTTGATTTTTGTTTGTGTGTTTGGTAATTGTCTAGACTAAGTCTGTCACCCAAACATGTAGCCACTGATGTCTCTGTTTTATTTTTTCAATTGTTTTATTTTAGGCTTGACTTTCTGGGTTTTTCTTCTGTTTCTTACAGCCTTGTGTTTAGTCAGTTCAGAGATTGTGCTCAAATAGTTTGAATCAATGCTTCTTCTTTCTGCTTTTGGATCTGTGTTTGATCATGGAGGGTACATTCATTGTTCAGGCTGTTAAGTTTTTCATGGCTCTTATTTTCCACTGGATTCACTGGTGTGTCTTCTGTGAGTGAGCTCACTTCTGTTGGCTAAGGAAGTATGGGTGGCTGATAACTCACTTTGATCTCTGCTGTGCATATTATCAACCTCAGTCAATGCAGGATAATTAGCGATCACATCAATCCCCATATGGATGAATCACCTCCCAGAATTACCTGCTAAATCCCTGGCTTGCCTGCCTGTCTGAGTTCAGGCCATTATATCAAAGTATCATGGACTGGATGGCTTTTTAATAACAGAATGCAATTTCTCATAGTTCCGGAAGTTAGAAGTATGAGATCAGGGTGCCAGCATTGTTGTTTCTGGTGAAGGCCCTCTTGGATTACAGACTGCCAAAGTTTGGTATAACCTCACATGGTGGAATGGGCAAAAACTGTGGTTTCTTTTATAAGGGCACTGCTATGATTTTAGTATGTGTAAAGACTATCCTTGTTATAAATTAGCAAAGGACTTAGCTAAGTTGTGTCCATGCCCTAGGGCTTCGTAAGAGGCGGAATTTAAGAGTGATGAACTAGGTATGTGGTGGAAGAAATTTCTATGCAAAATATTGAAGGCGCTACATGGCCTTTTAAACACATATAGTAAGATGTGAGAAGAGATAAATAATTTAATTTATAATCGAAAGAGAAATAGAACCTAAAAATCTGGAAAATTTGCAGCCAGGCCATGTAAAGAGTGAAAAAGGCATCTTTAGGAGAGTAAACCAAGGGTGTGTCCAAGCAACTGTTTGCTAAAGAGATTACTGTATATAGAAGGGAGCCAGTTACTATTCATTAAAACAATGGGAAGATGACCCCAAAGGCCTTTTAGAGACCTTTGAGGCAAGCTAAGACTCTGAGGGCAAAGTTTCTAGCAAGGTGCCAGGCAGACTTCAGCCTTCACTGCCCTGTGCTGCCTTGGCACTCTACTCATCTATTTGTGGTTTATTGTTTCTTGTCCACCTCAGCCATGGCTCAAGCAGGCTCAAGTGCTGATTATGCCACTACTCCTGAAGGTACAACCTGTAAACTTTGGCAGTGTCCATATGGTGCTAATTCTGCAGGTGCACAGAATGCAAGACATTTGGGGCCAAGGTGATCCTTAACCCGATTGCAGTGGATGTTGTGGACACCCTGGAGGTCCCAGAAAAAACCTGCTGTAGGGGTAGAGCTGCCACAGAGAGTCTCCACCAAGGCAGTGCCTAGTGGAGCCATGGGAACAAGGCCACTGATGATAGTCCCCATAGGGTAATTCCTGGTGAAGCCTTGGTAGTGGGGCTGCCTTTGAGAATCCAGAGCTGTCGAGCTACCAGCATGCAAATCCATCCTGGGAGAACTAAGACTTAATGTTGTTTTCCCTGTTGGGTTTTAGACCTACGTGAGACTACTTATTGCTTTCTTCTTTCCTGTCTCTCTCTTTGGAAATGAGAATGTCTGTCCTATGCCTTCACCCTCATTTTATTTTTGCAGTACTTGTTGTTTTCATAGGCTCACAGCTGGAGAGGAATTTGCCTCAGTATGTATCATGCCTTGAGTCTCACCCATATCTGACTGAGATGAGGCTTTGGACTTTTGAGTTGCTGCTGGAATGAGTTAAGACTTTGGGGCTATTGGGATGGAATGAATGTGTTTTGCATTGTGAGAAGGACTTGAATTTTGAAGGCTAGTGGCAGAATGCTGTGATTTGAATGTATCCCTAAAAGTTCATGTGTTAGAGACTTCTTTCCCAATGCAACAGTATTGCGAGGTTGAGCCTAATAAGAGGTGATCAGTTCATGAGGGCTTTGTCGCCCTGAATGGATTGATGTTGTTATTATTGGAGTGGATTAGTTACCATGAGAGTGTTATAATAGTGAGTTCGGCCCTCCCTTGTTTCCTTGCACTCTCTTGCCCTTTCACCTTTTGCCGTAGGATGATGCAGCAAGAAAACCCTTACCAGATGCCAATCACTTGACCTTGGGCTTCCCAACCTCCAAAACCATAAGAAATAAATCTCTGTTCTTTATAAATTACTCATTCTCAGATATTCTTTTATAGTAACATGAAGTCAACAAAGACAGGAACAAACTTTATTAATGAGATTACCTCCCAAAGGCCCTACCTCTTAATAACATCACATTGGGGGTTTGTAATTCAACAAAAGAATTTTGCAGGGATCCAAATCTTCAGTTTAATGCACTGCTAATCTGTTTCTTGCCAAAAGAAGGCTCACTACTTCAGGCGAGTGGAGGTGCTGGCACTCCCTGTTCATGTGCCACTAATATTGCCACTTTAACTGACAATACTAAATCAAGTTTTCTCCTCTTTAGCAACATGAGCAGAATTTTTAGTTATCACCTCCTGCTTTCTCCTGATTGAACTACCATATAAATAGATCTGGAGGGTTGTCACATGTTCCGGAAAAAATATCCACAGAGTCATGCTGTTTTACCCAAAATTCAGTAGTTTCATGAATAATCACATCTCAGATTTTTGTAAGCCTATGGTTGGTTTTCTGAGTGCTGAAATTGTTGTTGTTTTTCAGTTTTGTCAAGCTTTATATTTTTGGGGAAATGGCAGAAGATTTGTTGTCCTCCCATCAAGCAGGAATGGATCAATCTTAGCATTTTAACTAAGTATCTGGTATGGTTTATTTTCAGTTCTACAATGATTAAAATGTAAAAGATAATCAGAAGTTCAGTTTTGCTTGGCTATTCTCTCCCACGTCAGAATATTCTGTATTTGAAAGAACAGTTCTGCTGGGGAAGGAAAGAGCTTCATTAATTCATATTTCAAAACACTTTTTGAAGATAAGACTGCAGGAAACTAAATATGTTGGTTGGAGATCTGAACGTGTAATATGGAGTATTAGCAAGAAGAAAAGAACTTTGTGTGGAGTCAGTTTTTTCCCACAAGTTTAGAACTTTGATACTGCCTTCTCAATTTGTGTGCTAAGCAGTCTAAGCAATTAAGTAGAATTGGGCAAGAAATAAGCATGTCAAGGTCATAACTGTTAATTTTGTCTGTGTGTATGTTTACTCTTAAAAGATTACTCTCCTTCTTTATCCCTTTATTATTCAAGTAGTGTCTATTCATGGGAGGCAATATTTGTACTGGTAAGAGCTCAGGATGTGTACTCAGACAGACCTAGATTCAAACACTTACTACTTTTGTCCTGTTGGATAAATCATGTGACTTCTGTCTTAGTTTCCTTTTTTGTAAAGGGGGTGATAATAATACCATTTTATGTACTTGTATGAGGATTGAATTAGATCATTTCCATTATTGTTAGTGTTCTATTTCTAGACCAACACTAATCTGGACAACAAGTGTTGAATCATTTTG
Organism: Pan paniscus; assembly: GCF_029289425.2. NCBI lineage: Eukaryota > Metazoa > Chordata > Mammalia > Primates > Hominidae > Pan > Pan paniscus. The sequence continues at coordinate 59,632,313 of NC_073254.2, read as the reverse complement.
CAAAGTAAGGAAATTTTTTTAAGAATAAAATCACTTCCTAAATTTAGTAAATTCAGATGGGTTATTTTCCATTGGGTTCTTCTAAAGCATAGTGCACTGGCATATTGGAAGAATCATCAATAAAAAATAGTGACATGATAATCTGCCAAGTCTTTTGTAGAAATATTACTAAAATTGCAATCAAAATATAACACACTGTAAGAGAATTTAATATTTAAAATGCATTGGTTTCAGGAAAGGTCTAGTGGTCAAAGAGAAATGTAAGATAGCAGAAAGAGATTTGCTCTTCTATCCTGTCATTTATTTTGTTGGACGGACGTTGAAATAGGTTATCAAGCAGTAGGGAAAATGTTTAAAAGTAGGTTTAAAGTAATCTTTTGTAGCAAATTTTAAAGGGAATAGGGAACTGTAAAAGGTCTTAGAAGTTAGCTTATTTTATGTACCAGGGTTGATGGGAAGTTTACAAACAGTCTGACAAAGCAACACTTCCTCTCTCTCAGTTTGGACAGCTTCCATCCAGAGAATGCAGAGATTTAATTTTATAGGAATTCTGGAATTGCCAGTGCCAGGAGCAGGAAAATGTAGTAGTCCTCCTCTTATTTGCAGTTTAGCTTTCTGCAGTTTCAGTTACCTGCTGTCAACTATGGTCCGAAAATATTAAATAGAAAATTCCAGAAATAATTCTTAAATAATGTACTGTTGTGAATATTGTTATCATTGTTCTATTATATTATTAGTTGTTAATATCTTACTGTGCTCAATTTATAAATTGAACTTTATTATGGGTATTTATAGGAAAAACAATGTATGTTTAGGATTCAGTACTACCCAGTTTCAGGCATCCACGGAGTGTGGGGTATCTCAAAACATATTTCCCGTGAATGAAGGGGGACTATTGTAAACCCACCATTGTTCCAACCAGCCTGAATATATGGGGACTGTAGTTACAATGAAATAATACTTAAGCTATAATTTACCTGTTTTTCTCTATTCATGTTGCTTTTTGGAAATAATATTTATTTTTGATGCTTAGCTAGATTACAGTAGTTAAAAGTAAAGAGTTAACATGTTAGATTTTCTTCTTTTTTCATATTTATACATATTCCGTCAATCTGAATATCTTTTTATATGTGATGCAAGGTAGAGGGCTTTGGCTTATATGGTAACAGTTTGACTTTAATGGCTTCCTTTATCAAAACTGGCACATAAGCTGTTAATATGTATGTTAGAAACCCATCTATACTTGAGGTACAGTGGTTACATATAGGCTTGGAAATAAATATTAAGTTATGCTGTATCCTGGATAAGATGTGTAAATTGAGAGTGAATAGATTTTTAATTTATTGTAGACTGTGATTGTGAATCATGCATGAATGAATTAGGCAGAACATTGAGGAAAAAACTCATGAGATTTTTCTTTCTGCTGCCTTATTTTGCCGTATCTGGAAGGATGAGACTATAGGTTTAAATTATAATACTTTAGAACATAAAGCAACCTATAATTTAGCCCAGTATTCCATATTTACATCTGAGGAAACTGAGCTCCTTGCAGGGCGAGTGATCTAATCAGGATTATGGAGAGGATAGCAACAGCACTGAGAGAAGATACCTCAGATCCTTGAGTCCTAGTCCTCTGCTCCTGCTTGCTACTTAAAAGTGTTCTTGGCCGGGCGTGGTGGCTCACACCTGTAGTCCCAGCACTTTGGGAGACCGAGGCTGGCAAATCACCTGAGGTCGGGAGTTCGAGACCAGCCTGACCAACATGCAGAAACCCCGTCTCTACTAAAAATACAAAATTAGCTGGGCGTGGTGGCACATGCCTGTAATCCCAGCTACTTGGGAGGCTGAGGCAGGAGAATTGCTTGAACCTGGGAGGCGGAGGTTGCGGTGAGCCAAGATCATGCCATTGCACTCTAGCCTGGGCAACAAGAGTGAAACTCCATCTGAAAAAAAAAAAAAAAGTGTTTTTTTTTTGTTTTTGTTTTTTACCTTTGTCTTTTTCCTGTAAGGTATGCTTTCACCAGTGTGACTCTTTAAAGTTCAAAAGATAAAGGATACCCGTAAATTACTTCATACGATGAGAATTTACAGTAAAAATGCAGTAGGAAGTACAGACACATGGACCTACCATCCCAGCAGCTACAGAGCTAGGCCTCAAAAAGGATGGAATAAACTCGTATACAAATGTTCATAGCAGCATTGCTCATAGTAACTGAAAAGAGGAAAACAATCCAAAGGTCCATCAGCTGAATTTTATTATAAGTAAAATGTGGTATATTCATACAGTGGAATATCATTTAGACATAAAAAGGGATGATGTAGTGATAACATGTTACAACATGGATGACCCGTAAAAACATTATGTTAAGTAAAAGAGAAAAGATACAAAGGCCACATATTGTGTAATTCAATTATTAAATATCCAGAATATGCAAATTCATAGAGACAGAAAGTTGCCTGAGGCAGGGAAGATGCTGGGAGAGGGGGTGAGAATGGGGAATAACTGCTAATGGGTAGAGAGTTTCTTTTTGGGTTGATGAAATATTTCAAAATTAGATTAATGTGATGGTTTCACAACTCTGTGAATGTCCTGAAACCTAGTAAACTGTACACTTTAAATGGGTGAATTTTATGGTATGTTTATATCTCAGTGAAAGTGTTAAAAATAATCTTTAGAATATTTTGATCACTTAGCTGTCTTGTGCCAGTTCGCAAGTGGCATTTACCAATCATTACTCCAATCTTAACACTGCCTTTTTTTGTGTGTTTTGACTCATTTCTATTTATTTCTCCTTATTTTTCTCGTGCAGTCTTCCTCTCCATCCTTTCCTAAGTTCTTCATTCAGAATTCCCCCAAAATTCCCCCAAAAGAGAATGTCCAATTGATTGATGGATGGATTTTTTAAAAAAAATCCGTAAGTAGTATACGTCTTCGCTTTCTGGCATATGATATTGATTTCTGTGGTAGATTTTCATGATAGAAAGTTTATTTTTAAATTTATTAAAATAGTAATAAATATTGACGTACAAAAATCAGTAGCTGCCTAACTAGTACAAAAAAACAGCACAAGTTGTGAAGGTAGTAATCAAATGACTGACATTTAGTTCATACGGGTATCTAGGACGGTGAACTTTCAATAAATGATCTTTAGCAGTCCAGTTCTCCTTATCATAAACATGAAATTATTGCTTAAATATCTACACAAGGAAACCAAGAATTTGAAGTGCGAGACCACATAACTAGAAATTTGTTGTGCGAGGACTTGATTCCAGATCTTCAATATCCTATACTAAGCCTTTTTCGTTAATGGGCACCATTGTCCAGACTGCCAAATGAAAACTTCTTTATCCACCAAAGATCCTGTGTAGAACATACATCAGTAGTGAGTAAATAGTTGTCTTTTACATAGCACTTTTCATAACAATGCAAAGAGAATGAATTTGAAAGGCTTTGTACAGTGTAATAGCAGGTCAGAGTCTGAGTAGAGGGCAATTCAGATGAGCCCTATTAATGGTTTTCTGCTCTATAAAAATTGATACAGCAACTACAGTAAACCACATTCAAGTTATTTATGTATAGGAAATATTCATCTTTTTCTTTTTTAAAAGCTTTTGCTTATTGGACAAGTTAATAATAAATTTGTCATGAATACATAGTTAATGTGACAAAGAATCTTTTAATAGAGGCCAGGCGTGGTGGCCCATGCCTGTAATCCCAGCGCTTTGGGAGGCCGAGGCAGGCGGATCACTTGAGGTCGGGAGTTTGAGACCAGCCTGGCCAACATGGTGAAACGCTGTCTCTACTCAAAATACAAAAATTAGTCAGGTGTGGTGGCACATGCCTTTAATCCCAGCTACTCAGGAGGCTGAGACAGGAGAATCGTTTGAACCCAGGAGGTAGAGGTTGCAGTGAGCCAAGATTGTGCCACTGCACTCCAGTCTGGGTGACAGAAGGAGACTCTGTCTCAAAAAAAAAAAGAATCTTTTAATAGAAAAAAATGCTTTTCATTCTATAGACTGGACTCTTGTGGATAATTGTGTGTGTATTTATATATGTGTGTGTGTATATATATATATACGTGTATATATGTGTGTGTGTGTGTGTGTATATATATATATATATATATTTTTTTTTTTTTTTTTTTTTGAGACAGAGTCTTGCTCTGTTGCCAGGCTGGAGCGCAGTGGTGCAATCTCGGCTCACTGCAACCTGCACCTCCTGGGTTCAAGCGATTCCCCTGCCTCAGCCTCCTGAGTAGCTGAGACTACAGGCACATGCCACCATGCCTGGCTAGTTTTTTGTATTTTAGTAGAGACGGGGTTTCACCATGTTGGCCAGGATGGTCTCGATCTCCTGACCTCGTGATCTGCCTGCCTCTGCCTCCCAAAGTGCTGGGATTACAGGCGTGAGCCACTGAACCTGGCTGATAATTATATTTTCTAAGACAGTTTACTTTAGCTTGTGAGCTATTTTTGTGACTTTTTCATTAAGAAAACTGCCTTGATTCTCTTGTACATTGCAAAGCCCAGTCATAAGGATTGGGCAAGCTGATAGGGCTATATTAATATCAGACAAAGTAAACGTCAGAATAACAAGCATTATCGGTAATAAAGAGGGGTATAATGATAAAAGTCTGTCAAGAAGAAACAGTAGTCCTAAATATTTGTGCACCTAATAAGAGAGCTTCAAAATACAGGAAGCAAAGCTGACAAAATAGGAGAAATTTTAAAAATTCACCCTATGATAGTAAACACAACCTATCAGAATTTATTAGATGAATCTAAAGCTGTGCCTACAGAGAAATTTATAGCTCTAAATGCTTATGTTAGAACAGAAAGAAAAATGTTGAAAATCAGTATTTCCTCTACCTTAAGAAGATAAAAAAAAGTGAAAATTGAATCCAAAGTAAATATAAAAGGAAATAGTAAACATGAGAGTAGAAATCAGCGAGATAGAAAACAGACAATAGAGAAAAGTCATTGAAAATAGAAGTCTCTGAGAACATCAAAAAATAGATAAACTCCTAGCTACATGAAGAAAAAAACATAAATTATGAGTGTGTGTTTGAGAATACTAACTCTGGATTTAGAGTCTTTGCTTGAATCATGAAAGGTAATTTTACCATATTTGTGACCTTAGACAAATTATTTAATCTCTTAGTGCATCATTTTTCTTATCTGTGAAGAAGAGGTAATAGTACCTACCTCATAGTATTGTTGTGGAGTTTAAATGATTTAATGATGTCAGGTGCCTGGGAAGTGTATGATGTCACTGTATGATGACAGTGTATGAGGACAGTGTTCATAGTTGTTATTTTTATTATTATTTATTTATTTTGGGACGGATTCTCAGGCGCCTAGGCTGGAGTTTGGTGGCACTATCTCAGCTCACTGCAACCTCCACCTCCCAGGTTCAAGCAATCCTCCTGCCTCAGCCTCCTGAGTAGCTAGGATTACAGACGCACGCCACCGCATCCAGCTAATTTTTGTGTTTTTAGTGGAGACGGGGTTTCACCATGTTGGTCAGGCTGGTCTCGAACTCCTGACCTCATGATCTGCCCATCTTGGCCTCACAAAGTGCTGGGATTACAGGCGTCAGCCACTGTGCCCAGCCCATAGTTGTTATTTATTATTATTAATAATATTGGTTTTGGAGGGAAAACAGCATTATTCAAGTCAGGTACAGAGTGGAAGTCAGAATTTTCAGAACTCATGATCTCTTGTATCAATATAATTTTTTTTAGGCAAGCTTCTTCCATTTTTTCTTCTCGCATCGTCTCTTCCCCCTTTTTAAAAAATGAACTAAATTGCAGAGATATTTAAACTTTAGAAATTATTATGGAATCCTTCAAAACACTTTGAAGTCAGTACAGAAAAGATATACAGTACCTATTTTATCCTGATTTGCCTCAGTGGTTATTAGTGTGTATCTTTTATTCTAAATTCCAGGCTTCTCCCTTAGAGGATAGGCATAGTCAGTGTCCTTAATCCTTACATCGCTAACACTGTTCTTCATATCTTTTGGGGGAACCCTTAATTATCAATCCCAGAACATTCTATAAATCTTCATTAGGAAATTCCTTCTGAACTTTTGCTGAAAAGTAGTTACTGTGCACTGTGTGTATAGCAGCTGTTTGCCTAAGTTAAAAAAAATTGACCGTTTTAATTTGTTTTAAAAATATCCACTGGCACTGGTTCTCATTACAGATGTGTGGTTGTAACATTTCATTTTTTAAATGTGTATCCATCTTTTTTCAGTTCTAAAGGAGCCCAAAGAAACCATCTAAAACCTTAAAAATAACCACTAAACCTACAATGTTTTTGGGTTTTAAAAATTCTCAAGAGAGGACATTTTTTATCTTGGACTTAAGCTTCATACAGGGTGGCCCATTTAAAAGAGGCCCTGTACACAGCCACATTATTAAATGGGAACTGTTTTAAATGGGCCACCCTGTAAATCAGAGGGTTTTTTTCCAATGGGTATTTACTTCTTTGCACACTTCTGAGTTTAGTGCAAGTTTTCAGTTACTGTGCTTGATAGGCAGCCCTGACAAATTTAAATGTGGGCATCCAGGTGACATTGAAATGCACAAATCTGAGTTCAGAGACATGCAGAAGCTTGTTGGTTCATATTTTAAGAGATCATGTTTGGGTCTCAGAAAATTTGGGCAACATTCTATGTGAATCTCCTTTTTCAAAACTTCTGAAAAAAAATGGATGGGATACAAGTAAACTGAAAATGGAAACTTTTAGTGTAAAGAGTAATACAATTTTGGACTTTCTTTTATTGGAAGTCTTTTAAAACCGGAAAGTTTTTTTTTTTTTTTTTTGGTAATAGTTTAAGGTCAATAGTTCTTTATATTTTTAATGCAGTATTTCAAACACATACTATTGTGTTCAGTTACCTGAAAAATAAATCAGTGCTAGAAATGAGAGTTTACTGAAGCCATAATCTGATCCAGGTTTTGCTGAAGCCCACCTCAAAATTTGTAGGACACAGAGCAAGAGTGTAAGTGGAGACCCATGTACCATATTATCATTATAACTATTCCTGAAATCACAAATCAAAACAGGAAGAGATGCAAGAAAGTGGATACGTTGCACTATTGAAAATGGTACTTTAGAATGCAAGAATCTTTTGCATCCATACTCTATGAGAGGAAGATTTAAGACCCCATGCATTTCTACCACTTAATTTTCCCCATTCCACAGTAGTGTGCATTTGCCATCAATAGTAATACAACCCAAAAACCAAACAAAATTTGGTTCAAAGTATTGTAAAAAAAAAAGTTTGGTAGTCATATCATGCATAGAAAGTCAATTTAATTTTAACATGACAATTTTAATTCATGGTTTATTTTGGACTTAAAATTTTGTGCATTAAATGATGACATGTTATTTGATTACTACAGTGATAGAATTACAAAGTGAAAAACACACCTAATACGTTGATAAGTTTGTGTATTTGTTTCCTAGGGCTTCTATAACAAAGTACCAAAAACTGGGTGACTTAAAGCAACAGAAAGTTACTGCCCATATTTGAGGTTGTTAGACATCCACAATCAAGTGTCTTGTTCTCTGAAGGCTGTAGAGGAGAATCCTTCCTTGTCTCTCCTAGCTTTACGTGTTTGCCAGCAATCCTTGGTGGTTCGTGGCTTTTAGATTCATCACTCCAGTCACATTACTGTCTTCTTCCTCCGTCTTCATATTGCCTTCCCTCTGTGTGTGTCTGTCTCTGTGCAAATTTCCACTTTTTGTAAGGATACCAGTCCTATTTGTCTAGAGCCTACCCTAATGACCTTGTTTTAACTTCATTATCTCTGTAAAGACCCTATTTCTAAATAAGGTCATATTCTGAGGTACTAGGGGTTAGGATTTTTATACATTGTTTTTGGAAGGACACAATTCAACCTATAACAGTTTTTTAATTATTATTTTAAACATGAATATTCAATATTTTAAAAATTGGTAAGCTGTACAGTTTAAAAATAGTATAATTTTTCTTTCTTTCTTTTTTTTTTTTTTTGAGATGGAGTCTCTGTTAGGCTGGAGTGCAGTGCTGCAATCTCAGCTTGCTGCAACCTCCGCGTCCTGGGTTCAAGGGATTCTCCTGCCTCAGCCTTCCAAGCAGCTGGGATTACAGGCATGCACCACCATGCCCAGCTAATTTTTGTATTTTTAGTAGAGGGGGAGTTTCACCATATTGGCCAGGCTGGTCTTGAACGCCTGACCTCAAGTAATCCACCTGCCTCGGCCTCCCAAAGTGCTGGGATTACAGGCCTGAGCCCACTGTGCTCACCCAGTACAATTTTTCAACTGTAGTTTTACAATTTAAATAAGAACATGAAGTTGATTGCTTGTTTTCCGTATATTTTGACAAATTAGTGTTTTTTTTAAAGAGTGGAACAGTTTTCTTGCAGTTACTAAATAATATAATAGCTACAGTAAATGAGTTATCATCATCCTTAGATTAACTCAAGCTCTTACTCAAATACTTCTTTAAAAGAAGTTCTTGATTATTTGAATATGTTTTCCTTTCTCTCCTCTCTGAACAGTGGCAATTATGGTCAGCTACTAGTCACTCTTAATTCATATTATTTGATACTGGTGTTTGATTATACCAGGGATTGGCAAACTGTGGCTTGAAGGCGAAATCAAGATAGCTCCCTGTTTTTGTACAGCAGCCTGTGTAACCACGAATATTTTTTACATTTTTAAATGGTTGGGGAAAAAATCAAAAGATGAGTAGTATTTCATGAGATGTAGCACTTACATGAGATGAAATTATGTGAGATGCAGAATTCAGATTGCAGTGACCATTCATAAGTTTTAGTGGAGCATAGCTGTACACATTCATTCATCTATGGACTGTCGTTGGTGACTTTGGTATTGTGATGGCCATTGTGCAAAAGAGACCTTATAGCCCACAAAGTTGAAGATATTTACTGTTTGACCTTTTCCAGAAAATATTTGCTGACCCTTGGATTACACCTATAGTTTTTTTCCCAACCTGTTACACTTCACCACACAGGTTAAAATAGATTATATATATATATAATCTTTGTTTTATTTTTTGTAATAGTACAAATTTTTAATTGTACTTTAAAAAAATTATACAATTTAGTGGCCGAGTGCAATGGCTCACAGCTATAATCCCAGCACTATGGGAGGCCTAGGTGGGAGGATCACTTGAGACCAGAGGGTGGAGTCTTCAGTGAGCCATGATCACACCACTGCACTCCAGTCTGGGTGACAAAGCGAGACCCTATCTGGAAAAAAAGAAAGAAAGAAAGAAATTATACAATTTAAAATTCACACTTAAAAAAATTGATGATTTTTGTATTGTCATAGTAGAATTTTAATTAAATTAGACGGACTGAAAGAGAGTTTCATGTGTGCTTATTTGTATCTCATTTACCAGTGTGGTATGTACTAATTTTGGAGTTCACAAGGACTTGGTGTTTACATTTGCATTCCTCAGCCTTCAGGAAAGGACTTTCATCTTGGTTGATGTTCAGTGAATATTGTTAAAGTGAATTAAGTTTATATGTAAATTAAGATGGTTATGTATATATGTGGTAGAATTTTAAATCAGAAAACCCAATAAAGAAAATAGGACTATATTTATTTAGTATTCCACTTAAGTGTCAGCTTTTGGACCTAGCTTCCATTAACTAATAGGGTATTAGAATATTTACCTGTTGTAAAGAAATTTACCCCAGGTTCTCAAACATGTTAATGATGAAGCTGAAAATAGAACATGTAGACTCTAAATGTCTACCTTTCATTTTCAGTGTACAATCCAAAATGAAAGAGTCTAGCAATTTGTGGATGATTATTCTTGTTCATTGGGTCTGCAAGCACAGTTTTCAGTATGATATAAACTTAGAAAATAGACATGAAGTGCCTCTCGTTTAATTTGATATAGAATTCTCTTCAACAATACTCCCAAAATTTTTTTTTAATTAGAAACAAAATGTCATGGAGGTAGGAGCAATTCTGTCTTCTATTTTTGGTGTTTTAATGGTGTATATGGTGATTTATCCTTAAAGGTTAACTTTGTTATAAAGTCATTGGGATAAAGTTAGTTACCAAAATAAAATTAATGATGGTGGGTTTAGTATTCTTTCAAAGTCTGTTGTTTTGTTTTGCTAGCAAATAGCTTAAAGAGACATTTTAAACATCAATATTTTATTTAAAAACCTTTTTTCTTAATCCTTAGGTACTGTGAAATTATTCCTAAGTTTTTGAGAGAGAAAGTGTATTAGGGTTTTAACTATGTAAAGTATGTGTGATTTTAAGAAAATTTAAGTAGTTATACTGAATTGAATCAATATTTTTTTGTTATGGATTATTCTTATAACATGTACTAAAAGTGCTACAGACAGCCTTGTTACTTTTCCACTCCCTTGCCAAACCCTTGCTCCCAACCCCAACCCCATATCTGGAATAGATTATTGTAGGCTCTAGCATTTCACAGCGTAATAAAGGTGACACCTGTGTGAAAACATAGTTATGGTAAATAGATTAATTTTGCATTTTCTTTTTTAAAGTTAATATATGTAGAGAATACAATTTGTTCATTTTTAATTTTTCTTTTTTTTTTGTTTTTAAATGAACGATATCTTTCACTTAACTTTCTTTACTCAGAGTTTTAAAGAACACATCTGGCTAGGTGCGGTGGCTCACGCCTGTAATCCCAGCACTTTGGGAGGCTGAGGTGGGTGGATCATGAGGTCAGGAGTTCGAGACCAGCCTGGCCAACATGGTGAAACCCCGTCTCTACTAAAAAAACACAAAAATTAGCTGGGCGTGGTGGCGGGTGCCTGTAATCCCAGCTACTCAGGAGACTGAGGCAGGAGAATTGTTTGAAGCTGGGAGGCGGAGATTGCAGTGAGCCAAGATCATGCCACCGCACTCCAGCCTAGGCAACAAGAGCGAAACTTCGTCTCAAAAACAAAAACAAAAACAAAAACAAGCAAAATCTATAAGTAGAAATGAGTTATGTGAGTTTAGTGAGGAATTGAATACTGCATTATGAACAGGTTAATTTGAAATGTTAAATATTGTTTGGAGTCATTCAACTGTGAAAGGTATACTTAGATAATCCCCCACCCCCTGCATAATTTCATAGGGTTTTGAAATCTTTGGAATGTGGGGGAAAGGGAAACTCCTGCAACTGAGAAAACCCAGATTTAGTAATCTAATATTCTAATTCCTTGTCAATACTCAGGAAGTCAAATTGTTTACATTTGTTTGAATCCTGGAAACCTCTGGTCCCCAGGACATACAGAGAATCACAATTTCCTTCTTTCCTCTCAGAGTTGCCCAAGCATTCTCTCTCTAGAAAAAAATGGGACGTTCTCCAAGGGCTTTGAGATAGGAAATTTGTTCACCATAAAAGAAGCTCTAATTTTTACTCCTTTAGGATCTAGAGGTTATGGAAATCAGAGATCCTGGTTTGGAGAGTTTCTGGGCCAAGATTTTTGTGGAATTTTTCTGTTTATCAGACTCTCTGGAAACAGTATATGAATGGTATTGGTGTCTTTATGCTGCAAGGAATATTTCCCTCTGAATATAATAATAATTACATACCTAGATAATCAACCTGTTCCAAAGTATCAATTTTAATCTCTTTGTAATATTTGTATTATAATCTATCTATTAATAGCATGATGAGGTTAACCTATACTTATTATTGTTCTAATATTTCTGCAGTTTATTTTTACCAAATTTTAGCCTTGGGAAATTTTTGCATTGTTTAGTACAATTATTCCTGAACTTTATCTCAGAACCTGAGAAATTTCTATGTGATTTATGCATAAAGACACTATGGAGTTCCCCAGGTTTGTAGCTTTAATATTTACCCTTAATTCTTGAAACCTAAAAGCAAGGTAAATTTCATGTGGCAAACAGCTATTTGCATGAATAGAGAGGAAGCCAGTTATTTGCTTTTGACTTGGAAGAATTTGTTCAGCCTTTTAATAGATTCCTTTTTTTGGTTATTGATATAGACATCATTTGTTGTTCAACTTCTTTAGTTTTCCTCTTAATCTTCTGAATTCAACTATTGTGGCATTTATATATTGGTTTGCATTTCTGCATGTACCACACTGGTTGTCAAAAAGTTATTTCCAATTTTATCAAAGTATCATCATCATCCTACTCCAGTCACCCTAACTTGGATATATGCTTATATAGTTTTTTTTTTTTTTTAGACAAGGTCTCACACTGTTACCCAGACTGGATTTAAACTCTTGTGCTCAAGTGATCCTCCCTCCTCGACCTCCCAAAATCCTGGGATTATAAACAGAAGCCACCATGCCTAGCCTATATAGTCTTTTCACTTTTAAAATTTTCTTTATTGTGGTGGAAACTGAAATAAATTACTTCCGAAGTCTCTTCAGTTTCTATGAAAGACAATATTATAGAGCAGTTAGAGGGTTTTTGTTTGTTTGTTTTTTGTTTTTTTTAGTTTGCAGTCAGACTGATGGGAGTTGGAATCTCATTTCTGCCACTTATTAACTATGTTACTTGGGTAATCTAGTTAACCTCTTCAAGTCTTGAAGTAGCAATAGTAATAGTACTTACCTTTTAGAGTCATTTTGACATTTGAATCAGTTCAGTGGTGTCTAGCAAACAGTAAATCCTCAGTATGTACTATGGATATAATCGACTCATTGTCATTTTGTCATAACTATCATTATTAAACAGATTCTAAATTCTATATATTTTCAGACTCATTTTTTCCTTTTCTTTTTTAAAAGTATTTGCTGCCTTTAAAAAAAATAAATCATTAATCTGGTTCCTTTTTGAATATTTTTTACTTGGCCCCAAATGCATACCAAGTTTAATGAAATTTCAAACATTTTTCCTTCTACATGTGAAAATCTTAAGTTTTCTAGGAATACACCCTTTGATTCTCTGCCCTGGCATCTTTTACTGCATAACCTAATTCCACTCTATATTTGGTCCACAGTGCTGCAATTATTGACTCTTTCCTGTTAACATTATGCCCACAAATCACATGAATTTGTGGCCATCTGTGCTCATCCAACAGGCAGCTATATACATATAATAAGCATATATTAAAGCCTATATGCTTAAGGTTTTAATCTGCTCTAACAGTATCTAGTTTGTGTGCCCACTGAACTTTCACAACATGAGGAAAGCTCCTTGTGGTCTGAGATAATAGTGGAATCAGTTGGGAGGTGAATCCGTCCTCATACCTTCTCTTCCCTAGACATACATTGAGTGCCCACATACAACTGGCATCTTCTTAGGTGCTCAGAATACAAATTTAAATAACAGGTGATTATTTTCCTCTAAATGCATAGGGGAGAATAGAGACAAATTAGTTCATATAAAAGTATGACTATGTAACTACATAACTGTACAACTATGTAACTATACTATGAGGAGGTTGTGAAGAGTGCTATGGAAGCATCTAGGAGTGGGATTTGTTATTTATTGCCGCAATAATGCTGCATAACAAAACATTGTGAAACCTCAGCATTTATGATTATATGACAGTAGATTAGGCAACCCCACCAATCTCAACTGTGCTCTGTTATCTATCTGACGGTCAGCTGACTGCCAGCATCAGCTGATAACTCAACTACGATAACTGGGGTGACTGAGCTCTGCTTCATGTATCTCTAATTTTCCAGCAGATTAGCCTTGTCATACTTTCATGGCAGTGGCAGAGTGCAAGAGTACAAGTTGAAATGCTAAAGCACTTCTTAGCCTCTGCTGCTAATAATATCCCATTGGCCAAAGAACATAAGAGGGTTGAGCTCAGGGTTATAGTGCAGGGCTACTTAAAGTTACTTGGCAATGGGAATGGATATAATATGAGGTGAAAGGTGAGTTAGGGCAATCAGTGCAATATGCCGTAGAGCAGCAAATGAGTATTATGGAAAATTTCCCAAGGGTCGTACCCCTCGAACTATGTTTGGAAGGCATTGGCTGAATGGAAGAAGAAACAAAGACTTATTTGACAGAGAAAATATCATGTACAAAAGTGAGAAGACCTGAAACCTATTGTGTGGTCAGCTGTCCATAGGGAGTTTGGTATGTTAGGAACAAATGGTGCATGGCTAGAAATAAGGGTGGAGCCAGAGAGAAGCCAGATGTCAAAGACTTTTATATAATAAACAGAGGAGTTTGAAAGTTGTAGGATTCTGTGAAGGCTCTAATCTAGGGTCTTAATTACTGTTTTATTGATATTAACTATTATAAATAATTAATTGCCTGGTATTGCCTATTAATATTTTTATTTGCTACTACAGAGCTTGTACCTATGAAGATCTTAATCGTGTACAGGGTGGTAGTAGGTAGATACAGAGATGTATGTTTTCACTAATATTTTCAGTATACTTAAAGACTTTATATGTTCATTGTAAGCTTCTACAAGTACATACTGAGCTTTTCATAGTAAAATTTAAAGGTTAATATGAGTTTCAGTGTTAATAGTGTATATAAATATCTATAAAGGGTTATTATTTATGCATGCCAAATTTTTAAGTTATAGACTTTATACTAAAGTAAAAGATCATTTAATGTATGCTATGTGTTTATTCTCAGTAGAGTTGTGTCTTAATGTCTTTCTCATGTCATCACTTTTTTATCCATGTTCTAGAGAACAAACTGAAAACACATTTCTTCTGGGCATACTAAATTTCATTTTTATTTGAGGAATACAGTATTGTTGAGACTAGAGATGAACTTATTCTTAATGTTCTTAAAAGTGACTGATCACTATAAGACAATTGTCTTATATACGTCCTGATTCAAGCGAAAGCCCTTTGTGAAGAAACTAATGGAATATATTATGTAGTACAAGTGGAATATATTATGTGTTCTCCTACTGGCAGTCACAGATATTTACACAATTAATTTTCAAGTTGCATTATTTCCATATTTTTTAATTTATAGTTTTATTCATATTCTGAGACCAAAGCCATTGTTTTTGGTGACAAATTAGATTTTGCAAATACAACTACATTAGGAAAAAGATTATGTACAATAGTGGTATTAATTATTGCCAGGTGGTTTTTCTAGAATGCTTTGTAAGGAAGTGTAATAAAGTTGTAATTTTGGCATGAGTTTGCTTCATTTTTTAAAATGTTGGGTGAAGGAGATTCTAGTCATTGTACCCTGATGAACTTGACATCAATCTCAAGAAAAATTTTGGAATCTATAATTATTAGGAACTTGCATGAGCTCACAATTGATATCAGTATAAAATAATTTTACTTTCATTAAGGTAATGTCACAGTTGTAGAGTAAAAATTTAAATGAGATGTTTGATGTCATCTCTCCTGATGTTCTGCTGGATGAGATGGAGAGTTATATTTCAGACAAAGACAGCTTGAAACCTGTATCAACTCTTCCCAGCCCACAAAGTTTTGATTATTGGATCTGTTGTTTCAAGGATATCTCTTTGCTACAGGGCTTTATAATTGGCCTATGACTTGTTCAACACTTAGAGGTTTGCATTCCTTTGGTTTGTTTACTAAAAGTTTTATAACTTTTTTTTAAATGAAAACTTGGGTAGGACCTTAATATATAAATCAAATAAATGCCGAACTACTCTGATTCAACTGAGAATTGAAAGTGGTAGTAGTTTTGGAAAGTCTTTTCAAAGATATGCTATTTACATTGAGACCAAAATGATAAGAAATAGGAAGTCTTTAACCTTGAAGAAGCCTAGAGAGGATGTATGGTTTCTTCAAGTAGATTAGTGGTTGTCTTTGGCTGAGGATGGGAAATAGGACTGACTGTAAATGGGCATGAGACATTGTTTTGGAATGATGGAAATGTTCTGAAACTAGATTGTGGTGATGATGGTAAAACCCTGTAAATTTACTAAAAGTTATTGAACTGTACACTTTTAAACAACTGGATTTTATGGTATGTAAATGATATCTCAATAAAGCTGTTTAAAACAGATGCTGTTTAGCAAAAACAAAACAAAACCAGACCTTTAAAGTAAGCTTTCTTCATACTTTTGAAGACCTGCCATGTAAAAGGATTTGTCATTTCATCAGTTCCAGGGGACAAAGCTAATCCCAGCATATGGAAATTAATTTTTAAAAACCCAGAATTTCACTTACTGGAACAAATATCTCTCCAAGATGCAGAGGGACAGGCATAGTGATAGTGTGTTGCAGGGTCTTTAAGATGTTTAAATGACATATATAAGTATACCTGGCACTTAATACATGCTTACTGTTTAAAGAAAAATTAATACAGATAAAGATACAAGTGTATGTGTGTATAATTTTTAAGAGAGAGAGAGAAACGTGCGCAGTTGTGCTAAAATGTTAACAATTGGTGATTCTAGGTGAAGGATTTACAGATGTTCATTCCACTGTTATTTCAGCTTTTCTGTTGGTTAGGAATCTTTCAAAATAAAATGTGAGAAGAAGGAGAGGAAGGGAGGCTAGGCTGACTAGTTTGTGAAGGCAAACTTCCTTAAATGCTGTGAAAAATAATGAGCCTGTCATTCAGTATCTGAAATAAAAACAGAAAACTTGATTTATTTCTTCTTATCATAAAGGAGAGATACATGCCAGTCAAGCACAGTTTGTTAGCAAGGAAGGCTGCTGATCTTTCGGGTTTTCAGGAAGCATTGAGTTCAGGGATTGGTCGTGTTCTGGAGTTGACATAATCTATAATAAGAGAGATGAGAATGTTGTTGATTGGTTGGCACTCAAGGGTGTGTTTACTGGAATGAGTCTGTTCCTGGTTCTGGTGGCTATTTATTACCATGGCTACAGAAAATCAGTCATGTCTTTAAGTTTGTGGGAACTTTGAAAATTCTCAGCTAGTATAATATTCAGTGCCTGACATGATGTAGACCCAGTATTCAATAAATATTCGTTGAATGTAAATGCATTTTTAAAAAGCTCACAATGTTTGCCATTATCACCACCATCATCATCTCATTGTTAGAAACTGAAGAACTTGGCTTTGAAGTTCCAAAATCTTAGGTTGCATTTTATTTGGAATCCTCTCACTAAAGTCCTTAAGTTATTTTGGAAGTTGTTTTGTTTGTTTGTTTGTTTAAATCAGTGTTTCCTAATTTTTTTTTCAATGCTATGTAACTCCATGGGCTTAGAAAAGGATTGCATACACAGTAAATACGTTTAAAATCAAGAGTTTCTTTTCTTCAGAACCTCTCAGAGTGTTTAGTATGGTAACATGCATTGCAAATCTAGAGAAGAATAAAATATGTCATTTTCCAAGCTCATTTAACTACAAAATACTTTTTCTTCTGGACACTGTCAATCTGAAAAATGTTGTTGCAGTATGCCATATTTATATCCATTTTATATTGATAATTTTCTAAAGATCTGATGGTATAAAATTCTCTTATCTCTGTGACTATCTCATACCAAGTAATCTTGATGCTTACTGTTGCTGACTCCCCGGGTAAATCTCTTAACTTTTTTGACTCTCTCTGATTCCATGTTTATGTAACATGGGAGAAACTTTCCTGTTTTCATGCTTTACAGTTTGCTTTAAATGATAGGTGAGAAAAGTCCTCTATGACTATGAGGTGTTATTGTGATTACAGTGTATCTGTTTTCAATGTTATAGGAAGTTAGTTTTTTGACTAAATTTCAGTCAAACTAAGATAGTAAAGTCCATTAAATGTTTTGGAGGCTTAATAGACGTTCATTTAGCGTGTTGTTGTACAATGAGTTCTGGATGAGGTAAAAGTCCTAGTTTTACTTCTAACTGGACTTATGACCTTGAGATGGCTATTTAACCTCTTGGACTTTCATTTTTCATCTGTTTAAAACTGAATGAAAGGACTACATAATCTTTTAGATTATTTTTTGACCTAACATTCAATGATTGCTATATAGATCTTTCCTGTTCCTCAAATAGGGACGGTTTATAATAATTTGCTTTATGCTGCTATCTATTAAGAGTTTGAAGATGGGAATATTTGCTTCTTAGAAATGTAGGATATATGAGGGAAAATGCCCTGTAAATTGTTAGAAGAAATTCATAAAGATATTCTGCTAGTTTTGTAAACTTTCTCAGATGCACATTTTCATGCACTGTAGATGAGTTTTATTTTATGAGCTGTCTTAAATATGTATGGATGAGCTTTCTTATGTAAATCTTGATTTTTAAAAAAATTTTCTGATTTATATATTTTTTCTATTTAAAGCTATTTCTTTCACACATCAGATCTTAATAAATACATGTTTTAATATTTCACACTGCCCATTGCATACTTTACATTTCATGATTCTGTTCTAAGTTTTTTTCTCTCATCTTTCTAACATACAAATTATTTATTTAGTAATTCATTAGTTATATTGTTTATTGTCCTTTCCTCATTGGAATGTAAACTTGACTCATTTTTTGTCTGTTTTGTTCACTGATATGTTCCAAGCAACCAGAACAGTGCCTGGCACATACCAGGCAATCAGTCAATATTTGTTGATTGAGTGATTAATACCTATAGGTATTATGTGTTTACCTTTTCAAAAATTTATAGTTTTATCTTTTATTTTAAACATATATGTATATTAGTATATTTGTATTTTTTTACATCAGCATTATTTATTTTATATCATAAATAATTTAATTTTGCTTTTTATATATCTTCACATATTTATATTTATTTCATGGTGTTTTGTAAAATTCTAAAAGTTTTCTCAAAGTTCAATTAAATTATATGAATGTTTACTATCAGAAGGGGAATGGGGAAATGGTTGTTGAGAAATCAAGCAAGCAATGAAAAAAATCATCACTGCTAGGAAATCTGTTGTCTTAAATGTTTATTTGATTTTTTTTTTTTTTTTAATGGAGTCTTGCTCTGTCGCCCAGGCTGGAGTGCAGTGGCCCAATCTCGGCTCACCGCAACCTCTGCCTCCCAGGCTCAGGCGACTCTCCTGCCTCAACCTCCCAAGTAGCTGGGGTTACAGGCATGCACCACCACGCCATGCCTAGCTAATTTTGTATTTTTAGTAGAGATGGGGTTTCACCATGTTGGCCAGGCTGGTCTGGAACTCCTGACCTCAGGTGATCTACCCACCTTGGCCTCCCAAAGTGCTGGGATTGAGCCACCACGCCCAGCCTTATTTGATATTTTGATTTACCTATCACTTGGGGTTTCTTAGAGCTATTGTTAATAAAATTCATTTCTTCCTTTGAAAACAGGTGGGTAAAATCATAGATTTGTGAAAGAGCTGTTAAAATTTGAAGAGCAAGGCTAATTTGTAGTGTTTATAACTTTCCAATTGCATTAAATGACTGATCACGGCACTTTTATTCCCCACTTTGGATAGTGGACAAATCAGTGTCAACAGATATTGGGTAAGAATGACATAAACAACAGTATGATGTCTGTGTTCACATACATCATCTAGTACTAATTTAGCTGACTAGAGTGTATGGTAGGGCTGTAGCCTGCTATTCACTCTAATTCCATTTAGGAGACATTCTTGGGTATTATAGTAATACCTAGTCTATAAAAGTGTAATCAAAAAAATGCTTTGAAGAGAAAAAAAAAAAACCTCTCTTTTGGGGACAGCAAGTTACCCAGAGCCTTCTTAAACCAAGCAATAGTCACACAGTGTCCATTCTAAAGTAATGTCAATTACCTGGGGTAGGAGAACATCCAAAAAAACCAGAACTAATTAAAAAAAAAAAAAAAAAGTGACTAGCTCCCAAGACCACAGCGATTACTTAACCAGAGTATCCAGAATGATTTAACCACATTAGAGTCTGTAGCCAGTGGGAAGTATTGAAAGCAACTCAGCATCCAAGAAGATGTACACATGGCAGTAAAGAAACATCTCTTTATCCTTTCTTTATGTTTGGTTTCTAGATGCTTTATGAGTAGATCTGCTTGTAGGCCTTGTATGCTTGGTGACTGGCCCAGCAGGCTGTCTCACAGATCATCACCAAACTTATCCCCTTTGCTTCTTTTTCAGAATCTCTTTAATTAAAACTTAATCAGCCCTTCCCCTCTGTTAGAAACTTAATCAGCACTTCCCCTCTAAATCAGCCCTTCTCCTCTGTTAGAAACTTAATCAGTCCTTCCCCTCTGTTAGAAACTTAATCAGTCCTTCCCCTCTATTCTTAATCAGGGCTTGGAAATTTAAAAACAAGTATTTTAGACTCAAAGTTAGGCCTGTTAAATTCTTTTAATTGAAAAAGAATAATGTAAAATTCCGTGATAATATGTTCAACACCCCCCACCTTTTTTTTTTAATTTAAGGAACAGTGACATGTTTCTTAGAAATTATTTCCACATATAAGGCCAGGGATAAACTATAGCTTTCTTTTCCTTCCTCTAATTATTTTTATTTATTTATTTCGTTCTGTTACTCATTTTTAACATGTTTTTCTTTTTCTTAATTTCATGATTTTCCCACAGTTTACTCTGTGCGATTTGATTTTCTCATAACAGTGTGGCCCCATTCTTGAAGACAGTCTTTAAGATTTACGAATTATAGTTGAATCAGATATATTTGATTCAAAATAAAGTTTCTGAAAAGGTTTCTTTAAAATTATGTAATCTAGTCCCCTCCTTTTACTGCTGAGAAACTGAGGTGCCAGGAGAAGTTACCTGCTCATTGCAGTACTTCTTAATAGCATAGTGGGAACTAAAACCAGATCATCTAACTTCCAGGATATTTTCATGGTTACTGACTTTTCCTACTTTGTAGCTGACGGCCAGAATATAGTATGACTTCTAGCAGCATTATTGTAATCTTTTTAGTTGGATACAAGCCCTGTGAACTTCATCCATTTTTCTGGGCTCAAATCTCTGGCTGGTCATTTAGTTTGGTGCTATTTCTTTCCCTGAGTGGGGGTGGGGGGGCCGTGACTACAGTGAGATGTCAGCTGGGCACCTACTCATCCACTGACTCTCATGAACTTCATCCTCAACATCAGAGAATAGAAAAGCATTATCTTCAGATGAAGGAATAAATTTCCCATATGCTATTCGTTTCTGTTTTGAGACTTTAGAACTGAAATAATAAGGGTAATTGTTTGAAAGCAAATATACAAGTTTTATTTATTGTTAATTCATTCCCTTAACAAATGAAACTGTTTTCTTGCTTGTTTTTTTTTGCGGTGGGGAGGGAGGGGGGAATGTATGCCATGACCTTCTAGTACTAATTAGGCTGATTTACTTGGTAGGGAACACTTTGGAAAACCCCTCAATCCCAGGCAAACTAGGGTGATTGGTCATGCTGATAACAATAATGTATATATGTTAGTGAATGCAAAAAGATTTTCTAACACCAATAAATAAAATATATTTTTAAAAATACCATTTTGGCTGGGGGCAGTGGATCAAGCCTATAATCATAGCACTTTGGGAGGCTGAGGTGGGCAGATCACGAGGTCAGGAGTTCGAGACCAGCCTGGCCAACATGGTGAAACCCTGTCTCTACTAAAAATACAAAAACTAGCTGGGCATGGTGGCCAGCGCCTGTAATCCCAGCTACTCAGGAGGCTGAGGCAGGACAGTTGCTTGAAGCCGGGAGGCGGAGGTTGCAGTGAGCGAAGGTCACGCCACTGCACTCCAACCTGGGTGACAGAGTGAGACTCTGTCTCAAAAAAAAAAAAAAAAAAGTATCGTTTATTTTTTACCTCCTTTGATATTTCTCTTTTGTGTTTATTTTATGCTGTTTTGTTATTATATTAATTTGTATAACTTGAAAAGAAATACACACACACATATGTAAACACATTACATACACTTTCTCAAAAAGTATTTATTTTCCCCTTACAGTTTATGCCATTAAAAGAGTTTGGAGTTGACTGCCTTTCACAGCTGGGGATATGTAGATGTGAGGAGAATAGGTCAATTGATACATCATCAAATACATGCATTTACATAGGGTCCAGAGGTTAGCAAAAGATTTTAGCAAATGAAATGATGCTTTAGAATTTATAGAGAGATTAAAAGAGTATTGATATATTTGGGTAGCATCTTGGCATAGATTACTAACCAAAGATGTCACATGTGGGTTCAACATAACATAGTAAAGCTCCTTCATTTTTAAGAAATCTTTCTCCTTTTTTTTTTTTTAAAAAAAGCTGATGTTAGAAACCACTGAAAAGGGGTTCTGTTGTTTTTTGAGAGCAAAATGACTAGACGTTTATTGTATATTTTAATAGATGTCTATTTGAAGGATCTCCCCTAATTTTAGATAGTATTGGGCATATACATAGCACAAAAATGTTAAAAGTGTTAGTCATAAATTCTGCTGTCTTTTTAAAACAGTATCCAATGGTTTTGTTCAGCATTCATCCTCCTGGATCCCAGTATAAGTATACAGAATAAAAAGTTTAACTTCATCTCATAAATGCCCTTGTTTGTTTCATACTTTCACTGTGCACCTGTCAAGCGGATTGCAGAGTCAGTTGCCCTAGGTTGAAGTGAGACATTTCATCCCAGGATTGAATAAAGCCAATACTGTTTGCATGAGAAGATAGGGTGTAAGTTGCTCCGCCCCAATCATTATTAAGTTGCTCTGGCCTTAGTTATAATCATGGCTGTCAGAGTCACAGTCCTTCCGAAAATGGAGGGTTGTGTGTTATAGCAATGAGACTGCTGCAGGACACCAGGAGAGGGGCAGCCTTTTCAGAAGGTTTCCTGAAAGACCTTTAGTGGATGCTAGTCAGGCAGTACTGGTATTGTCACAGGCATCAAGACAGTATGTAAATGAATAGGGTATCAGAATCTATTGATTAGGACAAGACCCAGGATAAGTCAGTCAAGACATCAGAGCACTGGGAGATAGGTCTTCAAAGGGGAAAAAAATCAAAATAGTTGTATAAGTATCAATTACTTGTCTGTCTTTAAGTGGCTTACAAGTAGCACATACATTGCAGAGCAAAAAAGGAAGTGACTGTGGCCAGGTACAGCAGTTTTCATTTCTGTTTTCCAAAAACAACTAGAACAATATCTAGTTTTCTGTGTATGAGGGGAAAAATGGCAGAAGTTATTTATAAAAGCTGTTGGAGAAAAACTGAAGTACCAATAACCCTGAAAATTAAAATAATATACTCATCAAATGATACACCTGATACCAGTCATTGTAACTTATTTAGGTACTTACTTTACATGTGTATGCTCATGAAAACTGTTTTTAGTACAAAGATCTAACTTTCTCATAAAAGCTTAGGCAATTTGTGTCTTTTATTGATACAAGAAGTATTTTTAATTTTTTTACTATAGATGTCAATTGAATTTGTAGTTTTATGGTTAAGCCAATTATTTAGCTTTGATAACTTTGCACTTTTTTTAACAGTGACATTCGAAGTAACTTAGAATAATGGAAGGAAAACCTTATTCAAGTATTCCAGCGAATTAAATAATGCATATATCAGTGAATACAACAAAAGATTTTTGCCTTTGTGGAGTTTGCTTTTTATTGTGGACTTTTTATTCTCTTTTTGTTCTATTGGTTGTTTGCACCAAATAACATACTATCTTAATGATTGTAGCTTTATATTAAGTCCTGTAGAAAATACTCTCCCATCTTATACTTCAAAAGTGTTTTGACTATTCCTGTCTCTTTACCATCTCATATAATGTTTAGAACCAATTTATATTTACTTTTAATTGCATCTTCTACCTTTATGTTAATGATGATTTTTTGTAGATTGATCTTATAGCCAGAAACTTGCTAACTTATTAATTCAAATAATTTGTTTCTTGATTTTTGGTTTTCTATGTAGATACTCATATTATCTGCATATAAGGACGGTGTAGTTTTCTCTTTTCCAATACTTTTATAGTTTTAGTCTTTTCTTGTTTTATTGTTCTGACTATAATCTTAAATATTATATTGACTGAAAGTGGTGATAATAGATATCCTTATATTGATCTGGTTCTTAAAGGGTTTAAATGCTTCTGTGTATGTGGTTTCCTGTAGGGTCTTAGCAGATTCACTTTATCAAATTAGAGAAAGTTCCTTGTGGTGCTAGCTTACTAAAGGTTTATGTCATGAGTGGTTGCTGGATTTTGATGAGTGGTTTTCTTACATCTGTTGAAATGATTACGTAGGTTTTCTTTTTTCATTTTCTAAATTAATGTAGTTATATTAATATATTTATTCAATATTGAGCTATTCCTTTCCTGGCTATGTTAGTCAAAGTTCTCTAGAAAAAATACAAGCAATAGGATTTTATAAAGGAGATACACACATACATATAAGATACATGCACATGCATGCACACATACACACACATATCAAAACAAGGAGGAACTAATCATGACAATTATAGTCCTTGACTACAGGTGCATGCCGCCATGCCTGGCTAATTTCTTTTGTATTTTAGTAGAAACAGGGTTTCACTGTGTTGCCCAGGCTGGTCTCAAACTCCTGAGCTCATGCAATCCACCAGCCTCGGCCTCCCAAAGTAGTGCTAGGATTATGGGTATGAGCCACTGTGCCTGGCCTATTTCTTTTTCTTACCTAATTGCTTTGGCTGGAATTTACAGTATTGTGTTGAATAGAAGTGACAAAATTGGACATTGTGTTAATGCTTATCTTAGGGGAAAAGTTTTTAGTGTTTCACCATTAAGTTGGATGGTAGCTGTGAGTTTTTCATATATGGTCTTTATCAGATTGATAACTTTTCTCCATTAACTTTTTAAATGCTATTATATTTTTCATTTCTATTTCTGTTTAGTACTTTTTCAAAAATGACTAAGCATTTGTTAAGATTTTTGTTGTCCTACATATGCTTCTCATTTCTCTTTTAAAAAAACATAAATTACTATAGTTAATAGATACTTATTTATTCAGGTATGTATAGGCTGTAGGTCTGTTTCTGCAGTTTGTTGGTCCTGCTCACTCTCATTCTTGATGACTTGATTCCTGGTACATGTAGTGAATTTTGATTTTGAATTCATGGTCCTTGATATGTCATCCATGGGAATTCTTTCAGTTATTTGTTCGAAATATGTTCTTCAACAAGTGAGTTGCATTTGTTTCTACAAGGTACCTGTGGGCACTATCAATATAAATCACTTTAAATTAATGCTTGGCCTTTTTTTAAGGCTATATGGGCAGCAGATACTCTAGCACCATGGAAGTGAATTTATAGTTAACAATTCTCAGGTAAGATTTTTTTCCTCTCCTACTCAAAGTTTCGGGTGAGGTAGGCAAAGTGCATTCTCTGGAATGGGTATTTTCCTAGTTCACACATTGAGGGTGTCACCATCACTTTATGTTAGGTTTCTCAATGTTATATTGGATTCTCAAACTGATTTCCTACCTTTCTTGTGGTCCCCACATTCTTTTCTATACCTTGAATTCTCTACTAGTTCAGTATAGACTGTAGGTTACTGTGATTAGGTAGATGCCTTCAGAATAAATTTTGAAGGTTCAGTACTCTATTATAGAACTCTTTTTTTCATCTTGTCTGACTTTGGTTTTGTCTTCCCTAATGCTGGTTAAAGCATACTTTAAATATATTATTGTGCATTTTCAAGTGTTCTTTACCAAGAAGGTATTCTTTGCACATCCAGTCTACTTTTAAGTTTTAAGAAGAGGAATTCTAAGGCCAGCCTTTTTAATCCATTCTTGAAAATCTGCTTCTATATAATTCCAAGTCATATTCAATGGTATTTACATAAATTTTTCTTACCAACTTTCAAAGCTGATTACATCATACACTTTTATACCTTTCTATGTGGCTCTTACTAGCTCTTGTATTGGTAATTGGGATGTGGTTACATGATTTGCTGGTTGCCAGTGTTGTGAAGTAGTTGTTAGTATTTTGCATTTTGAAACAATAAATTCCCTTTAAAAAATACTGTACAAGACGGGCGCGGTGACTCATGCCTGTAATCCCAGGACTTTGGGAGGCCACGGTGGGTGGATCACCTGAGGTCAGGAGTTCGAGACCAGCCTGGCTGACATGGTGAAACCCTGTATCTACTAAAAATAAAAAATTAGCCAGGTGTGGTGGCACGCACCTCGCCTGTAGTCCCAGCTACTCTAGAGGCCGTGGTAGGAGAATTGCTTGAACCCGGGAGGCGGAGGTTGCAGTGAGCCGAGATTGTGCCACTGCACTACAGCCTGGGCAACAGGGTGAGACTCTGTCTCAAAAAAAATAAAAAAAATAAAAACTGTACGAATCCAGAAATAGCATAGATAACACTGCACTTTTCTTTTGAAGTTGCAACTTGTGTGGGAAAGACTTTCTTTTATTTTCTTTTGTCTTTTTTTTAAACAGGATCTGACTCCATTGCCCATGATGGAGTATGGTGGCATGATCTTGGCTCACTGCAACTTCTGCCTCCTGGGCTCAAGCCATCCCCCCACCTCAGCCTCCCAAGTAGCTGGTACTATAGGCACATGCCACTGCTTCTGGCTAATTTTTGTATTTATTGTAGAGGCGGAGTTTCACCATGTTATGCAGGCTGGTCACGAACTCTTGGGCTCAAGTGATCCTCCTGCTCCGGCCTCCCAAAGTGCTGAGATTAAAGGCGTGAGCCACCACACCTGGCCAAGAAAATTGCACACCCATTCAGACATTTGGGCAAACAATTTATATTCTCCTTACTAAACTGATTCATGTAATAAATGTTTCACTTTTTGCCTTTCTTAGTTTTATAGTCCTTAATATTGGTGTGTTTTAAATTATTTTGCAGGTATTCTTTAGGTGATGCTAGAAGGCCTCTTCATGAAACAGCAGTTTTGGTAGAAGATGTGGTACACACTCAGTTAATTAATCTGGTAAGAGCATATATAATTTGATTTGGTTTCTCTTCTCTGCATTCTTTTATTAGGATGGTAACCCAACACTTTAAAAACATTTTATTTACAGCTGGAATTCTTTTTTGTTAGCATTATTGAAGTATACTTTATATATAACAAAATTTACTAGTTTAATGCATAATTTGCTGAGCCTCGACAATGGAATATTACAATATTAACTTATAACACAATCATGATATCGAAAATTTGCATAATCTAAAACAAACCCTTGTTCCCCTGGGCAGTCAGCAGCCATCATCATCACAGCAGAAAGATTATGACTCACTGAAGGCTGAGATGGTTGTTAGCATTTTGTAACAATAAAGTATTTTTAAATTAAGGTATGTACATTATTTTTTAGACATGCCATTTGACAATCAATAGACTATAGTATAGTGTAAACATAGCTTTTATATGCATTGAGTAACCTCATAATTTGACTGTACACCTACTCTGTACCCACAAAAATTAAGTTAAAAAATTAAAAAAAAATTTGTCTGACTCACTTTATTGCAGTGGTCTGTAACTGAACTTACAGTATCACTGAGGTATGCCTGTACCATGTTTAAAGAGGAATTCACTCATGTAGCCTTCTAATCCTTGTATGATTTTATTTTTACATTTAGCTCATTCCTATAGTTGTTGTTTATTCCTGTTATTTTGTGAGATATGGATGTAATTTTATCCTTTTTCAAATGGGAACTCAGTTTTACCATCACCATGTATTTTAAAATTTATCTTTTCCTTAGTGATTTGAAATGCCTTCTTTATAATATACTAAATTTATATATATAGGTATCTGTTTCTCATTGTATATGCTATACTAAGGGTTTAGTATATGTATATCCTAGTATGGCATTTATTACAGGTTTTATAGTATATTTTAATGATTATTAGGGCTAAACTTCCTTGTAGTTTTTCTTTTTTTTTCAGTATGTTCCCAGCTATTCATGTATATTTATTGCTCCTCATGAATATTAGTAGCAACTTATCTAGCTAATAAAAATTTTCATTGGTATGTTTATTGAGATTACATGATTTTATAAGTTAAGGAGAGCTGCATCTTTAAAATCTTGAATCATTCTATGAATGGGGATATCTACATTTGTTTGAGACTACTTTTGTGTTTTTCAGTTGTGTTTTAACATTTTTCTTCTTTTAGCTTCATACATTTCTTGTTAATTTGTTTTTTTAACTATTTCATCTTCTTTGTTGCTATTGTTAATGGATTTCTTCTATAATTATGTAACAGCTGAAAACATTCAAAAGTTTAATGAAATACATAAATCTACAGATTCAAGATGAGCCAACTCCGTTTAGAAGAAATTAAAAGAAATCTATGTTCAAACTGCTGAACAATAATAACATAATACAAATCTTAAAGCCTGACAGGTTTATTATCATAGGGGAAGGATGATTTGAAAGATAGTGGAATTCTTATCAGAAAACAGGCAGGCTAGAATGAAATGGCACAGCAGTTTTAAAGTACTGAATGTAGAATATTAGGTTGACTGTTCTTTTTCTCTGTCTTTCTATAGCCTTCTCCCCTTCTTTACATGCCCTCCTGTCTTATAAGGACACCAGATATTTACTCTTTGGTGGTATTGTTATTCATGTTAAATCTATGTATGTTACTATTTTTATATGACAACATTATAACTTTTCCTTTAAAGTCAAATGCTTTTAAGGAATGTAGATAAAAAAGGAAGCATATGGCCTATTTTGTATTTACCCACATATCTACCATTTCCCATGCTCATTATTCCTTCTCACAGATTTTAGTTGCCATTTCAGTCTTTTCCTTCATCCTGAAGAAGCCTTGTAACTTTTTTTGTAGTACAGCTGTGCTAATGATGAAGTCTCTTACATTTCTTTCATCTGAACATATCTTTATCTTTATTCTTTAAGTATGTTCTTCCCTACATGGAATTCTATGTTGATAATCTTTTCCTTTCAGCTCTTTGAATATGTCATTCTAATATTTTCTGATCTACATTAGTTTCTGTTACAAGTTAACTGTTATTCGTTTGTTCCCCTGTATGTAACATGTAGTTTTTTTCTGGCTGCTCTCAAGATTTTTCCTTATCTTTGGCTTTGGGTAGTTTGCTATCTCTAGGAGTGATTTTTGAAATCGTTATTTTCTTGTTGAACACTAGGTATCAATTCGTGGAAGTTTTCAGCCATAAGTTTTACCATTTGACATTGTTTCACAAGACTTTCAGGGCCTTTAGTGTTTCTCCAAACTTTTTCTGCCCCTTTTTCTTCTGTTGTTTTGTTTCATTTGACTTTTGTAATTCCTATGGCTTTACCTTTAAGTTTACTATTTTTTCTGCCATCTCTAATATGCTATTTAGTCAGTGCTAGTGTTTTTTTCAGTGTAGCCCATAGTATTTTCTATTGCAGTATCTGTTTGAAAATGTATCTTAGTGGGTTATAAACCCCTTTTGAATTATGGATACATACTTTTATATTCTATTTTAAATATAGAAGTTGGAACATTATTTGATGACTGCTACACTAGTATAAACAAGAAATAGTATGTGCCTTTACTTATAATGAGAAATCCTCTTATTACAATAGACACTTACCTCTCCTTACCCATTTAATATTTGAATGATAGTTTTGATGCCTATTTGTGAGATTCATCCTGTCCAGATTCCACTAAATATTACATTGAATGATATACCTAACTAGAGGAAAACCTTGTTTTGTTACCTCTACAATATCCAGGCATATGTCAGAGTGAGTTCTTTAGAGGAAAGGAAGAATTATAGAGAACAGTTATTTTCAAAAAGTCAGTCCTTTTTTACCATGAAATATCATGTAGTCATGACAAATTATATGTGTGTGTTTTGTACTCTTCATTTAAATCTCTTTGTAATTCTTTATCCATTTGCCTATTAAGATCAGTTTTTTCCTGTAATTCTTTGAACATCTTTTTTTTTTTTTTTTTTTTTTTTTTTGAGACGGAGTCTCACTCTGTCATCCAGGTTGGAGTGCAGAGGCATGATCTCGGCTCACTACAACCTCCAACTCCTGGGTTCAAGCGATTTCCTGTCTCAGTCTCTTGAGTAGCTGAGATTACAGGTGTGCCACCACGCCCAGCTAATTTTTTGTATTTTTAGGAGAGACAAGGTTTCACCATATTGGCCAGGCTGGCCTCGAACACCTGACCTGAGGGATCTGCCCGCCTCAGCCTCCCAAAGTGCTGCGATTACAAGCGTAAGCCACCACACCCGGTCAACATCTTTATAATAGCTTTGTTGAAGTATTTATAGTCTAAATTCAGTAACTGTACCACATTGGAAGCCATTTATATTGACTCTGCTTTTTACTTACTAGGTGTCATTCTTTTGGGGTTTTTTTTTGCATGTCTAATAATTCTTTTAAAAGTGGATATTTTATATAATACATTATTGTGACTCTTCTGAAGACTTTTTGTTGGTTTTGTTTTAGCTGGCAGGTAACTTGGCTGGACATAAAATGTTTTCTCCCCCATATTGTAGACAGGAGGTCACCTCTCTCCTTAATTCTTATTGCTTTCTGCTGCTGTTTTTGGCTTTTCCCCTTTTGTGTCTCTCTTAAACTTGTACGTTTTCCTCTTTTGTGTCTCTCTTAAACTTGTATGTTTGAATGCTTGAGAAGAAAGGGAAAAATAGTAGGCAAATTGTTTTTTAAGTGTTAATATTCCCTTACTGTAGAATACTGTGTAACCAGTGTACATTATATTTGTTAGTTTTTTATAATATTAAATTTTTTTTGAAATTACATAGAACAAAATCTGTTTTGTTTTCTTTTTTCAGTTCTTTATGTTTTGTCAAATGTGTAGTCTTATAACCATAACTAAAATTGATTCAGAACAGTTCCCTCATTCCCCAAAAAATTATCTTGTTCTACTCATTGTCAAATTTTTCTACCCCAACCCTCTGCCACTATGAGGTCCCCATTGTTTGTCAAAGAAGGAGAAGACTTCTCTTTTAATTCTTTTTGTCTATACTTGGTAAGCAGTTCCTAGATTCATACTCCCTTTGAGTTCAATACAGGGGATATGAGTAGAAAATAAAAACAATGAAACTCACTGCCAGGTTTTTTTTTTGTTTTTTATTATCATTTTTAATAGACACATAATAATTGTACATATTTATGGGGTACAGTGTGTTATTTTGACACATGTATACAATGTATAATGATCATATCAGGGTATTTAGCATATTCGTTACCTTAAACATTTATGATTTCTTTGTGTTGGGAATATTCAAAATCCAGTCCTAGCTATTTGGAAATATACAATAAATTGTTACTATTATAGTCACTATATAATGCTATGGAACACTAGAACTTATTTCTCCTATCTAGCTGTTTATCTCTGTACAACTCTTTGGCTATACCTTTCTCTCCACTTCCCTTTCCTCACCTCTAGTAACTACTATTCTATTCTCTACTATTATGAGATCAACTTTTTGTTGTTGTTGTTTTGGAGACGGAGTTTCGCTCTTGTTGCCCAGGCTGGAGTGCAATGGCACGATCTCGGCTCACCGCAACCTCCGCCTCCCGGGTTCAAGCGATTCTGCTGCCTCAGCCTCCCAAGTAGCTGGGATTACAGGCATGCCCCACCATGACCAGCTAATTTTGTATTTTTAGTAAAGATGGGATTTCTCCATGTTGGTCAGGCTGGTCTCAAACTCCTGACCTCAGGTGATTTGTCTGCCTTGGCCTCCCAAAGTGCTGGGATTACAGGCGTGAGCCTCCGCGCCTGGCCAGCTTTTTTACCTTTCATGTATCAGTGAGAACATGTGATATTTATCTTTCTGTGCATGGCTTATTTCTATTAACATAATGTCATTTAAGCTCATTTATGTTGCCACAAATGACAGAATTTCCTTCTTTTTTATGGTGAAATAGTATTTCATTGTGAATATATACCACATTCTTGATATCCATTCGTCTGTTGATGGACACTTCAGTTATTTCATGTCTTGGCTGTTGTGAGTATTGCTGCAATAAACATGTGAGCACAGATATATCTTTGGCATACTGTTTTCCTTTGTATGTGGACCCAGTAGTGGGATTGCTGGATCATATGGTAATTCTATTTTTAGTTTTTTATTGTTTTCCATAATGGTTATACTAATTTACATTTCAATCAAAAGTGTATAAGACATTCCCTTTCTCCTCCTCATTGCTAGCATTTGGTATTATTAATTATAACCTTGTTTTTGGTAATAACCATTCTAATAATTAGGGTGAGGTGATTATTTCATTGTTGTTTTCATTTGCATTTCCCTGATAATTAGTGACATTTAGAGTTTTTTCATGTACTGTGGGCTATTTGTGTGTCTTTTTTTTTTTTTTTTTTTAAGTACAGGGTCTTGCTATGATGCCCAGACTGGTCTCAAACTCCTGGGTGCAAGCCATTTCCCCCCTCAGCCTCATGAGTAGCTGGGATTACAGGTGTGTGTCACTGCACCCAACTGTGTCTTTTGAAAGATGTTGATTCAGCTCTTTTGCCTATTTTTTAAATTGGATTTTTCATTTTATTGCTTTTAAGTTCCTTGGATATTAATCCCTTGTCCGAAGAAATTCAAGCATTTTCTCCCATCTTGCAGGTTGTCTCTTAACTCTTGATTTTGTGTAGAAGATTTTTAGTTTAATATAATTCCATTTGTCTA
This sequence comes from Pan paniscus, assembly GCF_029289425.2. Taxonomy (NCBI): domain Eukaryota; kingdom Metazoa; phylum Chordata; class Mammalia; order Primates; family Hominidae; genus Pan; species Pan paniscus. The sequence continues at coordinate 59,599,879 of NC_073254.2, read as the reverse complement.
TTTTTGGTTTTGTTGCCTGTACTTTTGAGTTCCATTTCATAAAATATTTTCCCAGAACAATGTCCGAAGCGTTTTCCCCTGTGCTTTCTTCTAGTAGCTTAAAGTTTTGGGTCTTAGATTTTAAGTCTTTAATTCATTTTGAGTTGATTTTTTGAGTATGGTGAGAGATAGGGGTCTAGTTTATTTTTCTGCATATAGACATCCAGGTTTTCCAGCACCGTTTATTGAAAAGACTCACCATTCTCGGGAATATTCTTGTCTTTATTTCTTTGTTCTGATATGTGGGAATCCCTATCTGGCTAAGCCTTTAGCCACACAATCTAAAATGATATGTAAATGGCCCTGAGGTGTTCTTTGCACATCGAAGTTAAATTTTTTTAATTATCCTGAAAACAAAAGTGTAAATGAGGTCATCATTTCGTTTTTAGATTGCCATTTACTGTTTTGAATGGTTTTCTGCTTTAATAAATTATTAAGTATTTTTTACTTTTTCATGTTTTATTCATTTATTTAGTACACTTATTTATTGACACTGGTATAGCTCTGGTTATAGTGATACAAAGATGAATAAGAGTTTACAGTTTTGTCAGGTACATTAACACATAGAAGCTAATTTTAAAACATTATGGTAAGTGATAATACTGATATCCAGAGTGAGATGAGGGTTTTAAGAAGAGATAATTATTCTGGGCTGGAATTCTTCATGTATTTCTATATTCATGTCTCTAATAAATGATAAATCTTTCATAGGATTCAACATGTATTTATTGAGTTGAATTGAGGAAAGTAAGCATTGGAATAGAGGTTATAAACTTGGCCCAAAATGTGACACAGAAACGTGTTTTATTCCATTTACAGTATGATTTTTTTTTTAAGGAAAACACATTTATTCCAAGATTCATTGATTCGGATTTTTAAGTGTTCTTTCTTCCATAGAGCCCCAGAGTGTTGATAGTGTGCTAGGGTTTCCTATGTTTTCTGGCATGAGCTCCCATCCTCTGAGGTCATGAGAAAGATAGTGGATTAATCCTGGAGTTGTCATGAAAGGAAAGGGTGGTCCCATTGAGGTGAATATGTGTGGCCTAAATCCTGGGGTTGGGGGTGTGGAAGACTAGGGGCTGGTGGCTGGGCAATGTTCACCACAGCTGGAGGACCATGTTGGGGCAGGTTGAAGTAGTTGGCACATGCATCTGCTGCTGCTGTAGGAGGAGGAAGAGCTCATGGCAGTGCTGGAATAGGCTGTAGCTGGATCCCAGAGTCTGTGATCTGTTCTTCTCTTTTTCTTTTCCTCTGGATGCTTGGGATCTTCCCCATTTTATGTTGAGTCTACAGCCATTGACAATCAACTTATCAAAGGACTTCTCAGCAGCCACTTCTGCAGCCTGCCCTGTGGAAACCTGGATGAAAGCACACTCCTCTCTCTGAACAACAGTAATCAATCTGCATCTCTCCAAACTGGTAGTGATGATGTCTTAGATCTGTCTCAGAAATGGTATTATCCAGACTACCAACATATGGGGAGGATAACCTTGTCCTCTGATGGGTCCAGATGGGGCATGATTGAAGCCCACTTTAGATGCTTATCTGTTTCTGGATCATTGATTCCATAATATTCTGATTGGCAAGGGGATCATCTGCATCTATAGGCTTCTCATGTCTGCATGGATGTTCCTCTCCTCTCTTATACTCTCCTTTCACCCAGGAGGAGCAAACGTGGGGCTTACTCCTTTGGTAGGAGGGTGTGGTCCAAGCTGGACTGAGTAGCATGTCTCTGGTCAGTGTGGCTTTTTCCCCAGCAGGCAAACTGGCCACGTTCCATCAGAGCTAGAAATCCCTGTCTCTCATATTCTACATGCAGTACTCTTTTTTTGACATCAGACTTTGGCAGGTCACCTTCAGAAGACAGTTCTGCATTATTAACCTGGATGGGCAGACCATGCTTTAGGTCTTAAGATTTAGGCCTAACAGACATGATTCAATTTACTGCAGGGTTGGCACACTTCTGTCTTCTTGAAATGCATGTGGACCCCAGGGCACGAGCAAAACACTGAATGGCCTGGCACAAATTTTGCGTTCCTTCCTGCTTTTTTCTTTGGCTATTTAATATATATAGATTTCTGCAAGACATTCCTGGCACAGAACAGGAAAGTCCACCCCCTCCCAGTTCTGCGTGTTGTAAGCTTGGGAACCCAGAGAGCTCGCCATCTTTAGAGCATCTGGAGGCAGTGGTAGCTGTTGAGATGGGAGAGAGGACCGCCACAATCCTATCAGACCCAGCCCCAAATTTCATGATTTTTCTACAAGAATACTGAAATGGATGACCTTGCAGTCCAGTTTTTTCATAAGTGTCTTTGTCCAGTATGAAATTAATTTCCCTGTTAATGATAGGTCTAAGAAGGGAGTGAGTTTGGAGAGAAGAAGATACAAGGGCAGACTTTCAGTTTATAAAAACCTGTATGTCTTTTTGCACAGTATATATATTTTTATCATTAGAGATAGAAGAAACATGAGTGTTGTTACTGTTTTGTAGAAGGACAGCAGTATTATCTTCATCAATATTTGTATTTGCATAGCAGGAACCTTTGGGGACCCATTGTAGCTACAGTCAACTGTAATTGTGACAGTGGATCTCTTTGAGATGTCAGTGGAATGACTTCGTGTGGCCACAGTTGAATTTCTCACAAATCAGCAAGTGGCTGGAAGCCTCTCACAGCCTGCATAGGGCTGCCTTGTGCTGGCCCATCTTAAGCTAGGTGGGCTTCCCCCTTTCCTTATCACACCTCTTTCCTCTGCCTTTGCTTCTGTGGCAGCTCAAGAAATTGTGAACCATCATCAGTTCTCCTTCAGGGCATGGACTTCTCTCTCTAGAGTTTCTGGGAAGCCAGAAAACTCACAGCTGGGCTTGACACTTGTGTCCTGTAGCAAACTTCCTGACTAAAGCAGTGGCTTTCAAATTAGCATGGTCCATGAAACACCAGCATTCAAAAGAATGTTCAGGGACACCTCATATTTGAGGAAGAGAAAAAGATGGGGCTCTGAGATCCCTACCCCAAATTCAACCAGAACAGTTCCTTTTTGATTATTTGTGTATTGTAGATTTCTGTCAGTCAAAAATTTTTGAAGTCCATCTTTGATCAGTGTTATCTTTTCATCATTTCACTATGTATAGGATAAGTTCCACAAGATTGATGCCTGATATATATTATACTACACTCTCTTTGTCCTACAGCATTTTTTCAGTATCAGTTATGTCAGTCCTTTCAGCTCCTCAAAATTTTATTTTGGGACTATGGACTATTTCTAGCTATTATCTCCTGATAGATATATATCAAGATTGAATATAGCACCTCGAAGTAGGTGAAGCTGTGTTTTTGACAAGACTTATTATGATATACTTTGATTCTTTAAAAAAAAAAACCTCCCTTAGTCAATACAGATTTTTATTGAATATCTACTGTTGATATTTTGTTGAATATCAACTACCAATGATGATGGACATTTTTTAGATTATTTTGGCAGTAGGTACATATTGTTTCATTTGGGGAATACTACCGTAAGACTGGCAATAAACTACATTTAGAAGTTTTTACTTAAATCATTTTTTTTTGTCTCGTCTTTCTTTGACCTGTTGTTCCCATGTGGAATCTATATCCTCTCATCTAATGCATAATTCTTATCCAGTGCTTCACTTAGGCCTGTGCTTCATTTTAAGTAATTTCACCTTCTTCCACTCTTTTCCACTTGTTAGGTTGTGGATAGCTTAGGCCTGAGTTGACTGTTTTTCCCTGAAGTTTATGTACATGTAGATTATATACTATGTTAAATAATGAAAATACATCATCTAAAATCTACATAAAGCTTTCGATTTTACTATTTCAAGAACAGATTAGAACAATAAAGTCATAGAATTTCAAAGTTGAATTACACTTGAGAAATTATTTAAACCAACTCTTACATAAGTTTGAACCAAATGAAATTGACATATTTACAGGCTATAAATGATTGAATATTGGTGATTTTATATGATTCAATGCAATACAAATTAGAAATTGTCACTAGAGAAAGGTTTCAAACTCTTAGTTTCTTTATTTTGTTATGTTGCAATGCTAATATTTACTTTTTACTGTAGTTATAAAGCATCATAAAGATTATATATATATGAAGGAGTTAATGAAATTCCTGGAACATAGCGTCCCTTCTCTAGGTTACTAGTAACAGTAGTAATAGTTGCTATTGTCGTTAATAATGGGGCTATTTAATGGCATGATTGAGATGAGAAATGGATTAGAAAATTTCCAAGAATTTCACATTTACCAGAGAGATGCAAACTTTTTCATATCCTAAGCTTCCTTATTCCTCACTTTCCAGGTTGAGTTAAATCACATTGAAGTAGAGATTTGTGCCAACTGCAAATTATGTTTGAGTTGCTGTTATGATGCTGTCAATATCTCTTCCAAGTTCAAAAAGTAATGATTTCAGATGGCTATATAGCTGCTTTCATTTCTCTGTTCATTCAAAGTTAAATATCAAAAGATTCACTACATTTTATGCATAGAATGTAATTACCATTCCATTTAAAAATCATATTAGATTTTCACTATATGAATCTACCAGTCAGTAGTAAGCTGTATAGTTGGTTACACTAGTTTTCACATCAGAACCAATTTATCATGTTTAGCTAATTCTCCTTAATTATGAAAAGTAATAAAGAACAAATTCATAAGTGTGAAGAGTTATGGCTTAATCTCCAATCTGGATTAAAATGCACTGAATTCACCCCTCCCTCCTGTAATGCTTTTTAATTTCCCTGGTAGAAGCAGTTCATGCAAAGCTCTGTTCTGTCCTTATCACCAGTTCTGTGAGGCTGTCACTTATGCCACCTCAGTAATGTTTTATGGGTGTGTTTTAAAATAGTAATAAAGTTTCCTACATAGAACTTCAATTATAAGGGTTATCAAAATAGGACAAACTAATATAATTTGTGATTGCATAAAATAAAGGAAGCAGAGGTACCATGGGGACCTAATGAATCATAGGATGGAAACAGTCTTCTTGCTAACTAAACATTCATACTTTGTACTAAGCCAGAGCATGTATATGTAGTTCAGCAAACCAGAACACACTCTGTGTTTACATGAATGGAATATGAGGTAGTCCACAAATACCATCTGGGAAAAAATTCTCGGCCTTTCTGTCTGCTACTGTGGAGTAAATTAAGCATATGTTTAGAATAAACAGACTAAAAACACACCTGCTTTGGGGAAAACACACACGTATGGTCACATATGCATACAGAGTTGTTCAAAATAGAATATTTTGTGTTGGTAAAATCTGATTACTTTTCTTCATTTTTACTTCTTAAGTAAAAATGAAGTATTATGGAATAAGTATTATGGAAAATTTCCTGATTATTTCTGTATAGCACCACTTGTTTGTAATTGATCACTCCTAATATCTTCTACTTAAATTAGTCTTATTTTCTCTCATATATTACTACCTCATGCATCAATAAATACAATTGTCTTTTTTTAAAAAAATGAGTAACTATTGACTGATACTTAGTTTTTAAAATGGGCATATTCTGTGTAGAATGCCTCTTATGCTACATTCTCCCCACCAATTGCCATGGATAGTTTGCTAAAGGCATGACACAGAGGATCAACTGGGAAGGAATTCCCAGTCCTTTCTCCCACTCTTAACATATTTTTTTCCTGCTGTAGTATATCCTACTAACCAATTCATTTTGAAAAGCAGTCTTTACTTCAGTGTCACAGAATTTCAGAGTATAAATTGTTTTTCACTTCCAGTAAATTACAAGTATTGTCTCATGTTACTTGGTTTTCTTAGCGTAGATATAAAATAGCATCTTCCCACCTTTCCATTTGTGTTTCTTTTCTTGCATCAGGCTTTTCTCCCTAAAGGTTCTTCCTTTTTTTCTCCGCTGGTCTGCTAGACTCCTATCCCCTGACTTAAGCTAAATTCTAGCTACTTGTATCCTGTGCCATGCTTGGATTTTTAATCTGTGCTGAACGTTTTAGTTCAGGCTAAAATTTCTCATAAATGCTTAGGTTCCAAGTGTTTTAGATTTACCAGAGAGATGCAAACTTTTTATAAAACTCCCACTCTCCAGATTGAATTGCATGTCTTAATAGAGATAGGCAGAGATTTGCGCCATCTTGAAATTGTGTGACTGAGTCTATATTATGCTTTTGATAATATCCAATTTTAAATGAAGTTCAAAAATTGTCATGATTTCTGATGGCTATGTGGCTGCTTTCACTACTCTATTAAATATGTGTAGAATATAATTTGTTTTATGCATAGAATATAATTATCTAACCTTCCATTTGAAAATCATATTAGGTTTTTTTCTATGTGAATCTGCTCAACAACTAGTAAGCCATTCAGTCTGTTGAACTATGCTTTCATATGTGAATCTATTCTCTGGATTATTTTTGAGATTATTTATAATCTTGAATTATAAAAAGTAATGAAGAATAAACATATCTGTGAAGAGTAACTGTTCAGTCTCCCATCTTGATTAGCATGCATCAAGTTCTCTTTCTCCCTCTTTCTTTGTTCTTACTTTTTGTGCTTTTTAATTTGGCAGATGTTTTCCAAGTATTCTATTCTCATTTATCAGTTTTTCTTTTCTCCTCTGTATCTGAACTAAGAGATTGTTTAAAACTTCCTCTTTCCAGTTCCTTTCCCAAGATCTTTGAATGTCTTTTCTTTATCCATAACTCTGCATCTTCTTTCCCCATTGCTGCCATTACTCTTGATTAGTGTTAAGTTTCTGCAGAAAAGAAGAAAATAACAGTTAGTAAATATCTACTATGTGTGAGGCCGTCTTCTAAAGAGTTTGCTTATATTATTTTATTATATATATAGGCCATTTTCCAGGTTTTAAATAAAAACATTTCTGTATAGCTTTTTAACTTACGAAATTTTAACCTAGCTTGAATTTATCCTATTTTTTATAAAAATATAATTAGCAACTTTTATTTATTTATCAGATCTCAGTATTATATATTTTTCTACATTTGAAGAACATACAATTATTTTGTAAAATATGTATTTTTATCCCTTTAGATTCTGATATGAACTCTTCACATCCATTGCGATGTTTTATTGGGGTGTTATTTTACTACATTGTGTTAGATGTTTTATTAGGGGTGTTATTTTACTACATTGTGTTAGATGTTTTATTAGGGGTGTTATTTTACTACATTGTGTTAGGGAACAGATTATTTATGCTGATAATTTCAATTCTAGTCGTTCTCACATCTCTGGGTGAATTTATAAATCACATTCTTAGTTTCCCAAGCATATATTAACTCTCCTTAGAGACTTCTCTAGTAAGTTGTTATGAAACTCTAAGTATATATATAATCTGAAATTCAAAAGGTATTTATATTTGAAGCACTAGAATAAAATTGACTTAATTTTTTTTTTTTTTTTTTTTTTTGAGACGAAGTCTCACCGTTGTTCCCCAGGCTGGAGTGCAATGGCACAATCTCAGCTCACTGGAACCTCCAACTCACAGGTTCAAGTAATTCTCCTGCCTCGGTCCCCCAAGTAGCTGGGATTACAGGTGCCTGCCACCACACCTGGCTAGTTTTTGTATTTTTAGTAGAGACAGGGTTTCACCATGTTGGCCAGGCTGGTCTAGAACTCCTGACCTCAGGTGATGCACCCGCCTCGGCCTCCCAAATGCTGGGATTACAGGTGTGAGCCACTGCACCCGGCCGACTTCAAATTTTTAAATTAAATGGAAAGAGAAAGTCTATTAAATAAATGTGTCAACTAGAAAAGGCTTAAGAAAACATCTTCAGGATAGAACTTTGAAAATGATGTTTATCAGTAAAATTTTCACTGACTTTCCACTTCTAATTCAACTAATAATATGGCATTAAGTAATAAACATCAGCATAAATACTGTAAAAATAATGCTCAGTACCCAGAATGTATTTAATCTAAGAGTTTCTTTATGTGTTTTTTGGGTTTTTTTTTGCAGTAGAGTAGGAGGAAAATGGAATGGAAAGGACCAAGGCAATTAATAAGGCAGATGCTGATAAGAAACAGCAAGAAGTTGTGACGGTGTAGAGCCAAGATAAAATAATTGCTAAAAACACCAATACACACAATTATAGGTTATCTATTTGGTTTACAAGTAAAATATATAATGTAAAGTATGTTCCAGAAAATATATATTAAAATATCAAAAGTTTCCTAACTTTTTGGTTTCAGAGAACATCATTCTGTTGTATTTAGCCCAGTATGCTTATTGATATTTGTAACCATATAAAATATAAAATTTATATTTTATTTATGTAAAATGACCAAAAACTTGATATGACCAAAAACTTTTCCTCCCCAAAACTGTAATGACCAAAGACTTTTAAATGACCAAAACCTTTTTCTCCCCAAAACTGTATATAAAGATTCCATAATTTAGCAAATATCCTTAAGGAATTAAGGGAAAAATATTTTTAAAAGTTTCTGTGTTTCTATCTATAGTTTGACAGAGTGGCATCACTTATAAGAAACATTTCACTAAATACTTCCAGTAAACCTAGAGAGTTAGAAGATACTCTCTTCACTTTATAGGTTTAGAAACTGAAGAACAGAAAGATTAAGCAACTTGCCCACAGTCACACAGCTTATAAGTAGTAGATAGGGAATTCAAACCATTTCTTCTCTAGAGAGTTTGGGGATGCCTTAGTATAGAAAATATGCTGTTTTTTTAATGGGTACTTATCAGACTGAATTTACTATATGTCTGTAAGGTCCCTTCTAATTCTGAGTATTCTGTGGTTCTCTGCAGTAAAAAGAATATTGTTTTCAGAGTAGTATTTACATTTTGCAAATAGTTAGTGAGGAGTGGTTGAAAAAGAAATAATTGAAAAAGAGAAGTGCCAAGAAAGGTAAGCACAATCTTCTTTTGGTGTGGAAAATACAAATTCAGTTTCAAGTCTATGATAAATATTTATCATATTTGAAGTTTGGAAAGAGAATAGCATTCTTTAACATGAGAAATAGTTTTAATAACCAACAAAACATAATGTAGGCATAAGTTATAATTTCATAATATTAAAATAGAAATCATTTGATAGACCACTGGACAAAGGTAATTCAATATATAAGAAAGAAGGAATTTAAACATACTTGAAAAGGATATTTAAAATATTGTGAACTTTTCCAGAAATCAACCATATTATTGCTTGCTTTGGTAATAAGCTTTAAGAAGAAAAGTTTTAGTAGAATGTTTTTCCTTGAGCACTAAAGTTTCTCTTTGTAGACTGTTTTTATTAAGAAGATCACTAGACTCGATGTAAGATTTGATGATAATACAAGAAGTAAAATAACTGTATTCCTAATAAAATGTTTATGGTTCACATATAGTTAAAAGAATAATAATTTTTTCACTAGTTAACTTTTACTCCTATCATAAAAGTCTCAGCTTTATCCTTTTCAATTATTTTGTCTATGGCAGGTTTTAAAAATCAAATATTGCCTTTTTTTCTAAATATGCAAGCATTTGATTTCACTGATAAGAATACGGTTTCAATGAGTACATTATATTTAGTAGAAACTCAATATTTTTTAATTCGTTTTTTCACTAAAAGCAAAAGTATTAATACTCTTTTTCTAAATAACTTTGGTATTTTCTATCATGGTGGATAAAAAAGTCCCTGCATTTTCATAAAAATCAGAGATCAGGTGGTGATATTTTCAAATGTCTCTTTTGTGAGAATAAAGAAAATACTGGAATTCAGTTTCCCATTTCTAACATATCTAATTTATTTGTTCTCTTTTTATGCTAGTCAGGAACTGAAAGTTTTTATAAGACAAGAAGGAAGTTATTTATCTATGTCAGTATTAAAGACCTAATGGCTGTTCTCCAAAAGAGAGAATGGTAATTAATAAATTATCCTTTTATTTACACTGAGTTTCAAAACCAATTGCTTCTTTGTTTTCAGTAAGTATAATATTTTTGTGTGAATAATAAGCTACATAGTAATGATTAATAGCTAACCCCGTTTGGATTTTAGAATGGATGTGAATGATGTTGTCAGGAATGGAATGCCTATTTTAAAATGTCAGCTATATTGCAGAGCTTTTGCATTTTATGCCAAGAACCAAATTCAGCTATTGGTTGATATTATATCACCTCTGATCAAGCCATATGGGTTTCCAGTTGTATGAGCAATGTTTCTTAATTGTATGATGGAGAAAGGTGATGAAAAAGACACTTGGGACCAGATTTTCAAGGTCATTGAATTTCAAACTGAGTAATTTGTATGTAATTCTGTAGACAGCTGGGGACAATTAAAAATTTTAGAGAGTGGCATAGTAAGTGAAGTGGATAGAATAACCTGGCTATTTTATATCGAACTGTGAAAGACTCAAGATGCTGCTTCTGGAGAGGTCAGTTATAAGGAGGATATTGCAGTATTTAGGCAAAAGATGTTGCTAGCTCTAAGTTGCACGGTTACAGATTCTGAACTACCACATCCTAGTTTGAAAAAAAAATGTAGAGCTGCAATATGCAAGATTTCATGGGTTCAGGAATTCAGGGCCAGGAAGGTTAAATAAAAGATAAGGGAGAGCAAGTCAGAGATATTTCCTAAGCATTTGGGAGAATGACAGATTTGTGAATTGAAATACGTCAGAAAGCACAGATTTGGAAGAGAAATGATGGTTTTAGACATGAATTTGAAGCTCTGATGAGAGACGCAGAAGAAGAAGGGTTTTAGAATAAGGCGAATGGCATTTCAGGAAGATACTGTTTGCCTACAAAGAGGCCTGGTTACAAGTGAAATGGGTGACGCCACCCAAGAGGATACCCAGGAATCCTGGAAAGAGAAGAATTGAGTCCTGATTGTAAAAGGGAAGAACATCATTGAAATAAGAAATGTAACATATAGATTGAAATTTAATTTTATTAGAATGATGCAAAACTGCTGTTTTTGGAATTCTTACTCATAATGCTTTGAAATGAATGGGATTTTTTAAAAACCTATATATTTTTACTTTTGTTTTAAGGTGGACTAAAGGAAAATGTTATAGGCTACTCTTGGCAAGCATTTTGCCATAAAATTTTCTGATATGGATAAACAGAAAGCTAAATTGTGTATACTTGCTACTATGTTTTCCATTCATATGATATTTTGAAGTCCATATCTCAATGTACTGAATTCTACTTTCCTTCAGATGAATACATCTTATAATAAAAGATAAAGATATCAAATTTACAAAGTTAGTGTAATTGTTATATATTATTTTGTTTTAGCTTCAACTACTTATGCTTACTACCTGTAAACAATAGTTCAGTATGGGTATAAATTAAATTCCATATCACAGAGAATAAATGAATTTAAAATCATATAACAATCAAATCTACCATGACAGCTGTCAGTATTGATCTGAGTGAGAAACTGATAGAAATACTGAGTTGTTAGTACATTTATATGTACTAACTTGGTATATTCTCATTTGGTAATCACTGTTCTAGATGTGACTCCCCTGATCCCTGATTACTTTTGCAAAACCCACAGGATTCGTGAGCCATGAGTTGGTAAATGCTTGTAGACCGGAATGTTTTTGGAGACAAACATTGCTGGATTTGAATCTTGGCTTCATAACTTGCCAGTTATACAGTCTTGAGCATATTCCTTAATCCAAGTCCTCATTTAGTCATCTCTTGGAATTTACCTACATCATAGGCATTATATAAGATAATGTGTGTAAATGACCTAACACTGGTCTACATTATTTGCCAATGGGAACAGGATTAATGGCAGCCAAAAAATTTTTTGACATTTGGAGTAACAGAGTGTCCAAGGCAAAGACACTAAGAGACAGAAAGAGAGCTCGAAGATTCATAGCATGCAGTATTTCTGAGGCCACTCTTCTGCTTTAGCATGTCATCCCGTATACAGTTTTGTCACTATTTCTCCTACCTCTACTTTTTATTGCCAATATTCTTAGATACCTTAACATTCTTAAATCCCAGTTTAGATAATTTATTATACATGAGTTTCCTTGTTCCTTCCTTGTCAGTTCCCGTCTGATTTTATGTCCCTGAGAAGAAACCTGCAGACGCAGAATGATCTAAATTTAATTCATTTCAATCCTGGAGACTTAGGAAGCTTTTCCATTAATTTTATGCCTTCTCGTTTTATCTCTATAATTGGAATAGAACTTAACTATCATTGAAATAAGGAACAGCATTGACTAAAAGCACTTATTTTTATCCAGCAAATCCTTGAATATTCTCCTAAATGATCTTCGAGTCCTAAGATATTGTATTTTAGTGGCGACTTCTATGTTTAGTTTTGTTCCTTTTTCAAACTTGATGGTTTTCAGAATATTGTGTGAAGAAATTTCCCAACATTCTTGAAAAATACATGATTTCATAAGTACATAGTAATGTGGAGTTTGAGGGAGGTGAAACAGAGAAATGGATAAATAGGTAGATGAAACAGAGAGCTCAAGCCCTCAAACTTGACCAGTGTGCTAAAATGAGTATAGATTTCTTATATTATTATTATTAGGTGTAAATTAAGTAATACTATGAATGTGTTTGTAAATTGTAAAGTGCCTTTTCATAAAACTAGGGACACTGTTTTGATGTTGACATTTCCTTTTATTATTATTGCTAATAATAATCTTTTTAAAACTTGTGTTTTAAAAGCATTTACCCTCAAAAGTCTATAGAGAAAACTCTTTATCTGAAATATTGGTAAAGTTATTAGATGATATTTTTAGTATAAATGTTAGCATTTATACTTTAGAAAAATTCTAGGTACTAAAATTTTAAGAGAAGCAATTGTACTTCCTAAGTTCGTGTGCCCTTTTCTTGTGAATTGACCCTTTAGACATCTTAACTTTTAATAACTTGAAATTTATGTGGAAAACTTCTGTTTGGGGAAAAGCTTAAAATTCAGTATCATTTATTAATCATCCAGCATTATTATTTTGAAAAATAACCAACGAAAATAATGCAGTATAGTAGTTCTACACTTTAACACTTCAAAATATGTATTCCTAAAAGTAGAATTTTCTTCAAAATATATATTCTTAAAAGTAAAAATTTGCTATGCTTTATGTAGCCAAGGTTACAAAAGACTTGTAACTTCTAATAATTAGCTTAATCTGATTTTAAACTCTTGATGGTTTTGGAACAGAAATTTTTGTTTGAAAGAAAGATTGGCTTGTTAACCGAATTATGTAATTATAAGTAAATGTGGTCACAGCTGCTTTTGATTTTATTGTTTTACACCTGATTGGAAACAACAGGTTTTTAAAAATATTTTTCCGTTTCTTACACTGACACCTAGTGTTCACTATTACTGATATCTTAAATATTAAATTTTATTTATTAATAATTATGGAAATAGATTTACGTTCAACATATTTTAGCCGTGTACCTATTCACAGATAAATAACTCTCATTTTCAGTACCAGTGATGCACAGTTTTTCTGGTTACTCCTGTGACATCATTATGAAGCAATTGCTGAGGCCATTTTGAATGCAACAAAACTCTAAGAAGCCTAGAGTTTTAGAGATGGAAGAATTGCTGGAGGGAGTTTTTAAAACCAAGATTCTTAAAATCCCAGTGCTTTGTTATGTACATAAGTACTTCAAGCCACGTGTCCAAGTGGCTGATTTAGTTTATGTATGCTTAGTCTCTGTGTCATAGAACAAAATCACATTTAGTCATGCAAGCATTATAAATTTAAAATTCTTGGTTGACCAGGAATGGAGCATGATTGAGTTATTTCTAATTTTCAAAAAGGGAGACTTGGTGATATTATATGTTTACCATTTCCTATGAGTTCCTAAGGATGATTTTAATGCCCCAGATTTCCTAGTAATAAGGTTTAAAGGTGTCGATTAATAACCGATTTTACACAATTAGGTGAAACTGTATATATAATTCGGAGAAAATTTATTTGTGCAGTAAGCATTTGGTATGTCAGAAATATAGTTGGCCAATACAGATAATGAAATTTGTTCATTTTATTTTTTTTGTCTCTCATTAAAATGGGGAATGATATTACTAATAGGATGAATATTTTTAGCTAAGATTGAGCCTTTAATTTATGCTTAACTTTACAAAGTCAATGACAGAAACTAAGTTTCAAGTAATTTCTGATAGAACTCCTGCAACCTTCAGTGTTTGACTTTCCAAATGTAATTTTCAGAGAAGTATGTTTCTCATACCTAAAGATCAAACATTTTAAATATAGGAGGATCATAATTGAGTTGTTTTAAATAATAGTTATGATGTTTTTAATATACTTGTGTTTTTTATTTCTACCTAATAAGCTGTTGTTTTATAATTCATGTAATACCTTTTCCCCAGACAAGCAAAAATTATCATTCTTCTTTTGATCCATTCATCAACTATTTATTAATCATCCAGTATTCGATTGAATCTCATTCAAGAGATAAAGTGCCAAATGAAGTTGTCATTCATGTTGTCTTAATTAACAGAAAAGATAAGTATATAGAAATGTGGAAAACATATACAAGCAAGAGATAAGTAGAAAGGAATTTTGATTACAATGTTAAATACTTTCTGCTACATTTCTCATATAATCAGGTTTTTGGGTGGATTTCCATAATTTCTGAATAATTTTTTCCATAATCATCAAGTTCATTCTAGAATTAACCAAGTTCTTAGAAATGAGGTACCAAATATGTTCAGTTGTATCTCTAGAACAGGTGACACAAAAGGTCTGAAAGGAACTTTGTCAGATGTAAAAAAAGGAGAAACAAAACAGGTAGTATGGAGTATGTAGTTTTTCCTTGGCTTTAAATGGGTTGAAAATTATCATTTGAGAATGTCACACACATTTATGTTGAATAAAAATTCCAGCAATAGCAAAAATGTATATAAATACTTTGTTTCTGGGTGCATAGAGATGCTTCAGAATATTTAATTAAATATTTAAACCTGTGTTGGGAGACAGGACAGAAAAAATTTCAAATCACATTTTTCCCCTGGCACTTAGTGCAAATGTATAGATGTTTGCACTTTCTTTTCTACATTTTTATTTATTTTTAATTAATTTTTTAAAAAATTTCAACTTTTATTTCAGATTAAGGGATTTATGTGCTGGTTTGTTACATGGGTATATTGAGTGACACTGAGGTTTGGGATATGAAGGATCCAACAGGTAGTTTTAAACCCTTGGCCCCCTCCCTCCCTCTTACCTCCTATAGTTCCCAGTGTCTGTTGTTCCCATCTTTACATCATTTGTACCCAGTGTTTAGCTCCCACTAACAGGTGAAAACATGCAGTATTTGGCTTTCTGTTCCTGCATTAACTCACTTAGGATAATGGCCTCCAGCTATATCTATGTTTCTGCAAAGGACATGATTTCATTCTTTTTTATGGCTGCATAGGATTTCGTGGTGTGTATGTAACACACTTGCTTTATCCAATATACTGTTGATGGACACCTAGATTGAGTCCATGTCTTTGCTATTGTGAATAGGGCTGTGATGAACATGAGTGCGTGTGTGGTTTTGGTAGAATGATCTATTTTCCTTTGAGTGTATACACATTAATAGGATCCTGGGTCAGATGATACTTCTGTTTTAAGTTCTTTGTGAAATCTCCAAACTGCTTTCCACAGTGGTTGAACTACTTTACATTCCTACCAGCAGTGTATGAAAGTTTCTTTTTCTTTGCAGCCTCGCCAACATGTTATTTTGATTGGTATGAGATGGTACCTCATTGTGGTTTTGATTTGTATCTCTCTGATGACGAATGATATGGAAATTTTTTTCATATGTTGTTGGTAGCTTGTATGTTTTCTTTTCAGAAGTGTCTGTTCATGTCCTTTGCCCACTTTTTAATGGGATCATTTGTTTCTTGCTTGTTGGATTGTTTAAGTTCCTTATAGATTCTAGACGTAGACCTTTGTCGCATGGATATTTGTGAATGTTTTCTCCCATTCTGCAAGTTTTCTAACATACTCTGTCAATAGTTTCTTTTGCTGTGCAGAAGCTCTTTGATTTAATTAGGTCTCACTTGTCAATTTTTTTTGTGTTGCGCTTGCTTTTGAGGATTTAGTCATGAATTCTTTGCCAAGGTCAGTGTCCAAAGTGGTGTTTCATGGATATTCTTCTAGGATTCTTACAGTTTGAGGTCTTACATTTAAATCTTTAATCTATCTTGAGTTAATTTCTGTATATGGTGAAAGGTAGGAGTCCAGTTTCATTCTTCTGCATGGTGCTGGGATAACTGGCTAGCTAGCTAAATGCATCCAAGGAAGGTCTATAGTTAGCCAGTTATCCCAGCACCATTTATTGAATATGGAATCCTTTCTCCATTGCTTAGTTTTGTCAACTTTGTCAAAGATCAGATGGTTGTAGATGTGTGGCTTTATTTCTGGCTTATCTATTCTGTTTCATTAGTCTATGTGTCTGTTTTTATACTAGACCTATGGTGTTTTGTTTTTTTTTTTTACTGTACCCTTATGAAGTCAGGTATATGATGCCTCTGACTATTCATTTTACTTAGGATTGCTCTGGGTATTCAAGCTTTTTATTGGTTCTGTAAGAATTTTAGAAGAGTTTTTTCTAATTGGGGTAAAAACAATGTTGGTAGTTTGATAGGAATAAGATTGAATCTGTACCCTGCTTTAAGCCATATGGCCTTTTTAAAGATAGTGACTCTTGGCCGGGCACAGTGGCTCATGCCTGCAATCCCAGCAGTTTGGGAGGCTGAGGTGGGTGGATTATGAGGTCAGGAGTTCAAGACCAGCCTGGCCAACATGGTGAAACCCTGTCTCTATTAAAAATACAAAAATTAGCCGGGTGTGGTGGCGTGTGCCTATAATCCCAGCTACTCAGGAGGCTGAGGTAAGAGAATCGCTTGAACCTGGGAGGCGGAGGTTGCATTGAGCCGAGATAACGCCACTGCACTCCGGCCTGGGCTACAGAGTGAGACTCCGTCTCAAAAATAATAATAATAATAATAATGATTCTTTAATATCTATGAACATGGAATGTTTTTCCATTTGTGTCATTCTGTGATTTCTTACAGCAGGGTTTTATAGTTCTCCTTGTAGATCTTTCACCTCCTTTGTTAGATGTATTCCTAGATATTTGTGTGTCTATGACTATTGTAAATGGGATTGTGTTCTTGATTTGGCTTTCAGCTAAAATGTTATAAATGTATGGAAGTGCTACTGATTTTTGTATGTTGATTTTATATCCTGAAACTTTACTAAAGTCATTTATCATTTCTAGGAGCCTTCTGGTCAAGTCTTTAGGGTTTTCTAGGTGTCGAATCCTATTGTCTCTGAAGAGAGATAATTTGACTTATTATTTTCCTATTTGGGTGCCTTTTATTTCTCTCTCCTGCCTGATTGCTCTGGTTAGGACTTCCAGTACTATGTTGAGTAGAAGTAGTCAAAGTGAGCATCCATACTTTGTTCCTATTCTTAGGGAGAATGCTTTCAAGCTTTTGCCTTTTTACTATGATGTTGGTAGTATGATATGATAGTATGTCCTTTGATGCCTAGTTTCTTGAGGGCTTTTATCGTGAAAGAATGTTGGATTTTACTGAGAGCTCTTTCTGTGTCTGTTGAGATACTCATATGGTTTTTGTTTTTAATTCTGTTTATGTAGTGAATTACATTTATTGACTTATATATGTTGAACAAACGTTGCATCTCAGGAAT
Source organism: Pan paniscus (assembly GCF_029289425.2). NCBI lineage: Eukaryota > Metazoa > Chordata > Mammalia > Primates > Hominidae > Pan > Pan paniscus. Next base: position 59,582,170 of record NC_073254.2, on the reverse strand, counting down.
AAAGCCTAATTGATCGTGGTCAGTTAACTTTTTGATGTGCTGCTGGACTTGGTTTGCTAGCATTTTGTTAATGATTTTTGTGTCTACGATTGTCAGAGATATTGGCCTGAAGTTTTCTTTTTGTTGTTGTTGTTGTGTCTTTGCCAGCTTTTGGCATCAGAGTGATGCTAGTTTCATAGAATGAGTTAGGGAGGAGTCCCTCTTCCTCATTTTTTTGGAATAGTTTCAGTAGAATTGATATCAACTCTTTGTATGTCTGGTAGAGTTCAGCTGTTAATCTATCTGGTCTGGGGCTTTTTCTGGTTGGTAGGCTTTTCATTACTGATTTAATTCTGGAACTCAGTATTGGTCTGTTCAGAGTTTCAATTTCTTCCTGATTTAATATTGGGAGGTTATGTATTTCCAGGAATTTATCCATTTCCTCTAGATTTTCTAGTTTGTGTAAAATGCCATAGATGTGGCACTTCCTTTATTTGCAAGTTGATTGGCTTTATTTAAATTGCTTATTTTATTTAGAAGCCCAAATGAAATAAAACTAACGCATTGCATTTTCATGTAACTGAGTGAAAGTTCACTTGATTTTTTCCCCCTATTTTTTCCAGGCTCAAAAATTGGCTGAAATTGCTGGGCAGGCAGTTCTTTTAGAATTGTTTCTGTCAATATTTTATCAGGCCCAAGAGTAAAATATTCTGCAACTACTGCAGTGTTTTTATTGCCACTCTTAAGGTAGAACCCTGTTAAATGGTGTATAAGTATGTGGATTCAGATATGATAGAAAATCCTGTTTCCACAATTATAGTGTATGTATAAGACGTAGAGTTAGATTGGATGGTGATTTCTAGCCACAGAGGAGCTCTATCATTCATTCACTCATCAAAGACTTATTGATAAATGTGGCAACCATTGTTTTAGGTACTGGGGATATAATGGTATATACAAGAAAGTCTCTGCTCTAATGGAGCTTATATTTTGGTATGCAAGAAAGACAATAAGTAAATGAATAAATAGTATCACATAGTGTTAACTACTATGAAGGAAATAATCTAGGACAAGGACTGGGAGTAATAATGTTAGATTACCTCAGAGAAGATGATACATGAGCAAAGAATTAAATAATGTGAAGGAGAATACCATGTATTAACAGGGAGTATAAAGGTACTGAGATTGGAATGTACTCCAGAAACAGAAATATCAGTATGTCTGGAGTGAAGTGAGTTAAGGATCAAATGGGACGAGCTGAAATGTAAAAGTTAGATAGGGACCAGATTATGTAGGCATTGTTTTTCTCTCTGTCAATTTCACTCTCTTTGGCTTTCTTCAGGAGAGAAGGTGTTGTTTATTTATTCATTTAATTTCTTAATTTTTAATTCTTGTGGATACATAGTTGTATATATATATGTACATATATACGTATATATGTACATATATATATGGGATATATGAGATTTTCTGATACAGGCATAAAGTGGATAGTAATTTTATCAGGGTAAATGAGGCATCCATCACCTCAAGCATTTGTGCTTTCTACTGCAATCCATTTATACTCTTAGTTATTTTTACAGCTATAGTTAAATTATTATTGATTGTAGTCACTCTGTTCTGCTGTCACATACTAGACTTTATTTATTCTTTCCGTTTTTTGTACCCATTAACCATCCCCACTTTACCTCCACTTCTTCATTTCCCTTCTCAGCCTCTGGTAACCATCTGTCTACTCTCTATGTCCATGAGTTCAATTGTTTTAATTTTTAGCCTCCATAAATAAGCGAGAACAAGTGAAGTCGGTTTTTGTGTGCCTGGCTTATTTCACTTAATGACCTCCAGTTCCATCTATGTTGTTACAAATAACAGAATCTCTTTTTTTTTTTTAATGGCTGAATAGTACTTCATTGCGTATATGCCACATTTTCTTTATTCATTCTTCTGTTGATGGACACTTATGTTGCTTCCAAATCTTTACTATTGTGACTAGTAAACACGGGAATGCAGATATCTTTTCAATATATTGATTTCCTTTTTTCTGGGATATACCTAGCAGAGGTATATCTGGATCATATGATAGCTCTGTTTTTAGATTTCTGAGGAACCTCCAAACTGTTCTACATAGTGGTTGTACTAATTTACATTCAAACCAACATGTATGAGAGTTGCCTTTTCTCCACATTCTCACCAATATTTGTTATTGCCTTTTGGATAAAAGCCATTTTAAATGGGGTGAGATACTACCTCATTTTAGTTTTGATTTGCATTTCTCCGACGATCAGTTGTAAAGCACTTTTTCATATACTTGTGTACTGTTTGTCTTCTTTTGAGAAATGTCTCTTCAGATCTTTTGCCCATGTTTTAATCAGATTATTAGATTTTTTCCTATTGAATTGTTTGAGCTCCTTATATATTCTGGTTATTGAACCCTTGTGAGATGGATAGTTTGCAAATATTTTCTCCCATTTTTTGGGTTGTCTCTTACTTTGTTGATTGTTTCCTTTGCTGTGCAGAAGCTTTGCAATTTGATGTAATCTCATTTGTTCATTTTTACTTTGATTGCCTATGCTTGTGGGGTATTACTCAAGAAATCTTTGTCCAGTCCAATGTCCTATAGAGTATTCCTAGTGAGTTCTTTGAATAGTTTCATAGTTTGAGGTCTTAGATTTAAGTCTTTAATCCATTTTGACTTGACTTCTGTACATGGCAAGAGATGTGGGTCTAGTTTCATTCTTCTGCATATGGATATCCAGTTTTCCCAGAACTGTTTATTGAAGAGGCTGTCCTTTGCCCAATGTATGTTCTTGGCATCTTTCTCGAAAGTGAGTTCACTGTAGATGTATGCATTTGTTCTGGGTTCTCTTTTCTGTTCCACTGTTCTGTGTATCTGTTTTGATGCCAACACCATACAGTTTTGGTTACTATAGCCCAGTAATATTATTTGAAGTGAGGTAACATGGTTCTTCTAGGTTTTTTTCCTTCCTTCTTTTTTTTCTTCCTCCTTCCTCCTCCTTTCCCCTTCTTCTTCCTCCTCTTTCCCCTTCTTCTTCCTCCTCTTCCCCCTTCTTCTTCCTTCTCCTCCCCACTTCTTCCTTCTTCCACTTCTCCTCCTCCTCTTCTTTTTTCTTCTTTCTTTTTCTTCCTTTTTGCTGAGTGTGGTTTGGCTATTCTGGGCCTTTTGTGGAGTCTCACTCTGGCGCCCAGGCTGGAGTGCGGTAGTGTGATCTCAGCTCCCTGCAACCTCTGCCTCCCAGGTTCAAGAGATTCTCCTGCCTCAGCCTCCCAAGTAGCTGGGACTACAGGCCTGTGCTGCCACGCCTGGCTAATTTTTTGTATTTTGTTGTAGAGACATGGTTTCACTATATTAGCCAGATGGTCTCGATCTCCTGACCTAGTGATCCACCAGCCTCGGCCTCCCAAAATGCTGGGATTATAGGCATGAGCCACCGCGCCCGGCAATATATGTAACAAAATAATAGCTGAAAACTTCCCAAGTATGGGGAGAGATGTGGACATTGAGATCAAGAAAGCACAAATGTCCCATGTTAGATTCAAGTGAAAAAGATTCTCTGGAGCACATTATAATTAAACTGTCAAAAGTCAAAGACAGAGAATTCTAAAAGCTGCAAAAGAAAAACACTGAGTCACATATAAGGGAATTTCCATTAGACTATCAGTATATTTATCAACATAAACTTTGTAGGCCAGAAGAGAATGAGATGTTGTATTCAAAGTGCTGAAAGGAAAGGAAAGGAAGGAAAACAAACAAACAAACAAATAAAAAACCTGTCAGCCAAGTATACTGTATCCAACAAAGCTCTCCTTTCGAAATGAAAGAGAAAAAGAGACCTTCCCAGAGGAGCAAAAGCTGAGGGAATTTATCACCACTTGACCAGACTTACAAGAAATTCTTAAAGGAATGCTACAACAGGAAATAAAAAGGTGAGAATCATTGTAATGAAAACATGTGAAAGTATAAAACTCACCAATAGAGCTAAATTTATAATAAAACTAAGAACACCCCAATGCTGTAATGATACTGTGTAAATCTTTCAGTCAACTAATATGAAGGTTTAAGGTCAAAATGGTCAAAAACAACAACTGCAATGTTGGCTAAGGAACACATAATAAATAAAAATGTAAATTAAGGCCACAGAAATATAAATTGTGTGGCAGAGTGGAAAAGTCGAGAGTATTTTTATGTGACCAACATTTAATTAATTACAGCAGATATACAAACAAAAAAGAGAACAAAACCAAAGCAGTAAACAGTAGAGCATGAAAGGAAGAAAGGAGGTATAAAATGACCGGAGGACTGGGCATGGTGGCTCACACCTGTAATCCCAGCACTTTGGGAGGCCAAGGCGGGCAGATCACTTGAAGTCAGGAGTTCAAGACCAGTCTGGCCAACATGGAGAAACTCTGTCTCTACTGAAAATACTGAAATTAGCCAGGTGTACTGACAGTCCTGTCTTTCTTATGTTTTAGATTGTGTGTTCCCCCACCCCCGCAACCAGTCCTTCTATCCATCTGATTTTGTTTAATTTCTGTTTTTAGCAATTCCTCAGTTTTGGCTCACTAATACCATTCTTTATTTTCCAAAATTGTTTTTGAAGCTTTTCTTTTTTCCCCCAAAATACACCTTTTTAAAACTTCTTGAAATTTTAGGCAAAACAAAAAGTTGAGGTGTGGGCTATTTGTCATTTTGATCTATCTTTCTTTACTTTTGTGTTTATCGAGTTTTTCTACTGATAATGTGACACTATCAGTAGAAATGCACTTGGCCTTGCAGAAATACAGATTTTTATTGATTTGTTTCATGAACACTTTTTTTTTTCTTCTTTTTTTTTTTTTTTTTTTTGAGACAAGGTCTCACTCTGTCACCTAGGCTGGAGTGCAGTGGCACGATTATGGCTCACTGCAGCTTCAATCTCCTGGGCTCAAGTGATCCTCCCACCACAGCCTCCTGAGCAGCTGGGACTATAGGCACAGGCCACCACACCTGGCTAGTTTTTAAAGTTTTTGTAGAGACAGGGTTTCACTATGTTGCCCAGGCTGGTTTCAAACTCCTGGACTTAAGTGATCCTCCCACTTCAACCTGCCAAAGTCCTGGGATTATAGGCATGAGCCACCATGCCCAGCCTATGAACATTTCTTAAACACCTATCATAAGCAAAATCCTATGGTTGGTACTATGGACAAGGCCTTCTATCTCAATAGAGAGGATATAGTTTGTATGGGATATGGTCTGTTCAGGAATGAATATACTACTAATGAAGATGTAATGTTTTATAAAGTGTCACAGTGGTTCAAAAAGGGAGAAATTACTTCTTCCTTAAAAGAATGAGGGAAAGCTTCATGGGGGAAATCATTTTTATGCTGGTATTGGAAGTGGTGGTATCTGACCACATAGAGATTAGAAAGAGAGTTGAGACAGTGGGAAGTACAGGTAGGAGAACAAGTCAAGAAAAGTGAATAGAACATTTTGAGGGGAACATAGCATGCATGAAAAGGAACAAAGGGAGATTAAAAAACTACCAAACCATATTCGTTAGAAATTTAGAGCCATTTAAAGTTTTGAGCCTAGTTTCAGCTGGTGTTTTTAGCTGATAACCCAGTATTGTGCATGGAATAATTTGAGGCAAGGAGGCCATTTCTAGGGGGCCCTGCTAGGAAACTGGGCATCTAGACTGCCAGGGCTTGACAATAGGTTGGATTTTCTTTCAAGCAGATTGTAAGAAATCATTAGTGTTACTCAGTAGGCTGCAACTTAATCATTTTGACAGCCAAAGGGGGCTAATGATTAAAGGCGTCAATTTAATTATTTAAAACATTTGACCATATATGCTGAATATAACCTTGTATCACTATTTTAGAAGTACAAAAGCATTTTTGAGTGTGAGTCTGACTTCATTGACTAAAGTTTGGAAGAGCCTGTTTGTATCAGAGAATACATCAGAGTCTCTGCCCTAGTTTTTTTTTTCTTCTTGTAGTATATTCTTTATGATAATCAGACACGTAACAGGAAGAACATCTCCATCTGGTAATCATTACCTGTAGGATGTAGAGCTTGTATGTGTCTTCTGGAAGTTAACTTTTAATGTTAAACAAAGGAAGCTGATCAAAACCAGCTGTAAAACCTTTGCATAGTTCATATTTTATACAGTCAGCATTACATTACCATTCACATGACTGTATGTCTGAAGTTTTCTAAAAAAGTAAATCTTTCATTAAAATTATTGTAATCCTGATTTTATAGTTAACACAACTTAAATGTTTCCCTGTTTGGCAGGAACATTTAACGCAATTGACATCACTGTGTATGTGGTTATACACCTTGGAGAAATAACGGCTCATTTATTAAACATATATGCCACTATTAATATATTTGGGATGCAGTCAAAATAAAAGTAGTAGGTAGGTCAAAATATAATTTTCTAATTTAAAATTACGAGGTTAATAAATGTAGAAACTTGCCAGCTAAACATGTAACAGGCCATTAAATATATTATATGAACTAATTATATAGATACTGAAAATTACTCTAGTAATACCCCCTTTGACACATGGCATTTATTATAATCCTAGGTACACACAAGCATAGTAATTTTAGATCATTATTATTTATGAAAAGAAATGGCTCAGAATTATAAATCAGGAAGAAGACTTCTTTTTTTTTCCCTTAATTGAATTTAGAACTACTGTGGAACTTGGAAGAATTAAAAATTCATCCTGGGCAGTGCTTTGCATTCTGCAGGTATATCGTGTATGTTAAATAATAATAGTTTCTTCTGCCTGGAACTTGCAGTCGTTATATAAATAGCAATTTTGAAATCACAAAGCACATGAATTTCTAACAACACATACTTGTGAAAGATCTGTAACAACAGTATTGAGGATTTGCTATCATGAGATGGAATTTCATGACGAGAAAATGTACCAGATAATGTAATGACTCAGGCAGAACAATTTAAGCAGAAGACAGTAAGCATTTCTCTCCGAAGGAAATATTTTGTTATTCAGTGGTTGTTTTGTAGATGATTAATACTGTTGTGTTGGAAATGCTCTAGTCTGGAGAAACCTAAGTATTGCTCACAAATACCATGTAGTCAGAGAAGCCAAGGACATTTCTGGTGATTCAATATAGTGTAACATCAAGTATGACCATATCTGGTATTAGGGCCACTGTTGTAAAGGTGCTTTTCTCAGGCCTTGGTTAACTGTTTAGGAAGGTATTTAAAAATGTACAAGCACATAAGTGGAAAGTAACTGATGGCAAACGAATAATTTTCAAAATACTATAATTATAGTTTTCATTTCTGCTAATAGTGGCATATTCCTGTTTTAAAAGATACGGAATATATTAATTGTATGCCGAAAAGGCACTGAACCATGTTAGTCTCTGAGAATTGACAAGCTATCATTCCTTAGGAGAGAGATTTAAAGAATGGTCTACTTCAGTCATAGTATTTGTGTTAGAACACTTAAGTAAATTTAAGACATTCATTTTTAACACAAAAATAAATAATTTGTAGCACAAAGCACATAGCAGAAACTCAGTATATGTATGTTTATTAAATTATTGTACCAAGAAGACTTAATTATATTAACACCTTTATTAAACTATATCTATGTGTGTATGTATAATATCTGTAAATACACATATTTGTATACATAAGATTAACAGAAAAAGTGCAGATTGTAAGTGCTCAACTCAGGGAGTTTTGACAGTTCTGCACTGCCATGTAACCAGCACCCCAAAAGCAAGGAATAATATTTCCTGTACTTTAGAAAGTTCTCCTTTCCAGTCACAACTTTCTTACTTCCCCCAGTGGTTTCTATTACCATAGTTTAGCATGTCTGTTCTTGGATGTCATGTAAGTGCAATTACATAGAGTGTGCCCTTTTGTGTCTAGCTTTCCTTGGTTTTCTTAGTCTTTTCTATTTTATGTATTCTAGTGGGTGTGCAGTATTATTTTATTGTGATTTTCTTTTCTGTTTCCTTAAAGATGAATGATATTGAGCACCTTTCACTTGACTTATTGCCTTTCTTATATCTCACTTTGTGGTGTGTCTATTCAAACTTTTTGTTCCTTTTTATTGGGTTATTAATACTTTCTATGTTTTGTCCAAGAAATCTTTGCATACCCAAAGGTCAAGAAGACTTTCTGTTAGGTTTCTTTATGTTTATATGGTATCTATTATCTTTATAGTTATATGGTACCTATTATCTTTATGGTTATAGTTTTTATGCTTAATTTTGTGGTCCATATTTAATTATTTTTTAGGTATTGAATTAGATAGATAGTGGAGCTTTTTTGTTTTCCGTTTAGCTGTTTCAGTAACATTTGTTACCTGTGTTTCAGCAACATTTTTGGACATAAATAAAGGACGCTGTGACTAAAATTACGTATAGAGTTAACATTTTTATTCTCTTTCCTCCTTTAATTTAATTGCTTTTCTGTTTAGGTGCTTTTCTGAACCCTTGCAGGTTTAACCACTAGTGAATCACTAAGCTGTGTCTTTCATAACATTTCAACAAATTGATGTCAGCACTCATTGCAGTTTTCTGTTCTCTTCCATAGAAATACTCAAGAATCAATTAATTCTGTCAATAAGAAGTGATCTGTAGAATTTGTATCTAACTTCTATCCTGTATCCCTCCTCCTATTCTCACCTTATATAGCTCCTTTTTCTTGCCCTTTTCATAGCTGATAGTAAAGAAACGAACTTCAGTACCTCCCAAAACAAGTCATAAGATCTTAAGTATTTTCTGAAACTATTTAGCTATGGTTTTAGAACATGATGCCCCTAACATGTTAAGGTATTTGGTATAGTAGTATAAATCAAGGTATTAGATATAGTAGCATAAATTAGTGACTCTTCTATATAAAATTTCCTAGTCATCTGTGTTCATTTTGGGATGCATCCCATCAAAGGAGATGGATTTGTGGTTTTTCACATGAAATATATTTTATCAGTTCGCCATAAACTGACATAAATTGGAAGATCCATTTTTGGATTTGAGTTTTGAATTATTTGTGATTTTTATCTTTATTAAGCTTTTTTTTGTATTTTCTGAGCTTTCCATGATAAACATTTATTGCTTTTATAACAAATCCATGGGTAGATTGTATTCTCTAAACTTTTGGTAGTCTAATTAATTAACAAGGTATATGTAGATACTAGGGCACTTTGATTAATGAATTCTCAAGCTGGTATAAATAGAAGACAGAATTGAGCTTCTAGAATGCTTTCAGTTGGTAGGTTTCATTATATTGTTTGAGTTATATAGACACATATGTTTGAATGACACTGCTCATGGAATACCTACATATCTTCAGCGTAGATAATGAAGACTATCTGTCAAAGTATCAACCAAAATCTTGTCTGTGAATATAGATAAGAGATGAGAAATAGACTTTAACGGAGAAAGTCATTTCTTTCAAATTCATATTTAGGCAAATAAACATCAGAAAACATCAAGAAATCTTAGAAATGACAGACCAATAAATGATACTATTGTTTCATGGCTTCTAAGATGTACTTTTTTTTTAAACTTTTTAACTTTCTGATGTTTGGATGTGTGGTGACACAGCTGTTAATTTCCTGAGTTCTGGTAAGATAGAGAGAGGGCCAGTATCCAAGTTTGAAGAAGGTGTCAGTGCCTCAGATTAAAACCCAGGAGCTTTTAATCCTAGATTGGGCAGCCTTGGTAACACAAAGAAAGATGGGTACCAATTACTCTGCATCAAAAAGAGATTCAGAAGAGTCAGACTCTGAATGTGAAAACATTTTACGAATACTTTAACCAATTTTTTTTGCTGCTGTTTTCCTCCTTTTTTATGCTGAAGTGAAACAATAATGCCCAAGTATGATCTATAATGATAATCTATGCCCTAAATCTAAAAGAACTTTAAAAATGAGAATAAAATAAAAATTCTACATCAATGCTTCTTAGACTATCTGAAGCCAAGGTCTAGTTTTTTGTTTTCTACCTTCACCACTTTTATAAAATATATTTGAAATTTTCACTGCAATATTAAAATGTTACAAAAGTTTCTAAACACTCTTATTTTCTGACCTTGTAGACTGATAACAGTTTATGGTCTGGCACTGGTCAGGGTCCACATTTTGAGTGGCACTGATAAGAAAACATTTTATCAGTTTAATTTTCATTGTGTCTTTTTTTTCTTAACCCACCAAAATAATGGTGATCTTACACTTGGTGGTGTTAGAGGTTTGATGAAATAGTTGGTGTATATTGCCTAATTTCTTTAAAAGCATTGTTTTAGGAGTCTGACTGCCTAGTTAACTTTGGAGGAAGTCCCATATCATTTCTAAGCCTGAGCCTTTTGATTGTAAAGTGGGGATAATATTAGTTCTGACTTCATAGCATTGTTGTAATCATTAAATAAGAAAATTTGTGGAAATCACTTGACTGGACGTAGTAGGAATGACATATATATTAAAGCATATTGTCATACTCACCCAGACTTTTCCTCATGGGAACTCAATGACAGGGCACTGTAGAGAGATTATTAGCATGCCAGGAGATTACCCCTCCTCAAAGAGCTGGCTCTCAAGGACCTTTGAATTCAGGTATAATCCAGGGAATACCAACAGCCCTGCATTTCTTTGGTAGGTCTGGGCATCAGAGATCTGTATCACATTGAAGGATGTATGTCTGAATGAGCTGAAACAGGTCTTTAGTAAGCAATTGATAGAAAGTCATGATCTCCCTTCTCAGAGAGAGAAATCTAGTAAAGACTTAAGATGGCTTGTCAGGGCTCATTTTGGACAGATCAATGTTCTCAGTAGGACTCTAGTCCCAAAAGAAAACTGGAGTGCACCCTAATAACTGGGACAGATCCCCAGTCACAATGTACATGGCTCAGGGTTCTGGGAAAGCTGTTTCTTGGGTGACATGTGAACATATAATATCTTACCTGTCCTCTGCATTGGGTATCAGGCTAAGACAACTGATTCTCTTTTACCCTTTTCTGGCTGCTGACTCTTTCTCCTTGACTCCAAGCATAATAAGGACTCAGATTGCAGATCAGTGATCTTTAATGGATATCATGGGGCAAAAAAAGACAGGAAAATAATAAAGAGTTTACTGGGTTTGGTTAGGTAGTTTCCTCATGGGTAACTTTTGCAGTTTTTTTCAATGTTTCTAACAATTTTAAAATATAATTTAGATTTTCTTGTTGTGGGTCTGAGGAATCCTTGGTTTACTGACCTATGGGATTAATAAAAATTTAGGTTTCCCAGGTGTTTGTTAACCATGCTTTCATTGTTCATATATCCCAATTAACTTGAAACTCTTGCCAAATAGGAACCTGCCTGAAATGAAGATACATATTTCTATTACTATGTCCATTTTTCTTCATTTTACATTCTCCAAAAAAAGTAAACAGAGACAAAATATGGGAAACATCTTTTTTCTGTATCGGTTTGATTACTTTTTATCATATTTATTTTAATAGTATAGCCAACATACTGATTAATTAGGAATAAATGGCAAGAAAAGACTTACAAAGAATAGGGAATTTGTTTTGCGGCTCGGATGTTTGTTGCTTATACATCTGCTTTGTTTCCTGTGAACTTAATGGTGATTTTAAATTTAGTAATATAAACTCTCTGCTATACACTGGTAGTAACACTTCTTCCTTGTCATCACTCCAGTTTATAAAAAGAAATTGCTTTCATTTTGAGATTAAAGCATTTCTTTTTTTTTTTTTTTTTGAAACGGAGTTTTGCTCTTATTACCCAGGCTGGAGTACAGTGGTGCAATCTTAGCTCACTGCACCCTCCACCTCCCAGGTTCAAGTGATTCTCCTGCCTCAGGAGTAGCTGGGATTACAGGCGCGTGCCGCCATGCCCGGCCAATTTTTTGTATTTTTAGTAGAGACGGGGTTTCACCATGTTGGGCAGGCTGGTCTCGAACTCCTGACCTTAGGTGATCTGTCTGCCTCTGCCAAAGTGCTGGGATTACAGGCGTGAGCCACCATGCCCGGCCAAAGCATTTCATTTTACCAGCTGTTGTCCATGCATGTGACCTCATCAACAACAAAAGTATATACTTCTGAATACCAAATAAGATTAGGTTGGATCCTGGAGTTTCCAAATTGGCTTTGGGTGGTCTTGAAAGATCAGAAATCTTCTGTTGATCTGAAAACTCTATATAATTCTCATAAATTTCAATGTGTTATAACTTCAATCAATATAGTGAATATTTTTTTGATAAAATGGGTTTATTGGATAACAATGGTCCTTTTCCCCTTAAGTTTCCAGATTATGCGAAGTAAATCTGGAAAATCCAATGATATATCATTGGATTCATAGACTATGAAAACATGCAGATTTTCTTCTATGCTTTAGGTAACTTCAAAGCAGACTCTGATAGAAGTCCTTCTTGGGAATGACCATGATATATTCATACCTGGCATTGATCTGATGGCTCTGCCAAATTTGTTGCACACTTTTGCTGAAGTGAGCAGAGATGTTTTCCTCTTCTGGCAGCTAGAAATGCTGCTACCCGCAGCTGTTGGCAGGCTCCTCTCTAGGCATATTTAAATCAGTGGAAGGGAGCTAATGTATTTTTTTTTCCTTTGTGTCATGGAAGTTATCTGAGACCTGCAGAAAATTAAATATTACCATTCAAATACTTTTGAAAAAATAAAACCAATTCGGTGACTACTTTTAAAAATAAATAAATAAGAGTTCTCTGCAAAATATAATTTTGTTGAGTTAATCTATGGATTTTTTGGTGGTTTCCTCACCCTCATATATTTCAGATTATTTTTAGTATAATGCTTAAGCAGTTAATCTTTTAAAACTCTTCACAGGAACTTTCTAGGAAATAGGAAGGTGACTATGAGTGTGCTGTTTCCTTCCATTAGTTTACATATACTTATACGGATCATACTTACATTTTTTCCCTCAAAACACTTTTTAAACCAAGCCAAATATGCCATGCCAATTTATAGGGGCCTATAAATCTAAGTAATATTAGGACCACAGATCCATCCTTTTTCCTTACTCTCTTCTTACAACTATAAAATTAGACCAGGTGATGATATCCAGATTTCAGTGTTAGTCCCTCTTGTGTCCTCCCTGTCTAACACATACTGTTCAACCTAAACACGTTTTTTGTCATGTCGCTCTTCCCTGCTCAGAGTCCTAGAATGTTGTTTAACACGTTCTGCATGAAGTTTTTGGTTCCTCTAATACAATTGGTTTATACTGTTATTGTGGTATTTACAATCTGTTATCTTGTTTTACTACCTTTATAATTTTCTTGGTTACAAGGCCACAGATAATCCCTCTTTATCCTTCACCTTCTAATTCAGTATTTTACATTCACAGGTTCAATACAGTACTTATTGATTGTCTATTGTGCGCTAAGCATTGTAAAGTACACTAGGAATCACAGGTGGAAGCTATACAGTGTACTCTTTAGAAGGCTGATCTGCTTTGATGCTCCATTTAGTGTGTCTTGGCTGTAATATTTGTTAGTGTCTCAGAATTATAATTTTATGATATTTATAATGCTCTGGATTTATGCCTTGAAAACTAGAATTTATTACAGTGTAGATTTATAATTTTTATTATTTCAACTTTTTCAAATGTTATTTGTGTTACTTTGTAAATTACTTTCTAAGATGAATGTAATAACTTTTCCCAACAGTATTACAACAACTTTATTATGGACTGAATTGAAATAATTCGCCTAATAGAGGCATCTGTATCCTTTGCCATATCAGACGCCAGTGTGAATACTAGATAAGGTGTATATTCATATAAAAATTTGTTTACTTTGTGTTTAAAAGTGAATTGATACTGGATAATGTCTAATATCAAGAAAATTTGGATATTAAATAACACTCTAATTTTAATAGTGTGTGTTTTAGTGTGTAAGTGTTCATATAACACATCACCCAATTTAATACCTTTCAATTAGAATTTGAGTCTTTGCCAAAAAAAAAAAAAAAAACACCTTATGGATAAAAAACTGGCCGTACCACAATTGATTTTGGGGTGTAACTCTGAATTTACAGCTCAGAACAATGGTATCATTTTCAAAGATATCATGACTAGAATTATGTTATTCATAAGTATCACATAAAATATTAGTCTGATATTGATATATATAGTCATATAATGGATTTTAGAACTATACACATATTGCAAAAGCTTATAATAAAGATTATCAATCTACATTGTAAGAAATTGTTTTTAAAAGCATAAACAATCCCTAATTTCTTTTTTTGTTTGTTTCTTCAACTTTTATTTTAAGTTCCGGTGTACATGTGCAGGACGTGCAGGTTTGTTACATAGGTAAACTTGTGCCATGGTGGTTTGCTGCACAGATCAACCCATCACCTAGGTATTAAGCCCAGCATGCATTAGCTATTCTTCCTGATGCTCTCCCTCTCCCTGCCCCCTCTAAAAGGCCCCGTGTGTTGTTCCCCACAGTGTTTCTACGTGTTCTCATCGTTCGGCTCCCACTTATAAATGAGAACATGCAGTTTTTGGTTAGCTCTTCCTACATTAGTTTGCTGAGGATAACGGCTTGCAGCTCCATCTATGTCCCTGCAAAGGACATGATCTCATTCCTTTTTATGGCAGCATAGTATTCTATGGTGTATATGTACCACATTTTCTTTATCCAGTGTATAATTGATGGGCATTTGGATTGATTCCATATCTTTGCTATTGTGAGTAGTGCTGCAGTGAACATAAATATGCATGTATCTTTATAATTGAATGATTTATATTCCTTTGAGTATATATCCAGTAATGGCATTGCTGGGTCAAATGGTGTTTCTGCTTCTTGATCTTTGAGGAATTGCCATACTGTCTTCCACTATGGTCGAACTAATTTACATCCCCACCAACAGTGTTAAAGCGTTCCTATTTCTCCATAGCCTTGGCAGCATCTTGTTTCTTGACATTTTAATAATCACCATTCTGACTGGCATGAGATAGTATCTCATTGTGGTTTTGATTTACACTTCTCTAATGATCAGTGATGTTGATCCTTTTTTCATATGTTTGTTGGCCACACGAATGTCTTCTTTTCAGAAGTGTCTGTTCATGTCCTTTGCCCACTTTTTAATGGGGTTGTGTGTTTTTTTCTTGTAAATTTGTTCAAGTTCCTTGTAGACTCTGGATATTAGACCTTTATCTCATGGATAGATTGCAAAATTTTCTCCCATTCTGTAGGTTAGGTTGTCTGTTCACTCTGATGATAGTTTCCTTTGCAGTACAGAAGCTCTTTAGTTTAATTAGATCCCATCTGTCAATTTTGGCTTTTGTTGAAACTGCTTTTGGTGGTTTTGTCGTGAAATCTTTGCCCATGCCTGTGTCCAGAATGCTATTGCTTAGATTTTCATCTAGTATAGTTTTGGGTTTTACAGTTAAGTTTTTAATCCATCTTGAATTAATTTTTGTATAAGGTGTAAGGGAAGGGTCCAGTTTCAGTTTTCTGCATATGGCCAGGCAGTTCTCCCAGCACCATTTATTAAATAGGGAATCTTTTCCCCATTGCTTGTTTTTGTCAGTTTTGTCAAATATCAGATGGTTGTAGGGTGTGTGGTCTTATTTCTGAGATCTCTATTCTGTTCCATTGGTCTATGCATCTGTTTTTGTGCCAGTACCATGCTGTTTTGGTTACTGTATCCTTGTAATATAGTTTGAAGTCAGGTAGGATGATGCCTTCAGCTTTGTTCTTTTTGCTTAGGATTGTCTTGGCTATACGGGCTCTTTTTTGGTTCCATATGAATTTTAAAATAGTTTTTTTTTTCTAATTCTGTAAAGAATGTCAATGGTAGTTTAATGGGAATAGCATTGAATTCATAAATTACTTTGGGTACTATGGCCATTTTCACGATATTGATTCTTCCTATCTATGAGCATGGAATGTTATTCCATTTGTTTATGTCCTCTGTAATTTCCTTGAGCAGTGGTTGATAGTTCTCCTCGAAGAGATCCTTCACTTCCCTTGTTAGCTATATTCCCAGGTATTTTATTCTTTTTGTGGCAATTGGGTGTTCATTTGTGATTTGGCTCTCTGCTTGCCTGTTGTTGTTGTATAGGAATACTAGTGATTTTTTCATTTTAAAATCAATATTTTATAACCTGAGAATTTGCTGAAGTTGCTTATCAGTTTAAGAAGCTTTTGAACTGAGACGATGGGCTTTTTTAGATGTAGGATTATGTCATCTGCAAACAAAGATAATTTGACTTCCTCTCTCCCTATTTGAATATGCTTTATTTCTTTCTCTTGCCTGATTGCCCTGACCATAACTTCCAATACAATGTTGAATAGGAGTGATTAGAGAGGGCATCCTTGTCTTGTGCTGGTTTTCTGGGGAATGCTTCCAGCTTTTGCCCATTCAGTATGATATTGGCTGTGGGTTTCTTATATATGGCTCTTATTATTTTGAGATATATTCCTTCAATACCTAGTTTATTGGGAGCTTTTAACATGAAAGGATGTTGAATTTTATCAAAGGCCTTTTCTACATCTATTGAAATAATCATATGGTTTTTGTCTTTAGTTCTGTTTATGTGATGAATTGCATTTATTGATTTGCATATGTTGAGCCAACCTTGCATCCCAAGGATGAAGCTGACTTGATCATGGTGGATAAGCTTTTTGATGTGCTTTTGGATTCGGTTTGTCAGTACTTTATTGAGGATTTTTGTACCAATGTTCATCAGGGAACAATCCCTAATTTCTGAATAGAGTATATTCCAGTACTGTATACCAAAACTTGGTTCTATGCTATGTAGAAAATACTATGAAGGAAAGGAAAGCAAAGATTAGTAAGACTCAGATCTTATCCTCCTGATGCTTCCTATCTTACACCTATATTATAAATATGAATGTCATAAAGAAAAAGGTACAAAGTGCTTAAATAGTCAACCAAGAGAGCGATCAGACCTACTTAAAGCATCAAAAACAGCCTTATAAAGCACTTGCAATTTGGGTAGATCTTACTGGATGAATAAGATTTCACATGGAAAGATGGATAAGTGGAGAGGGAAAACGTTCAAAGTCAAAAGGAGCAGATAGGTGTTCATATGAGCAACTTCATAGACTAGTAAATAATGCGTAGTGAGTTTGGCTAGAGCTAAAAATGATGGGGCAGGGGAAGGGATAATGAATCATAATGAATCTGGAAAGGGAGCTGAAGTTATACTGTAGTGCAGTGTTTCTCAACAATAGCTGAACGCTCCTTTTAGTAGGAAGGGTTGGAATCTTAAAACCAGTATGTAAGATTTCAAAGAGCCCCACAGGTACTTCTGATAAGGGCCTCGCCAGGGTGTATCCCCAAACTGAAAATCACTCTGTATAATATAACAGTATTTTATGCCAGACACTGTACTAACTACTTTGCATCCATTATTTTAATCTTTACAGCAATTGTATGCATAGCATATTCCTTAGAATATAGAAGGCGTTCAGTATATATTTGTTGAATGTATAAATAAGAGTTTAAATAGTGAATATAAATTATAGTTATTAGTGTTTCTGTTTTCCAGATGAGGAAACTAAGGTACAAAACCTTGACTATAAGAAATCAATTGCCAAACTGCCAAAAATGTGCATAATTTCTAGGACTAAGAGTCTGGTGTGAGGGTTTGTTTTAGGTTTGGAGGCTCTGATCTCACATGGATTATTTTAGTTTCATCTTGCTTCATCTCTTATCTTACTCTTTCCAATAATAAGGAGTTTAAAATGGAATCTGTTTTCTATCAAAATAATCCACTAATGCACATTAAAGTTAAAAAAGTAAGCACCCCATAATTTTCTCACATTCATTTGTGTGTCTAAAAAGATACTTTTAACTTAGATAACTAACTTATATCACTCTCTAATTGGCATTGTTTCATGTGCATAACTAAAATTGTCAACATTTTCAGGTAGTAACCGTCACATTGATATGTTAGTTCTCTCTGGAACTGCCTTTGCTGTGTTTACTTAAGCAATTCTTTGTCCTAGATTTTTCTTTTTTCTTGTTTTTGATCCTACTGACTGAAGTGACATTTTTCCCCTCACACTGTGGCTTTCCCAGCAGTTTGTCTGCAGAAATGGCAGTCTTTCACAAATCCAGGTTTTCAAAGTAACTGCCTCTGTTCACAGACCCAATAATTAAACTTTATATTCCAGGCCCTGCAAAATATGTGGTTATCATTTGTCCAAGCATTCTTTGTTTTGTCTCAATGAGACACATGACTACTGAAAAACTATGAGTTACACTGAGCAGCAAAATAAATACTGCCATCCTCTCAACTCTGAGTCCTCCTCAAGGTAGAAGCCTAAAGCTTAGTTTAGCATTTCACTTTGTCAGGCTCTATTAGGTTTTGTTTTGTTTTGTTTTTTTGTTTTTTGTTTTTTTTAGTTTAGTTAGTTTTGTCAGGCTCTGTTGGGTTTTGTGTCATCACAATACCTTCTATGTTCCAATTCTTTTTTAAGAAAAAATCTTGATTTTTCTAAGTGAACATTGCTGGAAACATTGCTTTATTTAATTTAATGTACTTTTACATATGTCTAGAAATGAGATAAAAGACTGATATAAACTTTGTCTTCAAATTATAAAATATGGTACCATTACCTGATTTCTCTCTAGGAAGAATTGATAAAAGATTGAGTCCATAATAAGAAGGATTTTAAAAAGGAAAAACATTATCAAAGAAATCATTTAAACAATTTAAATCAATATCTTTTATTTTTAGGGTGAACTTCTATGTTTACCTAAGGTATATCTCATATTATTAATATATTCTTTACGTTTTAGAAAGACAATTGTATTTGTTTTAGGTCTTTGTGAAATACACTCAAATACATCTTTCAATTCTATGTTTATAATACCTTATTTAAAGCCTTTGTCTCCTAAGTCCAACATCTGAGCTCTCTCTGAGACACTTTTTATTGATTGCCTTTTTTCCTGTGTGTGGGCTGTAGATTTTTTCTCTTTCTTTGCATATTTGGTAATTTTGTTGTTGTTTAAGACTGGAACTTTTTTTAAATTTCAATTGGTTTTGGGGAGACATGTAATGTTTGCTTACATGGATAAGTTATTTAGTGATGATTTCTGATATTTTGGTATACCCAGTCACCCACGCAGTGTACACTCTCCCCAGTGTATACTCTTTTATCCCTCACCCCATCCCAGCCTTCCCTCCAAGTCCCCAAAGTCCACTGTGTCATTCTCATGCCTTTGTGTCTTCATAGCTTAGCTCTCACTTGTAAGTGAAAACATACAATGTTTGGTTTTTCATTCCTGAGTTACTTCACATAGAATAATGGTCTCCAGTTCCACCCAGGTTGCTGCAAATGCAAATAATGCAAATGCAAATACTGCATTATTTTGTTTCTTTTTATGGCTGAGGAGTATTCCATGATGTACCTATACATTTTCTTTATCCACTCATTGATTGATGAGCATTGGCACTGGTTTCATATTTTTGCAATTGTGAATTGTGCTGCTATAAACATGCATATGCAAGTATCTTTTTCATATAATGACTGATTTTTCTCTGGGTAGATACCCAGGAGTGGGATTGCTAGATCAAATGGTAGATCTACTTTTAGTTCTTTAAGGAATCTCCACACTGTTTTCCATAGTGGTTGTACAGCTTACATTCCCACCAGCAGTGTAGAAGTGCTCCCTTTTCACCACATCCATGACAGCATCTATTACTTTTTGATTTTTTGATTATGGCCATTCTAGAAGGAGTAAAGTGGTATGGTATCTCATTGTGGTTTTGATTTGCATTCCCCTGATCATTAGTGATGTTGAGCATTTTTTTCATATGTTTGTTGATCATTTGTATATATTCTTTTGAGAATTATCTATTCATGTTTTTAGCCCATTTTTTGATGGGATCATTTGTATTTTTCTTGCTGATTTGTTTGAGTTCCTTGTAGATTCTGGATATTAGTCCTTTGTTATATGCAGAGTTTGCTAATATTTTCTCCCATTCTGTGTGTTGTCTGTTTACTCTGCAGATTATTTCTTTTGCTGTGCAGAAGCTTTTTGGCTTAATTAAGTCCCATCTATTTATCTTTGTTTTTGTTGCATTTGCTTTTGGGTTTTTGGTCATGAAGTCTTTCCCTAAGTCAGTGTCCAAGAAGAGTTTTTTCCAAGGTTATCCTCTAGAATCTTTATGGTTTCAGGTCTTAGATTTAAGTCTTTGATCCATCTTGAGTTGATTTTTGTATAAGGTAAGAGATAAGGATCCAGTTTCATTCTTCTACGTGTAGCTTGCCAATTATCCCAGCACCATTTGTTGAATAGGGTGTCCTTTCCCCACTTTATGTTTTTGTTTGTTTTGTCGAAGATCAGTTGGCTGTATTTGGCTTTATTTCTGGGCTCTCTATGCAATTGCATGGGTCTATGTGCCATTTTTATACCAGTACCATGCTGTTTTGGTGAATACAGCCATGTATTAATAGTATAATTTGAAGTTGGGTACTGTGTTGCCACCAGATTTGTTCATTTTGCTTAGTCTCCCTTTGTCTATGCAGCCTTCTTTTTGGTTCCATATGAAATTTAGGATTGTTTTTTCTAGTTCTGTGAAGAATGATGATGGTATTTTGATGGGAATTGCATTGAATTAGTAGATTGCTTTTGGCAGTATGGTGATTTTCACAATACTGATTCTACGCTCCATGAGCATGGAACCTTTAGATAATATATTTTAGCAACTCTCAGAATCTCTGTCACCTCTAGGGATGTTGTTTCTCATATTTTTGTTTATTTAGTGAAATTACTAATTCCATAAAATCTGTCTGCCTTTCTGTATATAACCACTGAAGTCTCTGGTCAAGTTTTTTTCTAAATTTAATTTAATAATTGTTTTAATTTAATAGTTGTTATTATGCTTAAACATGGCTTTTCAGTGATTACCCCTGGGGCAGCAAGTTTTAATGGTCAGCCAGTGATTAAAAGTTTTCTTATGGGTTCAAACATTTTGAACCCATAAGGCTTCCACTTTTGCTGAGAAATCTGTATGTATATTAGGGCACACATTCAAAGTTCAGGCAGTTTACAAATCTGCCTGTGGTTTCACTTCATAGTCTGCTCAGGGTGTACAGGATCTCGTGGTCTACAATTGATAAGTAGGCAGCTGAGGTCTTTTCTGGTCTTTCCTAAGCATGCATGTAACCTGGTGCATGTGTAATCTGTTCAGATTCTCAGGAATATATTGGAACTTTTCAAAGCCCCCTATGGCTACATAGTGGCAGAAAAGATTTATCTTTTCCTCACTTATTGCAAGGTTCATGGCTGAGATATTTGTGTTAAAAGATAGACTAACAAAGGAAAAGCATACACATTTATTTCATATAAATTTTACATGACACAGGAGCCTTCAGAAATTAAAACCTAAAGAAACTGGAAAAACTATTTTTATGCTACATTAAATGAAGAGTGGACATTTGTGCAGAAGTCTGATTGGATAAAGAGAGATATGATCTAATAGTAATAAACTGGAGAGATTTCAGCAAGGCCTTTTTGTTCAGTCTTCTCTGTATCCCTGTGCGACATTCCTTGCCTCTGTGTGTGGGGTACATGAGGGCCTTAAGACCTACTTCAGAGAAAGGCCAGAGAATTCTTTTGTGGCCTGCTTCAGGGGAGAAGGGTAGCAGAAGGTAAGAGAGACCTTCCTACTACAGCTTACAGCGGGGAGAAGATTTCTCAGTCATTGCAAGGTTCATGACTGAGACCCCTATAACAAAAGACAGATTAACAATAGAAAGGCATGCAAATTTATTTAATATAAATTTTATGTGACACATAAACTGGAGGGAACTTAGCAAGTCCTGTTTGTTCAGATTTTTCTTGGCATTTCAGTGCCTTCATTCCCTCTCTCTGGGTATAGTCGAGCTCACCTGTCACCTGATGGTCTTCAGGGGAGAAGGGAGGGAGAAAGTCAGAGTGACTTTTTTTTTTTTTTTTTGAGACGGAGGCTTGCTCTGTTGCCCAGGCTGGAGTGCAGTGGAGTGACCTCAGCTCACTGCAAGCTCTGCCTCCTGGGTTCATGCCATTCTACTGCCTCAGCCTCCCGAGGAGCTGGGAATACAGGCGCCCATCACCACGCCCGGCTAATTTTTTTTTTTTTTTTTTTGTATTTTTAGTAGAGATGGGGTTTCACCGTGTTAGCCAGGATGGTCTTGATCTCCTGACCTGGCGATCCGCCTGCTTCGGCCTCCCAAAGTGCTGGGATTACAGGCATGAACCACTGCACCCGGCCATCAGAGTGACCCTTTTAGGTTTTATAGCCTGCTTTAGGGATGAAGGGTGAAGGAGAAATGAGAGTGGCCTTTCTGCCTCTGCTATTTTCTCAATTTTCAAGATGCCTTATTTTGGAGTTGTGTTTCTTGCACCTCATCATACTGTTTTCTCAAATGCTGAAGTGCCATATTTTGGGGTAGTATTTCTTGAACCCCATCAGGTATCTTCTGCAGATTTCCATTTTAAATTTTTGGTTGCTATTCTGTTAGCCACACTTGGTATTCCTGATTACTTGCCACCAATTGCTGTTGTTTTCGACAATGCCCTTGAGAACAGGTAGGAGAATCTCTTGAGGCTGGGAGTTGGAGACCAGCCTGGGCAACATTGTGAGACCCCATCTATACCACAAAAAAAAAAAAAAAAAAAGGCAAAACAAAACAAAAAAGCTGCGCCCAGTGGCACATGCCTATAGTCCCAGCTACTAAGAAGGCCTAGGCAGGAGGATTGCTTGAGCTCAGGTGTTTGTGGCTGCAGTGAGCTATGATTGTGCCACTGCACTCTAGCCTGGGCATCAGAGTAAGACTCTGTCTCAAAAAACAAAACCACCGAAAACAAGAAATTATTCTCAACTCTCCTCCCTCCCTTTTTACCTCCCTTCTCTCTACCTGTCTTCCTCTCTCTTCCCCCTCTTCCTTTTTCCTCTCTCACTCTATTCACTCTCATATCACACATACCTTTTTTACCCCCTTCTGCATTGCCTATTCTATCTGAAATGTCCTTATCCTGTTTCATACTCTTCTACTCACCCCTCCTTTTCTGGTCTGTCTTGCCCGTTAAACTATGATCTACCTAAGGTAAGGACCACATTTTAGTCATCTTTGCATTCCCAGCCTCTGGTGTAGTGTCCAGTACAGGAGTTTAGGGTAAGGTGTAGTCTATGGATTTATTTCTCATGACTTTAGGACTAAGGTAATGTCTGTTGGTAATAATGGGGCATTTTCTAAGAACCGTATTTATGTAGAGGTTTTGTTTTGTTATTGCTTTAAATTTAGCTAAATAAGAGTGTCTGAGTCAAAGGTGTCTAATTACGTTGACAGTCATCCACTGAGAAACGCAGTCAATACAAAATGCTACTGTTTGTATGATTGGATTTTTTGCAAAGCTACTGAAAGGCAGTCATGCCATAATCTGGAAATTGTATTCAGCACATTCCTATAAAACCTTTCAATGTAACTTGGTATAGCTATGTATCTGCAACAGTCCTTAGCTCTTGTCACCTGATAAACAAGTTTCATGCTTTTCTTTAATTTTAATTTAAATTTCAGAATGAATATCACAACATAAATAAATTACAGCAATCTCATTTTTAAATGGGCTTTTTAAAAACTCATAACTACTTAATGACATAGTCTTTCCACCAGTTAATTATCCCATTTCAGAAAATATATTCTGAATCTTCTGTCACCGACTCTCTTCAAAAGAGCTTTTTGTGCACCTCCTTGTAACTAAATATATCATTCTATCAGACAATACTGCCAAATACCTAGTGATTCCCTCTGATTTCTCAAAAGATTTTATTGTCTGGCTCATTGTTCTTTTGTCTATAATACTCCTGTTACAATTCTTGATCATTTCAGTAGCCACGTGCATGATCCTTCCAGTATCCTGGACTTTCAGTTTTTCATTTTCTCTCCAATGGCACTGTCCTCCAATTTATTTCAGCCATTAATTCCATGATTGTACCCTAGACCTTGTTGTTTACAATGACTGCAACTCCTGTGTAACTTCAATTTAGAGTATTCTACTCTCCAATCACCACCTCCCATTGTCTGTCACCTAATTTAAAGGTCTATGCTCAATAGTTATAATTACTCCTTTGCATATGTACTTAATACCCTTGGCCTCATTTCACTTGTCTTACTCACCTGGCAATACTCAACACTGGTTAAATTCTGCTCTTTAGCAGCTTTTAACCTGTACCAATGCAGCTGAACATTGCTAGAGATAAATACAACATGCTTACAGTAATTCCTGACCACTAACTTTAGAGTTTTAATGAGTTGTTAATACTGTCCTGTGATATATGTATAAATACATATATTTAATAAATATATATAAATACATACATTTGATAAATATATATTTAATATATATTTAATAAATATGTATTATACATATATATATATATATAAATTTTTCCCTATTTATTTCACTCTCCCAGTATCTTGGATGATGTGTTATACCTTTTTCTTTTTCTTTGAATTTCTAACAAGTTATTTCCTATCCTGATTCTCAGCTTATAGCTGTGCTTCCTACCTCTCTAAGGAAGTATGAGGAAATATAACAGGCCTTTCATATGTTTCTACTTCATCTGCTCTTTTCCTGTACTTATGCCCACATACCTGTCTTCCCTCCCCATATTGTAGCTTAACTGTCTATTCCCCAACCTCTCCACTTGTTCTTAAACTCCCATACCCTCAGGCCGGGCGCAGTGGCTCATGCCTGTAATCCCAGCACTTTGGGAGGCCGAGGCGGGCAGATCACGAGGTCAGGAGTTCGAGACCATCCTATCCTGACTAACACAGCAAAACTCCATCTCTATTAAAAATGCAAAAAATTAGCTGGGCATGGTGGCAGGCCCCTGTAGTCCCAGCTACTCAGGAGGCCGAGTCAGGAGAATGGCATGAACCTGGGAGGCGGAGCTTGCGGTGAGTCGAGATCATGCCACTGCACTCCAGCCTGGGCTACAGAGCGAGACTCCATCTCAAAAAAAAAAAAAAAAAAAAAATCCCATACCCTCTTATACACACAAGGACATCAGCACTTTTCTCTCCTGCATTATTACATTTCTACTCTTTACTAGATTATTCTGAGAATAATTAGCCAATATATAAACTTAACATCAAGTTTCTAAGTATTTGAACACTGGGGAATGTGAGAAAGTAGCTTTTGAAATGTAACATGCCTACTCATTGACCTTGTATTATCAACATGCAAAATCAGAAAACTGTCTTCCATGAGGCTTTAAAACAAAATTAATATCAAATATATGTGGCATGGTTTATTTTCTACTGAATACTGCAGTGGAGACCAAGAACATTTTAGTAATTGTATTTAATTTATAGGTTCAAATGATTATTGTGCCTCCCTCTCTTTCCCTGCCCGCCCCCATGAAAATTTCCTAAATGGAAAACCAAACTATGCGTTTTTTTTTTCTTTGCCTTTCAATGCTTCTGTATTAACTTATTGTGTTATTCTGTGTTAATTGTGTTATGCAAATATTCTTGGGAAAATGTCCATGATCCCAGATGATTTTGTGATTTATAGATATTTCAAATGGAAGTATCTTCTTTTTATACACACACACACACACACACACACACACACTGCAGAAAAAGCAGTGTTTGCTAAACCATGTGTGTGGACTGACTGGCAAGGTGGCTCTGAGTATCCTGTTTCTTAAGCTATAGCTTACCTAGATAATCTGCTGCAGTGGCTTTCAAACTGTCTTTTATAGAAGTACTTCAGGAGATTTTACTCAGGAGATGATGATGTCCTTGTGGGTGGAATCCTAGACTTGCCATACTTGGAGTACTTGAATTAAAGGAGCTCTGTTTTACCTGTTCATGGTAAGGGGGTTTCATATATGATTTCATTTTCCCCAGAACATTCTGCTGCTTAAAAAGAGGGTACCAAATATTTATCTTACTGTCAAGTAATTAGTCTTATTGTGGTTATTCTTTTGGTTCTTATTTTATTGATGGATACATAACATGAATTTTTCCATATTATTATGTAACTATTATGCAAATTGATCTGTATTTTAATTGTAAGGGGCTGCTTTAAGAGTATATTATCAATATTGTCCTTATTTTATAAGGATTAGAATTGGGTAGAAATAATTCCATCAGGAGGTAAATATAGTAAAAAGTGAAGGGGTTTTTTGCTTGTTTTCGTTTTCTTTCTGAGTTAAGCTATAAACAATGAAGCTACTTGTGTATACTCAAAGACTACTTTAACCAAGGACCTGCTCTTACAGTCACTTAAACTCTGAGTTGGCCCAACTGTGAGTTTGGTTGCCAGCGGGCAGCAAAATTAGTGGCAGGCAAGTCGTGAAATGTCATTATAGTTTCATTTGATACAAGAACTTAGGAAAATAAAAGGGGACCTAGAAAATTCATACCCCTTATTTTGTGAAGGTAAAAGTTGAGTTGTGGAAAGGAGAAGTGACTCATGGTGTCACATGTAGACCTAACTTCCTGTTTTTATCCCTGTGAATGAGTGTAACTTGTGTTGACTGTTTGAGTAAGGCTGATTGTGTGGGACAGAGGCCCCTTGGAGCATCCCTGAATAATGAAGGTTATCTTTTAAAGGATCCACATAAATGAGATCTAGCAGCAGAAGGCTCAGGGTTGGAAGCAGATCGGTGGCTGAACTCTTGGCATCCTTCTTTTCTTCTCATTTTCTTTCTAAGCTGATTTTTTAAAAAATTGTTTTAATTGACAAGTAACAATTGTATATATTTGTCATGTACACTATGTTTGGAAACACGTGTACATTGTGGAAGGGCTAAATTGAGCTAATTAATATATGTATTACTTCACATATTAATTTTTTTGTAGTGAGAAGACATATGCACTCTTAGCAATTTGCGAGAATACATTTGTTATTAACTATAGTCACTATGCTGTACAGTTCTCTTGTATGTTTTCCTATGTAACTGAAGTTTTGTATCCTTTGGCCAAAACCTCCCCAACCCTTCTATAACCCCTCCCTCCCCCTCAGCTCCTGGTAACCATCATTCTACTCTCTACTTCCGTGAAGTCAAACGTTTTAGATTCCACATATGAGATCATGTGGCATTTGTCTTTCCATGCCTGGCTTATTTCACTTAACATAATATCCTCTAGATTCATCCATGTTGTCAAAAATGACAGAACTTCCTACCTTTTTAAGGCTGAATAACAATCCATTGTATATAGCACATTTTCTTTTTCCGTTTACCCACTGATGGACTCCTAGGTTGATTCCATCTTGGCTATTGTGAATAATACTGCAGTGAACATAGGAGTAATGCTACCTCTTAAACATGCTAAGTTTACTTCTTTTGAATATGTACCCAATAATGAGATTGATGGATCATATGGTAGTTCTGTTTTAAATGGTGTTGAGACAACTGGATATTCACATATAAAAGAATGAAATTAGACTCTTATTTCATATGCAAAAATCAACTCAAAATGGATTAAAGAGTTAAATGTGAGATCTGAAACTGTAAAACTACTAGAAGAAAACACAGGAGGAAAGCTCCATGACATTGATCTGGGCAATGATTTTTTGGATATGAACCCAAAAGCATAGGCAACAGAAGTGAAAATAGATGAATGGGATTACATCAAACTAAAAAGCCTCTGCCAAAAAAAAAAAAAAAAAAAAACAGAGTAGAGAGACAACTTACAAAATGAGAGAAAATATTCGCAAGCCATATATCTGATAAGGGATTAATATTCAGAATCTATAAGGAACTCAATAGTAAGAAAATAATACACTTTACTATTAACTAAAATCCAAACTTTATTTGGATTTTGCGTTTTTCCACTGATGCTCTTTGTCTATTCCGGAGTCTAGTCCAAAGACTACCAAATCTTAAGTGAACAAAAAGCCTTGGCGATGATGTAAAAGTTTGTTGGCTAATGGAATAAAGATTTGATATTAGGGCAGTGTAAAAAAAAATGGGCAAAGACTGTATATAGACATATCTCAAAAGAAGACATAGAAATGGCCAACACGTATATGAAAAATTACTGAACATCACAAATCATCAGAGAAATGCAAATTAAAACCACAATGAGATATGACTTTGCGTATGTTAGAATGGCTGTCGTCAAAAAGATGACAGATATGAAGTGTTTGAGAGGATGTGGAGAAAAGAGAACCTTTGCACACTAGTGGTGGGAATATAAATTAGTACAGCCATATGGAAAATAGTATGGATTTTCCTTAAAAAAATTAAAAATAGATTATTCTTATCAGAATAAAGACATGCTGTTATTTCTCCCATCTGAAAATTCCTTTTTTAAAAACCTTCTTTCTATAGCTGCTACCCTTAATAGCAAAATTCCTTAAAATAGTTGTTTGTATGGGCCATCTTTAATTCCTATTTCCCCATCACTTTTCCCACAGTCCAATTCTTGCTTATTTTGTATGTTATTCTCCTTTCTTGCATACTAAGAACTTGATTACCAACAACCCTAATATTCTTACTTATTTCTTCAGTGCTCTAACACATAAGAAATGGTTGCAGGATTGCCATACCAGTACCTCTACCAATACAAACCTACTTAGTAAAGCTCAAGACTGAATGCCTTCACCTTAAGAATGAGAACAAGGCAAGGATGCTCCTTTCACCAAGTATCTTGACCATTTTGTATCAGATGCCCTATACATTGCATAAGGAACAATAAGAAAAAAGCCATAGCAAATAAAAAGAAAAAAGTAAAACTGACTTTAGTTGCAGGAAACATAATAATATAGCTAGAAAATCCTATACAATTTACCAAAGAAGTTTTTCTAGAATTAATAAATGAATTTAGCAAGGTCAAAGATACAATGTTAATCTACAAAATTCAATTGTAATTGTATTTTTATATACCGGCAGTGACATCAGAATTTAGTACCAAAAACATAAGGTATCTATGGGTAAATTTAACAAATTGTATATAATACCTGTACACAAAAAATTATAAAACATTGCTAAATGAAGTTTAAGAAGTCTTAACTATATTGAGAGGAGTAATTTTTCAGGAATTAGAAAGCTCAATATTGTTGGGCATCATTTTTCCCCAAATTGTTCTACAGATTCATTGCAGCCTCTATTAAAAGGCCAGCAGGCTGTTTTCTAGATATTGACAGCTAATTCTAAAATTAATATGGAAATGCAAAGGACTTAGAAAGTCAAAACACTTTTAGAAAAGAACAGTTAGATGTTTGTTTTAAAACTCACTGTAAACCTATAGTAAAGCAGTATGGACTGAGAGCAGTGGCTCACGCCTGTAATCCCAGCACTTTGGGAGGCCGAGGTGGGTGGATTACTTGAGGTCAGGAGTTTGAGACCAGCCTGGCCAACATGGTGAAACTTCCTCTCTACTAAAAATACAAATATTAGCCTGGCGTGGTGGTGTACAGCTGTGGTCCCAGCTGTTTGGAAGGCTGAGGTGAGATTATCACTTCAATCTGGCAGGCGGAGGTTGCAGTGAGCTGAGATCGTGCCACTGCACTCCAGCCTGGGCGGCAGAGGAAGACTCCATCTCAAAAACAAACAAACAAACAAACAAACAAAAAACAAGCAGTGTGGTAATGACATAAAGATGGACATGCATATACATCAATGGAACAGAATAAGAAATGCAGATATAAAGAGTTGAATTTCTGCAGTTTGACAGGTTAGATAATTTAATGGGGAAAGGTTATTATTTATAACAAATGGTGCTGAAGCAACTGGGTATCCATGTGGAAAAACAATCTCAACCCTTTCTTCGTGCCATGTGCAAATATTAAAATAGCTAAAATTATTAAACTTCTAGAAAAATGTGTAGGAGAAAACCTTCACCTTAAGAATGAGAACAAGGCAAGGATGCCCCTTTCACCAAATATCATGACCTCAGTTAGACAGACTTCTTAGATAGAACATAGAAAGCATGAAGAACAACAAAAGAAAAAGTGATACATTGAACTTCACCAACATTAAAAAACTTGCGCTCTGAAAGATACTGTCAAGAAAATGAAAAGGCAGGTTACAGGCAAAAAATATTTGTGATGCATATATCTGACAAAGAATCTGCCTTTAGAATATATACGGTACTCTTTATTAATCAGTAATAATGTGACAAAGAATCCAATGATAAACAGGTAAAAAACTTGTATAGACACTTTATAAAAGAATATATGTGAATGACCAGTAAGCACATGTGAAAATATTGGAAGCTCTGGCCAGGGCAATCAGGCAAGAGAAAGAAAAAAGGATGTTCAAATAGGAAGAGAGGAAGTCATATTGTCTCTGTTTGCAGATGACATGATTCTGTATTTAGAAAACCCCAGTGTCTTAGCCCCAAAACTCCTTAAGCTGATAAGCAACTTCCACAGTCTCAGGATAGAAAATCAATGTGCAAAAATCACAAGCATTCCTATACACCAACAACAGACAAGCAGATCTGCATTTACAACTACATGACTACATCCCATGAACAAGGTAGTTTGGGGTTATGACAGTATTTTAGAAGAATTTAGAGGTCTTAATACTTTGATGTTTTTGGCTTGAAGGACAGTGTGTTCCCCCAACAAAAAGATGAAGTTCCTGAGGAGGAAGCAGTTTCATTTCTTATAACGGTAGTTCTCAAAGTATGGTCCCCATAGACCACTGATGGTCTTCTAGGATTCTCTGGGTGGTCTTCCAGCTGGTTTCTTGAAATTCTAAGGTTTATAATATGACAGTATCTGTAGTCTGTTTTATGGCGTGGATTAATAATTTACTTGTGACATTTCTTAAGTATTTTTTCAGATGCCATTCTTCCCATGAGTCATGATGAGGTTTCTTTTCAGTGGCATAGTGGGTATAGATGGAGTTGGTCACTCTTTTTTCCTCTCGTGAAATAATCCACAATATGAAATTGAGAACTGCTACCTTAGAGATGTCAAACTATTTATATGATTAAAGCTTTGAGAAAGTCCTTCACTGACAATTTGTAACACTAAAATAATTTTTATTTTTTAACTGAAATCCCAGTTTGCATGCTTAAAATTGACTCCTCAGTTGGCCAGAGAGAAGTGGCTCTATTCTAAAACTGGAAGAGATCCCATCCAAGAATCTAAGACCTAAGAATCTAAGATAACACTTTGAGTTGAAAGCGTAGGGTCACCTGGCCTGAAACCCAGCAGGCCTGGATTTATTTCTGATTCCATCACCCAGTAACCATGAGACCTTGATCATGTTATATTCCATCTCTCAAGCAATTTTTAGCAGTAAAATTTTAAAGTATTTGTTTTACCATAATTAAATTCCTGGTATAGTGCCTGACTCATTGATTCAATAAGTAATATATTGACTGTCTCTTCTAATGATAGCTGTTTGGATGCATAATAAGGTAAGATGTGATTCCTGACTTCAAGTAATTTACAGATAAGTAGTGGAGGTAGAAAAGGAGATCTAGCCTAACATTACAGTGCTATCACCTATTCCCTAGTGCTGTAGATATCCTGAGAACCAGGGGATTAGATAAGTAGTGGAGGTAGAAAAGGAGATCTAGCCTAACATTACAGTGCTATCACCTATTCCCTAGTGCTGTAGATATCCTGAGAACCAGGGGATTAGGGGTTTCCCCGAGGATATGAAACCTGAGCTGAGTTTCAAAGGTTGAATAGGAGTTAGGTAGACAAAATTGGAAAGATTATTCCAACCTGATAAAGGATTCAAAGGCATACAAAGCAGAATTTGTGTAGAGAACTCAGCCCTGCAGTGAAAAGTGCATAGGGGCGAGGTTGGAAATGATAATAGAGATTTGCACAGAGGCTTAAGAAATCAATGAATGGATACTACCATTAGCATTAACACTGCACTGCCTCTACTACCACTGCTATTTTATTAGCAGCATTAGCATTTTAGATGTTTAGGTAAATGGGAGGGAACTGTAGTAGCTTAATTTGAATAAATAATTCAGCCCACTTTGTTACAAA
The DNA here is from genome assembly GCF_029289425.2 of Pan paniscus. NCBI lineage: Eukaryota > Metazoa > Chordata > Mammalia > Primates > Hominidae > Pan > Pan paniscus. The sequence goes on along the minus strand of NC_073254.2, from coordinate 59,550,206 downwards.
TGAAAGTATAGGAAAAATGTATTTTTCTTGACTGACATACCTGAAATTAATAAATTCTGTTAATATGGTGTACATTTCTGAGTTTCTCATTTTTAGAAAGGCAGTAAGGGGTTCTTCAAAGCCCTGAGTTGTTTGTAGCTTCAGTTCATTTAGTTTTATTCATAGTGAGTAAAAGCTGAATTTCAATCTCTACCATGCCCCAACAATTATAAATTTGAAATTAGTGAAAGCTGAATTAATGTGGTTTCACCAAATAGTAATGGTGCATAGCTATAATCAGATCATATTTATTTGTGAATTTCTTTCCTTTTTTTCAGCCTTTAATATGTGTGTAGTCTTCCATAGTAGAATAAGCTCCTTGAAGGCAAGCGGGGACATTTTTGCTTTCCATGTTTTCACCTCTTTTTGTTCTTCATTTCCAATTCTAAAAAGCATCTAATATTGTGTCTGAGTGTAGAATAAATGTTCAGAATTTATGTCATGAAGGGATTTTTAACTTAGGTGTAAGTCTCATCATTGCTCCCTGTGGGAATTTTGCCTGAGGAGGAAAAGGACTGTGTTAAAACTAACATTATCTCAGGTACCATGCTCACTACTTGGGTGACTGGATCATTCATACACCAAACCTCAGTGACACACAACTCACCCATGTAACAAACCTGTACATATATCCCTGACACTAAAATAAAGGTTGAAAAAATAATTAAGACCGTTTATTTCTATTTGTGTGCATTTGTCATTTCTCTCATTTTCATGGAGAACAAAACAAAATTAAATAGGTGTTAATTAAGTTAAAGATTTTATACTCTTTTTGTAATTTGCCTTGGTTTTGGTGTTTGTGTGTGTGTGCGCGCGCATGTGTGTGTGTATGTAAGATACAAGGCTCCCAGAAAAGTGTACTTCTTATGGGATAGTTCAAATAACCAATGAAACAGAAAAGATTCTTTTTTCATGTATGCTATATTGCTTTAAACATTTAGTAAGGGAGGACACTGCCGTTTTGTAAAAATCCTTCTTTGAACAAAATGTTGAGAAAGGGTAATTTTTTAATAAAATAAATAGTTATAGGTATATACCTTAGCTTCTAGCAGTTTTTTTTTAAGCATTAAAAACTAATTTTCCACATTTTCTTAATCCATTCTATCATTGTTGGACATTTGGCTTGGTTCCAAGTCTTTGCTATTGTGACTAGTGCTGCAGTAAACATACATGTGCATGTGTCTTTATAGCAGCATGATTTATAATCCTTTGGGTATATACCCAGTAATGGGATTGCTGGGTCAAATGGTATTTCTAGTTCTAGATCCCTGAGGAATCGCCACACTGACTTCCACAATGGTTAACTAGTTTACAGTTCCACCAACAGTGTAAAAGTGTTCCTATTTCTCCACATCCTCTCCAGCACATTGTGCACATGTACCCTAAAACTTAAAGTATAATTAAAAAAAACAACTAATTTTCCCTTATGATACCAAATATGAGTATCTGCCCTATTCCAGACATATAGTAAGCAACCATATCATGTTCTAGGTATGCATTTACCACTATAAGGAGGGATTAGACTGAATGGATTTTGTTTTGAGACGAAGTCTCCCTCTTGTGCCTCAGGCTGGAGTGCAATGCCATGATCTCGGCTCACTGCGACCTCTGTCTCTCAGGCTCAAGCAATTCTCCTGCCTCAGCCTCCCAAGTAGCTGGGATTACAGGTGCCTGCCAAAATGCCCAGCTAATTTTTTTTTTTTTTTTTTAGTAGAGACAGGATTTCACCATGTTGGCCAGGCTGGTCTCAAATTCCTGACCTCAGATGATCAGCCTGCCTCAGCCTCCCAAAGTGCTGGGATTATAGGTGTGAGCCACCACGCCCAGCCAGACTGAATGGATTTTTAAACAAGTTTGATGTTTTTTAAAAAGCTTTCTTTCATAATATTAAATTCAAGTTTTTTATTCTATGCCATACTGTATCTGTATTTTTTAACATAAAAATGATACTTTATTTACTGTCTCTAATATAGTTGACACTTCTGGAAGACGTGCTGCACACTTATGCTTCACTTTGTTTTACCCTTGATGGAGGCCTGCGTACCATGGTATCTTTATACTTTGTAGGATAAGCCCATAATCATCTCATAACCCTAAGAAGGAGTAGCCATTATCCAATATTTGAAATGAGGACACTGGAACCCAGAAAAATTACTGAGTCCTGAGAATATACAGATATCTTTACAATATCCTATTGGTAGGAGACACTTAATTTTACCTGTACTTAGGACTACTGACTAGTGAGGAAGAAATGTTTAGATGTTAAAGAAGAAAAAGAAGGTGGAAGGTAAGAAAAATGGCATGTTTTTTTCTTTGCATTTTCAGCTGCTCCTGGAAATTTCTGTTTCAAAAGCAATTTTTCTGATTTGGAAAGTTTGGCATTTATTATTCATTAATTTTGAAGGTTTATAAACAAATAGCCAACACTGCCCTGCATCAGTTGGCAACTGCCTTTTTCTGTGTCCTCACTTGTTCATTCTTATTTCTCTTTCACCATTGTCATCTCTCAGTTTCTCATATAGACCAAGTTATTTGCTGTCCAGAAGTCTTTGGACATGTTCTTCCCTGTACCTGGTAGCTACTCACCACCACTCTCTCTCCAGTGAATGCCCTTTGAATAACCAGAGCCCTTTAATCTGTTAGATTTTAAGTCTCAGCTAAAAGGTCACCCACTTAGAAAGGCATTCCTTGACACCATTGTCTAATGTAGGTGTCTCCCCTGCCTTTAAGTGCAGTTTCAGTGAACTGAGTTTTTTATTTTACTTATTATGACTTGTAAATATTTCATTTATTTATTTATTCCCTAACATAATGGAAGCCCCTTGAAGCTAGGGATATTGCTGTTTTTATCACGATGGCACCCTAGCTCCTAGCACAGTGTTTAGTGTGTAGTGGGCACTCAGTAAGTATGGTTAAGTAAATGAATGAAAACGAATTGAAAACTAAAGCTCACTTTAGTCTTGCTTCTCCAGGACAAGATAGAAAGTAGCCACCAGTTCTCTGGTGAGATTTGTTTGCTAAGATTTTGAAATGGAAAAAATAAATTGCTCATTGAGAGCTTGGGGTCCAATTACTTGGCCTCACATATAAGGGAGGGAAAAATCTCTCAAGAGAAGGAAACAGAATATTCAGTTTAAAACTAACAAGTTAAAAACTTGTGACATATTGTGGGTTTGTAGTCTGAATTTCCGTATCAACCTCAATATATTTAATTAATTACACATGTTAAAGTTGTGGGGCTTCTCTGTTATTCAACAGGATTATTGGTAATTAGCATTATTATTTGAGAGCAAATAAGAACAGTAGAAACAGAATATTTAGTGTGTTGTTCAAGAGTATGAATTTCTCTTTGAAAAGCTTTTTTCTTTGTTTTTGTTTTTGAAAAGCCACTCTGTGTTGGTAATGGTGAAAGCATTAGGAGAAAACAGGACTTTGCAAGTATATAATTTGCAATTAACTGTCAACATTTCCGAATGCTGTCTTAACAATACTTCATACAGTTGTGTCAAAACTTGCAAACAACTATTTCTTATTGTGACTATTCTTAATCTGCATGTACGAATGTAGATTGCAATAAAGTCTAAGTTCATGTTCAGTGCTGCTCGTTTTTGTTTTACATTATAGTATAGCATTTTTCCTCCCACTAGATAATTTTCATATTTTCCGCACACTACAGTAGACCAGGGTCAGCAAACTACAGCCCATGGGCCAAATACGGCATCCTTTGCTTATTTTCGTAAATAGAGTTTTGTCAGAACACAGCCATGCTCATTCACTTATGTATTGTTTATGGTTGATTTCATGCCACAACCTGGGGGTTGAATAGATGAAACAGCATATGGCCTAAAAAGCTGATGATATTTATTATTTGGCCCTTTATATTAAAAGTTTGTCAAACCCTGCTGCAGATGGTATAAGGGCAGTGAGTGTGTGATCACTGTTCATCCCATAAGTCTCCTGACAGTCTGGCCAACTGCAAAATCCTGTTGCCAGTTTAAAAAGCTGAAAGCCTTTATTCTTATTTGTATAACAGTTGTCCTAATCTGGAACATCTTGTGCATTTTATTCAAGCATAGCAAAGATAAACTCTATTTTTTTTTTGCTGTGATTAGGTCAGAGGGTTTTTTTTGTTTGTTTTTTGTTTTTGTTTTTTTCTTTTTTTTGAGACATAGTCTCGCTTAGTTGCCTAGCCTGGAGTGCAGTGGTACAATCTCGGCTCACTGCAGTGGAACCTCCACCTCCCAGGTTCAAGCGATTATCCTGCCTTAGCCTCCTAAGTAGCTGGGAATACAGGAGCCCAACACCACGCCCAGCTAAATTTTGTAATTTTAGTAGAGACAGGGTTTCACCGTGTTGGCCTGGCTGGTCTCGAACTCTTGACCTCGAGTGATCCACCAGCCTTAGCCTCTCAAATTGCTGGATTACATGCCCGGCCCAGGAGTTGTATTTTTTTAAAGTTAGGTGATGGAAACAGATTTGAGAGCAAAAATTAAATTCTTTAATAGTACAGAAATACTCAAATCAATCCTAGCAGTTTTTTTAATTCCTTCAATTTTGACATTTTGCTATTTTGTTTTGATTTTTTGTTTAAAGCCTATCACACGTACCACCTCAGCAAAGTAGATTTGAAATGTTTGGACAATACCCATCCACATATTAAAACACTTTTCTTCCCAGAGGAAGTATAGTAATTTATTCTTTTAGGAGTGTTGTGACTTAAATGCGTCTTTTTCTTCCTGTTTCTTGATCCAATGTAATTAAATAATAGATTTGATTTCATAACTTTTCAAAAGCAATAAAGAGGAAATTATGTTCAGCAGATTTGTTTATTTTTTTTCTGTGCCCCTCCAAAGTTTAAATGGGATCCTTTTTCCTTGCACTAACGGGAAGTGAAATAGCTCTTTCAAATCAATGTCCTTGAGAAATGAATGTTAATTTAAAAATACACCTTAAAGAACAGAAACATAATTTTTCCCTGGAAATATCGGATGATTAAATCTAGTTACATGCTACTTTGAAATAATACCAAGATTTTAATAACTATTCAGTTATTTAAAAATCAGTGCCATGCAATACATACACCCAGTAAAGTATAATTTAATGAATTGCCAAATTAGTCCTTATTAAGTTTTAGTTTTTATACCAAGGTATAATACACCTTTAAACTTTGTCAAAATCATTTCCTTCAAATTGTGTATGTGTATTTTATGTGCTGTATTCACTTGCCTTGTTTATGTTGAAAAATAGTTTTCTCCTAATGTTATTTAAAAAATAATTACAGAATTAAAGAAGTCCTAATACCTCAAACAATATAACAACCAGAGGAGTCTTTCCTGTTTACATATAATGAGATAGCTATTTGTACATGTTTTAAAGCCAAAAGTGGACTCAGTCACTTACTAACCAATATTCAATGTTTCTAGGTACGATGAAGTGGAAATCATTCATTTCTGATTATTATGACAAATGATGTAAAAACAAAAAACATGAATAGCTCTCAATATGAATAGCTACTCTAATCATTAGGCATTGTGAGCTGTTGGTGGGTGTTAGACACACAGCTCTTTTCATCCATTTTGATTTTACAACTTGTCATATGTGTTTTAATGCTAGTAAAACCTATCTAAAGAAGAAAGTACTTTGATTTTTGGAGGACCTTGATGAATTAATTTGAGTACCCTCTGAACAAGCCAGCTAGCAGTTTCTCTTTCAGGCCCAGGGAGATAAATTTGAGACTATTCATAGCATAAGTAAAACTTGAATAGTTTTTATAAATGAACTGGATATTTTTAGGGTGTTTTTATTCTTTTTAATTTTATCTTTCATTGATTTGTCATGGATGTCGTCGAGACTCTAACAAGACTGTGGATTCCCTCCCATCTAATACAACATTTTACGTATAATTTCAGAAAGTCTATGAGCCCCAGTTAAAATTTCCTCAGTGACAAAATATTTACATGATTAAACCTATCCTTTAAACTTGAAGAGATAGTTTAAAAGCATTAACTGTATAACTGTATTAGTGTAAAAGTAAGAAAAGTTAATTGTAGAGAATTTGAAAAATACAGAAAAGTATAGAAAATAAAAATCACATATGATTTCGTTATCTAGATATAACTACTCCTTAGTATTTTTTTTTTTTGAGACTGAGTTTCGCTCTTGTTGCCCAGGCTGGTTAATTAATTCTGTTTTCCTACTGAAATAAACTACCCCTTTTATTTTATCTTAAATTCTCATATATTTCTTTTATTTTTTTATTTAATTAATTAGTTAATTAATTTTTAATGCAGAGTCTCGCTCTGTCGCCCAGGCTGGAGTGCAGTGGCATGATCTCAGCTCATTGCAACCTCCACTTCCCGGGTTCAAACAGTTCTCCTGCCTCAGCCTCCCGAGTAGCTGGGATTACAGGAATGCATCACAACGCCTGGCTAACTTTTTTTTTTTGTTTTGTATTTTTAGTAGAGACAGGGTTTCACCATATCGGCCAGGCTGGTCTCTAACTCCTGACCTTGTGATCCCCCCGCCTCAGCCTCCCAAAGTGCTGGGATTACAGACATGAGCCACTGCGCCCTGCCATATATTTCTATCTTATCATTATGTTCATCTACTTTCATAGTCTCTTCTTTTCTTTTTTTTCTGCATCTTTTCTTTTCTCCCTCCATTTCTTACCCCTCTTCCACTGCAGCCACTCCTACCAAAGCTTTCTAATACAATTATATCATAATTTTCAGTTAATTTATTGGTCATCGTTTTGGCTCTGAAATCACCCGAATTCATAGCTGAATTGTATATGGTACTATATTTGCATTTTCTTATAATTTTATTTTCCTCACAATAATTATTCCTTTGTTTAGTTTTCTATGTACCAGTAATTCATATCCAGCTCTGAGTGTGACTCTCTTGTCAATATAAATAAAATAAATATTTCCCACAATATCATCTTTTTGGGGAATACCTCTCCTAGATTCTTCTGTCTGCTTGCTTTGGAAGCTGCTCTTTAAGCTTCCTGCACATCCATCCTGGGATCTACCCTTACATCTTGGGGACTTCCTCTATTCTGTTTGGGACCCCCTATGTCCTATCTTACTTCTTAGGCATAAACCAATGAAAAGTCATCTTCTTACTTGGATTTATTACCTTATTTTGCTGGAACACATCCTCTACTTCCTGAGAAAGAGTCCATGAGTGGTGAATTTTTATATATTTTGCATGTCTTAAACTACCTTAATCTACCTTCACAGGTTGTTGACAGTTTGGCTGTGTGTGAAAACTTTTAGGTTTGAAATTATTTTTCCTCAGATTATGAAGGCATTTTTTCATTATTTTCTGGTGTTTAGAATTATTATAACTTAAACAGTTAGAATGAAATGGCAATGTAACTTTTTAAGCTTTACCTGTGACCTCATTTTTTCTTATCTCTGTTTTTAGTATTACTGTTTATCAGAATTTTGAAATTTCACAATGATATGTCTAGAATCTTTTACATGACATGTCCCCCACCCCACCTTGGCTACTTTTCTGATCTCATCCCCAGCCACTCTCCTTATTCTCAGTATACTGTAGCTGTGTTAGCTCCTTCCCTTTCCTCCAACATGTTCAAGCAAAGTCTTGCCTCAGAACCTTTGCACTTCCTATTCCCTTTGCATGGGGTGTTCGTGAGTACTGCCCTGATTACCCTGTATAAAGTAATCCACAAACTCCCCTCACCTGATCCTGCCTACTCTTCTTATTTGGCATAGCAGTTATTATGACATTGCAAGTGGTTTATTATTTGTCCTCCTGACCACTAAACGATAAGCTTCGTGACAACATGGGCGTTATCTGTTTTTATTCAATGCTGTGTCCCTACCATTGAGAATTCTGTTGGATTTTCAATATGAATAGTGAATGTGACTTGGTATGGTCTCTTTTCATCCATTGTGCCTAGGAATTATAATAGTAGATTCAGTTTGAAAAATCCGATTTTTTCATTTCTGGGAAATTTTCTTGAATTGATTCTTCAATAGTTTTTTCACCTCTTTTTTTTTTCTTTCTCTTCCAGAACATCCATTTTGGGATATTGGAACTGTATTAATCCTCTAACTTACCTTTTTTATTTTTCATTTTTTTGTCTTAGTTAATTACTAATATACTAGACTCAAGTGTTTTAAGAGAAGCAAATTAAAATGGAAAGTGAGTTTTCTACCCACAGTTATTTCACAATCTGTAATAACTATTTACCTTTATCAGGTCACAGTGTCACTAAAATAAATATGGTTTTGGATAATTTTTCCCTTCTAATTCATACCTACGACTGTGGCAATACATTAACTAAACACATTTTTAAAATACATGATATAAATATTGATGGAGGTAGGGAAGTAATCAGAGTCTGTACATGAATGGCATTGGCATCCAGTTGAGTTGGTAACAATTCGCAACTAAGCTCCACCTCCATCCTTACCTAGTAAGGAGTCAGAGTGCTAGTACTTTTCACATTACCTCTCCATACAACCTTTTGGACATAAAACAGTGAGGATACAAATGAATATTTCTTGAGAGTCTGATAATAAACAGTACCAGACACTTTGTATACATAGCTTAATATGGTCCATACACACTCCTGAAGTGCAGGTATCATTACATCCATATTAAAAATTGGGAGATTGAAGGTAAGAGACATCAGTTACCTAGCACAAAGTCACATAACAGTGTCAGGTCTAATCCGTCAACTGAAAACTTTGAATTTAATGAAAGTCTTAGTAATGCATTTTAAGAGTACATCTGTTATAAACCATATGAAAAATTCTTACCCTACACCAAAAACAAAACATGTTTACATAGAAATACTTAACAGAAATTTATCAGAGACTTTAAATACTCCATAGAAACTATATTAAACGAATTCTGTGTAAGTCCTCTAGCATGCTGGATGTTGATTGGTCAAATTACTGAATTTTACATATTTAAATATTAGCTTCCATGAGCAAACTACTAAATATTAGTGTCCTAAGGAAAATGGGCAAAGTTGTCTACTAGCTGTGGACTACAGTGGAGACAGGAGTTATTGTCTGATAGATTTGTTCAAATCCCATTTTTGTCACTTAGCTGTTCTCAACTACAGATTTCTTATCTGTAAAATATCTATTAAAAATAATAAAACACTGACATCACCTAACAAGGTTTTTACAAGGGTTAGTAGAACTAACAATTTTGTAAAAATAATGTAAAGTGTCAGAAATTTCATGTTGTATTCAACAAATGCTAATTTATGTTCTTGTTACTGTTATTATTGGTTTTGTCTTAAATTAAGTCTTGGAATCTGGAATTACAATTTTCATCATTGGACCATAGTGTTTATTTGGTGCTGGACACCTCCCACCATTTATGTTTTTAAATAGTCTGAACAGAACTACTTTTAAAGAGGACTAAAAACATTCTGCTTTAAGTGTTTTAAGTGGAAAGTGGCCCTAGTGAGGTTGTTCTTGATAATTCTAAAGACTTATATGACACTAAATGTCTTCTCTTTCTCCCTCTAGATCCTTTTTTCACCCTTTGTTCTTTTCTGTGTTCCAGGAGGCTAGTCTCTTTGGATCTCTCTTGCCCTCTGACTTCTGGTTGATTTTGGCCTGTGGGAGGGACTGGGGAGCTCTGAGAGTGGGATGAATGTACAGGGTTGGTTGTATCCCTATCAGGTGGGCTTCTCTAGCCTCCAGCTTCAGGTAACAGCTAATTCCCCCTTAATCCTCTAGGCCTAGGTTTAGTAATGGTTTCATGCTGCTGTTGGAGGAGGAGGAGGTAGGATGGTGAGGAGGCACCACAATCTCCCTGGTCGTTTCCCTAAAGCCTTCCCCACATTTTTATAAACAGTTCCTGTATTAAGCTCTTCCTCAGTTACACAGTTTAACTATGCTGTTTCCCTCCAAGCCCCTGACTAATATACATACATTCAAATCAATATTAATACTTCCACTGGGGTCATCCCCAAAGATGCCTCAGACACACATGTATTAGCTGAGATTCAGCCAGTTAAATTCTCAAAATTGAACTTTTTCCAAATCCTGATTAGAGACTTGGAAGCATAATCTGATTTGCCTTCAGGCTTAAAATTCATCATGGCTAGTATCTAACTGAACACTAACTCAAGATGGGTAGGAATATTTTCTTTAGATATTTTAGATAATCTGTGGCAGTCTCTTTGAGACACTTAAAATCCATAACCTTAATATAGTCTGGCTTCCTTGTGCAACTTTAGAAAGATGTTAACTTTACACACTCCTCAATATAGTATATAAGTTATGATATCTATCTTGCAGTTGTCTGATTTCTAGCATAAACTCATTGAAATTATTTTAGAATAAACTTTTCGTAGTGATAGTCATAATATCTGTACAATATTTATTGTACATCTAAAAGTAATCAGTCTGTAAGCCCTGTGAGGTGAAGGACCATGTTTTCATTTGTTTTCTTCTTGTTTTTGTTGTTTGTGTACTTGCTTTGGTTTGCTTCTGGTTAGCATAATTTCCATTCTCAGCCCCATGACTGGCCTATACTAGGTGCTCAATAAGTATATATTGAAGGAACAAAGAGGCTACCAGTGTTTAACTAAAAATAATAGATTTTTAAAATCTCCATGCTTGCTTATTTTATTTTAGGTTCAACCACAATACTGTAGTTTGAAGATTTATCCTTCTGAGACTTCTCTTTTGTGATATTACTGCCCTAAGAATCACAAGATAGGAATAAAAGGTTAATATATGTTGGGCTGTTACTATATTTCAGACATTATCTTTTCTCTGTTTTTTTCCCTTTACTTGTTCTTCTTAACATATCTGCAAGGAAACTGGTATTACTCTTATATTTGCTTTTTTGTTTTGGTGAGTTAGTACAATCTTCTCTATATTTAGTTATTGATCACATTCACACAGAGCACACAGCAGGATCCAGCAGCGCTCAGTCTTCCTACTCTACTTCCTGTGCCTGTTCCCCTACATCTGCCTACAACTCAGAGTCTTCAGAGGCTTTTACTGAATTGCTGAAATACTGTTTTAGCTCATTCTAACACACATTAATGGAGAGTTTGCATCCTAGTAGAAAGGAAGCCGCCTTCTTATAAAGAGAGCTTTGTAGAGTAGAGTGCTGAGTGGTTAAGTTGGCTGAAGTTCTATGAGGACCTGGGCAGTACAATGGAAAGGGAGTGTTTAGGTCTATGCTTGTGTTAGAGAAGACCTCAAAGAGACAGTGATGTCTCACTTTTATTTATGAAGGTTATGAGGTTCCATCTTCTCTACGCTGTTTGCTTCCTTAGAATGTAACTGTATGAGTGTTGCATAATTGTACCATTTTATCCTGATGTGAATGAATCTCCCAGGAATATCCTGATTTTGGTTTTAGTGACCAGAGCTAAACATTTTCTCAGCCTACCAAGTTATTAGTGGAATCTCTTTTCCTTTTCTATATACATTGCTGTCTTAACTTCTCCCTAGCCAAAAATGAGCCATCCCTAAGCAATACTTATGCGGGTATAGTGTTTTATAGTTCTCTATTTGTCTTTACTACATTATTTCATTTGATCTTTACAATAATCTGTAAGTGTAATAAAATCTGTACTTTGTCACCTTCTTGAGCCCTTTTTAATAACCTGATAGTGAAATATGGAACTGACATCTGAGCTTAGGGAAACCTGACTTTTCATTTCATTTTACATATACTGCATCTAATTTGATAAATACTGTATACAACATGTATTGGTTTTCCTATGCAAGCAATCTTTGGATACAGAATTTGAATAAGGGCTACTTTCTCTGACAAACTGAGGGAGAAGTATATACAAATTATCTCTGTTCATCATATGATGAAAGCATAGGGCAGATGAGAAATGGATAGAGACCAATCTCTTTTACATATTAATTAGCAATTGCATTGCTATAATCCCATTTTGCAACTGTCTTTGGCTTTCAAATACACCTGGAACTATTGAATAGAATACTAAAGTAATTATATCACCTGCTGATTTGTGTACCATGGTAAACATTATGGTAAGATAAGTCATTACTGCTAAATAAGAACCCAACCCCATACTTCCTTTCATGCACGTGCAGCTAGTTGAGCTGGTTGCTATTTCCACTGGTATGACTAAGTGAGTTTCCCTTAGAGCATTGACTCCCATCTGCACCTTACCAAGTTGCGCCATTCTTTCTTATGGTTCTTCTTTATTTTTTCTCTTATTGATGTAAGTGCTTAATTATGGAACCAAAAGTATACCCAGGGTTAAACACTAGAATCAGAAAGGAAAAGCCAAAAGGATCTTTGGAGCTTATTTGATATTCACCTCTCTTTAGTTCTCACTTGAAGAACCTGAGGACCAAAAAGATCAGCTATTCTGTTAAAAACCGTAACTACAAAACTAATGTGTGCATTGTATTTCATTTTGAGGTAATTTTACATGAGAAATTATTAGAGAAACAATTCATTCTCTATCAAAAAAGCCCACATTATTTTTCCCTTGAAGTTTGGATGAAAGTTAGCTTACATTTTACAAGAAAGTGATTCGAGTGATGTACAGACATGTTTGGTATGTATCTATGTATGCACACACAAATATGTATTATAATTGAGGATAAAAATATCACACATATATACAAATACATTTATCCACAAATTATTTACATCCTAAATTTTTTAATGGGAAAATGTCATTAATACTTAATAATAATTTGATAATAACCTTTCATCTTTGTGAGTACTAAAAGTTATAAACTTTTTTATGAGTTCTTCACAATTTAATTTATCTTTTCTAAATAAATGTCAATAACATTTATGTCAGGCTAGCTATATGCTGTGTGATGTTACCTCACTAAAACATGAAATCATAGACATTTAAAAAATGTTATGAGACAAAGAAAGTCAAGATGGTTTGGGAAACACTTTCTAAGTAATGATTTTTAAAGCTTTGACTACTGTATTCGACTATAACTTGGAGGTAATAATCTAAAGATTCTGGAACACTCTTTGGGATGTACCACACTAACAGAGGAGGCCACATTTTAACCGAGTTTCATAGCAGATCCTTGCCCTCTGCATGGATCAGGTTCTTAGATCCAGCATCAGAAGCTGCAAATCTAAAATTGGCACTTTCTCTATATATTTTCTCAACAAAAAGACAAAATTATAAAGTTGCTTTTGCCAAAACAAGGGTAATTAGTAATAGAGATAAAATTAGATATCAACTTTCCTTACTCCCCATAATTATTCTAAAGCAGGACTTTATTCTTTCCATTTGGTAACTTTTCTAATCATTACATTGGCCTGTGTGTGGTCTGGTGTAATTCAGTGCTTTTAGTACCCTGATCCAGCCATGAAGACTTAGCACAAGACCTGTGTTTATTCCTGAACATTCTAGGGTGAAATGAAATCAGGCTATCTTGTAAAAACAAATGAGGAAGAGTTCTGAAAAAAACTAAGAAATTCAGTCTCTTACATGTTATATTTTTGTCCTGTGAAGAAACAAGTAAGGGCTACAACCCGTTCAGTAGATGCCTGTTTACAAATGTGAACAGAAGGGAATATGGAAAGGGGTGTGGACATGCCAAGAAGTAAGCTGAGAAAGAAGAGGCATTATTAATGTAGTCAAGTAAAGCAAATATTATATAGGCTACCAAAATATCTTATGGTTCTGAATTTTAAGAAATGCAAATGTAACCTTTTCTTAGACTTCAAAAATATATCAATTTCCAGTTACTGAGTTACCAAAGGATAACTATATATTATGTTGAACAAATTCAAGGTACACTTCCGTCGTTCTGCAATTTTAATTGTATTTTAGATTCAGTAAATAGTCAAATTGTATTTTCATTTCAATAGTTAAATACTAAATAGTTAAATTTTAAAGAGGCTGTGTGTGATAGCTCACACCTGTAATCCCAGCACTCTGGGAGGCCAAGGCAGGAGTATCACTTGAGCCAAGGAGTTCGAAAACAGCCTGCAATAAAGTGAGATCCTGTCTCTACAAAAAGAATACAAAAATTAGCTAGGCATGATGGCATGTGCCTGTAGTCCCAGCTCTTCAGGAGGCTGAGGTGGGAGGATCATTTGAGCCCCGGAGTTTGAGGCTGCAGTGAGCCAAGGTAGTGCCACAGCACTCCAGCCTGGGTGACAGAGCAAGACCCTGTCTCTTAAAAGAAAAAGAAAAATTTTTAAACAGTTATCAATTACAGTTAATTAATACTAAAATACTATGTTATTTAAACTATGACTTTATTTAATTTCAACTTTTAAAAATTTCTAAAATATGCCTTTGCTTACATTCAAAACTTAGATATATTTAGAGTTGAAAGTTGCTTATGAATAGCTTGTGTGCAAAACAGGTTAAAAGAAAATGTTCAAATGATTATTGCTTCTTGTTCTCCTAATTTCACATTTAAATCACAGAGTAACCACAGAATTAGTTCCATGTTAAGGCTGCTATCTTCATACAGTAAATACATAGTTATTGTTTATTGGATATTTTTTAAGCTTTAGAGGTCACATTGATTGTAACTGAGTAATTATATATATATACACATGCAATATATGTACACACACATTTTAAAGAATATGTATATATATACACATACAAATATGTCATATATACACACATAGTATATATGAATGAATTTTTTGAGCCATGAGATCCTGGTAATTATAGCCTTATATATTTTTTAAAACCTGACTTAACTGTGCTTGACTTACTATTCTAAAAAGAACAGTTAAAATGAAACTCTAAAAAGTTAGGCACATCTTTTATCAATTTATATACTCATTTATGTTTCAAATGTCTAAGAAAACAGAATACCAATCATCAAAAAAGAATAAGAAGATTATATGGTAGGAAAATACTATGTCAAATACCTTAAATGTAGAGTATTCTGAATGTTAACTTTAGTTACAAATACATTTCCTTTCAAATACTTACTTAGCTCACAATCCTTAGGCTGGGTCTGCATGGAGCCACTGGCTTGGATGTTTTGATCCAAACCTTTTATCTTTCTTTCTTTTTTTTTTTTTTTTTGGCAACTGTTTATTTACCAAGAAAGAAAATGTTTTGAAAGGCATATAAACATTTTTATGGTTAGACTTTTCTATGCAATGTAAGGCTTGATTTAGTGAACGCATCTTCCTCTATTCTGAATAAGAAATCTAGGAGAGAAACATGAATGGCTTAATGTTAAACATGTATTACTTAGTAATAGTTTTGTGTGTTTGGACATCTCTCATAAGTTTGCTGTGAAGGTTAAATGAGATAATATATAGAAGACATGAAGCATAGGATAATAAATTCTATAAATGTTAGCATAAAAAACGAGCGTCAGCTTCTTGTTAAATACAGGTAGTACACATGCTTCAAACTCTGAAAACTCCACTAAATAACAAAGTAATTTTAAGTGTATAAACTTACAAGACGTAGAAAATGGGAGAGGACTAAATAGCAGGTGAGAACTGTCAAAAAAAAAATCTGAAAGCTTAAAGTGGGTAGACAGGCTTAACAGACCTGAGGAAAATGAAACTTTGGAACATGGAAAAGTTTGGGATTGAAGGTTCCTCTGAAGAAAGAAGTCTTGTGTAGACTAAAAACAGGAAGATTGGTAAAAGGCATAATTTTATCCCAGTACCCTATCCAAACCATGTAGGCCATTAGCTACCCCTGTGCCATTCTGGCAAAATAGTATAACTTTACTTTGTGGAAAGGTGAAATAAAATGATCTCCAGTATTAGAAATCCTAGACACAAGTCCACCAGCATTCATTTAATAGACATTTCAGGAAAACAAACAAAACAAAAAACAGACAATAGAAATTTTCAAAATAGTCCAAGAACATTTTTCAAATGTAAAGGACAAGAACATACAGGTTGAAGTATTGTTATGAGTATTTAGAAAAATATTTCAAGATAGACCTTCGAAGAAGCATCACGAATTTTCAGAACTTGAAGTATAAAAAGAACAATAGTAAAAGTTTCTCAGACTAGGGGAAAAGTCACACAAAGGCTTAGGAATCATAATGTAATCGACTTGTCAACAGCAACATTTTAAGCTAGAAGAAAAGGTAGCAGTGCCTTGAAAATTCTGAGGGAAAATTATTTTTAATCTAGAATTCTGTACTCAGCCAGATTATCAATTGAATAGAAGGATGACATAAACACATTTTGAGACATACAAGATTTTTAAAAATTTATTTCCCTTGCACCCTTTCTCAGAAAACTGTAATATCAAGTATATTTCAGCTGTAGCCCACCACAGGGGAGAAAAAGATGTTGCAGTTTGAATCTGTTCTAGTTAAGTGCCTATTTTTTAATCTTCAAAGGAATACAACAAAATCCAGAGTTCTTACGGTATGTTATTCACAATATCTCAGATAAAACACTAGATTACTTAAAATCTGAAATAACAGGAAAACATGACCCAAAGCCAAGAAAAAATAGTCAATGGAGACTGATGCCAAGATGACACAGATGTTAAAATTAATGTACAAGGATTTTAAAGCAGCTATCATAACTATGCTCATCAACTAAAAAGGAAACTTTCAGATAATATGCTTTGCTGAAATGAGGAAGTAAATGAGGAAGGAAATGAGAAAGAGCAGAAATGGGGTCAAGAAAACAAGAATCCAGTCTGGGCACAGTAGCTCCTACGTGCCTGTAATCCCAGCACTTTGGGACACCAAAGTGGGCAGATTACTTGAGCCCAGAAGTTCCCAGCCAGCCTGGTCAACATGGCAGAACCCTGTCTCTGCAAAAAAATACAGAAATTATCCAGATGTGATGATGCACGCCTATAGTCCCAGCTACTCAGGAGGCTGAGGTGGAAGGATCTATAGTGCCTAGGAGGTTGAGGCTGCAGTGAGCTCTGATCACACCACTGCACTCCAGCCTGGATGACAGAGTGAGACCCTGACTCAAAAAAAAAAAAAAGGATCCAAAGCAGAAGAGTAGAAGGGAAGTCTGGAGGGCTGCAGATGAGATGTCTCATCAAAAGCAAAACTGAAATAAATTCTGATACATTTCAAATTTTTCAAAAATAGTTTGGTATAACATAAACACTGTATATTTAAACAAAAATTATATTTCATAGGTAAAGTCAAGAGGAGAGATGGTCAAATTTGGGGTGTCTAAGAACACTAAATCTTTTTCACCTCTCATAATAAGTCATCTGATAATTTTTAAAGCTGAAAAATAAAACAAGTATTATAAGCTTATTTCAAATATGTTGGTAAATAAAATAGAAACAAGCTTAAAAAGTTAAAGGTGGTTGCCACTGGAAGCAGAATTACAGATTCAGAAGAAGTGTGGCAAGGTATTCTGTCATAAAATTTATAGTATTATTTGACTTTTAATGTTTTATATATTTTTTAAATTAGATATAAAATTTAAAAGTTAAATATAAGACACATAGCACAGCACCTGGCACAAATTAGGGACACAATATATGGCCACTATTATTACCACTAAGATTATAATTCTCCTACTAGTAATTAAAGTCATTGATTACCCATTTCAAATAAAAGAGAAACAGAAACATAAACCCACAAATCTAGAGAACTTATTTGATGTATCTAAGGTTGTGCAATCACTTAGTGATGAAACTACACTGGAGTTTCCAAACTACACTGGAGTTTCCTAACTCCAACTTAGGAAATTTAACTCCAGGTTCTTTCAGTCTTATCATGGAGGATTTAAGAGAAGACCTTTGAGGTTATCTCTAGCTAGCAAATATGGTTGCAAGCAGAGCTGACCATTCATAGCCTAACCTAGAATCTGGCCTGATGGATAATGAGTGCATAATAGATAGACTAATAGAGGGAAAAATAAATAATTTTAAGCCAGGCGACAACCTTACCTAGGATTCTGCCTCTTCATGATACTAGCTCACCACAACTCCTACCGTTTACCATTTATCTTCAAAAAGGACAAATCCAAGGTCTTAGGCAAAACCTAAAAGAAAGAGCTGCAATGGAAGTCTCATTAAAATACTTTCAGTAGCTTAGTAATTGTGGAATAATCAACTTAATTCTGTTGTACATTTTTTTTTTTTTGAGACGGAGTCTCGCTCTGTCATCCAGGCGAGAGAGAGTGCAGTGGCGCGATCTCAGCTCACTGAAAGCTCCGCCTCCTGGGTTCACGCCATTCTCCTGCCTCAGCCTCCAGAGCAGCTGAGACTACAGGCGCCCACCACCACGCCCGGCTCATTTTTTGTATTTTTAGTAGAGACTGGGTTTCACCATGTTAGCCAGGATGGTCTCAATCTCCTGACCTCATGATCCGCCTGCCTCGGCCTCCCCAAAGTGCTGGGATTACAGGCGTGAGCCACCGCGCCCGGCCAATTCTGTTGTACATTTTAAACCTTTTAGAACTTCAGAGAAATCTTTGTGCTGAATTTATGTGGGCCCCAGCCAAATGCAAAAGGCCATCGATTTTACATAGCTTAACTCATTTCTGTTACATTTAAATTGAAAAACTGAAAATCATGGAGGGGAAGATGGATTGCCAACATTTAACAAACATTTATAAATTGCCTGTTCGGGGTCAATGGTTCTGTACCTACGTGTATAATTCAAAAGAAATTTGGGAGGCAGGAGTGTTACAAAACTTGATAACAAGTGCAATTAAGATATTATAAACTGCATTTAAGTTTTCTGTCTACGTTGGATGAGAAACACTGTTGTGTGAAAATAATCATACATCTTATTTTTCTGAGAAAATTATTTTAAAGCTCGTATTTTAAAGAAAAAGTGCCACATCTTATAAAGAATCAAGATTTTCTCATAATTTAACTATAGTACTATATTAGAGACCAGCAGTAAGTATGTGTGAGTGTGCACACCTGTGTGTATGAGAGAGATTTATGTACTATTATAAGGATAATAAATTATAATTATGCAGTTATGGAGTCTAAGGATTCCCAAAATCTTCATTTGGCAAGCTGGAGACCCAGGAAAGCCAATGTGTAGATGTTTAGTTCCAGTATGAAAGCCAGCAGCCTCAGAACACAAGAAAAGCTGATGTTTCAGTTTGAGACCAAAGGCCAGAAAAGGCCCAGTGTCCCAGGTTATGCATTCAGACAGAAGTTGTTTCCTCTTACTCAGCCTTTTCTGTTCTATCCATGTCTTCAACTGATTGGATGGGGCCCACCCACATTAAGGAGGACAGTCTGCTACTCAGTCTACTGATTGAACTGTTAATCTCATCCAGAAACACCCTCATAGTCACTCCCGGAATAATGCTTGACCAAATGTCTAGGTACCCCGCGGTCCAGTCAAATTGACACACAAAATTAACCATCACAAGTACACAAAGGTAAAAAGAACCAAAATTATTGGAGCCTAAATGTAGAATTATATGAGAGAAAAACAATAAATATAATTAGTGGAAAGGCAGGGAAAATATGTGAATCATTCGAGCTTTAAAGACCACATTGAATTTAGATAACAGGGAATTATTAATCTTAGAGCAAGAATTCAGACATTATATTTAAGGGAGATTATAGTAGAACAAATATGGTGGGAATAGCACATTCAAGACCCCCGAGAAGATTAAAAGAAACAACAAAATAAACAGAAATTGGTGAAAATATAATACAGTGAGAAAAAAAATGAATGTCATGGATAGCAATGTGAAATTGAGAACAGATTTATTTATAGGGTCAAAGATGTGGCATTTGAGGTGACATGTAATAGTGTACCTTTTACTTCTCAACCTCCTAATAAAGTATTATAACATACTTAAAATGTAAACATGAGTTTTAATATTTTAGGGAGTTTTTTCCTAACAAAGTTGTTACAAGTTAATATTTTGTTTACTTTGACAAATAGAAGTAATATTAATCAGAGAAAAACAGAAATGCTATAACTGAACTGCTGTTAACACTGAAGTTTTGAGGAACATTTTTGATATTGGTTTCCCAGTTCTACTATTGTTTTCACATTAAATGCACCAATTTTAAGTTTAATGCCTGTGGAATTGGACTGCCCAGTTGCTCACCTGTTTTTTGTTTTGTTTTTGTTTTGTTTTTAACTTTTATTTTAGGTTCAGGGGTACATGTGAAGGTTTGTTACATAGGTAAACTCATGTCACTGGGATTTGTTATACAGATTATTTCATCACCCAGGAATTAAGCCCACTACCCAAGAGTTATCCTTTCTTCTCCTCTCCCTCCTTCCACCTTCAAGTAGGCCCCAGTGTCTATTTCCTTTTTTGTGTTCATAAGTGCTCATCATTTAGCTCCCACTTATAAGTGAGAACATGCAGTATTTGGTTTTCTGTTTCTGCATTAGTTAGCCTCTGACTCCATCCATGTTCCCACAAAAGACATGATCTCATTCTTTTTTATGGCTGCATAATATTCCATGGTGTATATATACCACATTTTCTTTAATCTGTCATTGATGGGCATTTAAGTTGATTCCATGTCTTTGCTATTGTGAACAGTACTGCAGTGAACATTTGTGTGCATGTGTCTTTATGGTAGAATGATTTATACCCCTTGGGGTATATACCCAGTAATAGGATTGCTGGGTCCAATGGTAGTTCTGCTTTTAGCTCTGAGGAATCACCATACCGCTTTCCACAATGGTTGAACTAATTTACACTCCCATTAACAGAGTATAAGTGTTCCCTTTTCTCCACAGCCTTGCCAGCATCTGTTTTTTTTTTTTTTTGACTTTTTAATAATAGCCATTCTGACTGCTGTAAGATGGTATCTCATTGTGCTTTTGATTTGCATTTCTCTTAATGATCAGTGTTACTGAGCTTTTTTTTCAAATGCTTGTTGGCCACATCTATGTTGTCTTTGGAAAAGTGTCTGTTCTTCTCCTTTGCCCACTTTTTAATGCTCACCTGTTTTTAAAGTTTGTATTGTTAAAGAAAACTTTCTTTAGTCTTTCTGGTAGTAGGCAAAAATTTGCAGGAGAAGTAAACCAATGCATAATAACACAGTTGACCCTTGACCAACTTGGGCTTGAACTGCATGGTCCCACTTATATGCAGATTTTTTTCAACCAAACATGGATGGAAAATAGTATTCCTGAGATGTGAAACTCCTCTATAAGGAGGGCTGACTTTTTGGATACACAGGTTCCATAGGGCTGGGTGCAGGACTTGAGTATTTCGGTATGGGGGTAGTAGATGACTTTTGTATGAGTTACTTTAATTAGCTAATAAGATTTCTGTCTTCACTTGGTAGAGAAGAGGAGGTCAGAGTTTGGGAGAAGTAATTTTGGGGTTTGGGACACATCCGGGATAGGCAGGCCTTGGTAAGGTAACATAGTGATACTTTCAGTTCCAGAGACATACTAACTAGGCAGAGGTCCAAGGCAGACAAGGGAGTGCTACCAATGCTAGTCCTAGTAAGGATATTATGTTGGTTGAGATAAATTAGAAAATCAGGTAAATAAAAAACAAAGATAAACTTTTCCTACTACATACAACAGGATAACCATGATATAAATTCCAGATCCTTACAGTGGTCATGTATTGGTTCTGAAAATAAAAAAAAAAAACAGTGATTCCAAATGTTCAACTCTTCTGTGTCTTTATTTTCTATTATCATACTTATCCTGACTAATATGTTTGTAAACTGATACTTTAGAGAATGTTATGAATAGAGATTATTTATATGTAGTGTGCATAAACTGTTGATTAATTGAGAAAACTATTTAGGGATACATATTTCTCCTGATCCTTCTTAATGTGAGTAAAATTACATATGTCTGTATAGTGTTTTTCAGATTTCAAATGATCAGCATTCTTCATATAAGAAAATAAATTTACTGTGTATGTGTCCAGACAAATGTATATATAGCCCATATTCTTCTCAACACTGATTGCCTGTATTTTAGACTGTGATAGAAATATTTTTATTTGAAAAGCATGTGCACATATATTTCCCTCACTCTACCAATTTTTAGAAAAAATATGTTCATGCCTGCTGAAAACAGTTTCTGAGTAGATAACATCATCTTTTTAAAAACCTACCCCCCCACCAAGATTTCTTTTTAAATGGTTCACAGTTAAATTTAAATTTCTATATTTAGATAGGATAGTGTTTATATACCAACCGCAGTATCCAGGAAATTCAGTGGTAAAGCTGACACATAGCGAGTTTATAGTCTATTTTGTAGTCTGTGTATTTAGAGAAGGTTTGAAGCTTACTTAGCAAAAAGGATTAAACATTCAAGCAGAATTTCTTTAGCACAAATATACTATTTGATTTCATATATTTGTTGAGATAATAGTGTGTCACATTTTAAAGATTAGTTCTCAAGAAAATGTGTTAGGTTTATCTTTTAAAAGAAGGATGCATTCAGGAACAGCTTTTATATGTAACTATTTTTATAGTATTTCATATTGGATAGACTTGGTTTGGTGCAATCAGTAAGATTTGATCAAATTTGGAAGAAGTTACACGTTTTTATACTGTTTTCTGTAGCATCTTTATTTTTTTCAGATGGGCATATTTTATGTTGCTTCCAACTAATCAAAATAAGAAATTGAGTTTGCCTGTGCCAAAAAACAGAACTATCATTTTTCACATTCTTTTATTTTCCAGGTCATTTTTAAGTAAGATTATGTTTCTAGGACTTATGAATTCCTGAAAAATCTTGACTTTGTAGATATAAGGGTCTAGATGAACATTTCAGGGGGAATCTAACTTTTAGTGCAGTAATGTTTTGTGTTGTACATTCCAGATACAGTTAACTTTTTGTGTGCATATGATTAGTATGGAAAGAAATTAATGCAGTCCAGTATTATGATTTATGGACTGAATCCTTTACCCACTGAAGACTTGCCAAAACTAAACGTATTTTTTTTCCTTTGGATATTAGAAACAGCTACTGTTTTTGTTGATCTTTTAAAGTTCTGAATGGACCTATTTCAAATCAGAGCAGCATGGGAGCTCAGATTAATAATATACTTATTCAACTAGTGATACTGAGTGAAACCATTGCTCACATGAGTATAAAGGATAAAATTTCATGAAATCATTTTCAGGTGCATTAATGCATTTCTGGAAGCTGTGTATGATTTTTCTTTTGCAAGAAAGAAATAAAAGATTTCTGTTTATTGTATTGGTTACAGGTGGGCTCATAAGTTAATTTAATTGCATGTTTTATATCTTAAAAACATAAGACATTTTACTCTTAAAAGCAGTAATGTGATTGCTGGATTATTTCCCAAAGGTTTTTAACTCTTAGTATATTTATCTCTCTAGAGACATCATGACTGTACTATATATAATTTGTGTTACTGAGAAAAATTTCTAAATTTTCATTATTGTTAGTTACAGCAAGCTGCTGAAGTTTCTCAGCTGCGGGGAGCAAGGGTAATCACTCCTGAAGATCTTCTGTTTTTGATGCGCAAAGATAAGGTAATATAACATAATTTTATTGTATTAAAATCCATGTTTTGTTTAATTGGACTTGCATGTGGAAACTATATATCCTTGTTATGTACCTTTCACATTAAAATAATAACTATTGAACTGATGTTTTAGTCTTCATAGTTTGTACAACAAAATGGGTTTACAAAAGAATTGATATTTATTATGTGGACAAAAGCACTTATAAAAAAACTGTGCTAACAGCGAACCCTCACTTATCCTTATGCGTCTATGTAGACGCTTTCATTGCTACATGATACTCACTAAATATTGACTCTATGTTCTGTTGTCATAAGTGGGATATAACTGAATGGCATATTTATTTTTCTCCTCTTCTTACAGATTAACATTACCAGGATTATAGACTTTCATAGAGTAATTTTTTAAGCCTGAAATACAAAGTTTAGTCTGTAGCTCTACCTTATTGAAAAAAGTAAATTAATAAAGATTAATTTTCAATGGGATAAACATATGCCATAATTTCTGTTTTTGAACAAAGACCTACCTTTCTTACTCTTTGAAATCTGGTATTAAAATATTTAAGCTGATATTTGTGTGTCTAATTTTGCCATAATTATTTTTCATGAGTAGGTAGTCAAAAATATTCTCTAATATTTTACATGTTTCAGTTAATCAACTCTTAGATGATATGAAGAATATTACAAAATGAAAATCTTCACTATTAAGAAAATTATTATTTGGTATAGGGTATCTATATGATTTAGTTGAAGAAGCATTTTAAGACTCAGGAAATTTCAAGGTTGTATGATTAGATGGAGAGACTGTAGGATTTTTTAAAGTGAAAGTTTCTGCCCAGGGTGAGGCAGTCTTAGGTACAAGGCGCCAGATGCAAAGAAACTATTGAAGATATCAAATAATGTGCATCTAAAGAACTGTGTAAAATGCAGTATGTTTCAGCTATTAATAGAAATCTTGAACCCGAAGGTCAAGAACGAGTGATAATACATTCTAAGTGTAAGCATAGAACAAGCTACAAAGGATTATCAGTTACTTTTAAAATTAAGCAGCATTACGGTCTAATAAATCTAAATGCCCACAAGAGAAAGCAGGAAAGATCCAAAATTGACACCCTAACATCACAATTAAAAGAACGAGAAAAGCAAGAGCAAACACATTCAAAAGCTAGCAGAAGACAAGAAATAACTAAAATCAGAGCAGAACTGAAGGAAATAGAGACACAAAAAAACCCTTCAAAAAATTAATGAATCCAGGAGCTGGTTTTTTGAAAGGATCAACAAAACTGATAGACCGCTAGCAAGACTAATAAAGAAAAAAAGAGAGAAGAATCAAATAGACGCAATAAAAAATGATAAAGGGGATATCACCACCGATCCCACAGAAATACAAACTACCATCAGAGAATACTACAAACACCTCTACGCAAATAAACTAGAAAATCTAGAAGAAATGGATAAATTCCTTGACACATACACTCTCCCAAGACTAAACCAGGAAGAAGTTGAATCTCTGAATAGACCAATAACAGAATCTGAAATTGTGGCAATAATCAATAGCTTACCAACCAAAAAGAGTCCAGGACGAGATGGATTCACAGCCGAATTCTACCAGAGGTACAAGGAGGAACTGGTACGATTCCTTCTGAAACTATTCCAATCAATAGAAAAAGAGGGAATCCTCCCTAACTCATTTTATGAGGCCAGCATCAACCTGATACCAAAGCCGGGCAGAGACACAACCAAAAAAGAGAATTTTAAACCAATATCCTTGATGAACATTGATGCAAAAATCCTCAATAAAATACTGGCAAACTGAATCCAGCAGCACATCAAAAAGCTTATCCACCATGATCAAGTGGGCTTCATCCATGGTATGCAAGGCTGGTTCAATATACGCAAATCAATAAATGTAATCCAGCATATAAACAGAACCAAAGACAAAAACCACATGATTATCTCAATAGATGCAGAAAAGGCCTTTGACAAAATTCAACAACCCTTCATGCTAAAAATGCTCAATAAATTAGGTATTGATGGGACGTATCTCAAAATAATAAGAGCTATCTATGACAAACCCACAGCCAATATCATACTGAATGGGCAAAAACTGGAAGCATTCCCTTTGAAAACTGGCACAAGACAGGGATGCCCTCTCTCACCACTCCTATTCAACACAGTGTTGGAAGTTCTGGCTGGGGCAATTAGGCAGGAGAAGGAAATAAAGGGTATTCAATTAGGAAAAGAGGAAGTTAAATTGTCCCTGTTTGCAGATGACATGATTATATATCTAGAAAACCCCATTGTCTCAGCCCAAAATCTCCTTAAGCTGATAAGCAACTTCAGCAAAGTCTCAGGATACAAAATCAATGTACAAAAGTCACAAGCATTCTTATACACCAATAACAGACAAACAGAGAGCCAAATCATGAGTGAACTCCCATTCACAATTGCTTCAAAGAGAATAAAATACCTAGGAATCCAACTTACAAGGGACATGAAGGACCTCTTCAAGGAGAACTGCAAACCACTCCTCAATGAAATAAAAGAGGATACAAACAAATGGAAGAACATTCCATGCTCATGGGTAGGAAGAATCAATATCCTGAAAATGGCCATACTGCCCAAGGTAATTTATAGATTCAATGCCATCCCCATCAAGCTACCAATGACTTTCTTCACAGAATTGGAAAAAAACTACTTTAAAGTTCATATGGAACCAAAAAAGAGCCCGCATCGCCAAGTCAATCCTAAGCCAAAAGAACAAAGCTGGAGGCATCACGCTACCTGACTTCAAACTATACTACAAGGCTACAGTAACCAAAACAGCATGATACTGGTACCAAAACAGAGATATAGATCAATGGAACAGAACAGAGCCCTCAGAAATAATGCTGCATATCTACAACTATCTGATCTTTGACAAACCTGAGAAAAACAAGCAATGGGGAAAGGATTCCCTATTTAATAAATGGTGCTGGGAAAACTGGCTAGCCACATGTAGAAAGCTGAAACTGGATCCCTTCCTTACTCCTTATACAAAAATTAATTCAAGATGGATTAAAGACTTAAATGTTAGACCTAAAACCATAAAAACCCTAGAAGAAAACCTAGGCAATACCATTCAGGACATAGGCATGGGCCAGGACTTCATGTCTAAAACACCAAAAGCAATGGCAACCAAAGCCAAAATTGACAAAGGGGATCTAATTAAACTAAAGAGCTTCTGCACAGCAAAAGAAACTACCATCAGAGTGAACAGGCAACCTACAAAATGGGAGAAAATTTTCGCAACCTACTCATCTCACAAAGGGCTAATATCCAGAATCTACAATGAACTCAAACAAATTTACAAGAAAAAAACAAACAACCCCATCAAAAAGTGGGCAAAGGATATGAACAGACATTTCTCAAAAGAAGACATTTATGCAGCCGAAAGACACATGAAAAAATGCTCATCATCACTGGCCTTCAGAGAAATGCAAATCAAAACCACAATGAGATACCATCTCACACCAGTTAGAATGGCAATCATTAAAAAGTCAGGAAACAACAGGTGCTGGAGAGGATGTGGAGAAATAGGAACACTTTTACACTGCTGGTGGGACTGTAAACTAGTTCAACCATTGTGGAAGTCAGTGTGGCAATTCCTCAGGGATCTAGAACTAGAAATACCATTTGACCCAGCCATCCCATTACTGGGTATATACCCAAAGGAGTGTAAATCATGCTGTTATAATGACACATGAAAAGGTATGTTTATTGCGACACTATTCACAACAGCAAAGACTTGGAACCAACCCAAATGTCCAACAATGATAGACGGGATTAAGAAAATGTGGCACATATACACGATGGAATACTATGCAGCCATAAAAAATGATGAGTTCATGTCCTTTGTAGGGACATGGATGAAATTGGAAATCATCATTCTCAGCAAACTATCGCAAGGACAAAAAACCAAACACCGCATGTTCTCACTCATAGATGGGAGTTCAACAATGAGAACACATGGACGCAGTAAGGGGAACATCACACTCTGGGGACTGTTGTGGGGTGGGGGGAGGGGGGAGGGTTAGCATGAGATATACCTAATGCTACATGATGAGTTAATGGGTGCAGCACACCAGCATGGCACATGTATACATATGTAACTAACCTGCACATTGTGCACATGTACCCTGAAACTTAAAGTATAATAATAATTAAAAAAAAAAAAAAACAGAAAGGCAGCATTAAGACCTAACTATCATTCATCAGCTTTGAATTTCATAGAACTACATTTTTCGGATTACAGATTGTTTTCCATAAATATAACACAGAAACCAAATCTAATAGCAAAAAGATAAGATTCTCAGAAAATTTTTTTAAAAAGTAAAAAGGAATTTATTGACTTTTAAAGCAGCTATTACAAACTCACTGTCTAGGTATTTATAAGTTAATTTTTTAAAATAAAATTTCATCTTGAGTATATACCAAATTCTGTAGCATTAAGTACAGTCAGCTTGGTATGAAGACTGATAATACAAGCTTCAAAAAAAATTAGAACTTTATTTATTTATTTTGAGATGGAATCTTGCTCTATCGCCAGGCTAGAATGCTGTGGAACCATCTCAACTCACTTCAACCTCCGCCTCCCGGGTTCAAGAGATTCTCCTGCCTCAGCTTCCCAAGTAGCTGGGGCTACAGGCATGTGCCACTATGCCCAGCTAATTTTTCTATTTTTAGTAGAGACAGGGTTTCACCATGTTGGCCAGGATGGTCTGTATCTCCTGACCTCGTGATTTACCTGCCTCAGCCTCCCAAAGTGCTGGGATTCAGGTGTGAGCCACCACACGCAACCTAAAACTTTTTGTAAGATTAAAAAAAGCAGGCCAGGCACGGTGGCTCACGCCTGTCATCCCAACACTTTGGGAGGCCGAGGCAGGCAAATCATGAGGTCAGGAGATTGAGACCATCCTGGCTAACACGCTGAAACCCTGTCTCTACTAAAAAAAATACAAAAAATTAGCCAGACGTGGTGGCAGGCACCTGTAGTCCCAGCTACTCGGGAGGGTGAGGCAGGAGAATGGAGTGAATCTGGGAGGCGGAGCTTGCAGTGAGCCGAGATCATGCCACTGCACTCCAGCCTGGGCAACAGAGCAAGACTCCGTCTCAAAAAAAAAAAACACAAATGGGATTTAATTAAAGAGCTTCTGCACAGCAAAAGAAACTACCATCAGCGTGAACAGGCAACCTACAAAATGGGGGAAAATTTTTGCAACCTACTCATCTGACAAAAGGCTAATATCCAGAATCTACAATGAACTCAAACAAATTTACAAGAAAAAAACAAACAACCCCATCAAAAAGTGGGCGAAGGACATGAACAGACACTTCTCAAAAGAAGACATTTATGCAGCCAGAAAACACATGGAAAAATGCTCACCATCACTGGCCATCAGAGAAATGCAAATCAAAACCACAATGAGATACCATCTCACACCAGTTAGAATGGCAATCATTAAAAAGTCAGGAAACAACAGGTGCTGGAGAGGATGTGGAGAAATAGGAACACTTTTACACTGTTGGTGGGACTGTAAACTAGTTCAACCCTTGTGGAAGTCAGTGTGGCGATTCCTCAGGGATCTAGAACTAGAAATACCATTTGACCCAGCCATCCCATTACTGGGTATATACTCAAAGGACTATAAATCATGCTGCTATAAAGATACATGTACACGTATGTTTACTGCGGCACTATTCACAATAGCAAAGACTTGGAACAACCCAGATGTCCAACAATGATAGACTGGATTAAGAAAATGTGACACATATACACCATGGAGTACTATGCAGCCATAAAAAATGATGAGTCCATGTCCTTTGTAGGGACATGGATGAAATTGGAAATCATCATTCTCAGTAAACTATCGCCAGAACAAAAAACCAAACACCGCATATTCTCACTCATAGGTGGGAATTGAACAATGAGAACACATGGACGCAGTAAGGGGAACATCACACTCTGGGGACTGTTGTGGGGTGGGGGGAGGGGGGAGGGGTAGCTTTAGGAGATATACCTAATGCTAAATGACGAGTTAATGGGTGCAGCACACCAGCATGGCACATGTATACATAGGTAACTAACCTGCCCATTGTGCACATGTACCCTAAAACTTAAAGTATAATAAGAATAAAATAAAAAAATAAAGAAATAAAAAAAAAATTTAAAAAGCAATTATAGTCAGGTACCATATGATGAACTTTTTTTCAAAAATGTACTGCAAATACAGCAGTAGTCCCATAAGATTATAATGGAGCTGAACAATTCCAATTATCTAGTGATGTTGTAGGTATCATACTAACATTGTAGTGCAATGCATGACTCAACTTTGTGGTGATGCTGGTGTATACCTCTGCACTGCTGATGGTATAAAAGCGTAGCACATAAAATTATGTATAGTACATAATACTTGATAAAGATAATAAATGAGTGTTACTTGTTTATGTATTTATAATACTCCATCATTAGAGTGTACTATTTGCAAAAAACACTTAACTGTGAACCACCTGAGGTTGTTCCTTCATGAGATATACCAATAAAAAAGCAGTTATCAAGGGAGCTGACAGTTCCATGCATGCTATTGCCCTTGAAGACCTTCCAGTGGGACAGGATGTGGAGGTGGAAGACAGTGATATTGACAGTCCTGACCCTATGTAGGCATAGGCGTGTGTGTGTGTGTGTGTGTGCGCGCGCGCGCGTGTGCATCTTAGTTTTTAACAAAGAAGTTTAAAAAGCTATAAGAAATTTAAAAGTAGAAAAAAGTTTATAGAATAAGGATATAAAGGAAAAACCTTTTTGTACAATTGTGTAAGGTGTTTGTGTTTTAAGCTAAGTATTACTGTGAGAGTGAAGTTTTTTTAAAATTAAGTCTATAAAGTAAAATAGTTACAGTAAGTAAGCTAAGGCACATTTATTATTGAAGAAAGAAAAATTTTAAATATAGCGTAGCCTAAGTGTACAGCTTTGTTAAAAATAAAGTCTGCAATAGCATGCAGTAATGTCCTAGGCCCTCAAATTCACTTGCCACTCATTCATGGACTCAACCAGAGCAACTTCAGGTCCTACAAGCTTCATTCATGGTATATGCCCTCTACAAATGTATCATTTTTTGTCATTTACATGGTATTTTAACTAATTTTTCTATATTTAGAAATGTTTAGATACACAAATACTTAACATTTTCTTACCCTTACGTACCAGTTTGTAGCCCATGAATAGTAGGCCGCACCATGTAGCCTAGGTGTGCATTAGACTGTTCCATCTAGGTTTGTGTAAGTGTATTCAGTGATGTTCACAAAATGATGAAGTCTCCTGAGGAGGCATTTCTTAGATCCCCTTCATTAAGCAATGTGTGACTATTGTGATTCTGGAACATCCGAATATTTGTAAATGAAAACTGCTTTTTAAAAGACTTGTATTTTAGCCTTTGTGTTTGATGACTACCTTTTTATGTCATAGCAGTATACTAAGGATTACTTTACTTTCTCTGATATCATGAGGTACAAGTTTATTAAATTTGGTTATAGTAGTCTTTAATCAGTAAAGTTAATATATGTATAGGTTTTCTTATTTACTTATTTTATATTTTTAATAGAAAAAACTTAGAAGACTGCTAAAATACATGTTTATCCGAGACTACAAATCAAAGATTGTCAAAGGCATCGATGAGGATGATCTTCTCGAAGGTAACCAAAACAAAACACAAAACTAAAACATGAGCTTGTGACACATGTGTGCTGGATAACACATTTATGCAATTCCAATGTAACTGGAGAACTAGTTAATTTTGTTTACTGTCAACAAATCAAGTGGAATACCCTTGCAAAAGTATATATTTCTGATAAAACATATTATACTGTGTTACCTATTTAATATTACTACAGTTCTCATAGATTCTAATTCTTTTTTTTTTTTTTTTTTTTTTTTTTTTTTTGAGACGGAGTCTTGCTCTGTCTCCCAGGTTGGAGTGCAGTGGCGCGATCTCGGCTCACTGCAAGCTCCGCCTGCCGGGTTCACGCCATTCTCCTGCCTCAGCCTCCCAAGTAGCTGGGACTACAGGCGCCCGCCAACACGCCCGGCTAATTTTTTGTATTTTTAGTAGAAACGGGGTTTCACCGTGTTAGCCAAGATGGTCTCGATCTCCTGACCTCGTGATCCGCCCGTCTCGGCCTCCCAAAGTGCTAGGATTACAGGCGTGAGCCACCGCGCCCAGCCGATTCTAATTCTTGAAAAATAGTTCTGCAGATGAATTGAAATGTTTCTTTTTATGGAGCACATAGTGAATGCAGACTTAGAGTAAAACAGACCTGAATTCCAATCAATACCAGTTCTCTGCTTTCTTTGTGTGACCTTGAGGGTCAGTTTCCTCATTTATGTGGAGGGAAATTATATTGTGTAACATGTGGAGTGCTTAGGAGAGTTTAGCATAATATATGAAAAGCACTTGATACATGCCTGCCACTGAATGAATGATAGCAGTTAACACCATGCTTCAGACACCATGAAGTTTGGGATGGTAAGAGTAATATTCAGTTTTGCTAAACCATCATATTAGTTTGATGTCCTCTCATTCATTTCAAATCTTCCCCCTTATCTTCATTTGTATGTTCTAATTTTGTGTGTCTTACAAAAAGCACACTAAAACTTAAAAAAAAACAGTTGATAGAAATTATAAAGTAAAATATTCAGGTAGAACACATCTAATCTTGACGTGGGACTTCTGAAATGGCTATGTAAGGAGTATGGCAGAGTCTCTCCCCAGTGAAACACATTTAACTGGTAAATTTTTTTTGAAATAATCATTTAAAGTCTGTAGAAATTGTCCTAAGCACGTACAGCAAGCAGGGCAACACATATTCAAGATCAACTAAATCTTATTAAGAACAGTATTGAGAGTCTGTTGCATTTAAACCATGACCTGCTCACATGATCACTCTTCACCATTCTGCCACCTTAACTCAGTGTGACAGAAGCTCTACTCTGAGTGAGTGTAGCTTGCCTCTCCAGTTCTTATTCTAGGGCAACAATTTTACCCCAGAAGGGGCAAGAGGTAGGCATCTCTCATCTCCCTCAGCCCCATGTTGCAAAAGCTTTATTCTAGGCAGGCACAGCTGAGATGACTGGGGCTCCCTTTTCTCACTTAACCTCAGCTCATAGGATAAAAGCTCTACCTCAGACATGGTAGTCTGAGAATACTGGGCTCTGATTGCCACCACCCTAGCTCTCATAGGGAGCAAAGCTACATACCAGAATAGACAAGCCTAGAAGTCTAGGGGTTGCTTCCCTTTCCAGATCCCCATTCTCAGATCCAGGGAAGTCTTTCCAGGAGAAGTTAATTGCAGGTCCACCCTCAGCTTCAGTACAGTGGTACAGATGTTCGGCTCAGACCTTAGGAGCAGAAAGCTCTGCAGCTCTTCCACATCACTGCTTGGAACAGTGTGTGTGGAAATTCATACCTAAGTTCATTGTAAAAATAACAACAACAACAATGAAGATCCTGGTGATGAGTGATTAAGAGGGGACTGGTAGCTCCATGATACTGGTAGCAAAAAGCAAAACAGTGGGTCAGCTAGATGTTAAACAAAGAAAACAAGGGAAAGAGATAGTTAAAAAGAGCCCTCCTGCAGTCAGAGCAAAACTTAAAGGCTGGCAACATTTCACAGGGGCCCAACATTATTTAGATCAATCAATCTCTGGAGCAATTTATGCCCAAGGGTATTATCAGAAACAGTGGAGCAAACAGCTGTCAATTAGTGGGGGCTAACAGCTGTATGTGATAACAGTAGAGGCAGAACAGCCAGAAACTTAATAGGGAGATCAGGGAAGGTAACAGCCAAACACCCCCTGACTAAAACTACAGTCATCTCTGGTTATGGAGGAGATTGTTTGCATACTCAAGGCTGCACCCTCTGAAGAACAACATCAGAGTCTGCATACTGCAAGGGAAGAGACTTCATTTAATAGTTCAGCCAAGTCATGAAATAAACAATGACAAGCCCCAGGGAGGGGAGGGAGTTATCTAGATTTGCTACACTGTATTATCTAAAGTGTCCCTTTTCAACAACAACAACAAAAATACTAGATATGCCAAGTAATAGGTAAGTGTGAACAATAAAAAGGAGACAAAAAAAAAGTAGACAATAGAAACTGCTTTTTGGGGGCCCAGATGTAGGACTTAACAGACAAAAACATCAAAGCGGCTATTATGTATGTGTTCAAATAACTAAAGGAAATAAAATTTTTAAAAAAGGAAGATATGATAATAGTGTCTCACAAAGTAAAGCGTATCAATAGAGACAGAATTTATTTTAAAAAATAGAAATTACAGAGTTCAAGAATATAATTACTGAAATGAAAAAATTCAGAAGGGCTCAATAGTTGTTTTCAGCTGGCAGAAGAAAGAATCTGAACTTGAAGACATCATTAAAGAGTATACAATCTGAAGAAAAAAGTGAAAAAATAATAAAGAAAAATTAACAGCTTCAGAGAAATGTAGAGCACCATTAAGTGTGTAAAAATATGCATAATGAGAGTATCAGAGGATGAGAGAAAAAGTAGAAAAACAAATATTCAAGAAATAATGACTGAAAACCTCCCAAATTTGATGAAAACTACCAGTCTACTAGTTCAAGCATATCAACAAGCTCCAATTAGGATAAACATAAAGAAATCTACACTAAGACACTTTTACCAAAAATGTGGGGGGAAAAAAACAGACAAAAAATCATGAAAGTCACAAGAAAAAAGCATATACAGGGGGACCCTGACAATATTGATGGCTGACTTCTCATCAACATAGAGATCAGAAGGCAGTGGGATGATATATTCAAAGTGCTGAAAGAAAAAAACTTCTCCACTGAGAAACTTATATCCAGCAAAACTATCTTTCAAAAATGAATGCAAAATACATTCCCAGATAAACAAAAACCAGGAGAATTTCTTGCTGTCAGACCCATGTAAGAAAAGTTTTTAAGGCTGAAAGCAAGCTGCACCAAATAATTTGAATCCACACATTTATAAAGATAATTAAGTACATAAATATAAGAGAAAGTATAGTTGTCTAAAAGCAAGCTGCACCAAATAATTTGAATTCACACATTTATAAAGATAATTAAGTACATAAATATAAGAGATAGTATAATTGTATATTTCCTTTCCTTTTTAAAATTGATTTATAAAGCAGCTATATAAAACACTATGTATATAAAAATTGTTATGTTGGGTCTGTAATGTTTGGAAATATAATATATTTGACAGTAATGACACGAATGAGGTAAGTGGTAATAATGCTGTACTGGGGTAAGGAAATGGCACCTCAAGTTATAGAAAGAAATGAAAAGAACCAGAAGTGGCAAATAAAATGGTAATATAACAAACTATATAAATATACAGTTGGTCTACTATGAAGACACAGACCACTGAAACTGAATCAAGAAGGAATGGAAAATCTGAACAGGACAATAGCAAAAGGTTAAATTAGTAGCTTAAAAATTTCCACAAAGAAAAGCTCAGTCACAGATTATTTCACTGTTGAATTCCACCAAATGTTTAAAGAAGAATACCAATTATTTCCCAACTAATTCTATAAAGGTAATATAGATTGAGCCTGATATGAAAACCAGACAAAGATATCACAAGAAAACCAGACTGCAATGTTTTTTAATACAGATGCAAAAATCCTCAACAGAATGCCATTAAACTGAATTCAGCAAGTATAGAAAGGATTATAAACCATGACCAAATGGGATTTGTCATAGGGATATAAGGTTGTTTTAAACTTAGAAAACAATTCATGTAATGCATCAAATTAACAGAATAAAGGAGAAAAATCACATGATCACCTCAATAAATGTAGGAAAAGCATTTAACAAAATTCCAAAAGTTTTTAATGAGAGGGACATTCAACAAACTAGGAAGAGAAGGAAACCTCTTTAACTTGATAAAGATGATTGCATGGACTGAATGTTTTTGTCCCTCCTCACCCTCTGAATATATATGTTGAAGCCTAATTCCCAGTGTGGTAGTATTTGGAGATGAGAATTGTGGGAAGCATTAAAAATTAGATCATAAGGATGGAACCTTTATGATTAGGGCATTTCTGAGAAGAGACACAAGAAAGTTTGTTTCCTCTGTTTCTGCTGTCCACCATATGTGGATACAACAAGATCATGTCATCTGTAAGCCATGAAGCAGGCCTTCACCAGACACTAAATCTACTGGCACCTTGATCTTAGACTTCCCAACCTCCAGAACTGTGAGAAATAAATGTTTGTTGTTTAAGCCTCCCAGTTTATGATGTATTTGTTGTAGCAGCCTGAGCTAAGACAGACATATATGGAAAACCCATACCTAACATCATACTTAATGGTAAAAGACTATATGCTTTCCCTTATAAGATCGGGAACAAGACAAAGATGTCCATTAATGGCACTTATATGCAATATTGTACTGAAGGTTTTAGCCAGATGTTTAGTCAGAAAGAGAAATGAAGGGCATCCAGATTAGAAAAAAAGAAGTACAACTACCTCTGTTTACAGATAATATAATTTTGTATATAGAAAATTCTAAGAAATTCAATAAAAACTATTACAACTAATAGACTGGTTCGATGTGTTTGCTGGATGTAAGAGAAATATGCAAAAATCAAGCATATTTTAATATATCAGCTATGCACAGCTCAAAAATGAAATTAAGAAAACAATGCCATTTACAATAGCATCAAAAAGAATAAAATATTTTGGAATAAAATTACTAAAGACCTGCAAGATTTATGTACTGAAAATTACAAAATATTGTTGAAAGAAGGCCTAGATAGTAATGGAAAGACATCCTACATTCATGGATTGGAACATTCAATATTATTAAAGTGTTAATACTCTCCAACTTGGCCTACAGATTTCATCTGCTTTTTTGTAGAAATGAATACATTGATTCTACCAATCATGAATATGCTGATTCTACCAATCATATAGAAATGCCAGATTCTGATATGGAAATGACTCATCTAGGTCGTGAGGGAACTAGAATACCTAGAGCAATCTTAACAAAGAATAAAGTCAGAGGACTCATGCTTACTGACTTCAAAACTTACCATAAAGCTACAGTAATTACGATAGAGCAGTACTGGCATAAGTGTAGACATATTTGTCAATGAAATGGAATGGAATGAGAGTTCAGTAATAAGCATTTAGGGTCAGTTGATATTGACAAGGATTTCAAGAGAATTTGATAGGGAAAAAATAGCCATTTTGACAAATATTGCTGGAGCAACTGGATATCCACGTCCAAAAGAAAGAATTTGGGCACCTACAACAACACAGTACACAAAGTTAACCCAGTATGGATCATAGACCTAAATACAAGGGCTCAAACTATAAAATTCTTAAAAAGAAATACAGTAATAAATGTTGATGACTTTGGAGGAGGCAAAGCATTCTGAATGTATGACACCAAAAGCACAAACAGCAAAAGAAAAAGGGAAAATTGGACTTGATCAATTATTTCAAAGTCAAAACAATGACTAAGAAATTAACTGATCAATTTTAAAACTTTTATGTTTCAAAGAGCAACATCAAGAAAGTGAAAAGACAAACCACAGAATGGGAGAAAATTTTTCTTATATATCTGATAGGGTACTTTTGTATAGAATATATCAAGAATGCATGCAACTTAACAATAAAAAGACAGTGGCCCAATTTAAAAATGGGCAAAGGGTCTGAATAGACATTTCTACAAAAAAGATTGACTAATGGACAATAGACACTGAAAAAGATACTTAAAAATCATGCCTATAAATAATCCCAGCACTTTAGGAGGCTGAAGTGGGTGGATCACTTGAGGTCAGGAGTTCAAGACCAGCCTGGCCAACATGGTAAAACCCCATCTCTACTAAAAATACAAAAAATGAGCCGGGTGTAGTGGTGTGTGCCTGTAATCCCAGTTACCTGGGAGGTTGAGGCAATAGAATACCCTGAAACAGGAGGTAGAGGTTGCAGTGAGCCGTGATTGTGCCATTGCACTCCAGCCTGGGCAACAGAGGGAGATTCCATCTCAAAAAAAAAAGTCATTAGCCATCAGAGAAATGCAAATCAAAACCACATTGATATAATACTCCACACCCACTAGGATGACTGTGATCAAAAAGATAAAAACAAGGCCGAGTATGGTGGCTCATACCTATAATCCCAGCATTTTGGGAGGCTGAGGCAGGAGGATCACTTGAAGCCAGGATATTGAAACCAGCCTGGGCAACAAAGCAAGACCCCATCTCTAGAAAAAAAAAAATCAATTAGCCAGTCTCAGTGGCATGTGCCTGTGGACCCAGCTACTCAGGAGGCTGAGGTGGGAAGATTACTTGAGCCCAGGAGTTAGAGGCTGCAGTATGCTGTGACTGCACCACTTCATTCCAGCCTGGCAACAGAGCGAGACCCTATCTCTTAAAAACAAACAAACACACAAAATGATAATAACAAGTGCTGTTGAGGACATGGAGAGCTAGAACCTTCTTACGTTGTTAGAGTATAAAATGGTGCAGACAATTCAGAAAGCATTTGGGAAGTTCCTCAAAAGGGTAAACATAGATTTACCAACTGAACCAGAAATTCCATTCCTAGCAAAAGAAGTGGAATAAGATAAATGAAAATATGTATTCACATAAAAATTTGTACATGAGTGTTAGCAGCAGCATTCATGATAATAAAAAAGGAAATAGCCCAAATGTCTATCAGTGGATGAATGGATAAATAAGTATGGAATATTCATATAAAGGAATATTATTTGGCTATAAAAAGGAATTAAATACTGATATATGCTAAAACATGGATGAACCTTGAAAATATTAAGCTAAATGAAAGAAACCAATCACAAAGACCAGATATTTTATTCTATTTATATGAAATGTCTAGAATAGGCAAATCTAAAGAGATGGAGTGTAGAGTAGTGGTTGCCTAGAGTTGGCGGAGGGGAAGATTGAGATAGGGAATCATTTAAAATCCCATTAAAATCCTCCACTCAAACCCTTACCATTGATTACATTACAACTGAATCCCAACAAGCAGCGAAAAAAAAAAGTTGGGGGGAATACTTAGGGTGAGAGGAGTAATGCACCAACATAGAGGAAGCTAAGACAGAACGCAATACCTGCCAGCAAAATAGTTGGGATTAGATGACAACTTAAATTTTAAAAAGTAAGGAGAACAATAGTGGGACTCAAATGTAGCACAAAAGAGATTTTCTAGAGTTAACACACAGTAATTCACAACTAAATAACTTAAATAACTCAATAATTTTTTGTTCAAAAAGTCACTCTTCAGACCTAATTAGGGAGAATAAAATGCAATAGTTATCTCAAAGCACATAGAAAAATGTAAAGATATGAAAATTATGAGGGAAAAAGGTAAGAGATATAGAGGATAAATTCGGAGGAGTTAAGATGCATATCATAGGCATTTCAGAAAGTAAAAGTAGGAGATGGAGGAGAGGCAATTATTAATAAATTATAGAGCTAAGAAAATCCAAGACTGCAGAGTAAAAAAAGTTGAGTAGATAAACACCTGGAATGTCTTAGTAAAATTCTTGATCTCTAAACATAATGAGAAAATCTTACAAAAGCTCAGCCTCCTCTACCTCCAAAAAAGGAATTATTAAATGAATCACATTATAATTGGACTTCTCATATATAACACCGGAAGCTAGAAGGCACTAGAATCATATTTATCGATTCATGAGAGGAAGGGACTGCAATCCAAGGACTTTATACCCAACCAAGATAAGATATCTGTCTATAGTGCTAAAGAAACATATTCAACAATATACAAATATCAAGTGCAGAAAGTAAATGCAAATGCAGAAAGTAAATCATCCATAGATCCCAGTGATAAACTTCAAAGTTAGAAAAAGGAAGAATAGGAAAGAAGTATGTTGAGTAGTTAATCTTGTTTGGACTCAGTATTTATCTCTAATGATACAATATGTGAGAACATGCAATATAAGTGCTAAATTTCTTAAAATACTGGTGAAATTCTGTTAATACTGTAAAAATAATACCCCTTTTCATCAGAAAGCCAAAAGTTTAGAGATGGAGAAGGGGTGAAGTAAAAATTTTTCAAAGGTCTATTGATAGGAAGCTGAGATAGGGAAAATGAAAGTGTTCTGAAGGTCTCTTGATACTGGAAAGGGTGAAACGTTAGAAGAAAAAGTTACTTGATTGGGAAAATGTTACCTCTTGGTAGAAGTATAATTGATATCTTATTTTAAATAACAATGGAAACTGTTGTTTAAAATATGTTCAAGCAATGTGTCCAACCAGAGAAGGGCGAGGTAAACATTAAAGAAAATGGAAAAAGGGATGGTAAACATTAACAGAATAGAAAAGTATATTACAATTTCAAATTAACAATGAGAAGAAATGGAAGGACTATCAACATGGCCAAACCATTAAAAATGAAGAAAGGAAAAGGAAAAAACAAGAATATGAAATAAATACCAAATATAAAGCAAGAGAAAATAATAAAAATGAAATATATCGGTCATTGCACTAATTATGAAATGGATTAAATTCTTACATTGAGACATTATAAACAACCACAAAAATAAAACTTGAACATAAAAAAAGGTTATAAATAATGCGATGAACAAATAAATGGTAAATAAATGCATACACAAATGCAAAGAATGCAGAAGTGGCAATATTAGCATCATGCAAGCTATAATTTAACATTAAAAGCCCAAACAGAACAAAGAGGAATATTTTATAGAAGGATAAAGGGGAATAATAATAATAATAATAAAACAGGATAAAGAAGAATAATTATAGAAGACACAA
Organism: Pan paniscus; assembly: GCF_029289425.2. NCBI lineage: Eukaryota > Metazoa > Chordata > Mammalia > Primates > Hominidae > Pan > Pan paniscus. Next base: position 59,509,935 of record NC_073254.2, on the reverse strand, counting down.
TTTTTAACATAATAGACCCATAAGCACTAAATAGTAAATCAGCAAAATAGCAAGATATGCTTCGACCTGTATTTATCTGGAATAGAGGGTCTATGAATTTTTTCAATATATCTACAGAACATTTACAAAACTGAATTGTAAAATTGGCCACAAAGGGAACCTCTACAAATTTAAATAAGAATAGATATCTGATAGTATCCATTCCATCTGTGTGAGTGGAGAGAAGTCATCTCAAACAAAAGTTATAAAAGAAAAAATGAACTTATTTGACAATATAGAAATTAAATTTTTTTTTTTTTTTGAGACGGAGTTTTGCACTTGTTGCCCAGGCTGGAGTGCAATGGAGCAATCTCGGCTCACCACAACCTCTGTCTCCCAGGTTCAAGTGATTCTCCTGCCTCAGCCTCCCGAGTAGCTGTGATTATAGTAGAGACAGGGTCTCTCCATGTTGGTCAGGCTGGTCTCAAACTCCTGACCCCAGGTGATCCGCCCGCCTCAGCCTCCCAAAGTGCTGGGATTACAGGCGTGAGCCACCACGCCTGGCAAATTTTTAATTTTTTAGTGGCAAAAGATGCTTTAAAATTCATAGGCAAATGGAAGACTAGGATAAACATTTTTAACTCAGATAACAAAGGGGTAATATAAAAGAGCCCTTTGAATTGTTAAGAAAAAGGCAACCCAGTTGAAAATGGGCAAAGGATAAAACTAGACAATTAACAGAAAGGCTTATTCAGATAGCTAACAAACATATGGGAAAACATGTTTAGATTCATTAGGGAAATTAAATATTTTAATCACAATGATGTATCACTTTACATTTATTAGACTTCTCTCATGGAGAGACAAGGCATTCCTCATTAGTCTTGGAAACTTGAAGGGTTAATGCACTGGTAAACAATCTCTTAACTTCCATTAAAATGTTTGTACCTTTTAACTCAGTAGTTCCATCCTTGTGAATCTATGCCATAAACATTAAGCCAACCATACAGAATGCCATATGGATGGGATGTTTATTACAGCATTTCCCCTGGGTAGCAAAAACCTGAAACAAAGTTTATGCCCATCAGTAGGGGATTGGCTGGAAAGCTGTGGTACATACATACTGTAAAATATTACACAGCCGTTAAGAAGGAATCAGGGCTGTACCAGTTGACTTGGAGGGATTTTTCTTCCTAATTGACAAAGAAACATGAAGTGCAAGACAAGAAAGAAATAGAAGGAATATCATAAGAACCCTTTTCTAGAAAATATAAATGAATAAAACAGCTCTATAAATGAATGTATTTTTATGGATATATGAACATGGAGAATACATATTGGGTGGTGTTAATATGAGTTACAAGATTTTGAGTTGGAATTTGGCTGATCATGTAAAAGGGAAGGAAATGGGAAAGAGTAATCAAGCAAAAATGATATGTGATATTTTAATATATTTTAATTTATAGATGTTTATAAAACTTTTTGATGTAAAAATTTAAAAGAAATGATAAAAATGAAGAAAAAGATCTATGGACCTAAGATAATAATATAGATTCTTATATGTATATAGTTGTTAATGTGCTTAGAGATATATATTTTTTAAATCTTCTGTAACCTTAAGTTGTCAAATTTAAAAAAATACATATTCAGGTATCTCACAATAATTGTGCTTTTTAAGATTTCCTTTGTGTTATTCATTTTGCTATTATTTTGTTACATAAAAGTTTATGGCCGTTTAAAATTCCTTTTATTACTAGATACTATTTCACCCTGTCTCCTTTAGTGTTTTTGGTCTTGAGCTGTATTTTCTAATGTTAATGTTACCAGTTCTGCTTTCTTAGCTTGTATTTGCCTAGCATATCCTTACTCATCATTTTTTGTATTGTCATTTCATTTCAGAGGTGTTTGTTATAAATACTATATAACAGTATTCTTTTTCCAAATCTGAGCACACCACTCTCTCCTTTTTATAAGGGATTTAATTAGCCCTTTCACACTTACTTTGGTAGTTGATCATTTGGTTCTATTCTTTCAGTCTAATTTGTGACATGAAAAATTATTTAATTCTGTATGACTTATACTTTTATTTTGAATGCAAGAATTTTTTAAAAGATTATTTTCAGAGAATCCCAATTCTGAATTTGGTATACTATATTTAATACATGTAATAATTAGTGCTGATGTAAACCTATTGAGAACATTTCTTTTTTTCTTTCCCTTGACTTCATGAAGACAAATTGAGTGGCAGCAATAATGCGAACAAAAGACAAAAGATTGCTCAGGACTTCCTCAACTCTATTGACCAGACAGGAGAACTTTTAGCAATGTTTGAAGATGACGAAATTGATGAAGTTAAACAAGAAAGAATGGAGGTATAGTACATTCTTCCCTTTTTACAGAAATAGAACAATCATTGCAGTGCCTTTGCTGTTTGGTTCTATTCTCATGTTCTTTAAATGTTGTCTGAAATCTCTAAGTCAGTGGTTTTATGTCTGATGGTAGCGATGTGCAGAGGATCAGCCCCTGAAGTGGGAGTCAGATCTGCCTTCAGCATCAACTTTGGGAAATGACTTCTGTTTTCTGTTTCCTTATTTCCTGTTTTGAAAATGATTAGGTTTCCCTACTCTGGATCTGACTTTTACTGATTTTATTTTATGAAGCTAATTTCTAATTAAATATTTACCTTTTTTGTTTCAAATCATCCAATTTTATTTGTAAACAAAACTAATTCTTACTGCTTTTATGTTGGCATATATAGTGTGAAGAGCTATTCTTCTGGCTATAGTTGCAGGCTCTGATTGGACTTACTAGCTAGGGTAGTACCCAGGGCAATTACATGCTTTATATCACTGCAAGACAAAATTAGTGACATGTATTTGGATTCCCTGGATATGTCTTAACAATGCATTTGAAAATTATATGTCTTCTATTTACCTTAGCTATCTATACATAAAATTATTATTTCTTTAAACACTAAAGGAAAAATTTAAAGTAAAATGATTTATTTCATTTGAGTGCCTTCCAAATTACAAGACAGTATTTTCACAGTTCATATTGCTATTATCATACTTTCACATATAAGGAATCTCCATTTTCCCCTTCTCTTTCAGTTGGGCAATGGAGGTAATTTCAGAATTGCAAAAGATTGTGCTAAGTGCCAACTTTTTTATAGTTTCTATGCATGCTGAAGATATAATTATTTTATGTTAAACTTTGGAGGAGGTCCAGTAGACATACATGCTTTATAAACTTCAACAACCTTTAAAGAATTAGCAGGCTTGGATCATGAACTGTGATCTAAAGGCAGTGTTCTTTTAGGTATCAATTACTTTAGAAATGTGTGGTTATCTTGGTTTGGTACAACTGCAAATGGTTTTAGTTCAACTTTGCCTTGGGCCAAAAACATGCTAAGTTGTCCAAAGCAGATGATAAACATGTATTTCTGATGTCATCATTGCCCAAACAGGATATGGTTGTTTAGTGGCATGGTTTCACTTATGATGCATTACACAAAGAGCAAATATTGTTTATGCTTTATTTTTTAAATATTTTTATATTATAAAAATGGCCACTGAGAAAGGTTCATTAAGGAATAAAGCATAATACATAAAGCATTAGTAAAATTGAACAGGTAACTTTTCAATTTTGATGGGAAGATCTTGGCTAGCCAAACCTGTTGCCTAAAAGGGCATTCCACAATCAAGAAGAGAAGAAATGGAACATTTTGTAGCTCTATAATAGCAGGCTACTGTAGACCTAGAAAACTGGGGGTCAGCAGGGTACTAAAGTCAATAAAATATCTGGAGATGCAGGGTAGAAGAAGCTTGGGTACTTATGCAGTCTGTACACTTCTTCTTTATAGTTATGTATTACATACTGGTAACCAGAATAATAAAATATCAGAAGTTGATAAAACTAGTTACAGTGAAAGTCTTCATATGTACAAATAAACATGAGACTGGCAACTTCGTTAAGCTTTGTATCATAACAAAAATCTTCTCTGGCCAACATAACAGAGTAGCTTTTATATTCTACTCATCCAAATAACAGTTTAACTGAAAAAAATATGCTGGGCTTGTACACATAACTTAACTGTAGACAGTAGAAAGTGGAACTGTTAAGAGCATAGGCCTTGCCTGCTTCTAATTTGATAGGTTATAGTTTCAAGAGTAAACCACAACTGTGGCAGTTCATATGAAACCACTTTGGACTCAGAGACTGCAATCTCTTGCTTTTAAACTTCAGTAGAATAATCAGTCCTGGCATCATTCAATGACTTAACTTTCCTCTAAGCATCACTTATGGTTGCAGAAACTTTGTTTACTACCTTCTCCCCTAGCATGTATGAAAATGGTATAGACCTACCAACAGGCTTAATTTTAGTTTTCTTTCTTCTTTATAGATATAAAAACTCACTTGGTATTCTAGCTTCTTCTCAAAACATTGAGCAAACATACAAAAAACAGCCTGAGTTCTTTCCTATTGTTTTCAGCTGATGTATGTGTGCTTGGCTTTAGTTTCATCCATAATTTACTTCATTACTATTAATTTATGTGACTTGAAATATAAAAAAATCTGAATTTTTACATCCATTTTGCCTTACTAGTTCATCATCGTGATAGTTAGCTAACTCTTACACATTTATTTTTCTCTAGCACCAGATTCTAGCACTTGGGCATACCTATAGTAGAGCTCCATGATCTCAGAACATCCTTTTAAATGATCAAATAAAGATTAAATAATGCTCAGAGTTGCTTTAGTGTATTTGAGGGACTGAGAAGAGCAGGGAAATACATACAACTATAGCTTCCCTCCAACCCCACCCACCTCCATCCTAAAATAAGGCAGGTGTGTCTAAGTGTAGCTAATGTTTCTTTCATTCTAATTTTTTCATCTAATCAAATATTGTCAACCAAAGACCAAAATACAGTCACTAAAAGCTTCAAATCGCTTTGAGTTTTCTTGTCAGTGAGGAACTGTGGTCACCCACAGAAGAGCTGTGCCTAAGAACCTGCTTTGCTGCTTGTAGAGGAACCTGAGAAGCTCAAGTTTGTCAATAATCAAGTAAACTATCTAGTCTTGTAAGCCCCTAAGTTTGTAAAGAGATGTAAACAATGGGTGCTTAAAAAGTTGAGAGAACTCTACCTTCAGAGTAATCCTCAAATTGATAAAAGTAAACAAGAGAGCAAGGATTAGAGCTTACCAGAGAGAGCAGCTTTTAAACAGTTTGGGGTGCAGAAAATCCCTAGTGACTTTTTATCTTGTGTTTTCATATCAGAGGCTTAATAATGGAATCTAGAGAGAAAGCAGAGTGATATACATAACATTTAAGGCAGCTTAAAATTTGTTGATAATAAGCTTTAAATTAAATAAGGTGCCAGGTAGTCATCTGAATTTGCTTAACCTGAAATGAACTGAGACCATAGATTTGAAAACATATAGTTTCTCATAAAGGCTGAATAATAAGAGAAATCAGATATATCATTCAGTTGTGCCCAAGTGTAGCATGGTTATGATTCCTGGGGATTTTGAGTCCCAGGGTTATGGTTTTTGGAGGTAAGTGGACTAGAAAACTCATTGAAGAAGAAATAGGTGGATGCCTGTAGAAGTTGTCCATCTCTTGTTTTTGAAGTCTTTCTACCATTCCCATTTCTACCTATCATGATTTATTTTAATTATAAGGAAAAGGAAAATAAAATGTCTGTAAAGCTAACATTCCAAAAATATTTTACATAATACTTAACATAAAAGAAAAAGGCTAATCCCAGTAAGATAAACATTCACAAATACCAGAAAAGTTTAAAAAGTTGAGTTAAAAACTGAAACTCTTAAATATGTTATAATACATGGGACTGTGAAATAAAGATAGAATTATATACTACAAAGATATATGTAGTTTACATATGTACATAATAAATACATGTATGTATATATCTATGTATATACATTTATATATGTATATACATTTACATATGCAAATTCATGTACATACATGTATACACTATGCCCATATATACATATATAGAAATAGAAATGTAATTTTTCTAGATTATTTAAAAGGTAAAAGTTAAAGAACAATCAGAGGTATATCATACAAACCCTGTAATACTGGGGGTTACAGTATTAATTTCAGAGAAAAGAGAATTTAAGGAGAGAAGCTTTAAAATGGAATAAAGGCAATAATTTTATGTTACTAAAAGATACACCTATAGTGAAAACATAGTAGGTGCAAACTGTTAATCATCAAATTCCAGAGCATTGAAAGCTTCTGGTATGTGGGGAGAGGTCAGAGAAAAACATTTGTTATGGAGACTAGAACACACCATCCCAATCTTTGACTGATTAATTCAAGGGTAAAAAAAGACTTTAATAAATATCTAAGTTTATATAATAGATGCATATATAATGTTTTATAAATGAGCAATAGTCTTAAAATCTTACAACTCCAAGGATTCCATGGGTCTCTTCAGGGAAGAGAGAAGAGGTTTGGTGGGGCTGTAGCCTCCATCTGCCCTCACACCTTCAACCAGCACATCTTCAATTTTATGTAATGGCTGTACATATCATCAGTGAAAAAAGTGATTCACTGTTTTTTAAAATTGAAAATCGTTAGAAAGCACCACCATTCAGGTGCACGTGGTGGTGTATGCCTGTAGTCCCAGCTATTCAGGAGACTGGGTCATTTGAGCCTAGGAGTTCAAGTCCAACCTGGGCAACATAGCAAGACCTCGTCTGTTAAAAACGAAAAACCGAAACACTATTCAACCATCCATGAAGAATCAAACGAAATCTTTCTCTGTCTCTGTCTCTCACACCCACCTTCACTCTCACTCTCTTTCTTACTGTCGCTTTCTCTCACACACATACAGTCAACAAACTCCAAAAATGCAAAAATTTATAGGGCATATTACTTTACCAGAATGGAAAGAAAACCTAGAAAGTAATAACGGAAGTTAAACTAACAAACAAAACCTTGACTGATTGAAAATTAAAAAGGGAAAAAAATCACAGAGGCAACTAATGAACCAAAAATAAATTTAACAGTACCGTCACAGACTGTTTAGATAGTAACAACGAGAAAAGTCCATATAAAATTAAACAAGTATAGACAAAGCTTTGTTAAAAAGAGAAGCAACTTTTTTGCTTTTAAGTCTTTCATTATTAAATTGGAAATAATGAAAATAAACCAAACATTCAACTAAAGCATAGAAATTTTACAATAAAATAGAGAAGACAGGAAAAATGAAAATACAAAGATAAGCAGAAATAAAAAGAAGACATATAATTAAATTTATCAACTTAAGAAATTCTTTGCAAATATAAGAACAAAGTGGTAGAATGAATCTGTGTCACCTCTAAATAAGAAAAATAAAAAAGTATTAGGTTGGTGCAAAAGTAATTGCAGTTTTTGCCATTAAAAAATTTAATTCTAGAATGCCCACTGTTACCACTTTTATTTGCCAGAGTTCAAGGAGCTCTCAATAAAAGGTATAGCTATTGGCAGAAGACCACAATTTATCATTTTGCCATTTAAAAAGGCAAAAACCGCAATTACTTTTGCACCAATCAATACTAAAAATTGGCAGTGAATAATGATATAGCCATAGATGCTCGTATAATTTAGTAACCAATTTATTTATAAATCTTGATGAATGAGTGTTTTTCTAAGAAAATATAAATGTATAATTTTTACTCATCAGGAAGTACTAAACCTGGATAAATCAGTAACTCAAAGAAATGCCAGATTTTTTTAAACAGTTGTATCCTCAGAAGTCTCTGAATCTAACCCAGTTTATGGAAGAGCTCTTTAATTCATGAAATAGTTAATTATCCTGCTATCCAAGCTATCTCAGAGCATAGAAAAGAAAAAAAAAGGAGAACTTGTCATTAAATTTTAAAAAGCAAGCATAACTTCAGACAGAGCTCAAATGAATGAAAATTATCATAATACCTTCCTTAGGAATATAGATGCATAAATCTTAAAGTATTAGCAATTTTAATTTGAAAGTATATATAATGAAAAATGTATCACAACTGAGTAGGATTTTTTCCTTGAGTTCGAGTATGCTTCAATATTAGAAAATATATTACTATCATATATCAAATAGCTAGGTCAAATAAGAATAACCATATGATAGTTTTAATTGGTAATAAAAAGAGATATGACAAAATTCACTTCCTAGACTTTTTAGAAAATCTTAATAAACTAGATATAGAAAAGTCCTTCTACTTTATGATAAAAAATATCTCACTTAAATGAACAGACATCATGATAGTTTTAAAAATATTAAGAGTTCTGTTAAATTCTAGAATGCCCACTGTTACCACTTTTATTTGCGAGAGTTCAAGGAGCACTAGGCAGTGCAATAAAAGACATTGCTATTGGCAGGAGACAAAAATTTATCATTATGTACAGATAACATAATTTATTAATTTTGGTAATCCTTGAGCATCAATGTAAAAAGTACTGAAGCCAATAAAAGTCTTCATTAAGTCAGATAGACACTGACCAAAATTAGGAGCTTCTTCCATAATTCAGTAATACTCAATAATAAATTCAGTAATATTCAATAGTAGAATTGAGAAAAAAGACAGTGTCAATCAGAATAATACAAGAAAAAAATTATTTGGAGATAAACTTTATATTAACAAAAAATGTAAAAGAAATATGTAACTCATTTTTAATAATGTACTGAGACATGAGTGTATAAATGAAAAAGCACTATGTTCCTGGATATAGACTAAATGTTGTAAATAGCTCAGTTGTTTCCACATTAATGTATTGGCTTAATGTTGTTTAAACAGAAATCTCAGCAAGATTAAAAAAAAACTTTATAAAATGATATTAGACTTCATCTGAAGTTATAAAAAATTAGGATAGCCAAGAAATTTTCATTAAAGAAGAGTAGGAGATTGAGTTTAATTTAATGGCAAAACCACAATTACTTTTGCACCAACCTAATACCACCAAATAATATAAGATTCCATGAAACTACGACAGTCAAAATAGTGTGGTACTAGTGTAAAACCCACAGGCACTCCTGTGAAGAGAATAAATGATACAATTAAATATAAAGAAGAATTAGTCACAATAAAGATGGTATTAGAAATCAGTGGGAGAAAGATGCCAAGATAATTATAGAACTACTGAAAAAGAAAACATAATGATAACTCTTAACCTTATACATGCATCAAAATACATTCCAGAATATTAAAAATTTGGTATAAAAAGTAAAACCATTTTCAAAAAATACAAATAACCACAGGTAATATGGAAGGACTTTCTAGGCTTTTGTTTCAAAGCTTTTGAGAAATGCTATTCCTCAAGATGTTGTCAAATACACTGTGGGGGTAGGGAGTGGTCTGTTTTCAAATAAGTTTGTGAAATGCTAAATTCAAATTTTTAAGAAGTTTCTTTTAGGAATTTTCAGAGGGTTTTGTATGCTAAATTTTGTGAATTTTTCAAGAGAGGAAATAGACTCTATTAAAATATTCTGAAAGGTCACTCAGAGCCCAGTTTGGGGGTGAAAAAATCACAAAGGAAGTGACTTTTAAATTTGATCTTATAAAAATTATGTCTGTTTCAAAAACACAAAAATTATTAAAAGACATGAATAAAAATATGACAAAACTATCAGTATCATTTATATAGATCTTTTAAAATCAATAAGAACATTCTAGTAGGAAAATTGGCAAAGGATATGAAAAACAAGAAGAAATAAAAATAAATATATAAAGTATCTACTTACTGGTATTGAAATAATGCCATTTTTGTATATAAAATGGTCAAAAGTAAGATGGGAGTGGTAACACATTAACTGTGGAAATGTAGATTAGTAAAACCGAGAAAGTATTTTAAAATATCAATTCAGTTAGAAGCATTAGAAGCATTAATATACTGCAACCTAGTAGACCTACATTTGGTAATTTCTCTTTAGATATCAGGAATTTTGTTCATGTGCACATTCATATGCACAAAACTATTCATCACAATGTTTTTCATAGTATTGGAAATGGGCTGAGAACCCTGTTTACCTGATGATAAGGGAATATTCATGTTTCGCAAACACATTGAAATTAAGGCTGCAAGGAGAAATATACCAACATGCTAATAGTGGCTGACAGTAGAGGATGAGATTTACAAGTTTATTGAATTTATAAATTTATGCTGTTTTGAATTTACATATTTACCATCTCTGTTATGTTTCTCTTAATCCTCATTTGATTTCCTTTGTTCTGCAATTTCTCTTTTCATTTTATTTTATTTTTCCCATCAGAAGTATTTACTTTGTAAGTGATGCTGAAGGATATGCTTTATGAAGCAAATTAAATAGGCTCTTTAGATGCTTGCAGTTAAGACTGAACAGATGAATGTATGAAGCAATATACACATATAATATGCATGTAAATACAGGTAAATGCATGTTGTGCAAAAAGATGTACCATTGATTTTTTCTCATCTAGAGAAGGCGCCTGTTGTCGGATTGAAATACTAGCAGTTAGAAACTCGTAAAGTGTCAGTTAAATTTTAGACATAAGAAAGTATGGTGGTTTAGTTGTGATTTGCTAAGTAAGCAGTTGTTTCTTATGCATGTTTTTCCTTTTAATTGTCCCTTGTTTCTAGATGCAAGACAGTTTAAAGAGGTAGGGAATAAAATAGATCTTTAGGGAAGAAAAAGTTGTCTGTGAATTGTCATACTGAACGTAATAAAGTTTATTTTGCATTTTATTTGAGACATGATTATATCAGGAAGATTCTAGTTTCATGGGTATTTTTGTATAAATGCAGTAACATCTATTAGATGCTCTCAATAAATAAATATCAATAGATATTAATATTGGTGTTTATTTTTAGTCCTTTAAATGTTTTATTCAGCTATAGTTTGAGTTTAGATTCTCAAATATTTCAGAAAGCTGCTGTTCCAATTTGAAGATGTATAGGTATAATATTCCATCATATTATTGAAGAGTAGGGGACTATAACCCTACATAGTGTCATACAGACCATCTTCAGAGCAGTAATAATGATGTAAAAGTTGAAAACAGTTAATATTTTTGCATGATGCTAGTGATTGCAGTTAATTAAAAAAAAAAACCAATTCAAACAAAATTAAGCAGCTAGGGAAAGGTTTTGTTTCAGATAACAAAGCCCAGAGGTAGATTTGGCTTCAAGCAAGGTTTGATATTGAAGTTCACAATGTACATTGGATTTCTGGCTCCAATTCCCTATTCTGCTTTTCCTGCCCTTTTATGTTTTTGTTGGCCTAATCTTCAGGTCATATTGAATATTTATTTCTCACATAGGAGCACAAATGACTATGGAAGTTTTAGGTCCAGGTGGAGAGAGAATGCCTTTGTCCCAGGATTTACTCTTAAAAAGGCTTGGGTCACAACATCTCCCCAGTCCCTGCCAGTGGCAGTAGCTAGTAGGATGAAATGTCCTGTCTGGCTTACCCTAAGCTGTATGCTTCATCCCTGAAGTTGAGTGTACAGTCAGACTTCAGCAAAACCCTGGATCTCTGGAACTTTAGGAAGAAGTAATGGGTGTGAAAAGATAGCCACAAAGGTCCTTCAGTGTAAAGGTCTTTAACATTATGGCAGTGTGAATTAGTAGAATGATGTCTTAGAATCTTGGCGCTCTGTTCAACTCTCTAGGAAGTTTTCTCTAAGACACAACGTGGTAAAAATGAATGCAAATCTTTTTCTTTGGAGTCAAGCAAATCGTCCATCCATGCTTTCACTCCTTTATTTATTAAACATTTATTTATTGAGATTTTTTAAGTCAATCACTGTTCTAGGTCCTGAGGCTGTGACTATTAAAAAAAGATAAAACATGGCCTTTGCCCTCACAGTCCTAGAGTAATAACTGACCAATCAAAAGTAAGTATCTAGTAAAGGTGAATACAGCCTCAATAAATGGGTTACTATTCTAATTATTACTATATTTGTTTTTAATTTTGAACCTTCTTAATGGATTATTGGTTTTGTTATTGAGCCATATATTTTCTACTTGCTACATAATTTGAAATTTAGTTTATTCTGACATAGGGCACATTACTTCTTTAAGACATTTAGGCAGGGTCATTGAATTAGCTTCAGTGTGGTTTGCAAAATAAACTTGAAAAGGGCTAGGGTGCATTGAAAAACATGAAACAATGTAATACGTCAAGGTTAGTTCCTGGAAGAGTTTCATTAGGATAACTCATTGTTATGTTTATTAAAGGTTAATTTTTGTTCAAACAATTTCAAAATACTTATGAAATTATTCTGAAGGGAGTATTAGTAGAAATACCAACAAGATACCTGTGGTAAATCTAGCTGCACAGTGCAGGATTAATGTCATTCAGTATATGTTATTCTGGCATAGGAACTGTAGAAGAGGTAGTATTATTTGATTTAGAAGAACCCAAAATAGATGTAATATGTAGCTCTGAAAATGATTTCCGTCTGTGACTTTTTATACTATCAAATTACATTTTACCCATAGCTATAGCTGTACTTTTATGATATAATGGTAAAGAATTGTGTATTTGTTGTCATAAGTGCTTGTCTAAAATTGGGGAAAGTGCGTTCTGGAGAAGGCATTTTTCAGTTAATGAAATAAAAAGCAAGTTACAGATCTATAAAAATGGAACTCTAACCTAACTCTTACCTAGATCCCTATTTTTCTGTAGCTTACTATATCCAATTTGAAGATGGCTCTCAAGGGATCTTTTTATGCTTTTCTTAACCTTGTGAAATATGAGCTTCAGCTGAGGGTGGAGTCTGACTTCTGCTTTGATGATCAGAGCACCTCACATACAGGTGTGAAACTAGAGTGGTTGTGTTTGTTTTATTCTGTTTTTGTTTTGTTTTGTTTTGTTTTGTTTTGTTTTGTTTTGTTTTGTTTTAAAGACGGAGTCTCCTTCTGTTCCCCAGGCTGAAATGCAATGGCCCAATCACAGCTCACTGCAGCCTCAACCTCCCAGGCTTGATCGATCCTCTAGCCTGAGCCTCCCAAGTAGTTGGGACTACAGGAACTTGCCACCACACCCACCAAATTTTCATATTTTTGTAGAGACAGGGTCTTACTATGTTGTCCAGGCCGGTCTCAAACTCCTGGGCTCAAGCAATCCTCCCATCTTGGCCTCCCAAAATGCTGGGATTATAGGTGTGAGGCACCAAGCCTGGCACTGTTTTTTAATCATTCTCTAACATTTCTGGATATATAATCTCTTACAGTTGTTGCTTTGCTGTAGAGAAATTTTATAGCAGGATTAATCAAATGACTGCCATCTTTTTAAAAACAATATTAGTACCATTCCCATTTGTCCCCCACCCTCGGACCTATTTAGATTCTTTACTGTTAGTTTTTGGATGAAATTTAAAAGTTTTCTTCCCCCTATTCCTTTCTTTAGTCTGCAGGGGAGCAAAATACATGGTGGCAGCATTGAAACCATACTCATAGTAATCCTATTTTCCCTAATCCAGATCAGAATATATTATCTGATATTCACAAGTATCTTTTGTTATGGGGACATGATATTTTCTATCTGGATTTGGTAGGAAAGCATTGGAATAATGATTGCTATTTATTTCCACCTTTCCTACATCAAGGGAAGTAAAACAGAGTCATTTATTTGGGTAAAGATAGACATCAGCACTGCACACTGTGAACACTCGTGTCCACTGTTGGTGATGCATGATGCAGGCCTTACCGGGCTGCTGTTTTTAGTCTTGCCTAAACGGATATTTGACTGCCACATGGTGATTATACTGTTCAATTAAGCTTTTTATAGAATCATTCAATATTTTCTGTCTCAAGTAATTTCAGTTTGTTCTTTTTAAAATGAGATCCTTCTCTTTTAAAAAATACATTTCAAGGGTTTTCTTAGAGATCAGTCTTCTAGCTTGTTTATAAAACACCTTGGCAAAGATGAATTTTAAAATATCATTGAATTTAAGAACACCACAAGATTTGCCACTAATTTACATTTAATGTTTATAGTTCTCAAATTGTGGTTGTTGTAATAACCAAAATATTTTTGCCTTGAATATTTTGTGGATTATATTTCCCTATTCTTTCTCCTTACCCACATTCCCCACAGTAGGTGGGCAGATGGTTGTTACATAGTTTGGCCTTTATTTATCTTTATTGGTTTAATCTCACCAAGTTAGTGTTTCTAAATATGAAAATAAGTGTATTCTCTGGCAAGATTTTTGTCTTTTTAATGTTTCAGTTTATTTAGTGGAATTAACAGATCATTACTTGTTTGGTATAGATAATTTCCCCCATTTCTTTATGTGCATCCATGCTGAGGAGCTGCCTTTAGTTTAATTCTTATTGTTGCCACTACTTTATAGAAAATGTGCAAATCAAGCTGTTTAATGTAATTCTATTTTTTTCTATATCATTGTGTTCCTCATTTAGAATTAATAATTTTGGATTAACGCTTGAACCCACAAGGCGGAGGTTGCAGTAAGCTGAGGTCGTGTCACTGTACTCCAGCGTAGGCAACAGAGGGAGACTCCATCTAAAAATAAATAAATAAATAAATAAAAAGAATTTTGGATTAAGCCATAAATATTTAGTGATTAGTATAATCTATTGTATTAGCATATCCGTTTGGAACTTTTCATAGCATCAGTCAAAAAGGCAGATCAGATCCTACCAGGCTTCTCCTTTTCATGATTCTCCATTTTCTAGAGAGCAGTCTTAATTCCTTAGCATGGGATTAATATGATTATTACTGTCACCACTATGGCACTTAATATTCAGTTACAAAGGGAAGTGTTTTGCATTGCTATAGAAATTCTGAAAATTTTTACTCTCACAATAGCCATGAAATAAACTTTTGAGTGTTTAATTTTCAGTTAAATAATAAGTATTAACAATTTGGGCATTTTATCTCATTTTTTAAAAATATTTATTATATCTTACTTTTACATGTCCTACCTTGAAGAAAGGACTTTTATTTCCTCGTGATTCTCACCTCAAATAGTAGAAGACAGTCATGACTAATGGATTCATTGAGCTGCTCTCAAATATAGAGGTTAAATTACAAAAGCGGCCACCTTTAGGAAAACAAACTTTAGAAAAATCCAAAATCACTGGGTAATTGTTTTCATTTTGCAAGAATACTTTTATTACATAAAAGTATAATAATTATTTTTAATAAATAACTTGTTTATTAAAATAATAAATTTATTTTAAATCATTGTTCTTTTAAGTAATTTAAAATAAGACTTTGCCAAAATTTAATACATACACAAATATCTGCAAAGAATACTACCGTATACCTTTACTGTAACTGTAGAAGTTATTCAAGTGAGGGAGAGACAGAAAGAAATGAGGTAGGGGAAGAAAAAGAGAGAGATGAATGGATGAAGAAGTGAAGCCTTTTTTCCTAGAGAGTAGCTCTGTGTAAAGTTCCGTTGTCTATTCGTGATGGGCTTGCCCCCATGATCCAATCACCCCCAACCAGGCCCCATTTCCAACACTGGGAATCACATTTTAACATATGATTTAGAGGGGAAGAATATCCAAACCATATCGGCAACCTTGAGAAAGAACAAAGTGGGAGGCATCACACCCTGATCTCCAATTATGTTACCAAGCTATAGTAATCAAAACAGTACCCTACTGCCCCCATGATTCAATCACCTCCTACCAGGCCCCACCTCCAACACTGGAAATCACATTTGAACATGAGATTTGCCATAAAAACAGACACAGAGACCAATGGAACAGAAAGCCCAGAAATAAACCTACACGCATATGGTCAACTAATCTTCGACAAAGGTGTCAAGAATGCACAATGGGGAAAGGATAGTCTCTTCAATAAATGGTGTTGGTAAAAGTGAATATCCACATGCGAAAAAAAATGAAATTGAATCCTTATCTCTCACCGTAATTAACTCAGATGGATTGAAGATAAACGTAAAAGTGTAAAACTCCTAGGAGAAAACATAGGGCAAAGCTCCTTGACGTTGGCCTTGGTAAGATTTTTTGGATATCACACCAAAAGCTCACGAAGCAAAAACAAAAATAAACAATTTGGACTATATCACTCTAAAAAGCTTCTGCATGGCAAAGGAAAAAGTCAACAATATGAAAAGGAAACCTGTGGGTTGGGAGAAGTATTTGCAAATCATACATCTGATGAGGAGTTAATACCCAAAATATATAAGGAAATCACACAACTCAATAGCAAAATAACAACCCAATTAAAAAAAGGAACAAAGGACCTGACGAGACATTTTTCCAAAGAAGACATAAAAATGGCTAACAAGTATATGAAAAGATGCTTAACAGTACTAATCATCAGGGAAATGCAAATCAAAGCTGCAGTGAGATATATCACCTCACACTTATTAGGATGGCCTTTATTAAAAAGACAAGAGATAAGTGTTAGGGCATGGAGGAATAGGAACCTTTGTACGTTATTTGTGGGAAAGGAAGTTTGGTACAGTCATTACGGAAAACAGCATGGAAGTTCCTCAAAAAGTTAAAAGTAGACTATCAGATGATCCAGCAATGCTGCTTCTGGGTATATATCCAAAAGAAATGATCTTGATACCTCAAAGAGATGCCTGCATTCCCATGTTCATTGCAGCATAATTCACAATAGCCAAGATAGCCAAGATGTGGAAACAGCCTACCTGACCTGTCAGCAGGTGAATGGATAAAGAAATTGTGAAATAGATATACACACATATATAATAAAATATTACTCAGCCTTCAGAAAAGTGGATATTGTGCCATTTATGACTACATGAATGAACCTAGAGTATATTATGCTAAGTGCAGTAAGCCGGACACAGAAAGAAAAATACTACATGATCTCACTTATACATGCAGTGTAACCAAAGGGTGATGGGTTATTTTGGTGGCCTGGATTTTATTTCCTTGGCATATCAGTCATCTCAAACTCATCAGATATTTTTAAATATTCTTTTAATGTCTCATGTTATTATAAATCATTCCATCCACTTGTGTGGGACTTGGGTACTTTCACATACAACTATAGGCCAAATGTGTGTTATTCAAAGAATTGTGGGATCTCTGAGGCATGAGACATCCATAAGAAAATTTACAATTCATTCGTAATAAATTCTAATAATATTGAATCTCCCCACCCAAGAAACCAAATCAAAACCAGGAAGAAAAGAAGACACACTTTATTTAAGCTAGAAAATGTAATTTGTTTAATTTGTACCAAGAATTATCCAGTGTTTGCTTGAGTGTGGAGAAATAGACAATCTCATATTAGTGGAAGCATATATTGATACAGCTTTCTGGAAATACATGTGGCAATATCTATCAAATACATGTTAAAAACCATTATATGTTATTTGATGCAGAAATTGCATTTCTAGGTACTCTCCTAGGGAAATAATTTTACAAATATGTTTTAAAATCAAATGTAGTCATTTTTTTAAAAAATAGGAAAATTTTTATTTAACGATAGAAATATTAGTGTTGTAAACTTTCATCTTAATATTGCTTTTGGTGTAGCCCATAAATTTTTTTAAAGTTTTTTTTTTTTAAGCCTTTCATACATAGTCTGTAATTTCCGTTTTGAATTGCCCTTTGGCCTAATTTACTTATAATATTTAAAATATATAGATATATATTTTCCAAATGGCTGGGTGTTTTATATGTTTCTTCCTTTATTAGGTATTTTAGTTGTTTTGTTGCATAGTAGTTAGATTGTTAGATATATTAGCATAAGGAATTTATTAGAATTTTCTTGGTGACATTGATATGTAGTGGCTTTTTACAACTGTTCCATGGACAGGTTAGGAAGATTTTCAAGTATCTTTTAGATCATCAGTATTAGTAGTACTTAGTGCTTTTTCATCCTTAGTCTCCGAAATTTTTTTTGACCACAGACCCTCTTCAGTAAAAATTTGAAAACTCACACTGCACCAATGCCTGCCCTAGTAAAACCCCAATCCTGGTTAGATCTCACTCTTTGCCCATTTCATAGCTATATTATGTCTATTCCCCAGTAGCAGAACACAACTGGAGAAAAATAAGCAGACTAATCTTACTTTCTTACTTCACTAAGAATCTCAAATACCCTTGGCGCTGCCCAGCAAGCCTAGAACATTCCCTAGTGTACCCATTCTCCCGTGGTACTTAATGATTATCTAAACCTTTTCCTCTCTTCAGACTTTTTGCACTTCTTCCCTTTTCCAGCTTCATTCCTAGTTCACTCATTCTCCAGATTCACTTCATCTTGTTGCACTGAGAAAAAAGAAGTAATCAGAAGAGTACTTTCACAAGCTACCAGAGCACCGACATACATTATTGGTTAATTTTTATCAGCACAGAAAAATGTTATAATTTCCCCCATCTTAAACAAACAAAAAAAGCTTTTAACTATATTTTTCTGCTCTCATTCAGCATAAAACTTCTCAAAAGAGGTTACATTTCCTCTCCTTCCATTCTCTTTAGAACCCACTTGAATCATGCTTTCATCCTCAGCACTCTACAAGAAATTACTCTTGTTAAGGTTGCTAATAACCTCCATTGTTGCCAAATACATTGGTCAATTCTCCATCTCCATCTTTCTCTGGATATCACCTCTCAGTGGCCCTGAACTGAACCAGCACACTGCCACTTCCAGAATTTTGCATGTGCTGTTTTCTAGCTCTCTCATTTTCCTCAGATCTCTACTCACATATCATATTTTCAGAGAGATTTTCTCTGACCATCCCATAAAAAGGGGCTATGGACTGAATTGCCCTCTTCCCACCCACCCCCCGCCCAATTTATATGTTGAAGCCCTGACTCCCAATGCCCAGTGTGATGGTATTTGGAGATGGGACCTTTGGGAGTTAATTAGGTTTAGACTAAGTCATGAGAGTAGAGTTTCATGATGGGATTAGTGTTTTGTAAGAACAGGAAGAACCTCTAGAGATCTCTGCCATGTGAGGACATAGGGAGAAGGCAGCTATCTGTAAGCCAGGAAGAGAGCCCTCACCAGAACCAGAGTGTGCTGGCACCCTGATGTTGAACCTCTAGCCTTCAGAACCGGGAGAAATATATTTCTGTTGTTTAAGCCACCTATTCTATGGTATTTTGTTATGGCAGCCCCAGCAGACTGACAAAAGGAACAGTGTACTTCCCATATATCAATCCTTTTCTAAATCCTTACTCTACTATATTATTCATGGCACTTATCATCCGTGATCTTTTATATGTTGGTTTTTTTTCTGTCTTCCTCTACTTGAGGAGAAAGCTCCAGGAGACAAGAGCTTCATCTACTATGTTCACTGCAGTATCTCCAGTACCCTGAACAGAGTGTAATAATAGTAGATGCTCAATAAATATATTTTATATAAACAAATAATGAAAATATCTTTAGTATGTGATTCTGTTCAGAAATTTCATAATAACCACCTTTAATTACTTTAATTACTTTGCTTAGAGCGAACCAGTGAACCTTTGGGTGGGATAAAGGATTTTGACATTCATTCTACATCTCAACTCAAAGTATTGTAAAGATTTCGACTACTGATGGTATAATTTTAATTGACCATAGCCAAGACATTTTCCTCTACCAAGTGCAATAAATTGTAGTGTCCTCAATAGTAGTAGTAGTAGTAGTACCAGAGTCATTCATTGCACTTACTGCATGCCAGATACTGTTCTAAACCCTAATATATGTATTATCTGATGTATTCCTTTCTTCACAGTCTACCCATGGGATAGTTTCTGTTACCCTGTTCACTTTATAGTTGGGGACACTGAAGCACAGAGATTAGGTAACTTGTCTAGGGTCACAGTTACAAAGTGAAAAGTACCAGGAAAGCAATCTCCTCTGTGCATGCACTATCTGGAAAAGGAAAGTATTGGGAAAGTTTTATATTTCTTCCATTCTGGCCTTTATCTGGAAGAAACTTCTCGAGTTTTGTTATGTATAGTTGCTAGGCTCCCTAATTTTAAGGCTGATAAAGATATTTTACTTTTGCTTGGCCATGTCAATTTCTGAACAGAATCACATATTAAAAGATAATGGACTTATCATACTTGGTTTACAAACGTGAACCCTCATTATCTTAAGTCCACAATTTATAAAACCATAGTTGATAAAAGATTACTTTATCTTCTTTCAAAAATTTTAAAAACACATGAAGGGCCAAGGACACTCAGTTATTTACATATTAGTGTGAATCAGATTGCTTACCTCTTGATCATTAGCTAAGAGGGACTTCAAAGAATTTTGGTTGGCAAAGAGTAGAGGTAAAGTAGTTTTGAACCTTAAAGAGTAGGGAATATTAAGTGAGGTGCTGTACTTGTTGGAAGGAGAAAATTCTAGAGAGAGATGCTAAGAAGTTGAGAAGATTTCAGAAATAAAGTGAAAATATGTCAAAGACCAACTTTATGCTTTCAGAATTTTGCCTAATACTGGTACTTGTAGAAAGAGGACAAAATTTTCTTAAATGTGTCCCTTCTGATTCCTGCATAAACTGAGTATGTCCAGGTGCATACGGGTTAAAGAGGTTTTTGTAGATTACTTGAGAACCTAACCACCATTTAGGACAGTGTTTCTATGGGAAGATGGATTTGTTTAGGATGTTGTACCCTAAACAGACTTTTAGGATACAACGTATTTATGAATTGGGAGATTCTATATCTTCTTTTTTTATTAACTTTTTGGATAAAGGGTCTCACTGTGTCACCCAAGCTGGAGTGCAGTGGTGCCATCGTAGCACACTGCATCCTTGAACTGAGCTCAAGCGATCCTCTCACCTCAGACTCCTAAGTAGCTGGGACTACAGATGCGTGCCACCATGCCTGGCTATTTTATTTATTTTATTTTATTTTATTTTATTTTATTTTATTTATTTATTTATTTATTTATTTATTTATTTATTTATTTGGTAGAGATGAGGTCTTGCTTTGTTAACCAGGCTGGTTCTGAACTCCTGGCCTCAAGCAGTCTTTCCACCACAGCCTCCCAGAACACGAGGATTACAGGCATGAGCTGCCATACCCAGCCTATATTTTAGTTTTGAATGTGACTTTTTTGTGATCACAAATTTTCAATGACACAAAACTGTTCGTCATCCCCCAAAACTCTTTCATCAAGCTTGTTTTCTCTGGGAACAGAAAACTAGTATTACAGATGAATACTGAGCAAAATTTGGCACCTCTACCTGATTTATTATGGGCTATTTAGGAAGATAATATTTCCTACTATGTAAAGGACTTTGTGTTGATCTTTTGGCCTTTATGTAATTTATGTTTATGTTTCTGGCAATGCCCTGATGGTAAATGTCCTTATGGTAATTAAAACACATATATTAATTAAGTGTGCTACTAGTAATAAAAGTTAGTTACATATAGGAAAGAGTTCAGTTTTGTCAGGATGCTGAAGCAAAGTTGCGATGGGAGTTTTATTTCATTGGGAGTTGCTACTGTTCTTCCTGCAATTGGTGACAGACTATACAGAGATCATGGATTCATGTAGAGACTGGGGATCGCAAAGATGCTAAATATATATTCACTTATACTCTATTTGACATGTTGTTTGGAAAAATAGTTAACTACATAGACAGATTTCTCATTTTATAAGGATGTGTATCTTCTAAGCAACCTACAGATGGGTATACAACTGGGCCTCAAGAACTACAACTCAGACACCAATAAAATAAAAATTTTATTCACTATTTCTGATCTCCACTTCTCTCTACATAGGCTTAATTTTTCTCTCCTTGTTGAGCTATGCTTTATACTTAGAGGGTTACATGCCACCAGTAGTTCCCAAGTTAGCTTCATCACCTTGAGAGAGGCAGGCCCAGCTCACTGGATTACCAATCTTAAGTCTCAGGAAATGGCCTCTGTTTGATTCAGCTGTGTCTAGTGTCCAGGCCTGGACTTGGCACCATCGCTAGAAGGCAGGATCCTGTTACACCTCTCTCACATAGAGGCTTCTAGGCAACCTTGCGGAGATGGAGGCAAGAGGAGGCAGACAGTGCCTTAGCTCCTTACTAGATTAGACCCTCTATTCATTCATCCACTCAACATTTATATTCATAATATGCCATATATATGCTAGGTTGATCTTGAGACTGTCAGTATTTTATTTCAAAAATGACTTTTGTCATCTAAATTTTCTTTAAAAAGCTACAGAGCATACTGTACAGTTATCTTAGACTTACAGGAAAATGCCTAATGAAAAAGTAAATAGAAAACCTCACTAAAGTTCACAGAATGACAGAGAGAAAGTAAAGTGTACTTCCAGTCAAGCTCTTTCAGTTAAAAAACATCCTCACTAAACCTGTAAAACATTTCAATAAAAACGGTTCTTTGAATGTTATTTTAAATACTATATTACTTAAGCAAATATTTAAATACTATATTAGTTTCTCTGCATTCTTTACTTGAATTTAATTCTACCTGTCTGCCAAGTATGTCAAAACCCCAAGTCCATTTTCATTTGCCAGGTTAAATGTTTATTTTGTTTTCCCACATAATATGCTCTTTGAAGTGTCATAAGCATACCAAGCCTGATTTCTCTTTAATAGGGACATGGTAGGGGATTTTTTTTCTTTCTTTCTTTCTTCAGTTAATGGGATAGGATATGCTTTTCTCGAAGAATATGTAAAGGTATGTTCACATTCCTTGCCTACTGAAGGAACACACTGCCTTCATTAGCTATTAGAAAATGAACTTTCACTTTCTTAAAATGTGTCCAATAAATTTAATGTAAATTTTTGAAGGCTCACTTTATCTCCTCATTATCAGAATACCAAAGACTTTCTTGTAACCTAGAATGTCCACTTTTACCTAACAAGTCACCCTGTATAGACTAATATAGTGAAAAAGTATGAGGCTATGGTGATCTACAAATAACAGACATTATTTGATTTGGGAGTTTCCATTTGCTTCTGCTCATCTATGCTTATGTGACTCAAACATCCATTTAGAATTTTTTACACTTATTTTCAAAGAGCATTGACATACATTTGAATACCATAATCTCTTAGATATACTTCTCTCAAAAAACAACTATTGATAATAGCTTTCAACATATATTTTATCTTAAAAAGACAGATTTAATATTTAGCCTCTATGTGAATCCCATGGTGATTGATACCTTTTGCAAAGTTCTTTAGAACATCTTCTTAGATTTCTTGTGTTGGACCTAATTCACTATACGAGCATCTCTAGGAGGAACTATTTGAAGCCAGAGTAGTGGTGTTTTTCCTATCCTTTTATTTTCTTGACTTTAAGAAGTACCTGAATTATTTTTCCATTCTCTGTTATGAAAGTACAGATTCTTACGAATGCCATAGTCTGTCTTTCATTATCACTATCACAAGGCCTCTTCATTCTCTAAATCAGCAAAAAATTCTTCTGTGCAAGATAGAGGAGAGATAGGAGACTAGTACAAAGTTGATACAGGAGAGTACATAGCTGTATCTTTGATACAAGTGAAGTGATTCTAACACACTCATAGTTTTGAAGTATCTGGATGTTTACCAGAAGTTAGGACCCTTATGGCTTCTTCCAGTGACATTTCTTCTATATAAAGAATCGGGCTGGGCATGGTGGCTCACGCCTGTAATCCCAGCACTTCAGGAGGCCAGGAGATTGAGGTCAGGAGATGGAGGCCATCCTGGCTAACACGGTGAAACACTGTCTCTACTAAAAATACAAAAAATTAGCCAGACGTGGTGGCGGGCACTTGTAGTCCCAGCTACTCGGGAGGCTGAGGCAGGAAAATGGTGTGAACCCAGGAGGCAGAGCTTGCAGTGAGCTGATATTGTGCCACAGCACTCCAGCCTGGGCGACAGAGCGAGACTCCATCTCAAAAAAAAAAGCCTGGGTGACAGAGTGAGACTGTCTCAAACAAACAAACAAACAAACAAAAAGAATCATTGCAAACAGCTTGAAATTTTCTCAGTGTGGATTTGGCCAGGTTGTCTTATCTCTTAAATCTTAGAACTATGAAATATTTCTTTGCTTTTTAAATTTCTTTTTCTTTTCTTTTGTTTTGCTTTGCTTTGTTTTAGACACAGGGTCTCACTCTGTTGACCAGGCTGGAGCACAATAGTGAGATCATTGCTCACTGCAGTGTCAAACTCCTGTGCTCAAGTGATCCTCCCACTTTAGCCTCCCCAGTAGCTGGGACTACAGGCATGCACCATGGTCCCTAGCTAGTTCTGTTTTTTTTTTTTTTCATGTTATGTAGAGATGGAGTTTCACCTCCCAAAGTGCTAAGATTACAGGCATGAGCTACCATGCCCAGCCAAAATGTTTCTAAGGCTTTCAGGAGTTCCCTGAGATAAGAGAATACACGTAGAACCACAGAATCTCAGAGCTATATTAAAGAAGAGAGAACTCAGTCACAGTGAGATGAAGCAACTTAACCTAGAGAGTCCCATCTTGTGTTAGAGGTAAAACTGAGACCTAGAGTCCAGATCTTCTGATTCCCAGGTAAACATTCCTATTACCACTCACGCTAATCTTTTTCTAATGGTATAGAATGTTTCTCAGTATTATAGAAGAATATTTCAAAATATTTGGGTTATGATTAAAACTCATTTGCCACTGAGTTACAACACTTAAGCACTGTTGATATACAGAATGTATTGGGATT